>NC_140298.1:97870540-98470540 GCF_964211825.1 Aythya ferina | reverse complement strand
AAAAGCAGTGCTCATTCTAGCTGTAAAAGAAAGGAATTATCTGTGAGAGTGGGAAGCTTGAACATGTTTTTTATCCAGGACTTCTTAGCATATTTTGCTAAAAAGCAGATGCTTCAAACGTGTGAGCCCAAAACCACACCGTCATGTGATAGAAACTTGAAAGAACGTTAAAAGTTGTCAAAGCCAGCAAAACTATATGAAGTATACTTTTAAGCACAATATGAGTTCATGCTTTTCATGCACTCTCAACACTTTAGACAAGTCCCTGTGGGTCCACCCTTTATCATTTTTTAGTCTCTATTGGTGCAAAAATGGCAGCAAAAGACCACAGGGGAATAATGGAGAGTAAACAACCTTTAATCCTGATGTTCATTATCTTTCCTTCCAATCTTATCAGCATTTGACTAGAATGATTGGCATAAACAGTGTATAGCTTTAAAATAGCAATGCTATAAAATATTTTTTTAAACAACTCCAAATAAAGAAAGATGTTTATGGTAAAAGTAAAACAAGGGTACACAAGACAGATTGCAAGCAGGTAGTAGAGGGCTGATTAATGGGGGCAATAGATAAAATAAGCACTTATGTTCAATGCTTCCATATTTCTTATAAGAATATGGACATATGGAAAGTAGGCAAAAGAATTCACAATAAGGTTTAAAATAAAATCAAAGCAAAGATGTATTACTGCATATGCTGTATAAGCACAGATGCTACTGGGAAAACAATTGCTTCAGCATCATGGGTTCAGTCAGTCAATGGATATTCTAGACAGTAATTCAGTGGAGTCTGTCATTATTGAGAGCTCATTATGAAACAGTTTCAGAGGTTAGATATAAAAATTTGTCATATGAGTTTAAGCCAACAATAACTATTAACTTTTCAATATTCATCAAAAGTACAAAGGCTATGTTTAGTTTTCTAATGTTTATGAATAAATGGCATTTTTATTAGTTGTCAGGCATAAACAGCAATGTAGCAATTCAAGCCATAATTACAATTTGTTGATGACACTTCCTGAATACTGTACTGGCCCTGCAGGTTTACATACACATATTTGCTCTGGAGCAATGATAGATTCACAAATCTCAAAGGAATGTGTATGTTGAGAACATGAAGGTATGAGCTGACCAGTGGTGGAGCTTCAAAGATTTTGGGGACGTGATTTCAAAGGAGATAGACTAGCTGTGAATCTGGTTATTCACAGTTCAGAGAGCACTTAAACCATCTAATCTCTCACACTGCAATACCAGAACTGTCAGCCTAGCATGTTTTTTTGTTTGTTTGTTTGTTTATTTGTTTTTTTAATACTTTATCCAGTTTATACATAGGCATCTAAAGATTTCTGTACTTTTATTTAGAGGTTGTTTTATAGCTCGATGAATGCCACTGCTAGGTGGCTAAAATAATCTTAGTGCAGCTTCTTGAAAAGGGGGCAAAGAAAAAAGAGGGATGAGACATAAATAAAACTATCAGTAGACAAGTGACCTCTTGCCTTCAATTAAAAAAATGGAGACCAACTTCAGTGTTAGACCTCCACATATATTATGTTTATTAGAAGCCCTGGCATGAAACTGAAATAATTGATTTATTCCTATTCACGTCAATGGTCCAGAGTAGGGATGCCTTTCATGAAGTTTAAAATGTTGGAAAGTATGTATCTGTATCTTTCAGTGTAGTAGGATATAACTGTACTCACTTCCACATGTTTATATTTCAGTGTTTTCATGTGTCCAGTGTTGGCTGTGCTACTTCAGCATCTTAAGTTTGCGTGTTTTAAGTTTGTCTTATAGTTTATGGTTGCCAACAGGAATATTTTGGTAAATTTAGGATAATACACACTTTCCAGTTCTCTAAAATTTGTTATACTCTGTGTCAGGTTTCCTTATGATAACCAATTATCTTTGACGTGTATCCTTATCAAATTCTTCTTGAAAAATGCCTACTGTCCACGTCACTCTCTTATCTATCGCAGCAGCATTATCTTCAAAGAGTTCTATCAGCTTAGTTATGCAAGACATTCCTATTATACATTCATATTGGCTGACTGTAATGGAATTAAGCTTTCCTTAGTATTCCCTTGCCAGTTGCAACAAAATTGTTTTCAATATATATTAAAAATGCTAAGCCAGCTGGTGATTATACATTTTGCCCTATCTCATGGCTTCCTTGAATAGTGGGCTTGGTCTTAACTTTTTAGTCCTTCAGGAGCTAGTTTTGCCATCACAGAGTATTGACTGTGAAAGCTCAGTAAATGCTTTGTTAATTGGAAAGCATTAGTAAGCAAATCATGTTCACATAGTTAAATGACAGAAATACGTTTCTGTAGAAATGTGCAAATCTCAGACAGTGCAAAAAAAAATAGCTAATTTCAGACACTGTAAGGGAGGAGGCTAAATTTCAGAAAAAAAAAATAATCCAATGTTAATAATCAGAAAACTAGAAGAATGCTAAAGAAAATTAACTTCATGATGCTGTAAATATCACACCTTTAACAATAAAGTCCTGGAGGCTTGGAGAACTTTTAAAAACAGTGCTTTTGTTTGTTTGTTTGTTTTCCAATTGGAAGGGCTATGTTAGTTATATTCCTGATTTTTGTGCCATAGGCATAATTGCATATTAATACTTGAATTACATTTATTAGTAGATTATCAACTTAAATACTTGCTTTGGAATGACATGCAATATAGAGATATAAAGCTGAATATGTTAGCTGTTTATTAATGATGTGTATCATCAAGGCTGTTACCAGAATAACAAATTATAATAGTAAGTAGTAGAATTGAAGGAAAAAAAAAAAATACAAAGTGAAAACAGACTTAAAGATACAGTAGGGATAGTAATAGTTTTTATATCTACATGAAGACAGTTTATTATCAATACAGGTATTATATAGCAGAGTGAAAAGGAGTAAATGGTAGAGATATTGTGTACTGCTGGGAAATGGAACTTTACTTTTCCATTTATGTGCATCTTGGAGGGAAAAAATAGGTCAGAAAAACATGTTTTGTTAGAAGATAAAATAGAATATTATGCTAAAGGTCTTCTTGCAAACAATCTGAACAATCTGCAAAAAATATGTTTCTTTGGAGAGGTTGAAATTCTTATTTTTTGAATATTGGAGAAATGTTTTTTCCTAATGGCAACTGGATCTATCATATGTGTGAATTTAACCTCAACATAAAGTAAGCAAGAGTTTAGCACTCTGTACATCACCCACACTATAAAGCACTGGGAAATAACCCATTGATTATGTAGTGGGAGTGTGGTTAGCTACTATAAACTTAATTAATATTTTGTTGAAAAGTGGATATTGCTGTTTTGCAGAACTTTCTCAGTAGACAAATAACTAGTTTGTCTCCTAAGCAGACAACAAAATCATTATCAGTAAGTTGAGTGCTGGAACTTCAGCAAATTATAGATCTTTTCTTCCTTCCAACTTAAATCGATGGGAATTCTGATCTGCTGAAGTACAGTTAACGTTGGGCACAGAAACAATTTATACTTGGCTTATGTAGGTACCACAACTAAGACAATCCTAAATTAGCTACGGGTATTTAGCTACAGTCCTTTTTAGTCACTACTTTGGAACTGTAGTCTTACTCTGACATTATTTAAAACATAGCCCCCAGTTGAATGGCTAACTAAACCAGTGGAACATGACTCTTTGTTATTTTTTTTTCTCTGTGAAAGAGGATATATATCAACCAGTTTAGGAAATAAATCATTTCAGTGGAAATCTCATTAGTTGCTTGGAAGTAGCATGTCATCTGAAGAGTTTTTTCTCAGATGATTTTTTTTTTCTTGCACTGAGTTGACCTCCGCACTAAGTGAGGGGCCAGGAAAGAAAGTAAAAAGAAAGACTATGAAATTCCTATATTAATTATTTAAAAAATTTGATAATTGTACATTTTGAGCATATACTAGTATGAATTCTGATTGAGTCAGCAATATGCTTTTGGATCCATGTCATGTATCACCCGGACAGTGGAAAAGTGGTGATGACACAGAAGCTATTCATTAAGTCCAGATAACACAATGAACATTGAAGCAGCTTTCTTCCTTTTAGTCCTTACTAGTATGGCTTAATAAATACATAGGTTCGTTCATGCACACCTAACATGGTCAGAATACTTTTAGAAGAAATATTTCATTTATTGTAAAAATCTATGTTTTGTTTGAGTTTACCACCGTGCATAAAAAGAATATAGAATCTTCATTGATAATAATAAAGTTATATCTTACATGGGCAGGAAAAATTGATTCTCCTTAGCACCTTATTTAGTCTCAGGAGTTATCTTCTGTGTAAATGAATGTAGTGCCCCTGAAGGAAGCTAGTGCTCTTTACTCAAGTCTTCCTTTCAGGCTATACACAGCATATGGAACACCTCTGCAACTGCCCCTCCTTCGTCCTGCTGTGAAGCAATGAAAGGCAAATCCCCATGTCCATGTTGCCTTTCTTCTCCTCTCTGGACTTTTTTTTTTTTTTTTTTTTTTCCCAGGAAAATTTAAGATTAGAGGTGATTTGTCAAATTATACCTCTTTGAAGCAGGAGGGAAGCTAACCCATTCTTTTTCTTGTGAAAGCTTATTCCTTCCTGCCTCACTTCTTTGTGTTTTGTTAACATTAAGGTGTCACATAGCAGGAAATTTCATCTTTCTGAATAGAGAAAGACAAACACTAGTGGTTTGGACAAACTGCTAGGGAAATTCATACTTCACAGATTTACTTTGTTCTGGTTATGAATTTTCCAATGCCTGAAAATTTTCAGAGAGGGAGATTCTGGTTTGGATTTATGTGTACACCATACATTGAGGAAAACCAAGCTCTGTCTTCACCATTAATGTATTGGTGAAACTTTAGCAACTTGCTATCAAATGTTCTTTTCCTAATAACTTCCTAGAGTTCCCTTCTGCATTGTTATTATTATTACATACACACTTACGCAGACAGAATGATTTTGCCTACCATATGAGTTAATTTTGGAAACAGAATGGGCCTCCAGCACCTACCTGGATAGGAACAATAATTATACTGTTTTAATGCTATGAAAAACATTTATTCCTGGAGTCTGATAAAACAACAGTGTGAAGTATCTAAAAATTAGAGTGGTGGTACAGCCTTCAGCCATATTTTAATTCAATAATCTGTTTAGTTCTTACAGAAGCTTTTGTTTACATTACTATAGTTTAGTTGGATATTAAGATTCAGATCACTGTTCTGCTTAGTAAGTAAAAAGCAAAAAGTACTTTAATGGTTTTTATTATTAGAGTTTATTTATTTACTACAGTTTCATTATTTATTTTTGAGAGAAAGGCAGGAGAACAATGAAAGCATTTGTATTGATACTTCTTCCATTCATTGCTCACTTCTGGATAGAGAGCAACGCTTGTAGCTGTTGACGAACTGTAAGAATCCATTTAGCTTTTCCAATAGCTATTCTTTAGCATTAGTGTTTGGACAAAATTTGTTACTATTTAAATAGCTCCCTAGCTATTAACGTAAGGAAGGTCTTTCAGTTAAAATCTTAATTTTGGCAATGGCACAGATTGTTTCAGGTTTCTTTACAAGAGACACACAAAAACAGGTTAAAAGGCAGCCTGCACACTCGTTTAGTCAGAATACTCCCTCTGCTCCCTTATTTGACTTTTATAGCAAGTGTACAATAAAACACGCTAAGCCTCTAAGCTCCTCACCAATAAAACAAGCAAAGCTCCTCACTCAGATAACTTTTTTTTTTTTTTTAATTATCATTTATTTATTTATTTATTTCAACTTTGTTTAGCTGTGTCAGCTCTTCTTACCCGGCCCTTTGATCTCTCTCTACCTTGTTTTAGAGGAATGACAATTACATCTTTTTCATCCTCTTCTAGCTGTGGTTTTCACCTAAATCATTGAGAGCATGGTAATGGACATTGCGATTGATATGAATAGTAACAAAGGTTCACAGTTCTGCTGAATAGGTATTAAGTCAATGGGAGGAACAGCAAGTAAAAACTACGAAACTGAAGATCCAATCAATTACTTTGAGTTTTGCCTGTTGTCTGGAGTCTTAAAGACCCACCATCAATGGCTACTTCCCTTCACAATCTCCGTATCTACCTGTTTTGGTGCCTGGCAATGACATTGTGTGGATGGCATCATAACAAACAGGAAAGGAAACTCCAGCTTTGTAAATCAGTAATTATATTCTTACTGTAAGAGTAGAATGAGGAACATGGTATTGCATTAGAAACTAAGAGAAGTTTTCGTTTTAAAGATAAAGTTGGTGATATGGAGGTAAGAAATGTTTAAAATTAGCTGCAAATGCTGTTAGAGCACTTTCTACACTTTTCCATTAATTTTAATGGAATTGCACTTACTCTTATCACCTTCAGTACCAGAGTGGATATTCAAAACCAGGTGCCATTAGAAATACTTGTAATGTCAGGAAATGGTGGGGTAGCTGTGACATACAAAGAAAGAACATATATATAGATATTTTTATTTTATTTTATTTTGCCAGCAAGACTTCTGTAAATATGTTAACATGAAGTGCATAGCATTTTAAGTATGAAAACAACAGCATATTGTGAGAATGCAGCTTCAAACATAATGCATATTTTAGGAGCCATGGATTTTCCTCATCCCTTTGAAGCAAAAGCCCTTCAATATGAAACTGTTGATGTATTATCCCTACTTGCCTTCAAAGTTTTCTCAGGATTTTTGTTGCTAACACCCATCTCTATTAATCTTTAAAATTATCCACACACTCCAGGCGCATAACATAATTGGTAGCACTTACCACACAACACTATCCTTTTTTTCTTTTTCTTTTTTTTTTTTTTTCCAAAGGACATGGCCATCTGTAAACAGTTTAAAATAATTTGCATTTGTACTCTAGCTGTGATTCTCCAGGAGACTTTCTCCAATCAGTAGGGCTCTGTGCAGAAGCACTGGGTTGTCATCA
Source organism: Aythya ferina (assembly GCF_964211825.1). NCBI lineage: Eukaryota > Metazoa > Chordata > Aves > Anseriformes > Anatidae > Aythya > Aythya ferina. The sequence goes on along the minus strand of NC_140298.1, from coordinate 98,463,591 downwards.
GACAGAATATCATTTGCAGGATTCAGAAAAGAAAACAAAGATGATGTAAACTGAATTCAGGGGCCCTACTGAGAATCAGAAATTTGATGGTCAAGGTGCTGGTCCTTAGAATATGAGGTCCTGAGTTCTATCCTAAGAAGCATCATGGTCACTATGACACTGAACTTAGTCTCTCTCTGCTTCTCTCCCATCTGTAAATGTGGCTGAAAAGAACCCAAATAATATAGTCACAGGTGCTGGGTAAACATATAAAATAGAAAGTAAGTACCATCTGTAATTTTTAAAGACACTCACTGACATCAAGGAGCATGTTATTTTTGAATCTGCCATTCTGCGTCACAGATTTTCACTGAAGAGTTAAAGTATTCAATACACATATGAAAATAATCTCCCTTCAGTACAACATTTTTTAATTTCATCTTGCTTGGTATGCTTGAAGGATTTGTAATTGTTTTAAATTACATTGTACATTATTTTGACACATTCACCTATTAAAGGAGCTTTGTAAAAACTGTGCAGTATTACAATATCGCTTTCTTATGGTAGCAATCAATAATCACACCAGTGCTTGAGGACATTGCATTTCTCAAAAAGACACTCCAGAAATACTCAGGAATACCTCATTTTTTCCATTCAGAATTTTGTTAAGCAAATGCATCTGTATCTTGAGAAGAACCATACAGTCACCATTCTCTAGATGTGATGCACATCACTGATACCAATGCTTAAAGAGTTTGGAATAAGAAATCAGAATGTGTTTTCTATTTAAAATGTTTTGGAGAAAAAAAATAATAAAAAGTGAAATATTAAAGCCCTACACTATCAATTGATATTGAAAGCTTATAAATTTGGGAAGAAGAGGGCATTTCATCTTATTGTTTCCCCTATCTAATAAAATAAATTCCAACAGTTTATGCCTCTGTAAAGAACTGGGAAATCTATAGATAAGTACAATATATGAGATTTCTTTTTAATTTTGTGTTAATCGGTGTCACATTTGTAAAATAACTTTAAGTTTTTACTAAAATTATTTTTATGAGGTTTGTGATATGTGATGTGTTTCATTATGCGTGAATGGAAAGATGTAGTGGAGGGGCAAAGCCTTTGTTAATGGAGTGTGGATAGGCTGGTATGAGGAGATAAAGACAGCCTATTTAAAAAAAAAAAAAAAAAAAAAAAAAGTGGGAAGAAATAGCTGCCTATCTGCCATTAGTTTAACTTTGTGTTTTGATAGAGCAATTGTTTTATATGTCTACTGTCAACTCAGGAAAATAGCTTGTCATCCATTTTGCATATCCACAAATTCAGATCACATTCATGGCCTGTGAATTTTGTGGTCCCACGAAAAAATAAATGAAAATTTTGCCATCTGTGCAATATTTATTCTTTAGGAAAAAGAATGCAGGAGTAGAAGAATTAGTCACAGAATGCTTTCTACCTCTTCATGAAGGTAGAAAATCTCAACACTGTGACCTTTCAATACTTAAAGAGGTCTTATAAAAAAGATGGAGAAGGACTCTTTAATTGGGTAGATAATAATAGGACAAGGGGGAATGGTCTTAAACTAAAAGAGGACAGATTTAGACTAGACATTAGGAGGAAATTCTTCACTTTAAGGGTACTGGGGCACTGGAACAGGTTGCCAAGAGAAATTGTGGATGCCCCATCCCTGGAGGTGTTCAAGGCCAGGCTGAACAGGGCCTTGGCCAACCTGATCTAGTGGGTGGCACCCCTGCCAGGGGGGTGGAGTTAGATGATCTTTAAGGTCCCTTCCAACCTGAGCCATTCTATGATTCTATAAAAATGAACTGGTTTTTGCCATGTGGTTGAGGATCTCAATAGCCTCCACTACCACTGTTGAAAGGTAAAACAATACTAATCATACAAGGAGCTGTGAAGAAATCTGTCTTATTGAAGGTGAATTAAATTGAATGCCACTTTGTACCTCACTCTAAATTAGACTCTGTAAATTTAGAAGCAGAATCAATTCACAGTCATTCCACAGTGTATCACTTTTCAATAGCTGATAAGTTTTCCTGAGACAATCCCAGAAATCTTTAAAAGGCTTTGAGTCAGTTTTCATCAATTTAATTCCCAAACTGAACAGCCACTGGAGAACAGTAAGCCCTGATTTTTATTTATTTATTTTTTTTCAAATTCTCCAAAGCTTTGAACTTAAATAAGTTTCTTATCAGTAATATCAGAATACTGATTAATCCAGCCTGATACTTTATTTGTTCTACTAATATGCTGGTTGCCAATTCATAGTATTAACAGTTTGAATATTTTATAGTTTTAATTAATCTAAATATCCTATTTCATCTTTATAGAGAATCTTTTCTCAATCGATTTACTTATTTATTTATTTACTTATTTTTCAGCAGGGGGACTTATCTGTACATCTCCCTTTACAGAATAAGTGCAACTATGTTAAATTCAAAATGCCAGTGTTAGGAAATTGCTTTATTTCATTTTTTAAAGAAATAAAAAAGTTTAAGAAATTTTTAAATAAATTTCTTTTATTTAAAGAAATAAAAAAAAATTAAAACATTGGAGCAAATTTTCTGTTCTCCGCAGCATTAATCTGACAAGCAATTTGCATGACCGAGATCAAGTGAATTTGTCTATAAAAGTATATTTTTCATTTCTATTTTCTGTTATCCCTGCAAGCATATATACACAAATGTAACATATACAAGCAAACATATAACAGTATGTTACTATTAAACCAACAACTTCCAATATTATAGAATTGGATTTTTGCAGCATTCTTCTGAAACACTGCTTTATATTTACATGACATTTTACACTGGCACATAGTAAGAAGGCATGTTAAGTCAGCATCACAGTAATTCGATTCTCTAAGACTTACTGCAATAATCCATAACATCTAGAGTTGATGAGGAACCTGAACTCTTTGATCACAGCAACATTCTTTAGAATTTTAAAGTAGATGTTTGGAAATTAATGCCAGTTATGACAGCCTTTATTGGGTACACTTCAAATAATTTCAGGTTGACTTCCCTCCAAATGAAATGTTCATTTGTTAAAGACCAAATACTGTAAATGAACATTCATACCAGAAAGCAGCATCTAAGGCACTAAAGTACTGTTCTAGCTGTACAAGTGCAGAGATTGGTGGCACAATTACAGGTATCTGTTTTAATGTACTGTTATCTCAGCTTGGACTTCAGCTTCACAGACAGTTTACTGTAGACACTTGCAATGCTTTTGTTACCTGGACTTTTCATATCAGAGATACTGCTGCATTTCTTTCCTTTTTGAGAGTAACAACATGAATGAAGAATCATACTGGCTGAGTAAATCAAATCTGTAGGAGATACAGGACATACTCAAATGAGTCCTTTATGTTGTACTTGTCAATGGTTCTATTCTATAGTTCGTTAAAGGCATTATGTTCCTTATGGTAAAGCGTACTTTCTGTTAAGCTTTCATTGAGAACTGACAACTGTGAGAGCCTAAAACTGCCAGAGCTTTGAGGTAGTGCTTCCTGAACCTTCTCCTCATAAACAACTTTCCGAAGATCCAAATGACATTGAAATTAAAAAAGCTAGGTTCTCTTATGCTATGAACTGGAACAGTTAAAAACAAAACAAAACAAAACAAAACAAAAAAACTATAGAAACTACAGAGAACTTGAAGTGGCCTGATGAAGCAGAATGGAAAGAAACAAGGTTCATAAACCAGTGACCCCCTTTTCCCTGTGACCTTCCAGCACAATCTTTGTTTTCAGTCAGCTGCTCACTGCTCAGTTCCCACAAAATATGACTGTGCTTATTGGTGCTTGGTAGTATCTCCTCTCGGCCTCCTTGTAGCCCTTTGCTGCTTGTAGCAATCATTCATCTCTCTTTGAGCTGCAGTATCTGGCTGTGCTCTTCTCATTGCTCTTTCTGCCACTGCCCCGCAGGAACTGAGGCTGCAGCATTTCCCAAAGACATGTACTATTTCTGCCACCTTTTAGTGGATGCCACCAGCCTGTCACTACTTTTAAAGGAATGAGAACAGACAAACTGAAAGAAAGAAACATATTTGCACATCAAACACTGCACATGTACATTGCTAGTGTAACAACTGAGATTTCCATTGTGCAATCATACAATATGGCAAATGTGTTAGCTGTATGCATGCATGCATAAATAGTGCACAAAGTTTACCATATATGATTATGAGTGACCAGAAGTGAAGCTAGTCCATTAGTATGTATATTTTATATGGACATTAGGTAATTTATTCTGTTGGGTGTTACTGTGAATCACTTTGTATACATAGAAGGGTTCTGAAAGGATATCAGAGATTCAGAAGATATATAACATTCTGGTAGATACAACATTAATCCCTCAAAATGATGGTGTGGCCTGGCACAGTATTTTCAACTCAGGGAATTTCATTCAGTATCTTATTGATAAACATAATTACTGATGTGGGCATTGAGAAATGAAGGCAATTAAACACTTAGGGAAGACACCACTCCTTGCTCCTCCCCAGGCCCAACTCTAGGTCAGACACTTCTCCTTGCCTCCTGGCCCCCACTCCCTTGTTACCACCATAGGTCTCTTGGGTGGCTCAGGGTGTCATGGTTTCTTCCTGCAACTTCTTCCTTCTTGCTTGTTTCTCCTGCACTGGTGCAGGTTCTCCATGGGCTGCCTCAGAGGTTAGAGGTGCTTCCTTCCACAGGTGCATCTCCTCCTGCAGTCCTGCTCCTCATGGCTGCCATCTCTTCCTCACAATGGCTCTGAGGAGGTGCCATATCGCCCTGAGTGGCTGATGCTTTGGGCAGGGTGGGGTAGGGTGGGTTTTAGAGATATTTGGAGACTAGCTGGGACCAGCTTGGACCAGCTGGGCTAAGACAGAGCCCTGCACAGCTGCCTGCCACACACTAGTGCTGGGCAGATGCTCCAGCTGAACCAAGCTAGTTATACCCAGTGAAGTCATGCTAGTTATACCCAGTGAAGTCTTTATATATATTTTATAATATATATATATATACATAATTTAATTGATATATATAGATAAGTTATATATATTGCTTATATATAAGGTAACATATATATAAGCTACTTTAGCGACCATTTAGTGGCAGCCCATCAGGTCCTAAGTGGTCACTTCTCAAAGCAGCCCATGTTGAAGCTGAGATGGGGTGGATGGAGTTGAAACTGAAACCCACATTGTAGGAAACTTGCATGAACTAAAGTGTTTTAAAGGTATGGTCCTTTTTTTTCTTTTTTATACTGAAAAGTTGTTTTTTCTGGCTCACCCAAGAACTTCTCCTTTATTAAAAAAATACTGAAGGTAGCGTGACCTGTAAAATGTACTTAGAAATAACTATGAGTCCCTGGAAAACCAAGCTGGCATTGATCTACTGCTTACTGTCCAAGAAATTCATGTTTCCTTATGTTTCACTGAAACTGTAGTATGAAATTGCAACAGTAAGGGCTCATTCAGACAGGATAAAGTTACATAAGTAAGCAATATAAATGTCTGTCATCAATTATTACTTATTTATATATTGTTGTTCTTCCAGACTACCCTTGGGATAAATATCCCCTTTAAAATGTGTGTATCTAGTAAAAACAGAATAGGTATTTAGGTATTAAATGACTAGATATTTTTTTTTCCAGACAGGTCCAGGTGGCATTACTGCTTTGTTCTGTAGACACAGTTTGAAGGATGTCTCTGTTCTTGGTCTTCCAGGCCATTGCTTACAGCCATTTGCCTGTGCACCATCCTCAGCAATGTTGCTGTCTTCATTTCTCCTACTGGAGAGACATTTGCAGCTTTAGGCAAACGGACTTCAAATTCAGTACCTTCTGTCTAGAAAGGGTGAGAGCACTGTACAACCATATAAAAGAAACAGTTTTTGGCTTCAGGTTGGCAGTATAGCTAAGACGTGACACATGATATATCACAGCATTTTCTAGGCTTGAAGCAGGAGACCTCTTCTTGAAGCAGATACTTTGTGTAGAAAGCATCTACTCTGGCATATTTTTTCTCCTGTTTTATGTATGGCTATCAGTTCAACTATATGTTTATGAATGAAACAAGTTGCTTGATGAATTTAAATTCCAATCATTTGAATTTCTGAATTGCACAATCTGTATAGTCAAATCAATAAGCTAATGTATGACGCAGAAACATAACTGCACATTTGGTTTCAGTATAGTAATCAAGTCATATATCCACCCAATTGGCCAGGGTTTCCATTTGTGTGACTCAGCAGAACTCTACTGAAATTTGTGAACTAAGTGAATAATAATAGCTCAGAATTACCACAATTGTTCAATCAACACAGAACACTTTCAAATTCTTAGTACTATATTTTATTTTGTCAGTTAAACATATAAATTTTAAAAAATGGAGTAGGCATTGCTTTATTGGAGTCATAGCCTTACTTTTCTGGTTCAGTGTAAGGACCAGTTGTCTTAGTGCTTTCTAGTCAAATACTTGTTTTTGTAGGCCTTGTATATTGGTTTATGTTCTGTGACAGGTTTCTTACTTCTAGCATGATAATTTCTCTTAGGAATCCTTATTTACTGAATCAGACTCAAATTCTCAGGTACACTGTTGTCCCATTAAATCCAATTGAACCACTTAGGGCAGATCCTAACACTTGTTGTTCATTGATATGCATGAGCTCAAGGCAATGGAGTGCAGATCCTCTGGGTGCTGAGAGCCTGCTATTCATGTGGAAGGCAACAGAAGGGTGAAAGGACTCATCACATTGTAAGTTTGCAGACTTTATCCACATGCACACACACAGTTACAGGTTTCCCATTTTTTACTTAGTCTTACACAGGGTAAATAGGTTAATTGGTTTCCTGACCATACTTCCAGCAGTAATGCATACATAAAGAATTTTCTCTGCTGTTTGCCACCCTTTGGTAATATTTACCATAGCAACCTTTCTGGCTATTGCAAATTTTGTCACTGTGTTGCATTATATTTATACTGTGCAAAACACTGCAAATATGTTGGCATTATAAGATGACAAAAAAATTATTTTTATGTAGCCTATAATTGTCAGTGGTAGTAGGTTGGTTGTCCACACTTCAAACCTTGCATTCAGTAATATGCACAGCTTTTGGTAGTTTCATCAATATTTTATGCTAGCTTTATGGTTAACTCTTTGTAAAGCAAGTACATTTAGCTTCTGGTAGAAACCAGTCTCAAGATCATATCTAGAAGGCTTCTATCCTTAACTCTGTTTAGCAATATCAAAAATCTATTAACAATTTTTAATTAGAAATAATAACCAAACAAAGGAAAAGCAATAGACCTTTCCAATGTTTGCTCCTAACTTCAGTGGTTGCTTCTATGGTGCTCTGTTCTCTGCTCTGTGACCACTCTGCATTGGCTATTACCATCTCCTGTGCAGTAGTAAAAATTATACTGTCAGTCTTTCTGCACAGGGCTTGACTTTTCCCAATCTTTTGTAGAACATGAAGTATACCTTTTTTTTTAGTAAAATATATGTGATGATGAATTGCTCATTTATTTCAAAGAACCAAAATAGTATTCTTAGAGTGTAAAGGTAGGATTCAAATAAATTAATTCAGAAATTTTGAGTATTCTCTGTAAGACAGAAAACTATATAAGAGATGATAAAGATTTAATAATTGGATAGCAGGAAGTAGAGATGGGAGACCAGTTAGAAGAGGTGAAGTGGGATAAAAAAGTGTTTAGCATGACTGTATATAGTTGCAGAGAGGAAGCACATAAACAAAATCAAGCTTGAATTATAAAATATTTATTAAATAATCAGTTGTGGCTGACAGTGTTTGCTTTGGGCATGATGCACTCTTACTAGAAGTTACTCATGAGAAAGGTTTAACAATAGTTTAGAAACATTTGGGCATGCAACTTGTTATGCACTCCGTGTGCAGAGAGCATAGAAGTTGTCATTGGAGATCAAGGTTCAGCTTCTTAGTTGCACTCTTAAACAATATAAAATAATCTGGTTTAAGTTATATTTATACTTATTTTAAGGCTTCCTTGCTGCCAGCGTGGTACAGTGGACCCCAATGGATTTGGAAGTTCAGGAATGAGCTTATCCAGTATGGACTTAGCCATTCTGAGTTGGAAACTGAACCTGGAAGCATACAGACTAAAAGAAGGTCTTTTTTATCTAGTTGTCAAGAAAAGAAAATCCTTTATCTACTTTCTAGGCCACCGTATGTTAGTCATCTATTGTACAGAGGTGCAGTAGAAGTTCACAAAGTATCTGCTTTCATCAAAAGTATAAATCATATTTTAGAGTAAAGTTTCTCCCAGGAAAGCCTGTTACCACTTCTTCTGTTCTTTGAAGAATGAATTTATATGACTTAAAAGGAAAAAGATTTAGTGTAAACTCAATATTTTGAAGCAGAGAAAACAGACATTAAGACAGGACACATTTGAGAGAAGTGTCCTCAGGAGAAAACATACTAATAGATGTTCCAATAAGAGAGGAAAGTTGGCCATCCATGAAAGAGACCATAAATAACATAATATTTCTTTTTTGTCTTCCACACAACCTTCTGCTATATTACTTCAATATCTGTTGTGCAAATCCAAAACATATTTTCTCTGTTGGTTGTTCATGATCAGCTAAGAGATGTTTATTTTATAAGAGAACATAAATATCACAAGATTGTCAAGGCTAAAGGTGAAGACAAGTGTTTTATGAATTCATCTAACCCTGTCAGGGGGAGATTGCATTCTTACAAATATCTTCCATACAATAGAGACTAGTAATTTTGCTCCATGTTTAACTATCTTTTCCCTGTGGTCTTTAAAGCTTATATTTCATGTTGTAAGTATGAAAAAGGCAATGAATTAACAGTGTAAAATGCTATAAACTCTGAAGTGCCTGCCAGGCACTTGTGGTTCTTTGGGCATCTCTTAAAACCTTAGTTCTAATTAACACAAGGAAAAGAGTTGTTTCCAGATGCTTAGGGAGCAGCGTCTCTTTCATAATGGGTTGCTTCAATGGAAGAACAGTAGGAGCATATTCTGAATATATTTAGTAACAATCTTGCCTAATAAAGTATTTAGTCATTAATACGGTAGTTAAAATGTTGCCTCTGATGTTTTGAGATGGTAAGCTAGCACTTAATTCTGAAGCAAACATCATAAAATGCTTAAACTGTAGTATTTCTCAGACAACTTTCCTGTAAATTACAAAGAAATCATTAAGAAAAGATATTTTAAAATCAGTTTCAAATATCTCATAAAATAATACACATTTACCAGTATGAGTATCTTCAACCATTTTGGAAGTTTCTTTCCTGCTATAAACTGATATCCCAGGATGTTGCAGGGGAAAAAAAAAAAAAAAAAAAAAAAAAAAAAAAAAAAAAAAAAAAAGTTACAGCACTGCTCTCACAAGTAATGTAAATTTACCCAAATTTGTATTCTACAGTCCTCGGACAAGGCTGTATAATTTGTCACAAAACTATGCAAAAAGGATGGTAACCTAGATTCTATATGTGCTATGCTCTGTTGAAGGAATTTAGTCTTAGCATAAAATTGAAAACATAATATTAAAGTCGCTTGATCTGAACTCAGCTCTATTTTGGGGGAAGTGATAACATCTGAAAGTATAAAGGTTCCTGCTTATTCATTGAAATGTTCTTATTATTCTGATCACTTATTCCATAATATAGCAAAATGGAAAAAAAAAAAAAAAAAGACTACCTTGATATCAGACCAAGCTTTATTTCTTTTAAGAGGCATGCACAGTTATAAATATGTAGAACTTAATGGAACAGTTCTAAGATGCATCTGCAGAAGCATAATCCAGTTTGCTCTTTGCACACTCCAAATACATACATGTAAGTAAAAACGTAGTTTTTGCACATTTCCTTTTCAAAATAGGAGACTTTTTTTTTTTTTTTTTCCCCGAAAGGGTTCTCATATGTCTCATACTTTAATGTAAAACACTCCTGATGTTTGTGATGAGTAAGAAGAAGAAAATCAGCCTGTGTGACATTCAGTATTGACTGGCCATAACAGTGAACTGAGCAGTTTTTTCTGTCTCTGTCGTCTGCCGCATGACTCTGTTAAAAATAAACTCCGGCAAAGAAAGCATAAAATATCTATATAGTAGAAACTGAAATGGTAATTTTCACTTCAAAACATAATGATAGCTTTTATACATTTTGGAAATTCTGAGACTAAAGGCACTCCCCAATGGAAAGTGTATGTTTCTCGCAGTCTGTAAGTGGACCTTACTTAGTGTTTTACATGTAATGCTAGGCTAAGTCTGCAGAGATGAGGGCAGAATGTGTCACATTTACTGTCCCCACCATGAGCTAGCCAAATGTGTGGGGTGGTTGAGGTCACATTTTAGTGAGAGTGTGCAGCCCGGTAATACACATGGCATGGAAGAATGTATTTAGTGGGCTGCAGCACCATACCTTACTCCTGGAGATGTGTCTACCTGCATCTGTTAACCCAGGATAATGTAACGGTCTGTCAGATTGTAGGGGTTTATATAAACTCATACTGGAAAAAGAAGACCTAATCCCAGAAATTCAAAGAATATTAGTAAAGCTCATGGACAGAAAAGAGACAACAGAAAACATGCCCAGTACTGACAGAGTGCCTCATACTCTCTCTGAATCTGTTTCCAAGGTTTCCACATTGTAGCTCCAGATATTGGAATGGATGGAAGCTAGCTCATATAAAACCAGGGAGCAAGTGTAGGGTGAAGTATGGGAAAACTTGTGCCAGTATCAAGTGATGTATTTGGTCAGTGCTCTTTATATGAACATGTTAGCAGAAATGATACAGAGATGATAATCAGAAGATGGTAATGATACAGAGATAATAATCTCTGTATCATCTCTGTATCAAAATGATACAGGTATGATAATCGGAAATGTAAATGGGGTCAAACACTTCATATGTGGTGAGAGGGAAGTCCATTCAAAGCTGAATTTCAACTAAGTATGTAGAATAGATGGGACGATGGAAACAGAAGAAGCTGTGCTGTAGCAAAATCCAAGAGACAAAGGTGAGTATGAAAATGAGCAGGTCTGATCCAATCGGCAACATGGCAATTTTGTAACGTGCTCCAATCCATCACACGATAACTATGCAAAGCAAAAGTAACAGGAACGCGCACGAGTTAAAGACAGCCTCTCCTTGGATTAGCAGGCTCAGTGAGTCACAAGCAGAGCGGAGTTAGATCAGGTGGGAGGCATTGCTGCAAACTGCCAAACACTCCTGAAGCAGCCTGCTCATGGGAGCGCATGGGCTCCTGACTCACGGCGCGTGTTGAGGCGCCTGTAGCAGAAAGGCACTGCAGATCCTGCAGCTTCTCCGAGGTAAGAAGTCTGAGACTGATCTCATCCCCTGCAGGTACCAGACCATCAGCCATCCCCAATTAAAAGCCCCATTAACATGTCCCAAGCCTTCTCTGTCCTGCCCAGTTGCCTGATAAATACTTGTTATGCTGTGAACAGTTCCAGCTCTTTCGTTCCTGCTCCCAGTTGATACAAATTGCAGCTCTGTTGAGTTGTGCTCTACCTGTCCTTGGCAGGCGCTGTTAATGAGGATGGCTTAATGACATCTCCCTTTGATACAGTCACAGTGTGCTCTGTGTAATAGTAGCTAGCTGCGAATCTGTCTTCAGAGTAAATTTATATTGATGATGCAGTTGCCTTAAATTATGTTCCTCAGCTTTATGTGTTCTGTTTGTCCTCACCTCGTTTGTTTTGTAGCCTTGTTTTTGTGCCCTTGTTTCCTAAGAAGGCTAGGTTCGTATGATCGCTCTGTCTAGCAATCTCTTCCCCTATCATTATGAACCTACGGCTAAGGTTGACACAGGAATGCCTCACTCATCAAGGCAAGAGAAGGTTGAGGAATTGAAGATAGGGGGAAAGGATAGCTCAGCTGGAATCATTTCTACTTGGGAGCACTCAGCTGAATAACCAGCACACATATTGGCTAATACTGCGGATAGAGTATCTTGACCCGATGTCAAGGCTGCAAATATTGATGGAAGGGATCGAGGGTATTGCAAGAGCTCTGTTTTGGAGGAACACACAGACCACAGAAATTAAATGGAGAGTTTGTAGAGTGAGTTTTGAAACAGGAGCAGTGTACAGTGTAATGGGTGCTCTGAGATGGAGGTGTAAGTGGGGAGGTGTGGAAGAGTGATGTGCATCCTAAGAGAGTTGAGAGAGATTAGGGATCATGGTGGTAAGAGGCAGGCTGCAGGGAGGATGACATGTCAAACCTTAGGCTAGGTAATTGTTTGGGCTTTGGATTAAAAACAAAAACCAAAAACAAACAAACACAAAAGCCACAACACAGCACTCGGTTATCATTTCCGATCTTTCTTCAGGTAACTACAACTGAAAGCCAATAAAAGATTCAACAGATGTGTAAATACATTACACACACACAAAAAAAAAAAGCTTGAATTTTGTGACCAAATGTGTGGAATAAGAAAATCAGTAGAAATCTTGCTCTATGGCCCACAGTTTTAACTTCTCAGTGTTAAACATGGAACTGTTATTGATAAACAAATATAAAATTTAATAAGGTTAGTATTGTGATCTGAATAACCTTGTAAAATAAATAAGATGAGGATTAGAACTACTTCCAAGAAATTTTATTTTTAGTTTGGACTCAGAGATACAATATTGTACTTGCCATGTACATGTATATTTTGAATACACAGATATGCATATTTTTCTGGTTGCTACTTTGATTGTGTCAATGAAAAAAGCTTTATTAAATTCTTCATACAGATTATGCTCAGTGTTCACAATGCTCCCTTTCCTCTTCCCCATTATTGTATTTGAAACTGAAACAACTTCATGATTTACTTTGTGATGATAGGGTGCATGGCCATCTGCATCGTTTCCTAATCACCGTTGTCATCAGAAGTCCTAGGATTCACTGACTTGGAAGTTTTCAGTCAGCATTTTTACTGACCAAGACCACTATCCCCTTTTCTCTCCCTGAGAAGAAAGAGTCATATCTCAGATAATCTTCAAGATTCCTTTATTCTTCCCTGGACCACCATCCCACGCCAGCAGCTCATGTGGAAAAGGGAGGAATCAATACCTATTGAACCTGACTGACACAAGTGCTGAAAAATCAGAATTTGAGTTCATTTCTGTCAATTCAGCCTGCCTTGAGAGAGAGAAGTTAAACTGAAAAGTAACTGAGAAAGTGCACCAAAGCGATTGGATTAACTGCATGGAATAGCTGAGTCAGGCAGGGTGATTTTTTCCTGAGAATAGTCTGTTTGTTGGGAGAAAAAAAAAAAAAAAAAAAAAAAAAAAAAAGTTTCACGGAGTTCAAAGCAAGCCACTCATTTGAGTGGAATGTATTTTTTTGCAGATCACTTTGCTTTGCTTGGTCCCTAAAACCACCAGTGGAGGTGAGGATGATGGTGCCAGCAATCTTGTTCACCCAGATTCTTCTCTTTCAGGATAGTTCCAGAGTGGGAATTTCCTTCTCAGACTGAAATATTTGAGGTTACTTCTCACGTGTAAGCCCCAGCCATCAAGCTTCTCCAGTCCTGCCGTGCTAAAAGCAATGACTTCCTTACAGGCTCTTAACCTCAGCATCTCCTCTTCTGGCCAGTGGTCTGAAGAGACTTGCTTCATTTTTTTTGTAGCTCCTCAGCCTCTTGTTATGATGCAACATGAGAAGTTTACCCGTTTCTACACTGATTCTTCACTGCTTTAGTAGCCGGAGTACCACCAGCATCTGAGCTTTGATCCTCACCTCCAGATCAGAGAGTTAGGTGAAGTTTAAAGCAGTGCTTCATTGTGAGGCTTGCATGCATGGAGAATGGCGACAAGGACTTTTACCTCAAGCTAATGCTGTCCATTATTGATTGTGACCATAAAATAGGAAAATCACACAATTTCTTTACTTTTTTATTTCTTATTTTTTTATCTGAGCTAAAAGAAATGTTACAAGGATTTGTCTTGCTCTTACTAAAGTCAAGGTTAATTAGTAAGTACTTTTCAGAGCACTATTAAAATCCTTAGATTAAAGGCTCCAAAATACTGTAAGTAACAGGCATTCTTATTTATTATTCATTTATTTTCATCTGCTTCAGGACATATGTGAAACTCTTTTCTAATTTAAAAGACAATCATAATTTAGGGTACAAGTTTTTCATCTGATTTTTTTTTTTTTTGGTGGGGAGTCATCTTCAGAGTGAAAAAGCATATGCAAATATTGCAGCAGGAATGAATGAACACAGTTTTATTGATGTTCAGATCCTCTACAGGAAGAAAAAAAAAAAAAAAAGCATTAAAAACAATGCTCTCTTACAAACTCCAAATTAAAAATAAATGCAGCCTCAAGCTTTATTCCTTGTTTTTAACTCATCCTCTTTTCCTGGCACTGGCAGTCTTTGCTCTGGTTGAGCAGATCTAAGCAGGATGCTGGGGAGAAGAGGGGTGGCAATGCATCACGCTTGCTTAGTCTGGAGCTCTGAAGAGCAGGAAGAATATTTCCAGCAGTTGTCTGGCCCAAGCTATTCAGTGGCCTGGATCAGGGAGTAATCAGCCTGGCATCCTTTTTCCTGGCTGATATCTCTTTGTCCCTGGGCAGGAGAAGCCTAGGGTTGAATCCTTTGTCTTGGGTGGCTGCTTTCTGTCGAGAAATAGCCGTAGGGGACAAGTTTTGGACCATGGTATTATATGTTAGGGAGATTGTGAAATGAGGTTTATGGGCCTAATATTTATTTTATTAATGTTTTACAGCTCGTTTTTAAACATCATTATAGAGTGTCAGTGTTTATTAGAGATCTGTGTGTGTTTCCAGAGTGCTGATTGCTGTGGTTTCGGAGTACTTGAGGTGCCGAAGTTATCAATTTGACTGTGAAGCTAAATTAGGCTGTAATGCCCTTGAGTATGTTTTCTCCAGATCAGGCAATAATCTCCATGATTATGGACTCTGTTGTGTATTAATTGACCATGACTTGTTATGCATCCTAAAGAGAAGATGCATAACCTATTTCAAGGTCAGTTATTTCCTAGTCAAATGTCTCAAAGGGGTGAATATTGATGAATTCCAGTGCTAAAGACGTATTTCCTTTTAAAAAATGTAACACAGCTCTTATAGTGCATGCTTTTATGTAACATATACAAATCTTGTCTTCCTTAGATCTTTTTAACACAGACACTTGTAGCAAAATTTTCAGCTTTTTATAATTAATGAAGAGAGACAATAAATTATTAACTTTAGAAGTATGACTAAATGCCTTTGCAAATAGTTGTTTGCTGGGAATGTGCAATGTTAATTGTGCTCTGGTAAAGTTACCAGGGAAGCTGTGGAATATTATAATGGCAGTGCCTGCATGGAGAGAGAGAAATTGTATGGTACCAGCAAGGAGAAAATTCTGAGTGCTTAAGAGGATTCGAATTAGTGTGCACAGGAAATCAAGCAAACTGTTTGCATTATAGTCCGGTGTTTTAATCCACATTAAGGACCTAAATGTTGTAGGTTTCCCTGTGTTATATTCACTGACTGACTGGGAATACTCTAAGAAAAGGATAGAAAGTTCATGTGCATTGGGTATCTCAAAAATCAAAATCAACCAAACAAAAACCAATCAAATAAAACAGTTTGTGGAAGATATGTGCATGGAAAGAATAAGGAGAATTTGATTCATTGAACTTCAAGGTACATGAAGCTTTTGAAGTCATTTTCAAAATGGCCCTTAAGCTGGTGATTTTGCAGGGGTAAATATATTTTCCTATTTTACTGAAACTTTTTATAGAAATTTAAGTTTTCTATCATCTTTTGGCTTTAGCAGATATGTATATGAAGTTTATACTATTCATACTATATATGAATCTGTTTTTGTGTTATTAAAATGACCTACGTTTCCCTAAAGCTTGCAGTCTCTATATCTCAGAGGTCTTTATTAAGGTGACCTAATGACCTAATCAAAGACTTCTGAATAGCAAATTCGTAATAAATATATACCAACCTGACAGAGACTGAAGAGGAAACTGGCAAAGGCAGTGGAATCAGCTCTCAGTAGTCCTGCCCTCAGCCTACTCTCTTTTTCATACAACTGTGTCTTGGCAATGACTTGAAGCTTGTGCAGTGCTTTGTCACTAGCTCTCAGCACTGACTCAGATGTTTCCTAGCTGTTTTAGTACCAGTATATTGCTTAGCACAAGAACAGTCACTGGAATTTAACTTACTACCAAAAATACGTATAAATACATAAGAATATATATTTCTTAGACAGGAAAGGAGCCAATAAGCTTAATTAAAATAATTATGAAAAGGTCATAAAGTAGTATGTCAGGGTTATTCCTTTTTTTTTTTTTTTTAATTTACCAAAAGTTACTTTTGAATGATAAATTATTCAAAGCTTTTTCTGCTGTTGCAGCTAAACTAGAACCAGTACCGCAGTGAGTAGCAGTGCTCTTTCTAGGAAGAAAAGGACATATAGGAAGATTCTTTTATGCTTTTGACAGATGAATAATATCTTACATTCTGAAAGCTTCATTTTTCACAGTTCCATTGCTCATTCGGTATTTGTTGTTGAAAACTATGCCCTGTGCCTTATTTAAGACATCATGTAGCAACAACACAGAAAAAAAACACAGCATCGCAGTTGGATACTTGTGTTTACTAAGTTTATTCAGATATGTCAAGCCTTGCTGCTTTCTACAATATAAAACATAGTGGGAAGAGCTAGATAACTATATAGGGTCTATATAGGGATACGCCATCCATGTTCTGAGTAGTGCAGACCTGATGCTGTGACTGTATTTCCTCCCCCTGACACACTTTATGTTGCCAGCACAAGTTTAGCCAGATGCTGAAAGAGACTGCAGTTGAGAATAAGGCTGTAAGGCAGAAAGTGACAAAAGTAGTAATCTCTGCTGTTATTCTAATATTTTCTTGAAAGGAAAGTTTGTTGCAATATATAGCTTCATATATTAGTTTTCCTTGTATTCTAATTAAGACCTTGCAAGTTAGATAAAAATGTTCCTTATGATTTAAAAAAAAAAAAAAAAAAAAAAAAAAAAAAAAAAAAAGATACCTGAGAACTGTTTCCCTTATATGATTCAGTAGTCTGCTCATTTTGAGGTATATTGCAGCTGGGAGACAAATTGTGTATTTTTAGAGAAAAAGGTAGGAGGTAAGCCTCGTTATTGTATCTTTGTATCTGGTATGTTCCTCATCCCCAGTTCTAAAATTAAAATCCTGGCTGGAATTTAAGCTGGATGCCTGCAGCTAGATATAAAGACCAGAATTTGTTAGTCCCTCTGGATAGATTTTATTTCAACTAATACTGGTATAATAGAGATGTCTATTTATTGAACTGATCACCTCTCCCTTCTTCTTGTACGGATGCTAAGAAATTGGTGTTATTAGCTCTCCCTTTTTTCATGCATGGGATGAGTTGTGCCCTTAAAGTGACCATGGAGGCCCAGCTAGCTTACATGCAGTTCAAAGTAGTTGTCCACATCTGATTATATGAATTCCATTCTATAGCATTCGTTGCATAATAAAAAAGGATACACTCCAAAATAAATTTGAAATCAAGTAGACTAGCTTAGAAAAGCTGGTCAGTCCAAGGTCATTGCTGCCTGATTTAACTTCTCTTTCTATATACTGCCTGTCCGGTCTAATGTACAATGTTTAGCTGTCCATTAGTCTTGCAGAATACATTGCTCCTCTTTTTTTTTTTTTTTTTTTTTTTTTTTTTTCCCATTTTTTTTACATTAAACATAACATTTGTAGATAATAAAAATGTCCACATAAATATATAGTCTTAGAAAAATGTTTCTTTCTTAATGTGGTCAGATATTTTGAACCTAAATTTTCACAGCAGGATTTCAAAATGGATGTGATTGCTTTTCATCAAAAAATAAAAAATAAAAAATAAATCAGATAAATACAGCCACAGCACAGTCATTTGTGGTTAGGGGAACTTTTATCTCTAATCTCACTGTATCATTTATCTAGAGACATGAGAAAGGCTATGCATATAAAAATGGGTCTCATCCTGAGAGATCCTATACATGAACAGAGAGTAAGTAGAGAGGTGATTTTCATGTTGAAATAAAAAGCTTGAAATTAATTCTATTATAATGGGGATTGCACGGCTTCTAAACCATTCAGATCTATGATGGGATGCTTCTGTATCTGAGCGGAGAGTGGAGTCATATGGCTCAGCTTTCCATGGGATGTGGGCTAACCAGCAGGCCAGATGGCTCTGCAGGGGAGTAAGCTGAGAGGAACATCTCCCACATCTCCCTCACGTGTTCTACAGCTTCTTGACAGGCGGTTTAGAGCTTTTGGACAAGGGTCTCAGATCCAATGTCTTCTGCCATTCAAGGAGCAAATCCTCTCCCTTGATAGAAGGATGGACGATTGGCTTGCCACATCACTGCTGTAAAGTTACAATTGTTCTGGTAAGGAAATAAATGAAGAGTACTCAGGAGCAAAGGGAGTCCATGGGCAGAGTAGAGTCAGACCTATCAATAAGTACACTGGAAGCCAGGCCTACAGAGAACATGAAACTCATGGGTGGCCTGGTCAGGAAGTCAAAATTCTCAGGTTGTTACTTTTTATTGGAACAAAAGTAAACTGGATGTTTCCCTTTGTGACTGTAGGAACACACTGGGATATTTCAGAGATCAGTGAAATAAGGTAGCAAGTATCACTGTTTCTGTAGTGACTGAAATATGTAACAAGGGTCTGGGTTATACCTAAAAACTGGGCAAAGGACTCCTATGATATTCTCTCTTTTTTTTTTTTTTTTTTTTTTTTTTTTTTTTCCACTGTGATGTACTGTAGTAAGATGAATTCTCCAAAGTCCCACAGCAATGTTTGCTGTCAGAGGATAGTATACATAAAAAAGGTTGACTGCAGGGACAGGAAAAAAAGATATTTCTGTTCCCAAGTGAATGTCCTAACAGTTACAGAATCATATTGCATCTTGTGTTTAGCTACATACCCCATGATTTTTTCATTATTTACTGTCCAATGGGACCATTATTCCCTCTTCAGCCTTGCCTCCAACCTGATCATGGGTCACTTTCCTGGGAAAAGAGAAGTGTGACAGAATCCTACTTCCTAGATAAGGTCAACTCTAGGCTGGTATAGAAAAGATGTAGATGTAAACAATTCCCTTCCTTCTTAATTGCCACCCTTGGGTTTTATCGATATCAGTTGCTACTGATGCAGAAATCTTATTGCTGAATTAAAGAATTTATGTGTCCTAGACCGTCTCTAAACCTCTCTACCTGAAAATGCCTACCTCTGAGCCTTTGAAGGGAATGTAGGTGAAGAGGTACAGTTGCAGGATCTCAAAGATGGTAGAAGTTTTAAGAATGTGAGCAAAAATAAACTTATTCAGGTAGCCAACTCTTTCCATGGTAGTCTTAGAAAACTGCTAATAAAATAGTGAGCCATGTATGTAATAGGATATTTCACTTTTTGTCTGGTGTCTGTATTTCCTTCTCTTATGCTAATTCCATTTTTCTAGCAGAAAATCTGGTGAAGTAGGACCGCTCCTATTTTCCCAGAAATGACAAGAGAAAATTTTATACTCATAAGCTCAGAAGAGAATAGAATTGTCTTGAAGTATAATGTATTTATTGTTAAATGCCAAACAGATGTTTTCTACAAGTAGTTGATAATAGCACATCCTCCTTTTATTTCTGATAATAAAGAACACGAATACCTCAATAGTGTTAATCACATTTAAATGGTGAATATCAGTATTACAGTCATGATTAGTCTGAATAGGCCCCAATTTCAGCCAGTGGTTGGATCACATCACCCCACAGAGGTCCTTGCAGTATAAAGGATGATAGGCTGTGCCCAGTACAGAGTATTTGACAAAACTTCTAAATCACTTCCCTTTTCTGGATTTTTGTGTCTTTTATTTTTTTTTTTTTTTTCATTGAACACATGTATCCCATCCCTTTCTCATAAAGTAGCTCTTTAAACTTGGTGGATGATTGCTTTATTTCCAAGGCAAATCGCTGGCAGCTGTTCCAGAGTGATTCATGGTGTCTACATTTAAACAGTGATGCCTAATCATTATAAAATGATCCATCTGGGTTTTTATTCTACAGAGGGGACTTTCTGTGCTATGAAAAGACACAAAGCATGTGACACAGGGATATTTTAGTATGAGAACATAACAAATGCTCTGTCTTATAGCTTCCTAGATTCTTGATCTTCCCTTAAACCTTAAACACAGCAGCATATAAAGCTTACTTATGGAAACTGTAAGTTGCTGACACAACTGTCCTGTTCTTTATTTAGGGTAAGATTGTGCCTATTGGCATAGCCTTGAGCGAGAGGCAGTGTGTGAACTGCATCCGTGTAATGCCAGCCTAGGGAAGTATGGTGACTCAGATATTCCTCTGAATCACATTTTCTCTTCTGCTTCTTCCTTGCTCAGAGGGAATAGTAATTTACTTCTGGAAATTAGTATCTCTCTGCAGTGGCGCAGCTGTTCTGGCCAACAAGTCTGGAAAAAGACTTTAATCTCCTCCCATTCCCCCATCCCTCTCTATCTTCCTTCTGCCCACCTGTTTCAAAGAAGATATAGCTAGGTAAATAGTCTGGTTTACTCCTACACACTCAGGCCTAACACTTGGGTAGTTTGCACAGGGCTCTATCACAGAGTTTTCCATCCTCTCTTACAGACTAAACCTTACAGAGATGACTCCGGATGTGATACAGCAGCCTAAACAAAATAAATAACACTTTATTTTGGCTTAGTCATTCATGTAAAACAGGAGTGATAATTTGGAAATTGTTTACCAATCCATGGATTTAATTTTTCTCTAGAAACAGATTTCTATTTAGCAAATAGATTCAGTCCCAATGCAGTCTGAAACACTATCAACATCTAGAGCTGTATCCCCTCCCTAACTCTTGCCAGTTTGAGTGGAAACTTCTTGATATTTTTACTCAGTGACGTCAACCCACAAAGGTTTATTCTGCCACTTCTGAATACGATTAGCACATCACATGTGGAAGTGAATGGGCATGTTAGACCTGATACAATTGTAGGAAGGATGGCAGGATAACTGGGTGCCAGTTATCAGCACTGATAAAGCTATAGCTGCACTGAAAAGTATATCTTTTTCTATTTTAATATGTCAACGCAAAACTTCTCCAAGTCTAAATATGATATACTGTTGCATCCAAGTTCATTGTGATTTAGTGCCGCAGTATCAATCACCTTGCCATGTGGGTAAATGTTGGTAAACAAAACATACACATGCACATGCTGTCATTTAAAATTCTGATTTACTTAACACAGTTATGTAGTGAAAGATAATATTTCATACACTATTTCTGAATTGCGGGTGCGAAATGTAGTAAAGAACAAACCAAAAAACACTTCTTTTCCTCCTGGGAGGGGGCACAGGGCATTGACCGGGTGCAGCATCTTTTACCAGGGAGATACTGCTGCAGCAGTGCTCTCCCTGTTTTCATCTGTTATCGTTGTTGTACAGGCTATGATCTTCTATACTGTGTTTGTTTTGTTTTGTTTTGTTTTTGTTTTCCTTTGAATTTTCACCATAAATAGCAACTTTTACTTGTTTTTATGGTGTTGTGTTTTGTTTGGTTGTTTGTTTTCTGTTTCTGCTGGGGTCTCTAAGTTGCACTCCCCTAGTGGCCAGGAACCGACCTTCAGCAGGCAGGATATGCTTACTCCTGTGGGGCTCCCTGTGTTACCCGTGCCTGTTTTCTCAAGACATCTGTTGTCATCCTCTGCTTTTACTCTCAAGGACCCCTCCTACCACTCAGACCTCATTATGACCATCCTGAGCACTTACTCTAGCAAAACTCTGCAACAAGTTGACCACAGCTGGTGCTGTCATTGCCAAGGTTGATTTCATACTCTTAATGCAGGGGGGAATCTGCTGCATTTGCACATACATGAGTCTAGACCTCAACATTGTGTCTTATGCTGAATAGTGATTAAAGTTTTTATGTTTTGTACAGATGAGGAAGGATAATGTTTGTTTTACTAAAATAAGAAGAGGAAGCATAAAAACATGGAGAAGCCTTTTGTTAAGAGCTACAGGAGACCTGGAAAGATCAAAAGCCCCTACAGTAAAAATGCCCTGCTTAGTGTCTCCAGTATATCTGAGGCTCGATAACCATTCGAAGAATAAAATGAATGCTACAGTAAATTGTAATGCACTTTCTACTTTGTTTGCCAAATATACCTGACCCAAATGTTGTTTCAGCAGTGCTACATTTTTCTACTTAACTGTGTTATGTATCTTTTTTTCAGTTTGAGGTCATTACCCTAATGGGGAATCAGAAGGAACAGGGAATGTTCTGCATTGTATTAAGAGAGTTGTTATCAAAATCTGTGTGCTGATGACAGGTATTTTTTATAGAGTATGCTGTGGTACAGTTACCCACAAGAGGTTTGCATGAAGCATCGTACCGTATAATATGAGTGCACTACTACTAAGACATCTCCTTCAATCCTGCAGCCTGGTTAAAACACTTTAAGTGTGCTGGTCTTATTGTTTTCCCCTGGGCTTGCTCTAGATTATAGCTTTCCTAAAGGGAACTGCCTTTTAAAATATAATAACCTTTGGAGGAGTTTACTTGCTCAATCCAAATGACTGGCATGCTGCCTTAAGGCATCACCTATTAACAACCTAGAAGGAGGTACATACTTTTTGGGAAATTGCACTGATGTCACCGTTAACTTTGTGTTCCCTGTTGGCACCCAGATTTCTATCAGTCAATTCTTGCCTGTACATTCTTCATGTATTTATGTGCAAGATTGCCCCTTTCTAATATCAATACTTTGCCTGGTCTCTATTCAGTTTTGTCTTCTGAATTTTGAACTCACTCCACTTTGTCAAAATCCTTTTGGATTTTGACCTTGTCTGGCAAAATAGTTTTGATCCCATGAGATGTATGAATGCACTTCTTCGGCACCTGTGTAAATCATTGTTGAAAATATACTATAGACCCAGGCTTGAACCTTCACTGAAGATGTCCTCCAAGTTTGATGACTCCAAGTTTGACAACTGTTATAAATGGCTCAGTCTTCAAAATAGGACTATAATCAAAGTTTACAATTTATTAAAGGAATAGAGGTAAGCAAACAGCGCTGGGTGCGCCAGGAGTCTCTGCTCCACCAAGACGCAGACCAGTTACATCAAGCAGTTGATTTTTATGCTCCTAGGCTAATACATATTCATTACTACTTCTAGAAAAAACAGGGTTATCATAATTAGTTTCCAGAATCCAAACCTCCTACTGGAGCATGCGTATCAGTCTCTGGGGGTCTCATTGGGGGTCTCTCGTGCTGAAGGCTCATAGTCTTCCTCCCAGGTTTTTTTTCTTGACCTTCCCCTTTGTCCAACTTGGCTTATGTCAGAGACTTGTGCAGTGTCCCCTGCAAGCTTTCTCTTCTAGTTGTCCTTCAGCTTTCCCCTTCTTCTTAATCTACTGGCCAGATATCTGAGACTTGTTTAGTGTCCCATGCAATAGTCATGATAGTTAGCAGTTGTTCTGAAAACCCCCAGATATCAGAGACTTCAAGGAAAAGCCTATAAATACATTTCCCTTCAAGCTCTCTATTGACACGAATTGCTAAAACATTCCTCACAACGACCAACAATTGATGATGGCAGGAATGCTTTGTTTTCTTATAATTACCAAGATGTTTTACAGAAATTTGCAATAGTAATGCCAACAGTATTAAAGTCATTGTTATATCATATTTGCTGATCAGCAGGCAATTGCATTGGCTTCACTACACTTGGCAAATTCTTACTAAATATTTAAAGATTGTCCTTTATTCTTCTTATAACTTGTTTGTTTGATATTATTTGCAATAAATTGACTTTCCAAGTTAGATTAATATGTGTTGAATTGCCTCAGTGTTTCTTTATACTAGTAGGGAGAGGTGCTGTGGTTGCTCTTCTGCTACTTCCTCCAGGTGTTCTTGAAGGTGAAGTCTCTGTCAAGAGACTGCTCTGGCTAGTTAGAAAAGTTCTCTGTCCAGTCCCTGAAACATGATATGTCTGCCTTCAGCTTTTTCTGCTTTTCTGGTCTGATATTTAGTAGCTAATTTTAATTAATGCTTTCAATGTATGAAAACTGAAGCAAAGTGTTGAATACTTTAGCCATCTCTCTGTTATCATCCATACTTTTGTCTGCTCTCCAGTTAAATAATGGTCTCTTCCTTTCTTTTGTTTTCCCATTACTACCTAGTGTATTTATAGACTATTTCCTCACTGTCTTTTATGTCTCTAGCTAATTGAAACACATTTTGCACACCAGCCTTTTGATTTTTATCCATATGGAACAGGTGAGCTATCTGTTATGCCTGTCATTAATCATGTGCTCTTATTTCCCCTTTTATAATGATCCTTTTTTTTTTTTTTTTGTATTTTCAGGTCATTAAAAATTTTCAGGTCATGCAGTTAGAATATTCTTTTCGTATTTTTCCTTCCTACACTTCAAAAGGGGTTTGCTTTTGTGTATTCAACATAGTTTCTCTCAGTAGGTACTGGCTCTCATGTGCTCATTTATCCTTTAGATTATCTTCCTGAGAGTTCTTAATGTGTCTTTTTTCTTCTTTCTCTCTTAATAAATCTCTTTTTTAACTCAGAACAAGAACTTAATTTTTTTATTTTTCATTTAGTAAACTTCATCATTTTGTCATGACCTCATTGTAGCCCTGGACTGTCAGTTGATTGCCATGTTAGTTAAAACGAAATCTAAAATAGTTTCTCCCCAGTATCTTTTACCGGCACTTTTAACTCACTGAACTTTTGCATCGAATACCTGATTTACTGTGAGTCCTAACAAAAAAAAAAAAAAAGTCTCGCAAGCCCATTGCCAGTTCTTGGCAATGACTTTGTTTGCTTTTGCTGTATTTAGACAGCAAACAGAGACATCCAACAGGTTATTAGTTCTTCCTGAATTTCAGGCTTAGTGTTCTAGATATGCAATTCAACACCTCCTTGCCTGTGCTGGCTAAAAAATCAATTTATTTCTAAATAAATAAAGGTCTTTTTGGTACCTACAATGCTTATAGATGCTTTTATGTTTTCCTTATTATTACCCTATAATCTGGCATTTATGGGTATATTCTGTGAAATTCCATTATTCTAACTTTTATTCCTGTTATAGCCTTATTACATTGATTTCTAGATTTGTATTTTATGAGCAAATCTCTGTTTTGTAAGGCTTCTTGCAACCATTTCCTCTCATCATACTGTGGCAGCACAACCTCACCCAGATGCCCAGCATCCTAATGGAAAACTCTCTCTGCTTCTGTGGTCTTTATGGAGGGTCTTGAGATTCCCTGTTTCCAAAGGCTTATAAACTCTCAAAGTTGTGAAGATTTTTAGGTTTTGTAGAAACCGCTAGTTAGCAAGGGAAGGGAGAATGACCCAAATTGGGTCAGACTGCCAGAAGGACCTCTGTCTGAGTGCAGAAGTCAGCCTGCAGCACAGTGCTGGCATGCAGCTGGTCAGCAGCTGGGCAGAGGCCTGCATCTGCTTTAAGGAAAAAAGTGAACATAAAGAAAATGCAATTACTACCCAGGGAGAACCTGGAATACAGTAAGGGGTATGTAATGACTTAGGACATAGTCAGAGACAAAACCAAACCAACAAAAAATGTTTTTTTTGCCCCTGTGTGTGGAACATGTTTCAAATCCATGTGGATTTCCTCCGACATGTTTTTAGGTGAAGGGGAATTATTTATTTAGCTTCCTTTTTTCCACAGTGAATCATCCTAATCTATCAGGAAAGCAATCATCACAAACTTCAGACTTTAACTGTGATAAAAATACCATTTTTTTTCTTGCTTTTCTTTCAAACTTTATCTGAAAATTATTTCTATTGTTCTGACTCGGCACTGATAAAATATCACTCTTATTCTCACAGAACTAACATCATCTGCAAATTATCTCCTTTGTTCTGATGTCTTTTCCATATAATGTTCACTGACTTCACTTATGACAAGCAATCTTTGTGTCATTCATTTGGGTAAAGAATGTAGTATGTGTATATCACAGCTCCAGAGCTGTTATTGTGCAGATCCCAAATGAAATTTTCTACTGTCCTCTAGTGTGCTGTGTTCACGAAAATAAAAACAATTAGCCAAATAAATGTTTCTTATCTAATCAAGCATATTTGACTTAAAATTCAGCTCATCTTATACATGTAATTTTGGCAAAATTCAGTCATTTGTAGCCATAGAAAACCTGGTTTTAGACTACTGGTTACCTGCTGCCATAAGATGAAGTCCTCGTGACCCCATCTAAACCAGACAAATAAGAAGGTGGGAGCCAGTGGCATTGATTCATAATGTTTTGACACTGCTGTGGTTATGAATAATACCTTTGTCCCTGCCGTTTCACCTGCTGGCCTTGGTAGCCTTGCCATCTGCATCTCTGCTCTCCCGTGGCCTGCAAAGCCCTCGTGTTTTTGGCCTTTGTGTCCATCAGCTCAGAAATAGTACAATTAGAGGACTGAAAAGGACCAAAACGTAAATGTGCCATCCAAGCAACTTGACACAGCATGGACCATCACTCTGACTTCAAGTCTTTCCCTTTTAGCTCTTAAAATAAAGAAAATTGCAGTCAGAAGCCCTTCCTAGACACCACTATAGTTGCTTTTCTCTTAACCCTTTACAGACTGCTTTACCTCTTTGTCTCTAAACAAGAATCAGTGTGGTTAAATCCCTCTTAGTGTTCTGAAAAGCTGTTGTATGCAAGAACTGCTGAATTCTATTACTGAAGTAGAAAAAAATAAAAATAAATAAATAAATAAAAAGTTAAGAAAGTTAAGGCATATATTTATCTTTTCCCTAAACAATGTTGCTTTTTTGATATTTATGGTTATATAGTAGTCTTTTTTTTTTTTTTTTTTTTTTTTTTTTTACCTTTTCTTTGCTATCTCAGTGTGTTGCATATGAACACAATAACTCAATATACTATTGATTTTTCAACAAACAGAATTGGTTTTTATATCTATACAAATGCAGTTTCTCCTATCTATATTTTTCTCCAGATTTTTGCCTAGGAACTTCCTATGATGTATGGTAAAAAGTGTAGTAAAAACATAGGTGATATACTGTGAATGCAATATCTAAATATTGTTGTCAGCTTTTATGCTGAAAGGTTAATGTATATTTACAAGGAACGCTTGTACCATCAGCATCATGATATATTCCTCTGTAGACTATATATTAAAAAGAGAAAAACCACACACAACTTTGAAGTCTCTGTAATATATTGAGTAAATGTGTTAGGAACTTTTTAATATATATTCCATTGTGTTTATAACTGAAATTGCTGAGATCTGACTTAAGATGATTGAAGCTAGCTTTCTGTACAGTAGCAACAAAAAAAAATATCTCAATTTTAAGGGTGGTTTGTGAGACATATGTTGGGATCCTCTGAGGAATGTTCACTTCCCAGTAACATGAAGTGCCATTTGCTATCTCGGTGGGAATTGCCAGATATTGAATGTCAAGCCTGTCACTGGTTCCTTTGTACATTTTGGACCTTAGGATAGTGTCATATGGGGGAGGAATGAAAGTGAGAGAATGGCAGGAAAAATGCACTAACAGGAGGGAAAATACATGTCTCTAGAGATGCTGCTATATTTTTAATTGCAGCTGTTAAAAGCACTTGTCTGGAAGGATGGTTTGGCATGCTGCCTTGTGCCAAGGAAGGCTGGTTATGCCATGTCCTCTCCAACCTGAGAGTGGCAGCAGTGGCTGCCAGCACAGCCTGTGCTCCTCGTGTCCTTGGGGCACAGGTGATTTGGTTGTGCTGCATAGCTCCTTGCCACCTCTGCCACCTTTTGTGTATGCGTGGCACCCTAATCCTGCCTCAAGGATGCCATTGCCCATAGGGTCACTGATAGCCACCTTCTTGCTCTCACTAGGTAGTGAAGGAAGGATCATTGCATGTGCTTTATGTCATATAAAGGAGAATAGAGGTTGTATTAGAATGGGAATATTTTAAATAGATAGAATTGTTTGTCCAACATTGCTCTGCTAAACCAGAGGAATCTGAGCTAAATCGTATGAAATTTAAACAATAGTGCCTATCCATTTTCTTACAAACCTTATATAATGTAATGGCCTTTCTATATGCCATTTTAACAAAACTTGAACACCAGGATTCCTGTTTTATGAACGCCTACTTTATTCCTCAGCTACTGCAATTTAATATATTAATATGGTCTCAGTTGATTTGTAACAGTATTGTTTTAGCTTTATAATGACATATTAAACAAATAAATTTAATAAGATTACTCTTTTGGTGCAATTTTCCAGCAAACAGGATTGTGGAGCTAATTTTCTAAAAAAAAAAACATATGCTGCTAGCCAGCACGTCAGTTTTCTTCTTGCCCGTTTGGAAAAGGAAGAATGACACTAAAGACACAGGCAAGGCAGATAGAGAGACCTAACCTGTACTCAGGGAGTAAGAAGCCCTTGTGCAAATTCATTAATTATCATTAAAATAATTATTAATCATTATTATTTTCCTTCCCTGGGCAACGATAAGTGCAGAAAATATTTATTTCTTACACCTTTGACTGTGCTTTTGAGATTAGAAACAAGTAAACACCACTGTTATCAGGAAGCTGAAGGAGGAATTTTGCTTTCCAGTATTCCCCTTAAGACACTGTCACGCTGTGTCAGCTCCTGTACAGGGTTCAGTGAAATACCATTCACTGGCAGAGCCTTTCAGTTCCCTGTGAAAATGTGTGTTAGGACATTGTGACCCATACCCATGCGCTCATCACATTTATATTCCCCAATGGCCACTTGTTCACGTTCAGAAAAAATGTGGTTCTTTCTCTAACTACTTGTTGAACAATAGACTGTCAACATAAAAAAATAAGCTCACTTGATAGTACCCCCTGGGGCAAAGCAATGGAAGCACTTAGAAGAACCTGTGAGCACAAGGCATTATTACATGATTAGATTATAAATGCACCAGAGTTTTGTAAAAAACACCGGACACTTTCAAGCACAGTGCTCTTTTCTCCAACTTCATACAGAAAGGAAAATGAAGATGCTTTTTGGGGGGAATCTTTGTATTAAGCCTGGCTTTCTGGCTGCTGGGCTGGTGGACAGCATTGCAGCATTGAATGACCAGCAGAAAAGTAGCACTGATTACCCAGCCTAAAGGCCAAAGGGAGACATAACAGATTTCTGTAGCCTTTTGTAGTTTATTTTTTATTTTTTTTTTGATTAAAATGGTATACTTCTGTTTCCTTCTTCTCATTTTCTACCTATATATATGTATATACACATGTATATATGTACAAAAATAACAGGGTTGCAACAAAAATAGCAATAAAAATATTGATAGTATTGAGAAACCTTCTTGTTGGATGGTAAAAACATGAATTTGCCTTAATAATATTTAACATAGTGCAGGTCTCATAGTGCCTGTGGTAGACTCCTTTATTAAAAGTTGATTTCTGTTAAGAAGAGCTTTGATGTTTATTGCATATTTCATGATCAAGGAGAGAATTTCCTGCAAAATCAAAAGTTGTCAAATGTGTTGAATTCTGTTGAATGTGACATAATGAAAGGAATTATTTCAACATCAAGGTGCATCGGCCACACTAACAAAGTTGTGCTGTGTTGGAATGCTTTTCTCTGCAACAAGCTCTAAACTGCACGAACTTGTGTAGTTTAACACTTTTTAGGGAGTCCTTCCTTGTATCTCTGCTCTTTTTATGGATCAGGTTTCCAGGACTAGGCTCTCTCCCGTGATATACATAGTTCTGTGTTTTTATAGGAGCTAGATGGCATCACAGGAGTTACCCAGTGGCTGGGAAGCTTGCTTGTTGGGGTAATAGGAGGCCTGAGAAATGGGAGCAGCACAACAGACTTTGACCAAACTAAATCATACAGTAACAAAGAATGTTTCCTTTCTCTTTGATAAGCCAAAGTTAAACATGTCAGCTTAAACAGGAGAAATGTGATCTACAAGATGGGTTGGCAATTTGGTTTGTCTGTGGTTGGGTACAAAAGCAATTGCTGAAACGTTGAACTTTGCCATCAGGTAGAAATTCTGAGCTCCATTAACTAATCTGCCCTGTACGTGATGCTAAGAACACCACGTATTAGTGAATTAGAATGTCACTTTAAAACTAGTCTTAATTTATACAATAACTATGCTATTCCCAAATAAGAACGACAATGTAATTAATTCTGTGCAGGTATATGACCCTAGGAGCATCCTGGGGATGAAGTCTCTTTGAGGTAGTTTCACTCCCATTGCTCCAGATGACTGACAATAACAGAAGCAAAGTGCCACTTTACTCACTACAGGTAAATTTGTGGTTGCATTGTTATATGTAGATAAGACAATGCTTCCCACCTACCTGCTAAAAAAGAGGAAGCGGGTTAAAGAGCAAGAAAGAAATAGTTAGTGTACAAAAATGTACAGTAAAGGTCTTTTTCTCTCCTGTAGAAGTGGGTTGAAAGCACTCCCAAGGATAGTCAAACTCTAGGAAAATGTTCTGAAGAACAGTAACTTAGAGATTCTCTATTTTGTTAAGGTTTTTTACTGTGATTTTTCAATATTGATTAAAAAGTGCTTGGAAATCACCAACTGCCTGCAAGCTTAAGGGACACAATTAAGGGAAACATTTATAAATGTGTTCTGTTCTGCGATCAGACCTGCTATACATCAGTCACTATATTAAATTTCTTCTGCTGAATACTTTGGCTCTGACTTCTAGTAATTTACTAGTTCAAAATTAGGTTTATGCTGAGCACTACAATGCCACATGAACAAAGTCACTGTATTTGGAAAGTAAGCAAGTGGTTTGATTAATGCAGGAACTAATGATAGCGTCCGATGGTTCCGTGACCTATGGTCCCGTGTTGTGGTACCCAGTCCTCTCTCCTCCAGTTCCTTATAAATAATTTTCCCTCTTCCCAAGTAGTATCTTCACTTCCTCTGTAACATCTGCTAAGCCTCCCTGTTCACAATACGCTTGGCTCTCTCCCATGTCCCCTAAATCCCAGCTGCTGGGGAAGAAGCAGCTTGTATAATAGCTGATTTCAACATAATACTTGTGCTGATTGGGAGACCGAACAAATCTGATAGTTGCTGAGTTTGTAGGTCTGCCTTTACAATGAGGGGGTCTTAATTTGGGTCTGTTTCCTCTGCCCAGATGCCAACATTGTCAGATCTTTTAGCAACTCGTTTTTAAGGCACCAAGCTCCATGTTGAAATGCAGGACGGTGGGCGCAGATGGGGGAATACTGCATAGGAGAGTCTCAGAGACCTGCCAAAGGGCAAGGGTCATGGATTTAATTTCCTTATCAAAGCCAAATTAAAAGTAGAGTGAAGTGGGAGCAAGGGAGTAGTTTGCATGTGTGTGTTCCTGTTCTCAAATGAACTCCTGATTAATGGCCTCCATACTGCTCCAGAGCCTCCCCAGCAACTCCATTCCTCCCAGCCCATCTGGAGCTATCCACACCCCTCTCTGACCCTGAAAATGACCCCCCCTACCCATATCAGTCACCTTTCTCCTCTCCCACAGTGTCTCCTCTCCCACAGTGTCCCCTCTCCCTCCAAAACCCTGTCCCAGCCTTGGTCCGAACCCCAGCCTCTCAGTCCAACCCAGAGCCTCCCGCTCCTGTGTTCTCACTCTTTCTACCTCCACTTCTGCCACGGGTTGCTGCCAAGCTGAGAGCTCCATACCCACCTCTTCTTACCCCAACCAGGTCTGACTGACAGCGATATGTCCAAAATAACCCCTCACTCTTACATTCTGGAGATATTCCCAACAGTGAGCCTCGTGGGCTTGTTGGCTGTCGCGGCAGCTGACTGTGTCCCTTTCCTGGGGCTTCTTGCTTGCTAACACATACTGATGTCGTAAGAGATCCTTGCAAGCACAAGACCTATTCACAGCAGAAATCTGCTCTGGAGTAGAAGTGTGCACTTGAGCTTATAGGGCTACTGTGGTGATCAAGAAAGTGGAGAGTTTACTTACAAGAGAAAAATATAATGTCTTGACAAGTCTTACACAGCAAGAGGAAGTCCAAGAAGGGATATGATTGCTCTCTATAGATACATCAAGGAGGTAAACAGCAGGAAGAAAGAAGAGTGATACAGCCTAAATGATATTGCTGCAATAGAATAAACCGGCCGTGAATAAATGGAGGTTGATGGTTTTAACCATCCAACACCGAGGCTCTGAAACTGCATTGTAAGAGCAGTGGGAACAAAAATAACCTAACTAGGTCTCAGGTGGAATTTGTCAAGTCATGAATGAGTCTGGGAGAGGCTCGTTCTCCATAGCCCTAGGAGCCTGCTATGCAGGGAGTACCAGCAGCACGCCAGATTTTTATCCCTATTGCACTGCCTCACCATGCAGCCCCACGCCTTCAAGGCCAGGTGGAGCATTCAAG
Source organism: Aythya ferina (assembly GCF_964211825.1). Lineage (NCBI taxonomy): Eukaryota > Metazoa > Chordata > Aves > Anseriformes > Anatidae > Aythya > Aythya ferina. The sequence goes on along the minus strand of NC_140298.1, from coordinate 98,431,167 downwards.
ATGGCTCTTACTTAATAAGTGCCTTGAACACTAATAATATCACTTTACTTTGTGGTGTATCCATCTATTAATGTAACCTGCTATCATCTTTGCCTTCTTTTTTTTTCCAGCAGCTGTGAAATGATTTGATGGTTTTAATTATTTTTCATAATAACCCCCAAATTCCTCTCTTGATTAGCTTGCTAGATGAGATTTCCACTTAGTACATATTCTCTAACTTGGTGTTTGGTTTCCCTGCTAATTATCTCACATTTTTTCTGTGTTAAGCTGCATTTGCCATCTGCTCATCCAGTCACAAAAAAATAATGGAAAACCTTTTGAATCCAATTGCATTCTCCTAATTACTGGCTCTGCCTCCAGTTGCGTTATTACCCACAGATTGGAAGATCTTGGGCCAAATAATTGATAAAAAACAGTGAGATTCCTTTGATTTTTGGCTGAGCCATGGTGACACATACCGAGATCCTGATCTTTCACTTCCTACTGTTGTATATTTTAAGTTCCCTGTCTTTCAGAAAAAAATAAACGTCTGAGTCATGCTTCTCTCAATTTTCACGTATGGTATTGGTGCTGTGTTTCCTACACTTAGACCAAGCTCCTACTGTGAATGAGTATTTCATTTATCTGTACTCTGAGTGTACTCTCTCCAGGGAATTCATAGGAAGTTAGTAGTACTTCCGCAGAGCCTCATTGTTTCACTAAGCTTGAATTCTTTAATGCAGAGCATTCATTTGTAGCTATGCATATGTGGACTTCTGCAGATGTTTTACAATGCCGATGCTTTCAGCATTTAAAATAACAACAAAACACTTAAAATTCATCTATATCTTTTTTTTTTTTTTTTTTTTTCCTGTATCTATTGATTTTTTATTTTTTTTCAGCCTTTCAGTGTTTCTGTATATGATTTTGTTGTTCTTGTTTTGAGCCTTCAGCTGTGGTTTGGTGGTGCTTGTTACCTCTTGGTACTTGCTGTCTTACTTGACGACAAATATGTTAATTTTGCAAGTTGGTCTCTTCCATCCTAGATTCTTGTTACCAAGCTTTTTGTCACAAAGCTCATTCTTGTTCTTTGTTCCTCTCTGTACTTGCTGATTTTTTTTTTTTTGCTAAATTTTACATGGGAGAATCTGTTTCTTTCACAATAGACTCTCTTATTTCCAAATCAGATAAATTGGATTTGGAGTTATTACAGTAAGGAGATCTCCTATATAAGCTATATAGAGCTGTTTCTTCCCACTGTGAAAAAAATGTTTCATATAAGTGTAACCCTTGCAAGTCATTAGTTTGGGCAGCGTGACTGAAATGTCATGACAAAGACTTGAAATCATTATGACAGAGGCTTGAAATCATTGTGAATCCAGGTTTATTGCAACATCTGATCTTGAACATCAGCAATGATAATGTTTTTTTTTGTTGTTGTTGTTGTTTTTTGTTTGTTTGTTTGTTGTTGTTGTTGTTGTTGTTTTTTTCTGAAGGTCTGCTTAAAAGCAGAGCCCGGGCTTCTAGTTAGCTAGACAAGCAAGCCAAAGAACTTTTTTTAAATACCTGGATTTCCTCAGAGTTACCAGTTCTTTTGTATTCCTAATTATTGTTTCAACAGCAAGATGTCACTGATCTCGATGTTTCCATTTAACAAAAAGAAATACCAGTTGAATGGTAACTGTAAGCATCATATTCAATGTCTGCAACATGAAGCAGTGCTAATTTGGGAATTTACCTGAAGCTTCATGCGAGAGATTATTTCCTCTCCTCTTTCCAATTCAATTTATTTTTTTCATGTGTGTATTTCTGTGGTCCAATTTTTTATGTATTTATGGTACAACTTGATATTATGGTAATATGATATTAAATATGGTAATATGATATTAAAGGTAAGGAGAAGGGAAAGGATGTTCTTCCATTTCCTTCACATTTGCTTTTGCTATATGGACATTCAAGGATTTCCTAATCTGGGTCAATTTCAAAGTAGACACATTTAAGAAAATATGTTAGTTCTGATGAAATCAGTGTTAATAAATCACATTTAAAATTCAAAGTATTTGCCTGTTTTCTTTTATAGGTTTGTCATCCCCGTGTGTATGTGAAAGCATGTAGACTCACCTCCAGAGTTTTATTTTGTTTTTATGAATATTAAAAAAACCACAAACATTTAATTAATGAATTAATTTTTGCTATGGAACCAGACCAGACAGAACCAAAATCCCAAAGCTAGTGATAATTTTGTGACCCTTCAGAGCATGGAGAGATCAAGAATATATGTGAAGCTATGTTTTATGAATAATCTCCAAGGAAACATTCAGACTCCTCCAGGTAGTTTAGCTGCTAAGTGAATTTTTGTTAGATTGTTATTTATATCATAAAACAAGGCAGGACAATTTATACCATAATACTTCACTTAAGCCAAAGCATTTCTAAGTCTAATGGATAGATTCGTGTTATTACTAGCTCATCATACAATTAGATCATGAAGATTATATGGTTATTAAAGGTGCCTGAGATTTTAATGAAGAGTTATGTATACAGGGAAACTTGTTTACATTTTGACTTCATCTTAGCCAATGTTATGCTTTACTGTTTTTCAGCCAAATCTGAGGCTCAATTGTTTCTTGAAGACAAATGGTACTTGTCTAAGTACATCACCCAATGATTGAAAGATTTTAAATAGGAATACTTAGATAAATAGGGCTGAAAAATAGCCATGGTAAATCATGTTCCTTTTTTTTTTTTTTTTTTCCTCCCAAGGATGAAGTATTAAATCTGGCAGACAGACAATTTCACACCTGTGTGTGTCTGTTTTCTATTGATTAGTAATTCAGCAGTGTTTCTATGATTAAGAGGATTTAGCATTACAAACTAGTAGTTTGTGACATTTATTTACGAGTAACTTGTGTATAATTATTTATCATTTTACTGTTGAAAGCTGGATCTTAAGTTTTTCACTGTCTCTTGCAAGTAATTCGTTATTATATTCTTGGTGATAAGAATCCCCTTAGTTTCAAATTTTCAGTCATTTACCCCTTAGTTACATCTTGTAAATAATTTGACGGAGGCCAGTAACACTGTGGAAATCACAGAACTTTTGTGTTTATCATATCTAAATGCATGCCTAGTCCTGCAGATAAACTCACTTAAGACGCTATTGAGGGGTCAGTTTGCAAAGAATAGTACGGCTATCTAAAAGAAAAGCTGCATTAACAACAACTTTTTTTTTGTGACTGAAACAAATTTTCTCCCATTTAAGTATTCAGACAGAAAAGAAAACTGAGGGTGGCAGTTTCTTGGCATAGTCTCTGAACTGGATCATGTATCTTATAAGAGAAATAGCTCAGTTAATCTGTAATTTTTATTTTTTTTTCTGTAGACTTGCTTCCAGTATCTTGTATGGAAGTAGAGAAAAGTTTTGATAATTCTAAGATTAAAAGAGATGTTCAGTTACAATAGAAATTTTATTTAATGATTTTGTAAAAAAAAAAAAAAAAAAGTAGAGAGAAACTGATTTTGTTGCAAACTCAGTTGACTAATCTGAGAATTTACAGGCACTTAATATGGACTAATGTCTTTTAATAGTCTTAAAAGTGATGTGTAATCATACAACTTCATTTTATATTTAACAAAACAAAATGTTTTATTTCCAAAATGCAATAATATTCAGATGGGGCTAGCAACAGTATCCTACCCTTAGGCTGTGTTTGTCAATGAAAGTTTGTTCCAATTATGATAATACCAATGATTTGTACTTAATTAGGTGAGTATTTATACATTAATTTGAGCTTGATAGTTTTATGAATGTATTAACAACGTCTAAAATACTTAAAAGATTTATACCAAGGTTCTAATTTCAACAATGTTTAAGAATCAGACAAAAGCATCCCATAGGAGTTTTGGGTGTTTGCACTTCATGTTCCCCTAAGTTTCTAAGCAACACATAGAGATGTATGGTGCTTAGCAGTTACAACTATGGCATAGTGCATATTAACAAGTCACATATTTTTTATTTAGACCTTCGGGCTCCTTTTGATGAATGTGCTCTGTATATAGACTTCTGACACTGCAGATCTGGACTACCTTGTAGCTAACTATCAAAGAAATCACCGGACCTTGACAAAAAATGTTAAGAATGTGAAGGTCAGATAAGTGACAGTGAATACTGGTTTGCTGCAAGAAAGTAAAAGATGTGGTTGGCTGAAAAGAGGTATCTGTTATTGTCTACATGATGTATTGAAGAAAGAAAAAGAACTATTCATGTAGTTAAAGAGAAATAATAACTTTAAATCTGTTGTTTCAACTTTGCTTTTGGCTCTTTAAGGCTAAACTTATGAGTGTTTCTGAAAGAAAAAAAAAAAAAATCAGACTTTTTAGTTCCTGAATTCAAGGTCTCAGTTGTAGCTTCATGAAATATTTTTGGACTCTCAACTCCTCAGTTTTACATCTTTTTGTCAAAGGACCTACTTCCAGTTCTTATTAATGTTCATTTAGTTGCAACTGGAATTTTGGCTTGTTTTCACTTATGAATGACGAGGAATGTAAAAATTTCCAGATGTGCTCAATTTCAAAAGCTGTTCCAGCATAGGGGTTCTGGACAGGTATGGAGCCTCACTGCACCAGAACAAGTTATGAGCTAGGAGCTGACGTTAGTAGTTGTTTTGTGAAAAATGACAAGCTTTTTTTTTTTTAGTTTCTACTATAAAAATTAAAATTAAGCACTCTTGTTACTTTGAGCTTAGTCTGAGTCCTGCAGTGAGCTCTCTGATTTTGTAATGGTTATGGTAGTGGTCATATTTATAAATCGAGTAAAATGGAAATGTTTGGACTTATCCATGGAGCAGACTTCTTCTGAGAATGTCCAAGAGAAAAGGAGAAGTATATTTTGGTCAGTTCACTCTTAAAATTTTCCCATACTATGCTTATGAACACTTATTAGTTTGGTGGCAAAGGCTATACAGATTTTTGTTTGCTTGTTAATTAAGTTTAATGTTTCACGTTAAATTTGTGTTTCTTGTGTATTTGCTCAATCCCAACAAAACATAACATCTTTAATAGAGAGTAGAGATTATATGGAAGCTCTTCTCATGGGTACAGAGATATAAGTAGTAATGCCATTAAATGCCAAAAGACATTATCTCCTTCTCTGGAGATATTTAAGGCCCATCTGGACACCTACCTGGGCAGCCTGCTCTAAGGAACCTGCTTTAGCAGGGGGGTTGGACCCGATGATCTTTCAAGGTCCCTTCCAACCCCTTCAATTCTCTGATTCTGTGATTTCTGAATAATCACAGAATCACAGAATCACAGAATTTCTAGGTTGGAAGAGACCTCAAGATCATCGAGTCCAACCTCTGACCTAACCCTAACAGTCCCCACTAAACCATATCCCTAAGCTCTACATCTAAATGTCTTTTGAAGACTTCCAGGGATGGTGACTCCACCACTTCCCTGGGCAGCCTGTTCCAATGTCTAACAACCCTTTTGGTAAAGTTCTTCCTAAGATCCAACCTAAGACTTAATGAATTAACTAATTATGGACTGGTCAAGACAGAAATCCTTACAGAGGGTAGTTCTGGCCTCATATAAACAGGCTTCGTTTCCACCCAGCCTGTACTGAAGAAGGAATCCATTTTAGGATTCTTTCTTAGGTCAGTATAAATGGCTTATATGACAGGTCAGACCTTGAGCTATGGTCTATAGCTGTTGGGACACATTGCCTGGTACGTTAGGGTAACTGCTGTAACCTCCTCAAGTAATCACGTAGCATGTGAGGTGATTTGGGACTGGACCAATTCGGAGCTTTAGCTGTATATCACAGTCCTTCCATGTTTAAGTGCCCTTTTGTTACAATCTCAGCAGTGTGGCTTTACAGCTAGCAGGTTGAAGGAGGTAATTATTCCCCTTTTTTCAGCACTTGAGATGCTGCAATTGGAGTAGAGCCCAGTTCTAACCCCTGCCCCTGTGCCAGTGTAAGACATAGCCAAACTGGAGTGTGTCCAGAGTACAGCTACCAGGATGGCTAGGGTGCCTGAGCTCATGATGCACAAGGAGACACTGAAGAGATCTGGGTTTGCTCAACCTGAAGAAGAGGAAGCTAAAAGGAGAGCAGAGATAATTGCTGTCTTCAGCTGCTTCTTCATTACAGAGAAGATGGAGCCAGCCAGCCAGGCAGACTGAAAGGATGAGAGGGAAGGGACAGATGTTGCAGCAAGGGAAATTTCAATTAGACACGAGGAAAAAAATCTTCAAGGTGAGGGTGCTCAAACACTGCAACAGTTGACCATCGAGACTGTTGATTCTCCTTCCTGGTGGATTTTCACAACTGAGGTGGACAAAGCCTGAGCAACCTCATGTTACTTTGAAATTGGCAGTGCTCTGTCTTGAGGGGTAGACTCAAGACATCTCTTCCAACCTGTGTTGTTTGAAGTCCATGTACATTGCTGATTTTACATGAAGGATATCATTCCACAGTCTCGGCAAGGAGACTTTCTCTTGCTCAGATGTGTATACACGTTGAACTTCATCTCCTTTTATTCTAAATTCATTTTTAACCCTTTAATGGTTACATCATGCTCTTTCACACTTCTTGTACACCCTTTGTATTTCAAATGACCTCCTTAAATCTGTTTGTCAGCTCTCCACCCCATTCAAATCCTTTTGAAATCTGATTCCAATATGACAGATAAGAAAAGAAAGGGGAGATAAAATCAATTTAACCTGCATAGTACTGGAGTATCAGAGTATGTGATCTAGTCTATAACTGTGCTGTCCCATCCTATATTTTTTGCCATTTGTCTATCTGGTTCTTTGTTATATCACGCTCAGCTTGGATTTTTACCATTTTTACTTGTTCTTATGAGGCTGTGAAATTATTGATGAAATCTTCTAATGTAAGCTAAGTAAAAGAAGAGAGAAAAGACAGAGAGGGATGAATGGTGATAGATAGCCTAGCAATTATTTGCATTAGTATGCTGTTCACTGAATTCCAATGAGACTTGTATTGGCTTCAGAAGGGTTTGGAGCAAGCCCATGGCACAAAATGTCTTCAGTTTGGTGTTTCATAGCACTGTCATAGATCTATGGTCTCACAATTTTTTATCATCAGTCTTCCTCTAGTTGGTGCTTTTCATAAAGATGCAACAGTGTGATTAGGGGTTGGTGAGTTTTTTTCCCCTCAGTTGTGAGGAAGATGACTCAGTATAACCATAGAATGTCAAATAAGAGAAAATGAATAGAAAAATGAGAAAAGCATGTAGATTTGCTCTTTATAAGCACGCCTGATTTTATTTTTATTTTTTGGACTCATTCAAGGATATTTGAACTTCACACTTCAACAGTGTGCATTTGAAATGTGTGTCAGAAACGTGCTAACACACATCCATTTTATTACTGCTTATGGCTGCCACTCTGAAAAGCAAGTATTTGTGTTCAAATCATCAAGAGAGAAAACATTAGGGTTTTTTTTTTTTTTTTTTTTTTTTGAGTGGTTTGTATTTTGCTTTTTATCGCTTCAGTTACTTTTGTTTTCCTATGAAAATATTTGATTGCCTGGTCTCATCATTCTTTTCTGACATATATTTTGGCTTGGTTAATGCACATGTAATGTGTAAACTCCATATGGAGAAGGATTCTGATGTGCAAGTATTGTGAATAAGTTCTGGCATTGCTTTGAGCATGAACCTTATATTTTTATCTGGGGAAAATAATGGGCTCTTAGTGCTTGCTTTATATATTTGGTTGGACGTCAGTTCATTTACTCAAAACGATACAAAATTAGCTGCCAGGTTGGTTGATTTTCTTCTGCTTTAGGCTCATTCTATTTTAATAATGGCTATTCTATATTATATTTCTATTTAAAGTTCTCTCAGTCTCTTCCTTTCCCAGGGCTACTTATTCCCCTTGCTCTGTCTTTCCCAATATAGCCCAACTGCTAGTCTCTCACAGGCAGTGGTTTTTTGGTTCATTTGTTTTCATTTTTGGTTTGTTGTTGTTGTTTTGTTTGTTTGTTTTTCTATTGTATTTTTTTCTGTTCTCCAAAATGCAGAAATAGTGATACTCAAAGAGTGCCAGTGACACTCTTAGAAATATTTAAAATATGCAAGAGTGTAACTGTTCTGCTCTATCTGCCAGCTGAAGGGTTCCGGTATTGTACCGTGTTCAATGTCAGGAATTTAAAACTTTGATTGGCAAAGTTGCAAAGAGTCCAGAGGAGAACAGCAAAGATGAGATGATCATTAGAAACCATGACTGGGGAGGAAAAATTGGATGAACAAGGTTTAGAACAGAGAAAACAAGACCTGAATAAAATAAAGAGTATCTGGAGAATCTGGAATAGATTATTTATTTATTTGTTTGTTTGTTTATTTGGTAAGTGCATTAGAGATTTTATTTTCCATCAGCATAGTTGAAAACTGTCTGCTTGGGATGTGTGTGTGTGCATATATACATATATATGATTTGATTTTAATATTAAAAACTCCCCATCTGGAAAGCAACAAAGATAATTTACCTGAAGAGGGCTGTATTTCCTGTCATCAGAGATTTTGGGGAATATTTTAGAAAAACAACAAAAAAAATAATCTGTAGGGAAAGCTCTAGTGTACTCTGCAGAGCTAGACTAGATGGTTTTTGTAGGTATCTCTCAACACCTTACCTGCATGGATGACTGAACACAGAGTGGGAGATGTCCAGAGGATTTTCTGTGGTTTCAGTCTCAAGCAAGAGGATAACTGTGAATAAGAGATTCTTGGCAGACATGAAAAAATGTATCCTATAGGTCTGTCACATCAATATTTCACCTGATGGTATTGTGCAACAGTGAGATATCAACAGGAGAAACAGAAATGGCAAAAGGTGTAGGAGAAAAAATAGACATTAAAAGAGAGAATGAAAAACATTGTTCATAACACAGTCATCTTTTATTGTAGCTATTATAGCCATGTTTAGATACAAATATTGGACTAAAATCCTGAAAATGATTAGAAGTCCCACAGCATCACCTTAAACTATGCCTTGCTTTTCAGCTGCCATAAGCCTCAATATAACGCATGGCTACTCTATGTCTCTTTAGGTGTTGTGGACTTCCCCTTCACTGGCATCGGTAAAATGATGTGAAAAAACATTGATGGAATAGTTCCAAAATCTGTTGCATTTCTTGCCATTGGAACCAGTGAAATGAAAACCTAAACCATTATCTCCTTACTGAAACTCGATCCATTTTTTCACTGCCTTTTTTTTTTTTTTTTTTTTAATTATTACTATTAGTTTGCATAAATGAAAACGGAAAACAAAACAAAGCAAAAACCTAAGGATTGTTTTCAATGAGTCCAACAAAATTATGCTTGTAGTTAAAATTTAAAATCATATAGAGAAGGGTGGCTGCAAAGGGCCTTTGAGAGACAGAAAAGTGCTACAGCAATAAGTGGGGATACAAGCTGAATGTGTGGTATTGTTCAAGAGGCAGTCAGAAGGGCTGACCACATCCATTTCCAGAATGCTGTACTGAAGTTATCCCTAATGCTGCTCCTCACCTTGCATATGTTTTCTTGTCTTACTGTCACTTCTGTATATCTTGGTCAAAACTCATCCAAGTTAGACTCCATAATCTGGGTAGACCCTGCTGAGAGTATAGCGTACTTTAAAGTGTAGTTAACTAAGAAACACAATCCACTGTCTCCTTTAAACTGATTTTGAATATCACTAATACTGTTTTGGCTTAGTCTTATTACATTATATAGCTTGCACAGGTATTTTGAATTGTAATTTATTCATAATGGCTGTTCTGTGTCTTTCATTTGGCCAATATATTGTGTTCTTTATCATAGCCCTTTATAGTGAACTTTATTGTATTTGCATCAACCATACCAAAAAAGCTATTCACAAAGCAAGGAAGAGTGCACATGTTTAGCAGAATAATTTATCTTCACTCTAATTTAAAATTGGATGCTGAACTCAGCTATGTGGAGAAAGAATGTCAGCTTTTACATGTCCGGGTTTATGAACTTTAGCTTTACTTATTACTCAGGTTAGACAAGAAAAAACTATCAAAATAAAATAAATTTCATATTATTTGGGGGAAAGAAAGAGCTTGTGTCTTCATGATAAATTTGTTTCTTCAAAAGATCCTTCTTATGACCTATTTTGTCAGCAAGTTCTTTTATCTGGGAAAATTATTTCTGCTGGCTAGCCAATTTCAAAATGATAGAGTGAGATTAATAATATAAATACAGGTTTTCCTTGTTCTATTGATTTATTGGGTCCCAAATCTCCAAACACTCACCCGTCTTAGTCATTTTACTTTTGAGAACAATGACAAAGAAGCTTCTCACATGTATGAGTGTTTGCAAGAGTGAACATCTTTAACAGAAGCTGATTAGCAATGTATTAAAAAGAAAGAATACCTCCTGTGAATATATCATTACAATACTTCAGATGAATCAGATATGTAGAGGCATAATCCATTAATAGGAAATGGCAGAAAGAGATGTTTAATAAATATTCTTGTCTGAAATGTTGGAATGGGTCATGTCACTGTTTCTATTCCATTACAATGTGCAGTATCTTAAGAATTTTCACTGTAGACTTCATTTCATCCATCATGGTCATAAAATAATTGTATGCCTGAGACTGAGATTTCATGATTCCCTGAAGCTGATCTATGGTCTGGTGGCTCCTGAAAAGAGGAACCTTGGTCTGCCTATGTTTGGCCACACACTCCCTCCCTGTCTTGTGCCATATATTAGCACCTTTATGATAGACAGCTGACTTGGGTCAGGGGACTGTTTTTACTAAGACTTGATTTTCTTCATTTGTTCATTTCTGAAGGAGGCAGGTTGCATATAGGCCAACAGTGTTCTCCCATTGCAAATAGGAAAGCTGCCTAAGTGTGGTTTGCCCAACGCGTATGATCAGCAGATTGAGGAGGTGGTTCCTTCCTTCTGCTTGGTGCTGGTGAGGCTGCACCTGGAATGTGTGCTCAGTGTTTGGAGCTCCTTGCTTCAAGAAACACGGGGAGAAGTTGGAAGGGGTCTAGCAAAAGGCCCTCCGGTCGGGGTCTAGAAAAAGGCTCTATGGTCAGGGTACTTGGCCTACAAAGAAACTGGTTGAGGGAGCTGGGCTGATTTATTCCAGTGGAGATCCAAGAGCAGCCTACGACTGTTTGAAGGAGATTGCAGAGGTGGTGGATCCAAAGTCATTTTGGCAGTACCAGGTGATATAACAAGGAAGAAAGGCCACAAACTGCAGATTGAGAGATTCAAGTAGGACAGTAGGAGGTCGAGGCAGCATTAATGTAGGCTGCCCACTGAGCCCTGTTTCAGTGGGAGGCTGAGGTCTTCCAAGACCTTCAGAGATCACTTCCAGTGAACACTTCTGTCTTGCAATGAATGTTAATGTGAATACAGAATCTACATTTAAGACCTGTAACAACACACACACACACACACACACACACAAATACAGTGGGTACTTACAAAAAGTGATTTAATTCATGCTAACACAGGTTTCCACAGCAGGTTAGGTGACTGTTTTTTCCTCTAATTAGAAAAGTCTTTAAGGGCTACTTTAGATTTGGAGCATTAATGCTGAGCTACCCATCTTTAGGTTAGGCGCACTTCAGCCTAAGTAATGTCACTTCAGCTGAAGGAGCTGTAAATTTTCCACTGTTGTCATGTCCTTGACTGCTGCCATCCATCCCGTCTCAGAACTGAAATTTAAATGAGATTTAAAAGAAAATTTCCAAATTAATACGGGAATTTAGTATTGACCTATTTTCCAGAGAGATCATTTCTATCAAGATGCAACAACTTCCAGAGAAACTAAGTTGAAATAAGTTTCAAGACAGGATTACAGGATTTTAAAGATTTCTGTATTTATGTGTAATGTAAATGTACAAATATCTGAGTGTGATATGCATGTTTGATATGATTTTAGGCTTAGAAACTTTGGACATAAGATCTTTCAACAATTATCATAGAATAGATTTAATTATTTCCCACATCAAGTACAAATATGTCTTTTAACTGCCATTCATAGTAGCAAAACCGGTGTGGTCTTGATTTTTTTTTTTCTCTTCCTATAGTGTAGCTATAATCACTGAGATTTTCAACACGGGCACATGCACACACAGGCTCTGTGGAAGCAATGCTCTGTACATCCTCCCTGTCATGTTGTTCACGTGCCTAGCACAGGGAGTTGTGTTTCTGTTTGTCGCTCGATCGTATGTGTCAAGCACAACAAAATGGATATCTAGTCCTCCCCCACAGCAGCAGACTTTGGGGAGAGGGGAATTTATAAGCACACGATTACTGGTGAATCATCCACGTCCACAAAGTCTGCTTCTTACCAGCGCTGCTGTCAGCTTGCAATGATTCCCTGCCTCTGGAAGGATACAGTGATGAATTAAAACAAAATCCCCACATGAACTTTCTCCAAGCATGTATATGAGGTAAGAGAAGAAACACCTGGCCTGCCCGTCAGCACAGGAACTTAAACAAACACCTGAAAGAAAGCCAAAAAAAGCAGTTGCCCATCAGGGATAATGCTGAGAGCTAGCTTTTGGACAACTTTCTGGCACCAGTCTTATCTGTAAGCCTTATTTTGCGGTCAGACTATCTGTCCTGCTCCAGACTGCAGCAGCTCTGTGGCAGTGTATTAAGGGACTTGAGAGCATCCAGAGGACAACAAAGCTGGTAACACGGCCAGAAGGCATGTTCTGTGAGGAGAGACTGAGGACATTTGGGTTCTCCAGTTTGGAGAAGAGGAGGCTGAGAGGCAGCCTCGCTATTCCCTGCAGCTCCCTGAGAAGGGGATATACAGAGGGAGGTGCCGTTCTCTGCTCCCTGTTCACCAAGGGCAGGATGTAAGGGAACGGCACAGAGCTGTGCCAGGGGAGGGTCAGACTGGGTGTTAGGAGAAATTTCCTCACACTGAGGGTGGTCAAACATTGGAACAGGCTTCCTAGAGAGGTGGCTGATGCCCCAGGCCTGTCAGTGTTCAAGAGGCATTTGGAAAATGCCCTCATGAATATGCTTTACCTTTCCCTGAAGAGGTCAGGCAATTGGACTTGATGATCTCTGTAGGCCCCTTCCAACTGCACTATTCTATTCAAGTATTGGCAGTAAGGTATGTTGATGGGAAAAAGAGGGAAGCTAATAATTTGTGCTGTTGAATGGGGACCTTTGGAAAATGGTGTTGAGGGCTGCAAAAAATGTCAAGCAGACTCTTTGGACTGTAGCAAGCCACTGAAGTGGTTGTTAGCAGGACATAGAGGATCAGCAAAAAGCCAGGAGTTCAGAAACCAAGTCTCAGTTTGTTCTTCCTTATCAATCAGGATAATAAAGTGCACACAGACAGGCAGCCCCTCTCAGTCAAACCTCAGAAAGTCTTTGAATTAAAAGTGAAAAAAATCTTCTGAGCTGCTTCCTCTGCATCACTTTGGATTGTGGCAAGTGCATTTTTCATCCAGATGTGGAAAAAACTGTCCTGTGATATCCGTGACTAATTTTTTTATGCTTTTCGTTGGTGGGTTTTCCCAAGCTTGCCACTGGAGTGTTGTTTGTAGTTTGTCAATTCTGCTGGGGACACCAGTGAGTCTATCAAAAGATCATTGAACTAGGTGCTTCACAGTGCTGACCTGCATCAAAAATAATTTCTCTCTCTCTCTCTCTCTCTCTCTTTTTTTTTTTTTTTTTTTTTTTTTTCTGGCATTTTATCCTGTTTTAAAACTGTGATCCACCTAAGACAGTAGTAGAGTTGCCTGAATTAACATAACTTTTCTCATTCCTTCCCATCATGTATACTAAAATCTCTGACAGTATTAAAAAGCAACAACTAACATTTTTAAAATAGAGGGAAGATGTAGGGTCAAGTACCATTACAACAATGGGTTATTTTGTGATAGACTCTTATCTGTATTTAAAAGTACTTCTAAATAACTGGCAATGTTACAGAAGCACTGTAAAGGTCAATCAACTCAGTGTATGCATTTCATATTCTATGTTTCTGGTGCCTTTTTCTTTTTTTTTTTTTTTCCTTAACAACAAGGTCACAGCTGAAGTCCAATCTTCTATCTGCCATTTGACGGAAAAAAAAAAAAAAAAAATTAACAGGCTTTTGAGTTAAGGGATTTGTATATAACCAAGAATATTAAACCGTTCTTTGCACTTAATTTGTATAAAGATAGATGCACACGTAAATGCGTGTGCATGTATATGCATTTTTTCTTCAGCATACTTTTCGCTGTTAGTTGTCATTTTTCATTCAAATCTTAAAATTCCAGAGGTTTGTTATTGAAACATATACTGATCTGTCTTGAGCAAGTCTTTTTCTAGCACTATCAGAATTGTCTGTCAACTTGGTTACAATCCCTGTGATTTCAGTTGATTCTGCTGTTTGGATTCTAAATAATAACTTTGTTCTTCAGCTTGATATTAATACCTGAAGTAGCTATATCTCAAGCAAGGGATGCTTTAAATAATTTCCTGTGTGTGCAAATATTTGTACATTATGCAAAATAATTGACAACCAACTTCCAAATAGTGATGTATAAATAAAATAATACTTGTAAATTTGGAGACCCTGTGGTTATTAAGATGGAGTTGTATTTTCTTCATTTCTATACTTGAATACTTTGTATAACAGCACATTGACTGACTTATTTCATTTACTTGTGAGGACTTTGAAGTCTTTCATGACAAAGAAGTATAATAACTTTGTTCTGTTATTTTCTGCTACCTCCAATGATAGAACATTAGTGGCTTAAACTTTGAATGGCTGTTGTCGCTTCAGTATTGTACAGCCACAAATACAAAACAAGTCATGTGGAAGCAAAAACTCCAGCTACCTGAATTCATTCAGTTGGACTCTGTGGAGATGATAGTTACATAAATATAACTAGAGACTTATATAGCTCTATTTAGAAAATTCTTCCAGCAAAAATTATTTTTTGAAAGTTATGTTGCAGCTGTTTAAAAAGAAGAAAAAAAGAAAAAAAAAATGAAAAAAAAACAGTTGCTGAAAATAGAAATACTTTTTCCGTGCTAAATTTGAGTTCCATAAGGTTTATTTTATTTGAATGTAATTATGATTTCATAACTCTAGACCACACAGATCTTAACAACAATAAATTATATTTTTTCTCTTTTTCTTTGCAGAGTCACAGTGTACACTCTGTGGGGAGCCTGAAGGTGAGCATATTTTACTCTTCATATTTTTCAAAGCAACTAGTGATGAACGCTTGACTCAAATGATACGTGTGTACAATAGAATGGAAATGGTATCTGAATGATGAGAACCAATGAAAGACATTCTTCCTTATGTTAGATACCAAAAATGAATTGAATTAAGCTGAGTAAAGCACAGTACATGCTCCAGGCAGGAAATAACTTAAAGGACAAATATTCCATTAGAGCAAAAACGGAAATATTTACTTCTTATTCTTTTATGTGTTTGTCAAACTAATTTGGGGTAAGAGACAGTGTGAAGAGACATTTAAGGACACTACTTTGAGGATGGAAAACAAAGAGATTAGACATAAAAGGGAAATGAGAAAATGTTTATATATTTGATATGATTTACGGAGAACAGAGAGGCTAACACTTTTTAGCAGGTGAAGTGAATAAATATTGCTTCTGAAATAAGGATAATTAAGCAATAACTGTTATGCAGTGCAAATATATGTGCAAGCGAAGGTGTATGCTGGTTTGTTTTTTTTTGTTCCAAGTGACTAATTAAATGCCAAGGTGAGACCCACAATTTACCTAAATACACATTGCAGTAATGAGATTATGATTTTCGAGGCAGGCCATCATCGAAGAAAATCTCTCTCTCTCTCTCTCTCTCTCGCACACACACACACATTGATGCTGTTTTAAAGAAAATGTCAAAAAAAAATGACCTTAGTTTCAGATCAACCATCTGGAGTCTTTCTAAGAAAAGTAGTCTGCAATAGCAAAAGTAACTGCTGAAGTAAAGTATATTCTTCAAAAAAAATTATAGATTCTGTGCTGTTCCCAAAGAGATTCAGCTTTGTATCTTGAATAGTTTCTGTAAAGCAATTTAAAGCTTTAACTTTTTATAAATGTAGGAGGGAGAAGTTAGCAAGAGATGAAATCTAGAAGTGAAAGGCTTTGAGACCTTGCATCTCATGAAATATAACTCAGTAAATTAAACATCCATTATTGGCTTCTATTTTGTACTTTTCTACTGAAAAAAATAATTGTTTTAGAATTGGTTTTGACTTTGCATTGCTTTTAGAAACAGTCGATTCTTGATTAGTTCATGCTTACTGTCTTTTATTTGATAAACTTATATTAGCACAGATACACATATGGAAAGTAAAAATAAGACAGGTGTTTATTTGCCTTTCACGTAGTATTTCTTCCATGATAGGGTGGTCCAACTTTAAGGTTAGACACTGGATTAGTTCTGTTTTCTTGCATGCTATTCTTGCTTTCTAACAATAATTTGTTTTCATTACTGCACTTTCATAACTATTCAGCATTGCAAACTTTAATAAGTATAAGGACTGTTAAAAAAAAAAAGTGGATAAAAAAAAGTAATAAAAACGTTTAACATTTATGTGACTAAAATCTCGCAAACAAAAGATAATTATCTGTATTGCCATAAGAACAGTTCTCAGGAACATAATGTTTAGTTTTCAGCTGTGTAGAAATGAACCTTCCCAGTGAATGTCTCCTGGATCACCAAACTCTGCACATTATTACTGGAATGCTACTTACTAATTCTCTGCCTCAATTTTAAAATATTGACAATAAAGTCAGGTTAGATTTGTGACAAGACGCAGAATCTTAAGGTTTTCTTTGTCACATTAGCACAATTTCTAATCTAATACTGAACATTTGCAGAAATTTTGTATGTTGTTTTGTGATGAAGAAATAGTTGCTCAGTAGATATGATTTCTGTTTTTAGAAGGCAATTCTAAAAGAAATTTTACATCTTTGGTGTATGCATGGAAAATTAAGAAAAAAAAAAAAAAAAAAAAAAACACTTCAAACCTCAAAAAATATAATTTTCCTTTGGAACTATATGGTATGGTCTCATAGTAAACTAAATGAGTTGCTAAGAAAACTAGGGAAGAACTCAGAAATCATCTTTTTGGATTTACTTTGGTTTTACTTGGAATTTATGACTGTTGTCTGTAGCTTTCTTCAGAAATTTGAGATGCCCTGGGGATTATAGTTTGAATTTTTGATATCTAAGAAATTTTCAAAAATATCAACTAGTCATAGATACCACTTGCCTCCATTTTTTTGTCCTTCCATATTACCTTAAGCACATTAATTTACTTTAGTATACTAAGATGAATTTTCAAAATAGCAGGACAAATATGACATGGCATAGGCCTCCTCTATTAATTTCCAAAATGTTAAGTACTTGTTCATGAAATAGTAGATAGATGTGGAGGAAGTTCCCTGATTTGGAAGAAAGGGAGACAAAACTTCACATCTTACCACATCTGAATTCCTCTGAAGCTGTTTATGCCATTTATTGAAAAAACTACCAGGTACTAGGGGTGAGTTTCTGAACAGCATCTTCTGCTTTGTATAAGAAAGTTGGTTCCTGCCAGGAGTTGTTCGTTGCTCCTCCTCAAGTGAATGTGACATGTTACAGATACGCATCTGACTCTTTGCAACACCCAATGTTCTCTGTTAGAAGGACTGGTGTAGTCATGAGATGTTTCAGCGCAGTTACTTCCATTAATATTCAAGCAGATGTAGTTTCTGTTCTTCCTAAGTCCTGCCAATTATTCACAGAAGTTCAGGAAAGGATTATATTAACAAATATAATTTGCTATATTACCAAAATTGCAAACAAGTTAATTTTGTGACAGCTAAGATTTCAGTAGACAACTCTGTCTTCTCAAAGACTGTGAAAATAGAAGCTTTCTTCCAGACCTGTTTTATATCCTTTACAACTCCAGTAGTGGCTTACTGTTTCTATTCATGGTTCTTTTCTTCAGTATTCTGGTATTCATGGTTCTTTTCTTCAGTACTCAGTATGATTATTCTGTTCCTTTCCTCCTTAAAGATAAATGTGCAGTCCTGTACAATACCAGCATTTTCAGCATTTTAATAAAAAGTCACCTCAACTGATTCTTTGACAGCACAAGCTTTATCTGGAAAGTGTGGTGTTAAAGAGAAATACCTCTGCATGGATAAATTTATAGTTAAGTTTGAGAATTAATATAAATTCTGGTTCTGTCCAGTCTATCACACATTTCAGCAGAAGAAAATACAGATAATGATTCATCTTGCCTTAGGAAATCTTTTAAGCCAGTGGGAACTAGAAGCTATAGGTTGCTGGATTCATGTAAAACATCATTGTATGCTCTGCTTCTACTTAGACACTTGTGTCCTAAGTCTAGGAAGAGCATGGAAAAATGTTTTTCTCCAAGTGTCTGTTGCTGGCAATCATGGAGGACAGAACACTGGGAGCACTGGCCTTTGGTCTGACCCTATTAATTCTTTTGGGCTTGTGTTCTTATCAGTTTGAATTTAAAAAATAGTGGCTCTGAATGGATTTTTTTTTTTATAGCCATAGAAGAGAAAACCTGTGTTAACTTTGCTGTAGGTATTAAGCTTTCTGCACTGTTACTGTGATGCTGATAGCACTTTCCAATTTATTTAGAAGTATTACGTGATGTAAATGAGATTCTCTGTGTTGAAGCTCCTGATGCATTATGAAAGTTATAGAATACTCTGAGCAATTATGCAAAGGCTGTGGAGTAGGTAGTAGGCAGTTCAACCTATTGTTCTCTCTGTTATCTGGTACCTCTTGATCTTGCAGTCTACATACGGGCTGTAATATGCATATCTCATTCTACCGCAGATATAATCTGGCAAATATCCTTTCAATTCCACAGCACTTAGTAATCGAGTCTAGCTCTCCAAAAAGATACTGATATACACAAAAGCTATGAGTAACAGTACTTCTGTATTTTACTGTGATCTGCTTTAAAGGCATAGAAAGAAGACAACTTTCATTATGAAAAGTTCAGTGAAGACGTCTAATTAGGATGGTAGTTAAAGAAAAACAAAATATTCATATTTGTAAGGAAAGAGATGGAGAGTACAATACAGTACATTAAAGCACCACTTGTGCGTATTAGAAGTACCCTATCCTGAAATACTGAGTTGAATCTTTGCTGCCCCCCACCACCAGAAAAGAATATAGCAAAGAGATTAGGAATCTAGGTATATAGTAAACTTGGTAAAATTTATGAGGAGCAGTCCCATGTGAATGAACATCAAGATGGTTTGCTCTGTGTAGTTTAGAGAAAGTACCATTAAAAGAAAGCAAAATACACCTACTGTGTGTTTCTGATAAATGATACATCCATTTTCTATGGGATCATGAAAACCAGGCATTCCAGTTTTGTAATATATCCTGAGCAAGAAAATATTCAAAAGCAGAACAAGCATAACTCAGAAAGACAAATACAGATGTGGAATTTGCTGCCACAATGTGGCTTTTGAGATTGACTTCAAGTTCAGTTAGCACTGGATGTTTCAGTGAACAGTAAGAACTTTCCTAAGGATCTGGGATAGGAAGAAGTCTCACTATTATCAGTAATACAAATAAAATAACTTCTCTTTTAATAGATAAAGCATATGCTTCCCCTAGGGGTAGGTTATTGTTTCATAAGCCATTTATTCATCTTTGGTTTTGATTAATGTTAGTGACTGTAGCCAAAAACTGAATGCCCTACTGGGCCTGCTTTGTTGCGGAAATCTTCATATTCTTTCTATGAAAGCCTTGTGAGTTTCTGAAAGTCAACCTCTAAAGAATGAACTGGAAAGATTCCCCCTTTCCTACCTCATTTAGGTGAGCGGGTCTTTTTAACTATGTTCATGCTGTGGCGTAGCTGTTTATCCAAAGGTTAAGGTTGAGGTGGAATAGAATTACCAAAGTGGCAGCCAGAACTGGAGTCTTACACATTATCCCAACTTAGAGGAGCTAACAATGAAGTTAGGGATTGCTTAACAGTCTCCTGTGGGCTTGCAAAGAATTAGGAAGTCCTGGGCAGAAAAAGGTTCAAAGCAGGAAAAATTTTCTTTCCCACAAGTAACCATCTTCTCATATTTAGCACTGTAGATCCAAAACATGTTTTTGCAAAGCTCTCCTAAGATCAGAGAATCTATATACTGGCCAACTCTGTCATGCACTTCCTGGTGCTTTCACTTTTTCCTTTCTCCTGTATGCACTTATGTTCAACAGTTTTCCTAGGAGTATTTCCAGATAGTTCAGATTATTCCTCATTGTCTTACATGCATTCTGGGCTGTGGTGTGCACCTAGAGTTTGAAGTAAAGTCTCCCATTATTTCTTGTAATTAACCAGCACAAGAAATGATTGCCAGACTTACTGGCTTCAAGCTTGTGATATCAACCCTAGAACAGTGCCTTTCTGTCAAATAGTAAAATAAATGTTCCATGTAACAGCACAGTCTAGACCAATTTCTTGATGTATCACAAAATGAATATTATTTTTTTCTATATGCTTTTTCTTTAAGTTAACCAGTTAATAGTTTAAACAGCCAGTGCATAGATAATGCGTGATTCCTCTTTAGGACAAAAATAAGTAAATTAAATTATCAGAAGCTTAAGATTGTCCTTTGCTGTTGATTTATATTTTCAAACTAAGATGCCAACATTATTATTCTCTTGGTGAGAAGAAATGAGTTTACATGAAATCTGTAGCCGTTACAAGAATGCTAGGGAGTACATGACTCATTTACCCATACAAAAATTTATGTCAATTAAATATATAAGGCTTTTTAATATGATTAAAAGTTGAGGATGCAATTAAGTAATTATTTTTAGTAAAAAAAAAAATATGTTTATTATTAAAGCAAAGGGTACTGTTGTATTGAGGGCATTTGCTCAGAAGATGCATAAATTATTCAGCAGAATTTGGGAAATACAAGAACTTTAACTTTTGATTGTAAATAATTGACAAGAACAACAAAAACCTCTTGCTTTTCTGAAGGAAAACTTGGCTTTTTAGGATATATACATGCAAATGTCAATATCAGAGTGGTGGATTTGTTTCGGGTACTGCCAGCTTTGGTGCCATCTGTATTTCGGTTAATTCTAGTGTATTGGAGACTGAGGGGAAAAAATCTGTTTTGTTTGTTTGTTTGTTTTGTTAAGATAAAGAATTCTGGCCAGTAGGCAGTTCATAAAAGTATCTTAAAATTGGTGATACATCTTAATATTGACAGTGCTCCATCTGGGTAGTTCTGGCTCCAAATATAAACATTTCCCTTGGTATCTAGTGGAAAACTGTTACAGGCATATTAGTTAACTCCAGAGAATTTTGCTAATCTTCATTCCACTAATCTTAGCATTCAGTAATCCACACTGAACACTGGCAGTTTTACCAACATTAGCAATGACTTTCAAGAGTCCTGTACTCTTTAACATTTTTATACTTGTGTTGTATTTACTGCACCAACAATTAGCAGTATCAAAACCTGAAGTTATTACTGGAAGCAAATTATGTTTCACAACACACAATCCTGACATTTTTAAGGCAACATTAATACATAATAAAATCCACTTTGCCTAATTTTATTATTGCTTATTTACCTACTATTTCTAAAAATATTTCATATTATTTGGTTACATTGGAAAGAATTTCTTGTTCTGTATATGTACCTGTTAAAATAGATAAGTGTTCCTGCTCTCAACCTGATAATAATTCATAGTTATTATTTGAAGTGATTGACATAATTCCACCTTTATTCTGTCCTGTATGAAAGATTTTATGAAAATACAAAGTCATAGTCTTAAAGTGAATTTTGCTTTGATCCATTCGCATGCCAGTTCCTTGGTTTTCAGGAATAGTCACATTTGTATGCCAGTGTGAACTTCATTGCTAACATTTTAATAATAGGTTCTGGTAAAATCTCTGATTGTATAAAACTCGCTTCTGATCAGAGTATGGCTCATATATCTGTCTTTTAATGCTTTAGCTACTTCTCTCAAAGCAGAGTAGTTTGATTTTTCTTGGGAAAAAGGTTTCATGGAAACCTTTTCAAGTATCATAGAAATGTATTGCTATCACATTCTCCATTGTGTAATCCGTAGATTTTTTTTTACTCTTAGAGCAAAAGGAAATACGCAAGTTATGCTAGCCATTTTTTTACAATAAAATAATCTGAAAAATTTGGAGAATGTATGAACCTAAATATCTTTAAATCTCTTTCTAACTAGGCTAATATGTCTGATTTTAATCATTAATTTCTTTAGTTATAGTTACAAGTTATAGTATATTTGTCATGTGTATTATGCTTAAAGAATGCTAAATTTAAATATAAAACAAAGAGCTGAGATGTGTGTCACGATTTTTAGGAAGGACTGAAGTCAGGAATGGGATATTTAAAGGACTAGAACCTATGTAAGTCAGCTGTGAGGTATGATGGTCTCAATTTTTATGTTTCTTTAAAGGAGCATTTCGTGGTAACTTAAGAACAAACTTTTTAAAAAAAAAAAAAAAGTTCTCAGGTTTCTTTTAAGAAAATAAATGATTTTCTTTAAAAAGCATTATTGAGGCCTTCATTTCTCATTTATATTTAGAATAAATTAAAGTCATTCAGTGTTTTTTTTTTCTTTCTCATATGTATGTGAAACAGCTGTACTCAAAACAGCATGGTTGTCCTTGTTTTCTTTTCATCTACCAATTCACTCTCCTGGGTTGTGCAAACCAAAAAACAAAACAAAACAAAACAAAACAAAAAAACAAACAAAAAAGATTTAATTTGGACAAATACGATGTAATCCCAAATGCAGAAAGTATTATTTGTACATTCACTTTACATTGTTGTGATTAAAAAAACAAAACAAAAGCAAACACAAGAATTGTCTCATCTTTCCTGCTCCATTATAAATGAATAAATAGAAAGCTCATTTGATTTCTGTGTGGGACGAGCTGGTCTCAAAGGTTATTGTCAGTGCACACTTTAGGTTGCATGCAGCATTAGTAATGTGAATATTCCCTCTGATAACAGTGAATGAAGTTACATGTGTTTTTTAGTCCTATAGAGGTCAGAGCATTTTTGGGAGTAGGAACCAATATAAGCAGAGTGCAGCATAGAAGATGCTGATATTTTAAATCAGCCTTGTAAAAGAATTATATATGTGTTTATTATCTATGTATATTATATATGCGTGTTTTTTTTTTTTTTTCATTGTTCTTATTTTGCTAACCGTTTAGCACATTTTTATATTAAATGACATGTCCTGTGTTGAGCGGTCATTGTTATATGTCAGACGTGTTTGCTGTATGTTAATTTCTGCAGTAGCACATTTCTCATAAGGATGCTATTTTGGAATGACGTATCATAAATGAGAACATTTATCTCATATAGTGTGAACTGTCTGTGTTTGAAGATGATTTGCTTTCCCTTAGCATCTAATTTTTATGCTCTGCAATGCTTATAGTTTGTGTATTTATTTAACTATAATACTCCTTTGTACATATACATAGCTGACCTCTTCAAGTTGAGCAGTGAGGTCTCCTGACTATTGCATGCAGCTTTTAGCTTACTTTATGTTTTAGAAAGTTCCTTTTGTGTCTTTGTAGGATAAGAAATGTGATGGATTTTTACCAATGTGTACATTTGTTCCTTTGTTTATAAAGGAGACATATTTCAATATTAATTTATTTAAGAGACTAAGGATTTGACTGAGTAAACTTGACGCAGCAGATGTTATCGGTCAACTTCAAATTCTGCATTGTATAAGCTGGGGAGGATAGATTGCAAGGTTGATTTGATGTTCACCATATCACTCCCTGTATCTGTTCTTAGTCCCAAACTCAGGGCATGCTCAGATGGTCAGTCTGGCCTCTGCAGACAACTGGTTTGAAAGGAAAGCTAGACCTGCCTTAGCTTGCAGCACAAAATCTAGCAGATTGAAGAACCTTGTGCTACAGTGGAATCATGAATATATTTTCCTTCTTCTAGTGAAACCAGTTCTAGCAGAATACGAGGGAGATGCAAAAGTGTTGTATAGTATCAAGGGATCTTCTGTATGCAAAATTAAGTTACCATTTCTCATTGTTAAATTCTTTTAGGTAAGGGGAAAACCGTGTAAGAATCAAATGTTATAAGGTTTGAGAATTACGGTTGTAATAAAAAAGCAAAGAAAAACTTCCTTCCCCATCACCATGTGCTGTGACCTTCAAGATTGATTATTTCCTATCCATCTTTTGAAGCCCATACCCAAATAAATTGTATGATTATAATTGCACTCATGTATGCATTTCATTCTGACAGAGCAGATCATGACTGATTTTATTCTTTGATTACGGGTCATCAATCTGAAAAGTTAAGAAACAGTCTGCTAGGAAAAAGAATCCTTTCCTTAAGCCAAAAACTGCAATAATTTAAATGAGACTTCCATGCAGAAGGAACACTGACTTCTACAGTGTGTTTGCATAAATCTTAGATAACTTGTGGCAACATTCACCTCAATGATGTATGGAAATCCTGAGTTCTTATCCCGTGCAGAGCTACAACTGATATTAATGGAAGTATTATGTAGGAAAAGGCCAAGGAATTTCACAGCAAAGAACTTCAAGCAGTACAGACTTAGCCTTCTGTACCTAATGATTATTTTCCATCAGATTTCATCACAGGTTTAGTCACTGGAATGGTCACACACCTTATAAAATATTAAAGCCAACATTTGTCTGTAATAATAAGTGACAAAAAACAGCTTTGGATATGTAGTTGGAAATACTTTCTTGTATCTGCTGACTGAATCTCCATGAAAATAATGAATAACATGATGGCAACAGCTGTATTAGTAACAATTAGCTTGTACAATTGAATGTTAGGCAAGGTCTTCAGTGCTTGACTCTGAAAAAGATTTCCATAAAATCTTGACATGGTATTGTTCCGGTTTCTTAAAAACTTGATTTCTATTGTATTGTTCCAGTTCCTTAAAAACTTGATTTCCAGGTGTATCAAGAGGCACCTCCACAGTGAATTCCTACCCCAGTGCTAGTTTTACAGGTTTTAACCCCACACAATAGAACTGAAACATGTGTCACTGTGGGTTCTTTTCTCACAACTTATTTTCCTCAGTGATGCAAATTAATATTTTTTTTTTCCCCACTTTTTAGAAAGGACTAGTTTTTTAATTAGAAAGTTCTAGTATTGCAGTCAGTTTCACTGATGCCCATTATCAGCTTCCTTTATGAGATGAACTAATTATTAAAACCTGGAAATCATTTATCTTTTATATGCAGAGATAGTAAGCTCTTGGGGTTTCTATTTTTTTTAAGGATTGCATTTTCTTTAAGCCATTGCATTTTTTGACTATTAAGTATAACATAGCAATGTCCTTTTTGAGAACTGAACATCTGTGTTTGCAAACCAGATTCCGATCTGAAAAGAAATTTCTCTTTACAGTGCTTCTCAACTAACATAAAAGAGTTAGTGTTGATCTAATTCTTTTTTAACAGGCTTTGACGTGCTTTAACAAGAGAATCCAAAACTAGTAATGGAACAACGTTCTTGTACATTATTGTAAATTATGGATTTCATGAACTGAAATAAGGCTCTAAATTGGCTTTAAAACATTTCTGTGTGGTCATGAACTGAAGTATAGAGATTGTACTTTTGTCTTTTCCTCTTCAGCTCATCATACTGAGATAGAAGAAAATTAATTCCCATAGTACCAACAAAGAGCATGTGGATGTTTTCTTCTTCCTGTTGTTTTCCTTTGTATTTACTGTATAGAAATTGATTTAAAAATAGTTTTGTGCTAGAGATAATCATTTTCACTTTCCTGGCAGTGGTGAAGCAGCTTATTAAGGGATTGTTTAACCACTTCAATATTTGCCTTGTATCCCAGAAACAGCACAGAGATGGTGGAAGATGTTCTTGAAGCTAAGCCAAAATACTTTCCTTTTTTTTTTTTTTTTTTTGCCTATGTTAGCATGCTAAACACTTTAAGATCAAGAAAAATCCATGAAGTTCCAATTCTGTCCTTCTAGCTCAACCTGATTCTTGAAACTGTGTATGTCTGTATTATGTTTTCTAGCTAGCCAGCTGCTGAGAGTTTAAACCCAGCCTGGGAGAGGATTTTCTTGGAATGATTTATTTCATATTGTGAAAATTGTCATAGAAAAGAACATGTTATGACCGTCTCTTCCATTAGAAATTCTTTGAGGGCATCACTATGAAACAGCAATTCCGCTTGATACCAAAGGTTCTCTGCTCTGCTTTAAAAATGGGACTTGTTTATACTTGGTATTTCTGAACATCTCTGTATTGATCTACAATGCTAAAAAAGGTAACAGAAGGAATTATATCTTTATACGGAAGACTAAAAATGGAGGCCTGCTAAGTTTTGACAATCAGAGACTTAATAGTAGCACCCACAGACCAAGAAATACTTCTGAGGGTAAAATCAGTTTTCAAGTACGCATTCCACATGTTTGGTACCAACAGAATAACTGACTGATGGAGAACTTCAGGAAATGAAGGGATCAAATTCAGCTTAAAAAAGAAGCCAGCATTGTGACATAGAAGTGAGGTTTTATATGTGCCTGCATTTGTGCTCTATTCCCTGCATTTTCCTTCAGATAGATCAGCCTTTGAATATAAAGACAGATAAAGACATTTGTAAGCTGTTGGTTACATTATAGTAAGTTTTAACTAGACACTGACAAATTATTCATTCCAACTCACAGGGGAAGGAAGTAGGTAATTTGTTACTGTCTCCAAGAATGATGGAGATAACAGAAGAATTGGAGGATCCAAAGTGGGACATTGACAGAAGTAGAAACAAAATACAGTCCTAGCTGACTGTGTAATCAACTGCTATCCCAGCTGACATATCACAGGGTCTTGTGACCAAAGTACATTTAATGCTTGTCTCCAAATAACTAGTATTTTGTAGAAAACCTAAATTATACTCACAACTGAAAATCAGATTACACACTAACATTTGAAGAGTTGTATTTTCAGTTGAATATTTTGAAAAAGAACAAACTCTGGAGACATAAATAAATTACTTAAAATTAAAAGAGATTGTGAAGTTCCATATTGTGTTTTGGGACACTACTTCTGGTCTGTTGTTAAGTATATATCATTATAGCTAAATAAATAAATAAATAAATAAAAGATTACAGTCACTTCTGTAAGACATTCAGTATTTCTGTTTTGTTAGAGGGTATTTCCTCCAAAAAAAATTCTTCTGCCAGAGAATTAAGTGGTTCCAACTGAGAACTAGAAAAAAGAAATCAGCATTTGGATGACTTTTAAGGTTTAAACACTATGGTAGTAAACAATGCAATTAAACACTGCAATTTATTACTGAAAAATATTTAGGATTCCCAAACAAGGATATTTTGTGGATTTATAGCCTGATTTGCTAACAAAGATTCTTTCAGAAAATGTGTGTATTGGTTTTTGTTTTTGTTTTTGTTTTTGTTTTTGTTTTTGTTTTTAATCAAAATATATTAAAAGATCAATGTCCCATCTTAAGCTGTTGCTAATTGGCAGTGATCACGTCATACAATGCTGTGCCATTGTATAGGCTGATGACAGGAGGCTCTGAGATTGAAGCTGTCAGACACAGCTAGTTTTAGATACATAATGTGTATGCGCTGGTCAGGATTTTGTGCTTCTTTTGTAGTGGTTGGTTACTAAATTACCAATTTCAAATAATGTCTAAGATGTTTTGGTTGAGTTCACAGAGACCCACTTAATAAACTGTATGATCTAAAAATGGATCAAATGTACAGAGAAGCCAAAATAAATTTGTGAAGTGAAAGTGACACTATTTAGCAGAAGCAACACTTCAATGTAATTTGAAGAAATGAATGATAATTGTTTTCACACTAAAATGTGGGAACACAGCAGGGCAATTCCAAGAAGTGCCAGGATCTTTCTTCCTTACTGGCTTAGAAATAGATAAATGCATTGTAATATTCACAGCTTTGATGTTCTCTTCAACTCACCAGCTCCTTATAGAACATTTTTCACTCTGTGGTAAACATTTCTCCTGTCTCACCATGAATTTAGAGCCCTAAATTCCCACACCATTCCTTCTGTTTCCTTGCAGCATAATGTATCATACTCTATTTAGTGTTAATATATGCACAGTAGAGGATTTTGTTTCTTGTTTAAATAGGTAAATACATTGATTAATAAATACTGCATAATTTATTGGAGAAGTAATATGTGGTGATAAGTTAAGCTTCCCAGCAGTACTGAGCTTTTGCCAATCTTCTACTGTATGCTTTGTCTTTCTGACTGAAATTTCTGTGAAGTAAAATTGATACAGCATCTCTCCTCACTTGAGGGAAATAACTATAATTAATATTAAAGAGGTGAACCAAAATTTTAGTTGGAGTTTCACTTTGAAAAAAAAAAAAAAAAAAAAAAAAAAGATCAGGCTTGTTGAAGAGAAAACTTTTCATGGAAATGTGGGAATTCAGATGACAATGTGCTTCCTAATGTTTCGTAAAATAAATTTACTCAGTAGTTGATTGACAAGCTTGCATTCAGACGTGAGAGACCCTTCAGTCCCCACTTAATTCAGAAAAGTGACACTGAAGCTGAGAGTCCAACTTCCAGATGAATGCCTTGCTCTGTATTATTGCCTCATGTAGAACAGGTCTCTTCTGCGACTGCCCTATTCAGTGGCCTATATAATCAATCACTCTTTCCTTGAGACAGTAGATGGTTGTTTATCCATAATGGTGCAAGAGAACTAGATAAACACATTAACCAAAAACAGAAACAAAACTCAGTTGACCTCTTGTGATGCTATTTGTAAGGAATATAAATGAAACAAAGAAATTGCATGGAGACAAACTATGCTTCAGTGAGTTATTCCATTTTCCTAGCAAAAAAATAAACAATTTGAAGCTATTATTTACATTTGTCCAATTTAACAAATGTTAATTTGAATAATCATATCTAAAGCGCCTCTTGGTATATATCCATATCTAAGGCCTCTTGTTATATATCCCAATATGTTTAGGAGACGTTTGTTGGAAGATCACATTTCAGAGACATCAAGGAATGGATTACTAGGGGTAATGTGTTTACAAAGGCAATTTGACTGCATCTTGTTTGGAATAATTCAAAGTTTCAAGGGCTATTAGGTTTGTGGATGAAGTTTATGATGCTAGTTTCAACCTGTATGTTTTGGGTTCTCCTTAATGACAGGCAGCTTTCTTTTGTGTGTGACACTGAAGCCACTGTGCACACTGAGGGGCTTGAGCTAACAGGATGGCTCCTCAACAATCACCACACTAGCCTCACCGTATCCTACCATTCATCAGTTCCCAAGGGTTAATTTCGAACTCAGTCTAGAACAAGTGGCCTCCTACAATGACTGACTAATCCAAGCCTGACCATTTAATGTCTGATTTTGTGTTTTCAATGCATTTGAGAAACCAAAAAAGAAGATAGTACTCTGTTCTTCAGCATGCTTTGTTTACTCTCAGTTTGTGTCTCTTACCATTTTGGCGAAACAGCCTTGATCCTCAAAACACATCTGGATATTTACATCAAGTAACAAAGGTAAGCTCAAAGATCTGCTGCCTGAGTGCAGATCATAGAGTAGGTTGTTTTTCATTTTGTTTTTTTATGAACAAAGAAAAAAGGTGTTAATGCAAAGAAGTCAATTTTATAATTAAGCATATAAAAGAAATTAAACATAATCCTGAAACAGAACAAACAGAACACCTCAGTTTCTTAGGTAAGTTTGGCACCCAAATCTATTTCTGTATTTTCTTTCTTTTCTCAGACTAATGTACAAAAGAAGGCTGACACTAAGTCCACAAATGGTTTCCCTCCCTTCCTGCAGTGATTTCCTGTATATCTTATTTCTGCCAAGTAAACTTTGTAAATGTTTAAATCAAATAACAGAATATTAATACTTACTGCTTTGATAACTAACTTTTTAAATATTTTTTTTCAGTGTTGTATACTTGAGGGATAAAATAGCTGGATAGATAGAAAGGGAGGAGACTTACCACAAAACACATAATAAATTAAGACCAATATATAGTTATGTCTCGTATAGAAAAGTGTTAAATATTTTGAAAAGTAATTCAAATCATTCTCTACTTCCACTGCCTCCTCTCCCTAAATGTCCGTGAATTGCAGTCATAACAACACCAGAAGTGTCATAGGCTTGTAAGTATGATGCTTGACAGAATTGCCCTGGAGGTTCAATTACTTGTGTGTGTGATGATGAATGAAAACTGCTGCGGCTCTCAGAAGATCTGCAACAGACTGGCAATTGTTTGATCAACTGTGGCATCCCTATTAAAGGTCTGGTGGGACTGGAGCGTTTCAGTAGTTACAGAATACAGGCATGTCAGAGCTTTGGCCATTCCCAAAGCACAGCAATGCTGTGAAAGTGGCAAAAAAAGCTCACTTGCAGAATCACAGCTGATATTCTCTGTATCTGGAATGCATATAAAACCCTAAGAATAAATATTTCAGTAGCTGAGGATAAGCTAACTGCCTACTGACACCTTTACTAGAGGAAGGTGATAAAAATCTATTCTTGGAGAAAACCCAGAACCAAAGAGGTAAAACAAAACAAAACAAACAAAACAAGAGAGAGGAAGGCAATGCCAAGGAAGCAGCAAAAATATTGCTGATGCAGTATTATCTAGCAGCTGGGCTTGTGAGTTAGTCAAAAGATTATTATCACAAGACACAAGTGCATTTGACTGTTGACCTGTCAGTTTCCATGAGGAAACTGAAAACAAATCCTCAGCAGGATCTCAGGAGATATTCTGAAGTACATGTTTGTAAGGCCTTGAACAGTATATGCAATTTTACATATAAAATTCAACTGTGAAATTGCTGGTTAGTGTCAGGGAAGAAAGGTTAGTGCGTTATTTATTTAGGTGTCTACTCAGCTGGGCACTTGAGCACATGCTTTTTCTTAAGCAGTCACGTTTAAACATTTAATTACATTTCAATAATAAGCAATTTAAGCCCATGCTGTCTTTTTTTGTTGAATTAGGTATATTTGATTGACAGCTGTGACAAAAGAAAGGTTATTTGTTTTGTGGATCAATAGGACTGCTTCACCTGCCATTGAATTCTCATTGAAAAGTCAGTGCTGGCTAGGCTCATAATCGTTAAGTCAGCCTTAATTGTCAAGAATTCAAGACTGATGACTACAGTGACACAAAGTGAGATGGGGTGGAAACGTGGGGGTTCAGGACTACAGACTGTGCATTTCAAGGGTGCTTGTATGCATCTCATCTCTGCTGCATTTGCATAATCAAGTTAATTACAAAATAGAGCTGATGTAAAGTATGTCTTGGTAAAAAAAAAAAAAAGAAAAAAAAAAAAAAGATCTGAAATGTGGACTGTTTATGAAATGTTTTCTAAATGCAAAGCCATACTTTAAAAGCCTACTTTCCATGAGAACGTTGCTGCTGTTACTGACAGTCAGGATGCTTACATCTGTGTTATCAAACAAGTGCATTTTCTATACAGAGATATCCCATGACACCTCCATTGGTTAACTTATACCTTGTAAATGCAGAGAATGAAGTTTAATTTGCTGTTGAACAAACCCTCCTTTTAGGTGTCTGTTGTTACAAAAGCAGCCAAATCCCATTTTTCTTGCAAAAGACATTCAGCCAAAAATATGTGTATTCAAAATGAGCATTTTCATCATTGTAATCAATTTTGAGCCTAATATGTTTAGTGTAATTCAATGTAAGGTGAGAAGTATGAACAGTTAATGACTTGCCAAACTCTTTCATTTAACTGTAAATTGTAAAAGCATTTTACAGTTAATTTAATTCAATATGTCTTGAAACTTAGCGTTCTGGAAATATTCTAGTGTTTGATAAGTCTGCTTTCCATAGGTACATGAAATTATTTTGTGCATTCTGCTGAGTCCATGATTTTTATCTGTGAATCAGTGAAACCAAAGTCTAAGTCACCATAGGATAAATGGCCTTAGATTTAATCAGTATAATATAAAAAGTTATATTCTCATTTTAGATTTAAGGATGTCACAGCTTCAACTATTAGATTACTTCAGCATTCAAGCTGTGTAAATATTTATATTTTCCTATAATGTGGTGAAACATCTGGGGAAAATACATTTTTACTAGTTATCCTACCATTTGTTGCCACGTGCAATTTCTTATTAGCATAGATTTTTCACTAGATTTGTATTTATTTTTCCATCAATCCAATATCCAAGGAAAACATTATGGGAAAACAAGTGCACTGCAAGGGGAACCCTCAAGATTATCACTTCTGTGTTGTTGGTTGTAGATTTTTTGTTTGTGTTCCATTTTGCATACATTTTTTACACCCATCCATCACGTTGTACTTCTCCTCTTTAACATAAAGCAGTTCCTAAAGAATGGGCTCTCTGTCATGAAAGAGGTGAATGTTCTTTGTTTGCTTGTTTTATATTCCTAGTCCCAATCTGTAGAATTGCTGGAGAGCAAAACTGAGGAACTTTTTTTTTTGATGTCATCTCTACAGACATTCATAAACTTCTTCATAAACTCATTTCCAGAAAATAGAGCATCTCTTGCTTACTCAGATGCTGCACAATTCATTAGTGACAGAATTAAGAAATGGACCGACTTGTTTTAAAATGCAAAATATGGTCAGTGACCCATATATGAACCTTAAAATATGGTTCAGAAGGATATTTTGTTTTAGAGTCTGCGGTAAAGATAAGGACTGAAAAAAACATGCAAACCATGAGCACCATTCCTAATATGTCCTGGGTGGGTTATATATCTCAGCCACATACTGACATGTAACACCATCTCTCTTCCATCCTGTACACCCATCATCTCTCACTGCTGTGGGCTACTAATCATTTTTCAGATACAGTTACTGTCCTTCTTTCTCCCCCAGGCACATTACCCAGCTCTTCTCTCTCTCTCTGTTGTTTTCTCTTCTCATTCCTTAGCAACTTTAGATTTCCTCAGACTCACCTTCAAACCTCTTCTGTCAAGCCTGCCTACAGCTTGGCTCACACTTTGCCCTGCTGTGACTTGTTTACTTTGATTTAATTAAAATGCACCCATCCAGAACTCTGGGCGCGTTACTGACT
This sequence comes from Aythya ferina, assembly GCF_964211825.1. Classification (NCBI taxonomy): domain Eukaryota; kingdom Metazoa; phylum Chordata; class Aves; order Anseriformes; family Anatidae; genus Aythya; species Aythya ferina. The sequence goes on along the minus strand of NC_140298.1, from coordinate 98,398,074 downwards.
GCCCGCCTTGCAGAGCCTTTAATTTCTGCAGTATTTTCACATTGCCTGGAACAGCCTCCTTCTTCAATTACAACAAGCAACCTAATATTTCTCCTTCAAAACCACCCTTTGAATCCTTGCTAGGACTTAACTGCCAAGCCCTTATTTTTACCTTCTTTAACCAGGCAGGAATTTTATTCATATATTTATTTCAGTCACTGAAGAAATAAAGTACTGCAGTTAGGAAGGTGTTAGTTCAGCTTTTCATTCACTATTTATCTGAGGATTTTTTTTTTCTACCTAGTGGTGTTAAGATTTTTATGTGTCAGGAGAGCAGCCCCATCATATGAACACTAATTCCTGTGCTGAGGATGAACAAAAGCAGTGTGTTGTCCTCAGTTATCTAAGTACATTTCTGACAGACAAATTTAGCAAGGTGGAAAAGTGTGTCTTTTTTTAAGTGAGACAGTGGTTAACCATGTTCATCCATTAAAATAAAATTTAAAAAAAATAAGAATAAAAATGTGACTTTCTCATATACAGAGGCTCAGCTTTATTCTTAAGTGCCAAGAACATCAATAGCACTCTGTAAAAAATGAATAATTCAAGTAATTAAGAACCCGAATAAGTAGAATTTATTAACCTTTTGAATGTATTTGTTTTTCAGGCAAGGGAGCTTTCTTAGCCCTCTTTTCTTTACTTCTTTCCTTATTCTCTGTTTCTAGTTCTCTCTAAATCTTTCTCATTCTCTCTTCCCACTCTATTCCTGTACTACTCTTTCTCTCTGCATGTTGTTCATGAATTCTGTTTTTTGTTCAGTTTTGCTTTTTTTATACCCTTAGCCATAATCTTATATCCTTCACCTTCCTCCCACTACAAGCAACAAAAGGAAATACCCATGCCTCAAGTCTTCTCATCTGATTTTTTTTTAAAGATGTCTCTAAGGTGAGATGAATCTTCACTGATTATAAAAGCAATGACAGAAACAGACACCACAGAAACTACACGTGTCAGCTCTTGGTCAGATGAATTCCACTCCCAGTAACTGCTCTGAAACTGTAAGAAAACTGTAAGTTTTCTTTGAAATGTGCTCTTGCAGGGCCTGGATCATTTGATACAGCAGTCTATGAGTCATTCAGTCATGACCTGTTGCTGTCTGGATTGCCTGGTTCTTCCTCTGGAGCCTTTGCGGACTCCTAATGCTCTCATTTTGTGCTTAGAGTGGAGGAAATGTTTCTTGCTTATACATTGCAGGGTGAAGTGACTTATCATTGCTATTGGACGCCAAAGTAGCTGGGTTAGTATTTACAGGCATACTAGGACCTTAACACAGCACTTCTGATTTAACAACATGTCCTTGGAAAGAACTCAGAGGAATAGCAGGTTTCATTCTTGAACCATCCATTCTGTGGTTTGTGTACTGCTGTTTTCAAGACTGCAATTAGTCTTCTGCAAAAAGGTGGGGAGGCCTTTGGCAAATCTTGAATTCCTTCAACTGGTGGTGCACTTGCTAGGAAAAGGCTTGGAGAAAAACAGGGGTTTAGGCCAACATAGCACTCAGGGACCTCAGTGTGAGAGTCTGAAGATTCCCAGTTACAGTTGTTGTAGAAATGCACTTTTAGAAAGTCTTTCTTTGGACAAAGAAAGTACATTTCTAAAATTCATTATGCTCCTGTAGTACCATTTTTGAGAAATACCTGTTTTGCTTTTCCATTATGAAGTAGAAATATGTTATTGTGTTAATTAGAAATGTGTTATAATTAGAACAAGATATTTATCTGAAAATGTTATATAGTTAACGAGAATCTTGAGACAAGAGAAGTCCTTATCTGGACTTTAAAATCAAGTGTATTTTGGCTAAATGTCTTCATTTCTTTCATTAAGTTAACTTTGGATTAGGTTTCTATTTTGTATTTTTTTCCAATGATGGCTGCAAAAGATAAATCAATATACCAGCTCAACTTCATTCAAAATACTTCATTTTCTTCCGTAGTCCAGGTTCAATTTTAATGTTTTATTGTTTGTTAGTATACAGAGTATTGTTCTGTCAGCTTCACATTACAATTTTGTGTTACTCTCTGCTTTAACTAATATCAGCCCCAGAAAATCAAGCATTACAGAACCTTATTCGAACTCTAAAGATGACTAAAATGGGTATAATACTCAGTTGAGGAAAGAATGATATTGCTATACAAGTAACATTTTTCCTAATGCTTCTTTTGTTGTGGAAGTCTTTGGAGTATTCTGAGTTTTCTAGTCAGAAATGCTAAAAAAAATATTTAATCGTTTTCATTTTCATTTCATAATTTAGGAAGACTAATTCATGATCAAAATATTTCATTATCCTCAACGTGCAAGGTTCAATATTATTTTTCATGGGAATCAGATTTCTTCTATTTATTCAAATATGACTTTTTATGCTTTTGAAATGTTTTGTTGGAGCTTTTTGTATTAAAAACAAAACACTTTTATTGTCTTTTGAAACCTGTGTGACTGAAGAAGAAATTTTACTTTCATAATGGAGTGTATCATATATCCAATTCTGGTGAAAAACCCATAGAAAATAAGTTTCCACAGACTGCTAGCAAATGTGATTAGATGAATAGATCAAGATCAAAGGAAAGCATATTTTTAGCAGTAGAGATTGTGTCCTTACGAAAGTTCAAATTTTCAGTACATCAATTCTAACCTACTTGGATTGGTCTTTTCCTTGTTTTCTAATTAAGCACAATTTCATTAAAATATATCTGTCCTTTTTAATGCAGATGCTTTCATTTTGAAATGGAGAGATTCTAAAACTTTGGCTTGATTTTTTCTCGACCTGCAAAAGAACAACATCATTTTTCTTACGTTTTCTAATTATTTTGTTATCTATATATGAAGGCTAAGTAAAATAATTCCAAAGAAGTTGAAAGAATTTATTTCAGAAGCAAGGGATTATTCTTCCTAAACAATACTGTCCATTCCAGTCTCTGACTTGAGCAGTCAGTTCCTCCGTATGCAACCCTAGTTCTACTGCAGCTGTAGGTTCTGACATTCGAAAATACAGGAGCAACTTCAGAGTACAAAATAAGTTTGAATTATTGAAATTGCATATTTCAGATTTTTCTATGTGTGTTTGCTGCATCAGCCTAGATTATATTTACATTTGTCACATGACTACAGCGCTTCATTCCATTATATTACTCATCTGCCTTATCATTTTATCTACAAATTTAGCTGAAAGTTTGACCAAAGTAACAAAGTGAAAATTTGCCATTTAAGTCAATTAAGATCTTAAAAAGTATCTCAAACTAACTAGATTTTAGAATATGTTCTGAAATACTTTCTATTTTATGTAGTTTAGAGTTTATATTAATATGTTGCATTGTGCATTTAGTTGCTTCTTGGGCGTGCAGTTAAGGTTATTTCATTTTAATATCTTCTTGCTGGATATAATGCTCAGTACCAGTATACACTGATGTGCTGTTGAGCATGAGTAAGACTTCAGATCTACTACATGGGATCCTCGGTGTGCTTTGGATTAACGGTATCTGTTGGAATACATGAGTTTCTCTGTTAACTAAGGACGCAAAGACAATAACTTTTACTTAACCCTAGCAGTGCTAGTGACAGTAAGAGCCCTCCAGCACTACATCCTGAACATATGATTTGAATTGTTTTACTGAATTCCATCCTCAAGACCTTTTATGTTTCTCAGTCTACATGAGTAGTCTATTTCTGCCAAAAGTGTATTCAAGATCACAATCTTTTCTTTTTCTCATAAATTTCAATGTAATATCTGGCCTACTGTAAGGCTGTGGTAATTAAACTCCACTCTGAAAGCTATGTGTGTCATGGATCACTGGATATGCTAATTACCTTTTACTAGGACTGTCACTAGCATTTATGTTGTAGTAAGCAATGGAATAATTTCATGTACTTGGAAAAAATTATAAAGGTATTATAAATGTCTTTTATTGATTTAAAATAAAGCAGAAAAATCTGATAGTATTCTTTCTCTGTACTCCAGCTAAATGAAGTCAAACATCTAAAGTAGGTCTGTTGAGTCTTCTGTTCTCTTAATAAAGTGTATTTACAAGGTATGACGTTTGCTATTGCAGTCAGTTTTACATGTCCTCTTACCTTTCTCTAAATTGGAACAAATTGTTCAAAGCTTGAATTGAATAAACAGATCTATGTTGTATAATTTGATAATTGCTGATAGATGGTTCATATTGCAGAGGCTGGGATGTTATCAATACCTTTTTCCTGCCATGGTACAAGAATGCTAATTCAGTGTCATGGAAAAATGGAGTATCAATTGGATTGTAATAGTTTCTCATGAAAATCAGCTACAGTTTACAACATTAGTGTTCAGGGCCTTCTTTAATTTTATATTCAATTTTATTATGTATTTTTAATTAGCTCTTACCTATAATCAGGTAAAATGGACAATGGAGTTCACTTCAAATGTAGCCAAATTCTTGTCTGAATTTTGTCTCACCATGGCATAATGACAAATGTGACTTTCTTGTCTCTCATTCATAGCTAGCTTATTAAAGAAAAAAAAATAATGATGTAGTCTCTTGCAGAATTAATGCATGAAATACACAGGGAAATAGGGAAGCAGTCTTGTGAAGTAGGATACTTATAGAGACTCTTCACGGAAATAAGCCAAAGTCTTACAAACAATAAAAACAGTAGGTGAAACAGCAACTAACAATATTGTATTTATTGCCTAAAAGCCTTTACCATTTCAAGAGGAACAATCAAGTTACCAAGTATATATATAGATATATATAGATGTGAGTATATATATGTGTGTGTGTGTAAGAAATAATTGTTTTCTCTCTAAGGAAGTTCCTGATGATGTAGCTATACCCAGATGAATGTCTCCACTTGGGTTTTTTGTCTCTCTGTTGGGTTGCTTAGTGTCAATTCCCAAAGACTGCCTAATAAAACCTGTTCCCAAATTGTGAGCATGTTCACTGAGGATGCACATAAAAAGTGAAAAAGAGGAACTTAGAGCAAACTAATGTTTTTAGTAGAAAAGGACTAAAAGAACAGTAAAGGCATGTGATGATTTTCTGATTCCTATTTTGTCTGCTTCAAAAAGCCATGTTAGAAATCACAAAATTCTTTTATATATATATATAATTTTATTTTTTTTTTCATTTGAGCATAATAACAACTCAACTAATTTCTGCCTCTGAAAGCTAGATGTGTTCTCCAGGACCTAGGGGTGTGCAGATTGTTTATCTGTTTAAACACAAGGCTATGATTGAGGTAGTAATGCAAATTCTGAGCCAAGGTAATACTCTTTATGTAGCACTCCCCTAAGAGTAGCAATATATCTTCAGAAGGACATAATTTAAAAATGAAATCCCACTTTATTTATATTAAAAGAAATGTCTCTGGTGATTTCCCTGGGAGCAACGATGACCTTTTACTTGTAGCTGCACTAAATCTACTTCTACATAAATTAGAGTGCGTTGACTATTGTTAAGATTTTATAACTTTTGATGATCTTTTAGAGTTTTTGTTTTGTTTTGTTTTGTTTTTATTCCATGTTGCATCATATTGTATCTACCATTATGCCCTGTTTTGTTTGTATGTCATTGTTTTCTGGTAAATAAAGCTATTTATTCTTGCAGAAATGCTACATATGTAGTGAAACTGATGGGAGTCCCTGTTTTTAACCTTCAGGTGGCTGTTCTGAATCAAGTTCTGGATGAATAGATATCTTCCCCTGTCCCTTAGTACACTGCTGTGTACCTTAGTATTTAAGCTTATGTGAAATAGCCTGAATTGGGGGCTAGATGTCTTCATAATATTTCAGGGTAATCAGTACCATGCAGAAAGTCTCAGCTTGTCTAGACTGCATGGACATCAGAATAGAACTGTATTATCTAGAAGGGGTGTAGCATATGGGGAATTCTGGTTTAATTTTGTATCACTCTTCCTTTGTCAGAAAAATTTCCCAATAACTGTCTCAGGAACTTAGACAATGTTAAAATCAGTAACCTTTTAATAGTTTAAAGTGATGGGTGGCACAGTCCATTCAATATTGTAATGGTTCCAGTACCAGCCTTGGCACAGGCACAGAGTTACAGAGTGGCTGAGTTTGGAAGGGACTTCTGGAGATCATCTGGTTCTACCCACCTGCTCAAGTCAGGTCACCTACAGCACATTGTACAGGAATGCATCCAGGTGGGTTTTGAATATCTTCAGAGCAGGAGACTTCATGGCCTCTCTGGGCAACTTGTTCCAGTGCTTTGTCCCCACACTTGGCTTTGTTGAACTTCATGAGGTTCCTCTCCAACCAACTCTCCAGCCTCCAACTCTCCAGCTCCCTCTGAATGGCAGCACAGCCTTCTGCGTGTCATCTACTCCTCCCAGCTTTGTACCATCAGCGAATTTGCCAAGGGTGCACTCTGTCCCTTCATCCAGGTTACTGATGAATGAGTTGAACAAGACTAGACCCAGTACTACCATTGGGGGACACCATTAGCTACAGACCTCCAACTAGATTGCACTGCTGATTATAACCCTCTGAGCTCTGCCATCCAGCCAGTTCTCAATCCATCTTGCTGACATTTAGATGACACTGATCTAACTGACATGTCCTGAGCTTACCTATGAAGATGTTCATCGACAGAGGCATGGCCAGCAGGTTGAGGGAGGGGATTGTGCTCCTCTGCTCTGCCCTTGTGAGGCCCCACTTGGAGTGCTGTGTCCAGATCTGTGGAGGCCCAGCAAAAGAAGGATGTGGGACTGTTAGAGCAGGTCCAGAGGAGGGCCACAAAGATTTTCAGAGGGCTGGAGCACCTCACCTATGAAGAAAGGCTGAGAGAGCTGGAGGTGTTCAGACTAGAGAGAAGGCTGTGGGGAGACCTCATTGCAGCTATTCAGGATTTTAAAGGAGGGCTATAGAAAGGATGCAGAACCTTTTGCTCAGGCAGGTGATGATAGAACAAGGAAGAATGGTTTAAAACTAAAATAGAGAAAAGATTTAGATTAAATGTTAGGAGGAAATCCTTTACTCTGGGGGTGATGAGGCACTGGAACAGGTTGCCCAGAGAAGTTGTGGATGCCCCATCCCTGGTTGTCCTGGTTTCAGTTAGAACAGAATTAATTTTCTTCCTAGTAGCTGGTGGAATGCTGTGTTTTGGCTTAGGATGAGAAGAGTGCTGATAACAGCCCGATGTTTTAATTGTTGCAGAGCAGTGCTTATACCAAGCCAAGGACATCTCAGCCTTTTGCTCTGTCCTGCCAACAGGCAGGCTGGGGGTGCAGTGAGAGCTGGGAGGGGACAGACCCAGGACAGGTGACCCAAACTAGCCAAAGGGGTATTCCATACCATCTGATGTCATGCTAAACAATATATAGGGGTGGCTAGCCGGGGGGAGGGGGCCGGACTGCTCGGTTAGGCTGGGCATCGGTCAGCGGGTGGTGAGCAATTGCATTGTGCATCACTTGTTTGTACATATCATTATTATTTTCCTATTATCACCATTGTATTATTATTATTATTATTGTTATTATTACTTTTGTTATTATTATTTTCCTGTCTTATTAAACTGTCTTTATCTCAACTCATGGGCTTCACTTTCCATTTCTCTCCCCCGTCCCAGAGAGGGAGGGGGAGGGGGAGCGAATGGCTGCGTGGTGTTTAGCTGCCGGCCGGGTTAAACCACGACACTGGTTCAAGGCCAGGTTAGATGAGGCTCTGGGTGACTTTGATCTAGTGGGCGTCCCAGCCTATGGCAGGAACCAGGTGATCTTTAAGGTCCCTTCCAACCCAAGCCATCCTATGGTTCTGTGATATGATTCTATGTTCCAGGAGTGTCAAAAGTCTTGCTGAAGTCAAGCAAGTCAGCAGAGGTTTTCAAAGACACTCTAGTATATAAAGACATTATACTCCTCCCAGCAATGAATTGCCCATTTGTTTAAATACATACTTTAGCTATTAAGTTGGCATCTCCAACATAACAGATAATAATAATTCAAATTCAAATAATTCAAATAAATTAAAAGCTTGAGGAGACTTCATCAGAAATCTCTCATATTGATAGTGGCATATATTAATTCAGATTCAAGTAGATGAGATCAAGAGGAAAAGTTGAAGAGTCATTTAGTCCAGTCTCTAAGCTCTGCCTGGCATGGTCAACTATACCTAAGCAGTCACAGGAATGTATCTGTTCTTACAAACTTCCAAAGAAATAATTCTCTAGTATTCCTAATTTTTTCCACCCTTACAACTGAAAAGTTTTTGACTGTAGTTTAGAGAATGATTATTGCAAATTACATTGGTTCTTCTCTATCCTATGGTGACCACTTTGTAAAACAGATCATTGTTTTGTTATTAACACACTTTTACACATTGGAAGAATATTAGTGCATCACTACTCAGTCTTCTCATTTTTAAACGAAGTAAATTATACCTCTTGCAGTTTATGTTTTCTTACTCTTCTTCTAAACCATTTTACTATTCCCTGCAATTTTGTCTCCATTTTCCTTAAACTGTGGTTGTGAAAAGAGGATACTGCATTACTTGGATCTCACTGGTGCTGAACTGAACACAATTATTGCATCTTTATCTGCTCGGCTGCTGCTTACCCTGTTATGACTGTATATTTGATTGCTGTTTCCCAGGTGTAACAATTTGCACTTGCCTCTACTGAATTTCAGCTGTCTGCTGAAATTTTAACCCTTAGTCTAAAAATAATTTTCATCCCAGCACCCAGGGTACTTAAAACCCATCCTCAATCTAATGATCAAATTTACTCTTGTCTATACTGATACTTATGGAACTGATGAAAATGCTTGGTGGATCTCAGCCCTCACAGTCCCCTATCTAGTCCCACTTGAAATTCTCTTACCATTTGACAGCAAATCATTGATAATTGTTCACTGAGAGCAATTTCTCAACAGGTTGTCCACCCACCTGATGGTGATTACGTCTCCTGCCTTAGCTTATTTATGAGAATATTATATGGAATACTGTCAGAAGCTTTAATTAAAAGTCAGGATATATCATATGCACAACTTCCCCTTTATCCAGTTACCTTGTCAAAGAAGGAAAGTAGACTGGCTTGACATGATTTCTTTTTTTGAGACATGAATATAGGTTGTTTTACTATCTTGTCTTCAAGGAAATCATGGATATAATGTTTAAAACTTGTATTCTAAATTTATTAAATTGGTGGTTTGCAGTTAGCCCTGAGAATTTCTAGGACTTTTGTTGTTGTTGTTTGTTTCTTCTCCTACAGGTCTTTGATAAATACTAATATTCAGAATTCCAGTGGCTGATTGCCTAAAAATTCCAAAGTAAATATCTCAGTCTCCAATCCAATGCTCACATTTGAGCATTTGAACTGTATCTTCTTTCTACATGTTTACTCCATCATTTTTTCTTTAAAATATGCTTGTTAAATTAATTGTGTTTAGTGGATTTTCATAATTTATCTTTTGCATGGAAATTTAGGAAAAGGGCAATTAACAGGTTACTCTTCTTTTTATAATCTCTAATGCAGTCTCCATCCTCTTTTACATTATTTTGTTTTCAGCATTCAAGTAGAGTTATGGAGCCTTTCTGTTACTTTTTTTTTTTTTTTCTTTTTTTTTTTTCTTTTTCATACTAGCTTTTTTGATTTTTTTTTCTCATGAATTTAAACTATTCCATTATCCTTAGTGATACATGCTCATTATCATATGTTTCTGTGAATCCTTTTCTGCTTTCAGATCATTAAAGAGCTTCTTGCTCAGCCAGAAAGATGTCTAGCTTTTCTTCCTGTTTCCTTCACATACATATAATTTTCCTTTGTGCATTTGTTAATATAAAGTAAATCTTGCTAATGTGAATGTTTTGGAACTATATGACTCTCAGATTAGGGAAAAAGTGTCTTACTGTGTTCCAGTAGTTACTAGGATGTATTTTTTGAATCAGCTACTAAATATACTGCTATGTGCTTTCAGAAAAGGAGAAGGCAAGACAGATTGTGAAGTGATTGTGAAGAAAGATGAAAAACTTCTCATGGCATTGATAGTAATGAAGTAGCAAAGGATTCAGCTTTCAGCAAACCAAGTCATTTCTATTAGCAAGTTCTTTACGGTTTGAGTGTTTTTGTGGCTGTTTACAAGAACCAAGAGCAGTCAGCTCGCCTGCACTTTACGTTTTGGTCAGGACTATTTCAAGAGTAGTTTAACCAATTGGATTGCATTGTTTTTTTCCCAAAAAAATGTTAAGGGTAAGTCTCAGCAGGAATTGGAAGATACTGCTTCTCAAAGAGACAGATGCTGTCAATCACATTATCACTTACAACTTTCTTTTATGCAAGATAGTAGCTCTTGCCAATTGCAGAGCCTGGGATTCAGCAGGAACCAGCAGTTGGATTGCCTTCATCAATGCCTCTGACGATGCTGTCACTCCTAGTTCTTGGTGCCTTGTTAGCCCTGTTTCATAGCACTACTTATGTACCTCTGCTGTCTTCAGCATCTCTATCTTAGCTTGCTTATGCCAACTTTGATTTTATTTTCAAGAGACATTTGAGGCTTTTGAAGTCCATTATCCCTATTTATTTTATTGAAGCTTCCAATTAATTCAAGTAGTAACTATAATATCTGTTTTCCCTATTAATTATCTCCCTCTGGATTCTCAATCAATTCCTCTCTATTAATCAAACTTAAAACTAACATAGCTGCTCACTGGATCGATTAAAGGAAAGCCTTGTTCATCTTCATTTGCTTGTTAGACCTCCTGTTATGGCACTGAATAAACTAGCTTCTTCCCTCCTCTTGAATTCAGAGGAGGCATTCTTGTTATGCATTATAACACTTCATTTTTTGCCTGCCCTTACAAAACTAATCATAAGTTTCAGGTCAATATTGCAATTCTGTGATATGTCTCAACAAGAAATCGTGATAACAGTTTTTCTGTTACTTTGGTTGTTTAGTACGAAAGATAGAATGTTCTGTCTTAAGAGAAAATGATTTCACAAATAATTCCAGAGTACAAGTATGTACCAGGCTCTGGTAGGACTGTAAAATACAAGCAGCAACTTGCTTGAGTCAGGAAATAATTTGAAAGCTATGGAATATGGGCACCAGTTATTTTTTAGGCAGCTGAAACAGTTTCTTCTCTATAGGAAAAATGTTATCATGCAGCAGCAGACACCAATACATTTTACTTGAGAATTTTTGTCAGATAGCGTTATGTGGATTTCCAAAGCTTTATATAATATCTTACCGTTTGTCATGGAGCTGTTTGCAAATGCAGTAAGTCAGAAAGCAGCACTACAGTATTTTGTGTGAACTTATTCTTTCACATTTTTTTGAGGGATAATCAGGAAAAAGACTGAATATCACTACTCTGATCAGGTAGCGTCATTACACCCAGTCTGCACTTTTTTCCACAAGTGAAAATGTTTACATGGGACATGAAAGACAACACAGATATGTTTTTTCATAAGAAGGACTCAATAGGTTTTGATTCTGCAAGCCTTAATCCCTTACATACTCTTTTGCATATATTAGGAACCTCTTTGAGTCTACTCATGTGAATGAGAGAAGCATATATTAGTTTACATGTAATCTTACCAATGGAAGAAGAGTTGCTTAATATAAAATATCTTCAAAAGCAAGAGGGAACATTGTTAGTGATTTCAGTGCCTAAAGAAGAGAAGGTGTTCAACCCATTAGGAGGTTTCTAAGCTACTCTCAAAAAAACACTGGGAAGAAAACAAAATCTAGGAAAATTTTGTACATCCTGCAGTTCTCTGCAGGATGATACTCTTTCACCATGCTTTCTACAAGGGGTCACAAATACTGTGTTCCTTCTTTCCTTACACCTGGCTTGAGATGGTGGGGCCTGCTGCAGGGGAATGCTGAACCTCCTGCGCCAGGACAAGGGGAAGGCTGGGAAGGCTGCTTTGAGTATCAGATGAGCTACATAAAACTAAATTATCTGAAAGATTGGCTCCTAGGCAGTTGAGAATGGACATTCAATGTCAGTTGAAACTTCTGACTTCTTTCTGCTTCTCATGCATCAACTGGGACATAAAGAAAAATCAGTTTGTGAAGAGCTCTTAAACTCTGGAGTTGAACAGTCTGTGACAGTAATAATAAGTACAGATGTCATTTGATTGCTCATTGAGACAATAGAACATTGTACAGGTGCAAGTTAAGTGAGCACCCACCATCAGGAGTTCTGACTGAAGCCAGAACCCTGTGCAAAATAAAGCCAGGGTGGCAAATTTAAGGACCCCAGGAAACTGTAATTCTTGTACTTGTACCTGACCATTAAAAGGCTCACTTTGAAAATAATGCTCTTCAATGCCTTTTTTTTTTTTTTTTCTTTTGGTGGTTGTGTGTATGAGTATTAAATATATTTGCTGCTGGTTGGTTATTGGTTGTGATTGAAGTCTAATCAATTACTATGTTGCCTACTGCTTTTCAATGGAAATACTGTTTTTATTTTTATTTGTTGCACAGAATGCCTTTCCAGAATATCAAGCTGCTTGTCCTAATTTTCACTGTGAGCAACAGGTTCTGTCCAAAGGAGAAAAAAAAGACAAACAAAAACAAACAAACAAAACCCCCATGGACATTCCAGTAGGAGGTGCAAGCAACAGCTGTAAGTGCTGTACACATGCTTGAGACTAAATGCTCCAATTTAAGAACCTAGGAATACTTGCAAACTTTCTGCCAAATAAAATGCTGAATATAGAAAGGGTTGTCTTCCCTCAGTGTCCTCTACAAAGGCAGCTATAACTTGTATTTGTCCCAGCTTAGGAAGTTTGGTATTTGGGTGACTGTGTACAACTGCCTGGACCACAGGACTGTGTAAAACAAGATGAGATTCTCTCCACTGCTTCAGTTAGGAGCATAGGCTGTTTCGTTGGCATCTATTACCCTGTGGGGGAACCATACACACTATAATCAGAAAGAGAGAAAGCTGCGAGAGCTGCACTGTGGAAAACCTGCCAAAATGAAATAGTAGGACCAATAAATGTTCATCTCTCATAGCAACCTCACTGTGATATGTATGCAGCAAAAACCTAAGCCCAAGTATGTGGTTGTGCACAAAATAGCAAAGAAACTGAGAACAGAGGCTGTGGGAAAGTGTCAAGGGTATGCTTCAGAAAGCACAATTTATTGTATCTCTTGCCTCTGACAGACTGAACATCCCTCTTTTCATAGCTATCAAATCCTCTGGAAGACTGAAACACAGATCAGAAGCTGGTCCAGTGAAATCAACTGCTTTCTGTGACAAAGCAGTGCAGACCAGGAGCCATCAAGTTCTTATAAAACTTCTTGTTAGAATCATTGCCCAGATTCCTTGCAAATGCATCATGCTTGCAAGTGCAAGCATCCAGAAGATTTCCTACTCGGTGGTGTGGAGGGATAGGATCTCATTCCGTTTCTTTCATATATTCCTTTCCCCCAGAATGGACAGATGGTGTTTTTCTGGAATGTCAGTAGTGGATCACTTTCTTTCCAATTCATCAATGTATGTCTTGTACTTAAATAAGTATTAACATTTATTTATGATACTTAAGATTTGAAGGGTGGGTTCACCTATGTTTAAATATTCACTAGAATTTTCACGCGTTTTAAAATATTTAAGATATGTCAGCTATGGATAGCTAGAGCTAGAAATAGTAACTTCAGAAGCTATTGAATATTATGTACTATGTTGGAAAATCAAAGTTTACCAAGACCTTTTGTGCAAAGAAGTTAAAGTGCTAAAATTGTCTGTCTTCATTACTGTAATTCTGATCATTTGAAACACAAAGTGAAGAAACGCAGAAAAGGGGACCCACATAGCTATAATCTCTCTGAAGCAAATTATCTATGAAGGTCATGTTCCCTGAGGGAGTCCCATTTCACTCTCATGACTGATGGTTTCCCCTTTCACATATTTTTTGCTTTTTCCTATCTCATCATAATAGATAGTTCTACTGTCCTCATCATGCCAAATGATTTCCACCTTTGCATTGACTTTTCTAGTTATGTAGGTAATCTCTCTCCCATACACCAAATGCGTTGCATTGCTTTACCTTTCTTTTTCCCCAGAACCATCACAAAATTCTTCATCTTCTAGGTTTCTTTCACTTTTTTTCCTCTCTCAGTTTCCACCCTAAATAAACAGCCTAGCTTGCTCCTTGTATTCTTTTTTTTATTTATTATTTTTTTTTGGCTTTCTCACCACAGCACTGTGACCTTTCCAGTTGCTAGAGTGATTCATTTTCCAAAGCCATCTACATTTGGTTACTGTTCTCTTTTCCAACTCATATACTGAGCATGTGTATGTTGATGTCTGTGATTGTAGACATTCCTAAGTTCAAACCTTTTGTTTATTTGTTTGTGATGCTGCGAGAGGTTGCAGAATCTGGTAGCCCAATGGTTTATGGCTGCTATGGATCCATGTCCCCAGGCCCAAAGCTGGGCATTCATGTATATATATATAATAGGAATATATACATATGTGCATGCATATATATACATATGTATATCACTATTCACATGCATGCATATATGTGTATGTATGTATATATGCACAAATGCACTACAAATCTACAAATCACTTTAGTAACTGTCATTAGACACTCAATTTACCCACCATTTAATTGCTCATTGGATCCCAGATATTCCCTGTTGCTGGTACACGGACTTGGAGCCTGCAGCCCTGCTCCGGTTGCTGGTATTCTTATCCTACTCACTGCCTAGTCCAGATTGACTTTTGCTAGCATTCACCCATGCCCACTCAGAATAGAGCGTACATCCATAAAGGAGTTAGATAAAAATAGGATTTAATGTGTGTATAGGATAGATTGCAAGCAGAAGGCATACTCAGGTGGGGTTATTGTATTGGGGGTATGTGTCTCTCTGACCCCTTTCATTCTATTTCCCCTCTTTGTTCCCATTCTTGTTCCTCCCTGAGACACCTAGATACCTCAGTTTTTCTACCTGCAGTCCTTCCTTTAAATATCCCATAATAAATTACAAATATTCCCACAATCACCTTAAAACATCTCATGTCAGTACATCCCATGTTAGTACATCTAAGTTTTACAGTCCCCAGATGTTCTTCCCCATGCATCCCACAGTGAGTCTCATTCCCTGGTAGACAACCACCTCCTTCAGTGTGGAATGTGGTCATACAGGTGAGTTTCTTCCATCAGGTCACCTCGGGGGGTTTCACCCCTGAGACTGGCCTAATCAGTCTCCTTGGTGGCCCTAGAGAGCCATCAATTTGGCAAAACCCTTTTCACTGCTTAGGTTACTTGGGTTCCTCTGCATGGCACTGCTCCTCCGATACTCACTGGGGTCTTTGAATCACCATGAGGTGATTAACTTTTGATAACACAACTTAACACACTGGAAAAAAAAAAATCCACCTTATCCACCACAAGTAAGTAATGATGCTTTGTGGAAAAGGTTTGTGTGTTTTCATCTTTTGAAAAATGTCAGTATGCTTCTGGGCTGAATTTGTTACTAAAACCTAATATTGAAGACTGGCCTCCTAGCACAGAGAGCATTTTTCTGAAGTGTTTTAGCAATCCGGAGTTGATGAGAAGTATTAACACTTGCTATCTGAGTTGTATCTAAGTTATACAACCTAGACCCAGGGAAATGATGTACATTGTGAGGGGAAAAAATGGGAGAGGAGAGAGAAAACAGCTTTGAATTATGTGCTGTATCACCTATCATGCAGTGACATTTCAAGGCCCTTTACACAAGGTGTTCGTTCATTTAATAGTGTGATCTCTAGTGCTGATCAAAATGACTGAGAGCGCAAAGGGGAAATGTGAGCTTTCAGGTCTGATTTAGGACAAAGGATTTTTAGCATCCCTGGCATGGTTGGATATGGAGCACAGGAAAGACTGGGAAACCTGGTGAAGAAATGACAGTGAATCTCGCCAGACAGAGTAAATCTGGTACTGACAAAGAATGTTAAGTATGATCAGGCCTATGCAAACTTCATTCTAATGTTAGAGGTGAGCCCCATGAAAAAGACCATTTGAATTAATAATGAAAACCTTGGAAGGCAAATACAGTGTGTACATCAAGAAGAACAAGCATCTGAGCTGGTACTGTAACCATAACAACACTAGTCATATGTATATACACATGGTATATATATATCATATATATCACATATATATTTTTATATACATATATACAATCACATACCTACATAGTCATATACTGGTGAAAATTAAAACTGTTGAGAATTTTTAACTATTTGAACTTTTTATTCTGATTTCTAAAAGTAAATATTTCTGTTTCTTCTTGTGAAATTAATGTTAAGAAACTATCTCAATTTGGAAAGAAAAAAGCTCAAAAAATTGTAATGTTCTATTTACCAGATAATATTAATTTGCATATTATTTCTTGACATGTCCAAGCTATGAAAAAAGTACACTTCTCCTGGGATGTAAGAGTCCACCTAAAGCATAGATACATGTCTATACAAAGGCTAACTACTCCTTATGTTTATCTTAATGTTAATAGTTTCAATGGCACATCCAATATTTTGTAATAGAAACTGGCAGCAATGCTTTAACAAATGACTCCAGATTTAAGTGGTTTTTTTTCTTTACTTAAACTCTGTGATATCAAAACATGTGTTTTCCAAAAATAAGTTCTTAGCCTGAAAATACTGTTATTAAAAATGAAATATTAACAAAGAATGAAAATATAATGTGGAGAATAACTTCTTTTGTATTCAAACTCTTAAAGGCAGTTCCTAAAGCAATGTGTTAAATATGATTACAGCAGAACCAGTACAGATACGGGAGCAGATGGGAGCAATATGTGTATTAGTTATATATGTATGTTAGTACACACTTGTGCTATGCTATCAGAAATCCATGCAGAAATGAGGTCTCTGTGTCTGTTGTGATTAAATTGTAAACCTAATGTGTCTATGAGAAACGAGTCTATTTGGGTTTTGGTGTTTTTTTGAGGTGTTGTTTGGTTTTGTAGGTGGTTTCTGTTTTTTTTTGTTGTTGTTGTTGTTGTTTGTTTTGTTTTGTTTTGTTTTTAACATTCTGTGGATGACTTTCTGTCAAAAGCTTTAGTGCTTACTGTAAATTATTCCTATGTATTCAGCACTCACACCTGACTATGCAAAAAGTTTTAGTTTCTTTCAAACATTTCTTTGGCTTATAGGAAAGCAATATTTACTCTAGAAAGCAACACTACTGCTTTACAAACCATCCTTCACAAGGAATATTATCATAAGATGCTCAACATAGAAATCCATAAACTGAAGCACATGAAGATAAATTTTACTCTGATTCATAGAAAGACGTGAACTTATATCAATTTTACAGGGTGACAAAAGCATAAATCTGCAGTGCAGAAGGAAGGATAGTAAAGAGACCACACGTAGTTGTCTCTTACTAGTATAAAGAGACAGGAATTGTCTTTACATGTGATTATGAGATGGCAACAAGTCAGTGAAGTTGGAGGGGATAAACTTTTGTTTTTAGGAATAACTGATTTCTGCGCATTCGGGAAATTGAGAAGGATGGAAGGGTTCTAGTAACCTGTAATAGGTGGTGGATTGAAGAAATAAAGAATGAATGTGTAAGTTAAGGATGAGTTCTATGATAGTTTGGAGCCATTTAATAGGTTCATGAAACATAAAAGGAGAAATTTCAAAATCTAAATAAGTCTAAAAAATCTTGTCTGAAACAAAGGGGTGTGATGTGTGCTGGTGTGTAGTGTGGAAGAGGCTGGAAGGAATTAATCTCATTTAACATGAGATTTTGCAATTTGGATTTCTGTATGGGGATCAGTTGTATGAGGCAATCTTCATAATCAAGGCAGAGAACTAGGCAGTTGTTAACTGTAATTTATCTGACCTCAGCTTTAAGATAGGGTAAAATTATGCCATAGAATGGCCTGTTTGTTGTCACTGACTTCAAAGGGAACCTAGATGACCAGAGTGGGTAAAATGTTTGTTCTGAATATCGATATTTGGTCAAGGAAATGCTCTATTCCTTCCCGTACTGTCCTTCCCATGCTCATTTGAGTTTATGTTGCTCAACACTTTGTAACCTAAGGAGAAAAAGCACAGGAAGACAAAAGAATGTGTGCTGAAATTTTCATGTAATGTCAGTGCTTTAGTGAGGGGAGTCTGTATCAAAACAGAATCATACATTACACTGTCCAAATCTTTAGGCAAAAAAGAAAAAAAAAAAAAAAAAAAAAAAAAGGAAGGGAGCAGATCAAGACCATGATCTGCTCATACATCTGTGGGCTGAATCCCATGAGAGAAGAGAGCTATTGCATCACAGTCATCTCCTATTTGCCTTTCCATTTCCTGAGCAGGGAGCACAGAGCCTGTTGCAGGAATACTTTAGGCTCCTGTCTGCTCTTTTGTGTGGCTCTGCAGAGTTAGGGATAAGCTGAAGAAATCAAGATTGGATTGTCAGTCCGTCCACAGTTTACTAAGCAAAAAGTCTAACTATGTCTTTGCCAAACTAGAATAGGACGTAACATCTAGTGATGAATTCATGTACATACACATGCAACCACATGTACAGCCTGTCAAATAACCCTTACATGTAGTGTTATTTATACCCTATTACAGAATCACAGAATTTTCTAGGTTGGAAGAGACCTCAAGGTCATCGAGTCCAACCTCCAACCTAACGCTAACAGCCCTCCACTAAACCATATCCCTAAGCTCTACATCTAAGCGTCTTTTGAAGACTTCCAGGGATGGTGACTCCACCACTTCCCTGGGCAGCCTGTTCCAATGCCTCACAACCCTTTCTGTAAAGAAGTTCTTCCTAACATCTAACCTAAAACTCCCCTGGCTCAACTTAAGCCCATTCCCCCTCGTCCTGTCACCAGGCACGTGGGAGAACAGGCCAACCCCCACCTCTCTACAGCCTCCTTTAAGGTATCTGTAAAGAGCAATAAGGTCACCCCTGAGCCTCCTCTTCTCCAGGCTGAACAAGCCCAGCTCCCTCAGCCGCTCCTCGTAGGACTTGTTCTCCAGGCCCCTCACCAGCTTCGTCGCCCTTCTCTGCACCCGCTCAAGCACCTCGATGTCCTTCTTGTAGCGAGGGGCCCAAAACTGAACACAGTACTCGAGGTGCGGCCTCACCAGAGCTGAGTACAGGGGGACGATCACCTCCCTAGCCCTGCTGGTCACGCTGTTCCTAATACAAGCCAGGATGCCGTTGGCCTTCTTGGCCACCTGAGCACACTGCTGGCTCATATTCAGCCGACTGTCCACCATCACTCCCAGGTCCTTCTCTGCCTGGCAGCTTTCCAACCATTCCTCTCCCAGCCTGTAGCTCTGCTTGGGGTTATTGCGCCCCAGGTGCAGGACCCGGCACTTGGCCTTGTTAAACTTCATGCAGTTGACCTCAGCCCATCGGTCCAGCCTATCCAGATCCTCCTGCAGAGCTTTCCTACCCTCAAGCAGATCGACACACGCACCTAACTTGGTGTCATCTGCGAACTTACTGAGGGTGCACTCGATGCCCTCGTCCAGATCATCGATGAAGATATTAAAGATATTACATAACATAACTGTTCTGACACACTGAAATTTGACACGAGATGTTAAAAAAAAGTTTGGTAGTATTTACAATTTATATTAGTTTTTATTATCTTGCATTCTGAAACGGATGTCAGAGCCTCAACAGCAGAGGACTCCCAGCCCCTTTCCATCCCCAAATTTTCTGTTTTCCCTATCTGTCATGTGTGCCTCCTGCTGTTCTTTCAGATTATTTCTTTTCTCACACATTAACTTTAGAGTATGACACCACTGTCAGTGAAACGTGTGGAGAATTAAGAGTGGCTGTGCTTGATAAGCCCAGATGCTAAAAATATTACCCACTTATGCACCCACACTGCTACTTGTTCTTCTTATTAGCTTAAGGATATGTGGCTTTTCTGTCACTGTGGTGCAGTGTAGTGGAGACAAAAGCTGGTCCTCCTGCCCCAGTTAAATGAAAAAAATTTTGCAGGTAGTCACTTCTGAAAGCCATTACTGTAATGTCCAGGTTGGGATTCAGTAAAGATGCTGGGGACAGTGTCAGGGCAGGGCTTCAGGACAGGTGGGGCCTTCTCCACCTGGCAGCCTTCTCCCCTGTGTCTTGCAGCATGTGCTGCACCACGTGGTGGGGCACAGACTGGAAGGGACCTCCTGACTCTGGAGCCCAGCAGCCGTGTCACATAAACCAATACAGGTGGGCAGCTGTGCTGCTAGCCTGGGACAGAGCCTGACTCAGACCTGTTTTGTGCCACGTTCAGTATGGTTCAGGTGCTGCTTGGAGGGAACAAGTAGTAAAAGGCTAGAAAGATGGTAAATTTATTCCTAGAGTAACCAGGAGTGAGAAGGAAAGAGGTTGTGGTGGGTGGATTTCTTATTTGTAGGCAGCAGTGAAAGCACAAGAGCAATGCACCAGAAAGGTTTGCCTTGGCAGGCAAGGTGAATGTACATGTATATGGAAACCTGTGAGCAGATTCAACTTTGATCACAGTTGCAAACCGAATGTTTGCAAATATATTAAATTACTTACATGTTATACATGACTATTCGCCACTTACAATGGTTTTGGATAGTATGGTTTTGGCAGGGTATTTATCAGATCTTTTTTTGTGTGTGCTTGGAGTCACAATAATAGTTCTATCTTATTGGGAAGTTTTTGGCAATATGAAGTCTGAACACAGTATTTAGAATCGTACATTTTAAACATAGGAAGAATATGTTCCTTTTCATCAGTTTTCACCATTTAGCTCAGATGTATCAAAAACCCCACGAAAGCTAGAGCTCATGAGTACGGATAAAAATAAATTTTCTTTTATCCTAGCATCTCACCTAGTTAAATTATCTTTAGTGAGGTGCTTCATATGGAGATAAGCCTTCCATACGTTGTGTGCACAAACAATAACATTAACTAATGTTTATCATCAACCTTACTGCCCAATTCTAGCTGTGTACTTTCAAGAGTAATATTACTGATTTCTCAAACATCTTTTAAAGATGCTTAGTAAGTTGTTAATTTTTTTCTGTGCCTCCAACTCTTAATTGTTCACAAATTCCAGATAAAAAGATAGCTAGCACCTTCATCATATGAAAATATTTATTATGTAATGACTGAAACCTTTATTTTATCTCCAGCCAACCACTAACTTTTCAGAGGAATAATGCAAAGAAACCTCTTAAGTATGAAGAAAATTTGTGTTTAACAAGTGCTGACCACCAGCCAAGGACATATTTTTTTTTTTGAATGACCTTTCTTAGTCTAGTAATCTGCTTTTGCTGTTGGATTTGTATAATTTGATTCCCACTGATCATGAACTTAGGGAGTACTTAAATACATGTTATGGGGAAAAAAAAAAAAAAAAATCCAAAACTGGGCTTCTGAGTGGTTCAGTGTTAATGTAGTAATCATACAACCCTCTGCCTGTGTTCAGCCTAGTACACAAATGTTAAGTTCACTTGAAACCATCCTTGAACCATCTGTTCAGTCTTTCAGCTGTAAAACCAATGCACAATTGCTTTTTACCATTCTCTTGAGGACTTCTCTTAAAATTGATACCACCTGTGTCTTCCTAAAAAATGGCATTGCATTTAAAAAATAAATATATGGGTTTTTTTTCCTCCAGTTTTGGAAAGAGGATTGAAATGTAGCACTGCTTTTATAACAGTATTTTTAAACATGCCAGTGTGAGCCTGTTAGGAATAACTAGGTATAAATATCACTAATGAGTAAACAAGTGTTTAATCCTGTTTGGGGTAGGAAATATCTAAATCCTAAAATAATAATAATAATCCAGCAAAACAAATATGAAGTGTGATACTACAAATATGTTATTTTTCCTATGTGAGCTATTTATTTCCAAATTGTTTGCCACTAATCATATTATGAATTTGCCTCTTTTGAAATGCCAGAATGTTGAAAGGGTACCAAAGGTGATAAAGTAGGAGAAAATACTTGAGATGAAGGAGGCAATAGTGTTCATAACAGCTTTCTCTTGTTTACAGCATAAACATTCAAGTTTCAACTCCTTTTTTTTTTTTTTTTTTTTTAATTTGTACATCTGTTGCTTAAATCTACATAGGGGAAGATCAATTCTGTTCAGAGACATAAGTTTGTCAAAATGGAAAACATGGTGTGAGGCACAGGATTTAGGCTGGGTTCCTGATCCTACCTGAGTTTTTCCTTGTGTATATTACTTTGTCTCTTTGCCTTTACATTAACAGCAGTTGTGCACAGCGATCTACACTGTGAACTGTTCATCTGGATTCCCTGTGGTCTGCGAAACCCATACCTAGAAGCTGAGTTGTGTTGGATGCTCTGGGTTTGTTCGCTTTATGCCTCAGTCCCATCTATCCCCTCTTCAGACTTTTTTTTGGTGTCATTATGAGATTTGAAGAAAGACAACAGTCCAAAACAATCTCATGATTATAGGGTCCTGACTTCTAATTATTCCCTGCTATTTTATTTTATTTTATTTTATTTATTTATTTTTCCCTGAGAGATGTATGATTGATTCCTACAAGGTCCCATAGCTCACACAAACAGCACAGAGGTCAGCTGCTATGACAACATGCCGTAGTAGCAAGGAAAATGTAGAATCCCAGTTCAGCTTTGAACTTCCACAAACAGTTCCATAAAAGAATTAACTTGCAGTTTGTCAAGTACTTTTCAGCCAACCATCCCTCCTATGGAAAATCATGAAGTAGCAATATTTTATTTCCAAAAAGCCAGGTTTACTCTGAAGAACTCTGAAAAGGCTGGATTTCAGACTAGGTTCCTGTTTCTTTGTATATAACCTTAGGTAGGTACAAGATTCTCATAAATTATGTTGTCTCTTGGCTATGTACTTATCAAATTTGCGATGCTTTTTTTATTTATTTTTAAACTAATGTAAGGCAGTCTAATATTTCAGATAATGTAAAATGTATGAGACTTTAGAGAGGTTAAGTTTTAAAATGGCTTTCGAGGATTTAGTTCATTTTAATGCTGCCTCATTTAAAGACAGAAAGAAACTATGGAAACAGTTTGAAGCAACACCTAAGAGACTGAAGGTGAGACTTAACAGAAGAATGTTATGGAGATCATGACCTATCCTGTTTTATGTGCTCTGCCTGCACCTCGCTTGCCTCTTCTTTGAAGTGCGTCTTTCATATGTGCAATACAGCACTCAGACATCCCCAGTATTTACTAAAATACTTCTGTTACAAACTTAATGAATGATATACTCTTCCTAAAGATCACCCTCTTATCAGTCCTAAGCTTCTAAAGTGTGGGTGAAGTTCTGGCCCCGTTGAAGGCAATGGGGGTTTTGCTGCTGGCTCATGTGCCTATTTGGAAAAATTCTTACTTTTTGCATAGGCAATCAGAGTTGGGCCTTGAGCAACAGTGAGACTGAGAAGGTGACAACATTGCTGAGGCATTTGTGCTGTAGCCTTTTGAAGAACAAGGACTTACAATTGTTCCTTTTAAAATTAAAAACAGTAGAAAATATATTTGCAAATATATGTTATCAACAAATGTGTTTTTCACCAAAGAAGCCTGGAAAATGTCAAGCCCAGAGGGTGAATATTTTAAAATGAGGATGTGAAAATGGGAACTAGATTGGAAAGTACTTTGCAACCTCAATTACAACAGATTCTGCCATTGCAACACGATAATAATTTGCAGATATTTTGTTCTACTATTTCCTGCTCTGAAGTGATTTCAACAACAGAATGGCTAATTTTTTTCTCCTGTGGTACGGGAGTACCACACTAGATGAGTCTCTTACCACTAAACTGGCCATTTGTCAAGACCTTGGCTTAACAATGTGGCACTCCAAAAGTGTCTGTGCAGTTTATGGTGCATTATAGATTGCTCTTGCAATTGACTGTTACTTACCTGCCCTGATGGGCTGGAAAAGTCATGAGATGGGGTAGAAAAAGGAAATAAGTAAGATAACAGGTAATTTATGTAACTAATGATCCATTAACAACATGTTAAAAGATTCTACTTACAGAAAGATTGTAGGGCCTGTGATAACTTTTTTTTTTTAATATATCCTACTTAAAACAGACTCTGCAGGCTCAAAATTGAATGAGGCAATGCCTGTATTCTTTGATGACACTTGTGATCACCTTTCTCATATCTTTGCTCATTGTTTAACAGTCACAACTGCAATGCAACCATCAGGAGGTGATTAATTCCAAGGGATAAATTATCCTTTAATTTCTGCTTGTGCAGCCCCCAACACAGAAGGACATCAAATAAAAACTAAATAATTGATGTTAATAGACTGATAAAACATCCCTGTGTTCCATCAGCAACATCCTGCACTGGAAGATATTTTCAAACTTATCTCTTTGTGTTCATTTTTCCAATTATAAAGCAAAAGATAAAAGGCATGATAGTGAAATATGGTAGGACCCCAGAAATTGCTGGAAAAAAAAATTGCTTATTTCTAAAATGAAATGTGAAACATATAATAAACAGGAAATGGTATGGTGTGGTGCATTCCAAGAAATTGAGAGTTGCAGATAAAAATTGAATATTTGAGAGAGAGACTGAAAGGAAAACAAATGCCTTTGAATAGTTTTACAATACGTTTGTAAAGCACTATACCAAATAGGTAAGGACTCTTATTTGGTAAGGACTATTTCACCAAGGTCACCTTGCTGTGGTTTTTTTTTTTTTTTTTTTTGCATTACATTCAGTTGTGTTTGGGGAATATACTACATTATATTTACCTGATGCATAAAATTTTGCTTTTATATCATTTATCATTCTGCTGATGATACCAGCATATGAAAACTCTGATGTAGCTACCATTGTAAAGAAGTTTAAAAGTAAGGTAAAAATCTACTCTGATGTAAGAATGATAAGATCTAAGATGTAAAGTCCTGGCTGCACTGCAGTCATTAGACACTTTGTCTGGGACTTAAGTGGATGCAGGATTTATTACCAACTTTTAGCTGTCATTCTAAATGCATTCAGTTTGGGGGCAGAGACAAGAGGGGGTTTCACTGATGTATTCTGAGTGCCATTAGGTGCTTTGCTGCTGACAAGGATGGCTGATTCATATAGGTTTAAAATATATGTAATATGATAAATATATTTATTTGTTGTTGCTTTTAAATTTTTGATTGCCCAATCAAAATCCTGCAATTCAGCTGAAATCCAGATTTTATCCTTCCTTGAATATTCAAAACCTTTTTTTTTTTTTTTCCAGGATGCAGTAAATAATTTACAGTTTTTGCTGCTTATATTTTAAATTTGGTATGATATTAAATATAATTAAAACTTCATTAACGTTATTGGATTAAATGCATATGAATTCATTAAATACCAGTTTTCAGTATCCATTTTGCAAATATTTTATATAGCTCTGAAGTCTGATCATAGTTTTCTTAGCAGCTCTTCCTAGTTTTCTTAAAGAGTAACTAGCAGGTTACTTACTGTCAAGATTTAAACCCAGTTCTGAATTGCATTGATACATGAATTGTCTTTTGAAGAGACACAAACACTAATATTGCTGTTAGGACTGACATCTAGATGCGGGGCAATTCCCTGGTACATTGTTCTGACATTATTTCTTTGTACACCTGTACTGACTCCCTAGTGAGTTGATGAACTGCACAGCTGCTCTTGTGTGCTGTTAACAAGACTCTTACAGAGTTTTCTGTTTTGCGGGAGATTGCTAGATTTTCATCAGTGAGTTTTTCTCATCTCACCATTAAGTATTAATTGGCTATTTTGTTGTAGCTGTATGCAGCCCTTATCTCAAAATAAAATGTTGCTTGGCTTTATTTTTTTTTTGGTTTTGTTTGTTTTGGGGTTTGTTCATTTTGTTGTTTGTTTTATTCTTTCTTAGAGACCATCCTTATTTTTGTTCCAAAGAATAAATTTTGTTATGTGACTAATCTTATGTTTAAATATGTTTCTTCATCATCCTCTCTCAGCCCTTGCTTTGTGGCAGATGATATTCTCAACCCAGCATGTGCCCTGTGTCCTATGTGACTGCCAGCTGCAGCACAATTTTTTTCCTTTTTATTTAAACAATTTTGGTCTTCCCTGGTGATCTGTTTTGCAACAAATGCATGGCATTATGCCAGGTTGGCATAGACCAGTGTATTTCATGATTCATGTTTAGAGCAGAGAACTCCGGGGCTTTCTGCTGTGTTAGCAATACAACTCTTCTGTGCAGTTGCATGGCATGAAGATTGTTACTACCATATATATGTACACATCCAGAACTCTTTTTAGCAATGTTTGAGATCCTGTAGAAGGAGACAAGATGTCTAGAGTATTGGGAAAAAGGCAATCACAGTGCTTGACTGTAAAGAGAACAAAGAGAACAATCTGGCAATTGTTGGCAGTTAGCATCAATCCTCAGAAAAATTCTAGAGCAAGAAGTTAAATAGAGTAAAAGAGCAAAGCACTAGCTGTCATGTGTCTTTTATTTGATGTGATACGTTGTCTAGGATCCCTTTATTAACAACTTCAATGATGAATAGAGACTGAGTTTATTGTATCTTCATATGATCCAAAACTGGGAGAGAATGCTTGTACACTGGAGGATGAGATTAGAATTCAAAATGATTTTGACAAAGTGGCAAAGCACATGAAATCTTAAAGCAGGAACTATTTATTGCAGTGATACAAATGAAGACAGCTGCTTTGGTAGCAGTTTTTCAGAAAAAGATGAGTATGAACACATAGTGTTGTGAGAAAGCAAGCACAAAGCAGAAGTAGAGCCAGACAGATACGTGAAGGAATCCTGTACTTGGGAATAAATTAAGTCTCTGGTAGACTAGCCAGCTAGACAGCTGCAATTTGAGGAATTGTACTTGAGAAATACATGGTCCAGTGAACATAGTCCAGAAGAAATGAGGTAGATTTCAGTTCTGAAAATTGTGACCTATTTCACTATTGGAAAACACTTTTAAATGCAACATCAGTGAAGCCCTGCCATGGATTTCTTGGTAAATGATAGAACCTCCACCACTGGACCTTTTTAAGAACTGCTCAGATAGACAGGACTTGGAATCATAGAAACATAGAATATCCTGAGTTGGAAGGGAACCACAAGAGTTACTGAGTCCAACTCCTGGCTCCACACAAGACCAACTCAAAACCAGACTATCTGTCTGAGAGCATTGTCCAAACACATCTTGAACTCCAGCAGGCTCAAAGATGTGACCACTGCCCTGTGGAGCCTGTTCCAGTGCCTGGCCACCCTCTCAGTGAAGAACGTCTCCCTAACCCCCAGCCTGACCCTCCCCTGTCCCAGCTCCATGCCATTCCCTGGGGTCCTGTCGCTGTCCCCAGAGAGCAGAGCTCAGTGCCTGCCCATCCGCTCCCCTCAGTCTGCTCTTCTCTGGACTGAGCAAAACAAGAGACTTCAGCTGCTCCTCATATGTCTTGCTCTCTAGAACCTTTGAGAACCTAGAATCTTTGTAGCCCTCCTGTGGACACTCTCTAATAGTTTTATTTCCTTTTTACACTGTGGCAGCAAAATTGCACACAGTGCTTGAGGTGAGGATGCACCAGTGCAGAGAGGGACAGTCACTTCACTTGACCAGCTAGCAAAGCCATGCCTGATTCACCCCATGGTACAGTAGGCTCTTTTGGCTGCCAGGGCACACTGTTAACTCATGTTCAACTTGCTGTTGACCAAAATGCCCAGATCACTTTCTGCAGGGCTGCTCTCCAGCCTCTCATCCCCCAGCCTGTACCAGGGATATCTGTAGCCATTGTTGCCCCATCCCAGGTGCAGAATCTGGCTCTCACTCTTGTTAAACTTCATATTGTAGGTGATTACCCAGCTCTCTAATTTGGCAAGATCTCTCTGGACGACCTCTCCATCCTTGACAGAATCAACAGCTCCTCCCAATTTAATATCATATGCAAACTTACTCAAAACAAGTTGTTTATGAAAACAGTGAAGATAACTGGCCCTAAAATGGAGCCCTGAGGAATCCCACTAGTGACTGTCTGCCCGCTTGATGCAACCTCATTTACTACAAAAGCTTGAGCCTGACCCATCAGCCAATTGTTCACCCATCACATTATGCTTTTATCTAGCTGTATGCTGAGCAGTTTGTCAAGAAGGATACTGTGAGAAACAATATCAAAAGCTTTACTGAAATCCAAGCAGATTCTGTCAACTGGCGTCCCTTGGTCAACTAGATGGGTGACCTGGTCATACAAGGAAATTAAGTTTGTTATGCAGGACCTTCTCCTCATGAACCTATGTTGGCTATGACCAATGATCACAGTGTCCTTAAGGTGATTTTCAATACCTCCCAGAATAATTTTCTACATAATTTTACTGGGCACTGAAGTGAGACTGACAGGCCTGTAATTACAAGGGTCTTCTTACCTGCCCTTCTTGAAAATTGTAATGACATTTGCCAGCTTCCAGTCAGCTGGGACCTCTTCAGATTCCTGATGTAACACTGGAAACAATGTAGATATTTATCCCTCATTTATCCCTCCTGCAGGCTAAGTAGATAAACTTTATAGTTTATCCCATAGTTCTTTCAAGCCCGTTTTTCTATTATTCTGTGATTATTAACACATAAGTTCAATTTTGAATTAGATGAATTAGATGCCAAATACGAAGTTGACATTTTTTGTTTAGGGATTATTGCATATATAGAAGTTGATACAGAATCATCAGGGAGCAGGGGTTGACTGCTTCTTCAGGGCCAGGGAACCAGGAAGACCCAGCAGAGTTGCCCGTTTATCCATGGGGTGCATTCACACAGGGGCTGAACACAGGCAAGACAAGCAATGAATCGAGTTTAGGGTCTGCCTTGTGGCTCTAGCCAGGAGTAAGAGGAGACAGGTCCAGAGACAGGGCTATAACATGGATCCAATGTCCATTTTATGATAAGTTCCTTTTATGATAAGATCACCCGTATGGTGGACCAAGGGAAACCAGCTGATGTGATTTTTTTGGACTTCAGCAAGGCTTTTGACACGGTTTCCCATAGGATCCTACTGGACAAAATGTCCACCATACAGCTAAATAAAAACATCATACGATGGGTGAGCAATTGGCTAACGGGCAGGGCCCAAAGGGTTATGGTAAATGGAGCTGCGTCAGGCTGGCGGGCGGTCACCAGTGGGGTCCCTCAAGGCTCCATTTTAGGGCCGGTACTTTTCAATATTTTTATAAATGATCTGGATGTAGGAATAGAGGGTATTTTGAGCAAGTTTGCTGATGACACCAAACTTGGAGGAGTTGTGGACTCCAATGAGGGCGTAAAGGCCTTGCAGAGGGATCTGGAGAGGTTGGAGAGCTGGGCGATCACCAACCGCATGAAGTTCAATAAGAGCAAGTGCCGGGTCCTGCACCTGGGACGGGGAAACCCTGGCTGCATGTACAGACTGGGCGATGAGACGCTGGAGAGCAGCCTAGAAGAGAGGGATCTGGGGGTCGTGGTAGACAGCAAGTTGAATATGAGCCAGCAGTGTGCCCTGGCAGCCAGGAGGGCCAATCGTATCCTGGGGTGCATCAAGAACGGCATCGCTAGTAGGTCAAGGGAGGTGATTGTCCCGCTCTACTCTGCGCTGGTGCGGCCTCACCTCGAGTACTGTGTGCAGTTCTGGGCACCACAGTATAAAAAGGACATGAAACTGTTGGAAAGTGTCCAGAGGAGGGCTACGAAGATGGTGAAAGGCCTGGAGGGGAAGACGTACGAGGAACGGCTGAGGTCACTGGGTCTGTTCAGCCTGGAGAAGAGGAGGCTGAGGGGAGACCTCATCGCAGTCTACAACTTCCTCGTAAGGGGGTGTCGAGAGGCAGGAGACCTTTTCTCCATTAACACTAGTGACAGGACCCGCGGGAACGGGGTTAAGCTGAGGCAGGGGAAATTTAGGCTGGACGTCAGGAGGGGGTTCTTCACAGAGAGGGTGGTTGCACACTGGAACAGGCTCCCCAGGGAAGTGGTCACTGCACCGAGCCTGTCTGAATTTAAGAAGAGATTGGACTGTGAACTTAGGCACATGGTCTGAACTTTTGGGTAGACCTGTGCGGTGTCAAGAGTTGGACTTGATGATCCTTAAGGGTCCCTTCCAACTCAGGATATTCTATGATTCTATGATTCTATGATTCTATGTAGGAGCCAGGTCCAAAGTCAGAACTGCAGGCAAGTTGCAGCGTATGTACAAAGAGCTCATGGATTAAATGAGTTACCAACAGCTCAGGTCCCAGGCCTATAAAGAAGACAGAATTGGAGATACACACACACTTACAACATCGCTCAGGCAGGGACCAGTAGCCTGGGATTGAGCAGAAGCAGGGGCAGGGGACGGGGGAAGGACACGGGATGTTGGGCAGGCCATAAAGAGCTGTTAGTGCTCTCTGTGCCCTGACAAAAATGGTCTTAGAGGAGTGCACATGATTTCCATTCATTCTTCTTGAGGAACCTAGCCTTGGTAGACACTGAGATGCACTGTAATTATACACTCTCTTCAAAAGCTGGGCATTTGAATTCCAAGCATGCAAATCTGCATTGTGTTTATAACTGATTTTTATTTTGTAAATTAAATTATGAAGTTAAAAATATTTTCCTAAAAATAAATAAGCAATAATGAATGTTGAGAACTTTTTGTTTGACTTAGTTTTGGCAAGCCCGGTATAGTTATCCGGATGAAGTTGTCAGTGGTGGTGGTGTTGAAAAATTAGCTACTATCTGTAATAGACACTTGTGGAGAAATTAAAATTATTCTGTTGTCTTCTAAGGAAGTCACTCTTACAGCTTTTTCTCATCACCTGTCCTTGTTCATATATCCATCAAGGAACATACTCCACTGTGATTGTATTACTTATTTTAAAGATGGCTTCTACCCATGTTTCCCCATATTAGCATACAGGTTTGATGAATAGAGGAAAAACTAGCGTAAGAGCACCAGAATCAGGACCTTGTAATAACATGAGTGACAGAATCTCACATCAACTTGAATTTAATCTGTTCTCAAGTATACTAACGTTTTTAAACTCTTAAAAACATGCATGATAGTATATTATTTTTCTCCTTGCTACTGAATCTGTGCCTCTCATGCACTACAGTGGTGTAAATTGCAAGGTAGTCTTTGAATTTTCTTCCTTTAAATTTGTACTAAATATTTAAGCAGAATATACAAGTTTTCTGTTGGATGATTTGTATTCAGTTTGAAATACTTGGTAAGTGTCACCTTAACGATAAAACTAGGATAGTGTAACAGGTGCTTATTGTCTTGTTCTTCCTCATTGTTTTTCAGATGTTATGTTTTGGCATATGTTAGTGACTGTCAAGGGGATATTATTGATCTGCTGAGACATCTGCTATACTCACATTAATGTGGCTATTCTTTAGTGAAAGATGAGTTCCTTATGACTTCCCATTCCTACAACAGTAATAGTGACCATGTCTTTGCAGATGGAAAATAACATTGTTTTAAATGCATCTCTAAATTACAAATTTTTTGTTTGCTTCTAAATGAGCAACTTTAACAAAAAAAAAAAAAATATTCCGTCAAAAACTATCTAAGGAATGAAAAGACAAAAATAGTTTATTTTATTTTATTTTATTTTTTGGAGGGGGGGGGCATAAAAGAGTCTTTAGAATATTTTAGGGAATAACCATAAGACAGAAAAGAACCACCTGAACATCTTGAAAGAGAAAATGAACGAATAGATCCAGGCAATACTATATTTTCAGTCATATTTCTAAAAGAAAAATCCGATTGTTTCATTAACTTGAGGAGCAGAGGGAACAAAACTCAATAGAGAAATGACATACACAAGAACAGAAAAACTGGCAGCCATCAGTTAAGCTAGTATCCAGAACAGTATTTCCAGTTTCCTTCCTTTAATTTAATTTCTGATTTAAAAAAGCCTTTCATTTCATCCAACTTGAAAAATGCACATTTATCTTGAATTAATATAACAGAAATAGTATAGATTCAAAAATTCACAAAGACACAACAGTCATAAAATCCAAGTAATCTAACTTCTCTCTTGCTCAAGCTAGCAACTGCTGTGTTTGATTTCACTAAAGTATTATTTATAAAAAGTCTTTTAATTTGTGTCTACAAATATGTTTTAGTTTTAGAAATGAATGTAGCTCTGTTCTGAATATCTCTTCTGCATTTCTCTCTAGTTACGTATTCATACTCCTATGTATCTTTGAAGCAGTAAGCAGGTTAATGAATAAACTGGTATGCTATCTGTACTCTAGTCTGCATGGGACTAAAAAACAGAAAGCAGAGCTTGGTGGAACTTTCCATTCACTCCTCTTATCTCATCTACCTCATTAGGTGGCTTGCAACTATGTTATTGCTCACCTGTTGTGGAGAAAGATGCCTCTTCTAGAAACTAGACATCCTTTTTGGTGATTGCCTAGCAGTAGTCAACTGTTATACTGACCCGTATATAGGACCTTAAACGTATAAAAAAACCTTCAGTACCTTTTCGTTTCACAGAAATAACTTGAGTATGAAACAGGATTGAAGAGGAAGAGAATTAGGGTGTATGTGGAGGAATGGGAGGAATGTGGTAAAACAGAGAATGAGATTAGAAATTGTATTTGGATGTCATTAAAAAAAGAAGTAAAAAAAAAAAAAAAGTAAAAAAAAAAAAAAGTAAAAGTAAAAAAAAAAGTAAAAAGTAAAATAAAAAAAAAGTTAAAAAAAAAAAAGTGATGATTTGTCTTGTACTGATAAAACTGTACCGTGGAAAGTTGGATAAACAATTCTTAAATTTGATTTTAATCCTTAAGAGAAAGAAAAGACAGACCTTTTAAAGTACTCAATTCTGAAATGGAAAAAGTGGTTTCCATCTTATGGCAGTGGTATCGTTTCCCTGGAAAACTGTGTTTCTGTTGACCTAGACAGAATATGACAAGTTAAAATTTCAAATGTTCATGAATGTAATCTAGTGTTACATCTCAGGTGGTAACATTCTGAAAGAAACAAACAAAAATATTTGGAAGGCTTTGGAATATAATATAGAAATTCACATATATATGTATTTAGTTAAGTAGATAGATGTATTTCATTAGCAGAAGTTCTGGGAGCTCAAGAGAGGGGACGTCATTTTTCTATCCATGCTAATAAACCAATTTAACTATGCTATTTACTTTTCTATCACTGAAATTTCAAATTATATTAGCATAATTATGAGTGCACTGTACAGGATCTGGTCTTGCTTCTATTGAACTCAATGGCAAAATTTCCATTAATTCAAATGGCAGCAAGGACGATCCCCAAATGTTCCTATTGAGCTTTTCACAAGCTGTGCCTTCTTCATGTCAGCCATCAATGAATTTTGTTTGTCAGTGCAGCTGATCATTCCACATTAAAACAATAATAAACAGATGTGATAACAGCCTGCCATTTTTCATTCCTTCAGTCAAACGATTGATGGACTGTGTGATTTCCCCATTTAATGAACTGCCAGCTGATGATGCAAAAGCTGTAACTGACACAAATCAAGAATATTGTCAAAGAAATCTTTAATATAATTTCAGAAATGCTTTTAGTGAAAGATTATTTGCTCATTAATTTCCTTGTTCAGGCAAATAGCTTGTTGAGTTCTATATGCTTAAATTTAATCCTGTATCTTTGAGAAAGGAATAGAAGAAGGAGGAGGAACACACTGGGTTGTTGTTTTGGGCAATGCAACCACATGTGCTAAATAAAGAAATCAGTACACAAATTCAAATTAATAGAGCAGCATGTTTCCTTTAAAATATATTAATCCCAAAATAACAAACATCATTCTGCTCTCCTCCCTAATTTGCGTGTATACAAGAGATGTTATTGCATCTGTAGAATAAGATTTCCGCTATGTCCAAATTACTGTCTCCTCACCTGTGTAACTGTAACCTGTGGAACCCTTTTCATATTCAGGCATGGAAATCGCCCTTTTCTTCCATGGTGAATAGTGTCTAAGGCTTTTATGTCCTTATCTTTTGACCTCTTGACCTTGTTGCTGTTGAAGATGCTTAGCAAGCTGTATTCATTTCTGTTAACCAACTGTTCAGAAGCAAATCACAAGGAAAAAGGCAATATTCATGTGACATAGATTTTTTTTTAATGGGTCTACTGGCAACACTTTTTTTTTTTTCAAATGACAACAATGTTCACTGTCATTTTATTTTACTTTTTTTTTCTCAATATTAAATTCTGGTATATATTTGGTATATAACTAACTACATTATGTTCTTCACGCATTCTTTCCTGTAATTCATTCTCTTAGAGTAAAGCCATCCCTGTTAGTGCAGAAGACATGAAGAATCTGTGTAACACGGAAGAATAGCTTGAAAACAGCCAACTAGTTGGAAAAAAAAAAAAAAAAAAAAAAAAAAAAAAGCAGTCTCTGGAAGCGTGCACGTCTGTGCTCTTTACCAGTAGAGACAATACACAGTGTTAGACACCATGGCACTTGATGCATCAATATGACAAACAAACAAACAAATAAATAAATAATAAAAATTACTATGTCTTTCAAAAGACAGTTACTGGTGTAGATCTCTAAATTCTACCAGTTTCTCTAAGGCCCTCAAGTCTTGAAGGAGATTCCTACATAAAAGACAGGGAACAAGAGTCTGTTCTGCACCAATGCCCTGCACACAGACACAGAGGGAACTGAAATACAGATGCTGAGTGCCATTTCTTTTACTTACTGCAACAGTTGTTTCTCAGAGAGAGAAATGTAAGTAGAAGAGGAAGCATGCTACTAATAGGTAATACAGTATCTTAGAGGAACTATAGTATATTACTTTTAAAGGGAAATGTGTTAAAATTTTGTACATACATGTGAGATCAGATTAATCATTTGTGTTTTGTTGTGCAGTACTAAGGAGATATGCTCACTGAAAACAAAAAGCCTATGTTCATGGTAATTCCAGAGTTTGTGTTAATAGCAAAAGCTGGCCCACTTATTTTTCACTGTCACATCTTGCCTTGGCATTTTTTATGAGATTTAGGTATTGTCATGATAA
This sequence comes from Aythya ferina, assembly GCF_964211825.1. NCBI lineage: Eukaryota > Metazoa > Chordata > Aves > Anseriformes > Anatidae > Aythya > Aythya ferina. Next base: position 98,363,120 of record NC_140298.1, on the reverse strand, counting down.
CACTTAATTATTATGAATATATACTAAGATCACTTTTTGCAGTACAAAAATTATACCTGTAGGTTTTTGCAGGAACACTCATAGCTGAACTGTGACTTAGAGCAATGTACTTCTAAAGATAATTTTTAGTACTACTTTTCAATACAACATGCTTCATTGTTCAGACACCCATCCTTTTACAAAAGCGATTTCAATACTTCTTCTTTTTCCTAGTAAGTAGCAATTATTTTCTTACTAATTCCTGAAAAGTTCTCAATATAAATTAGAATAAAAAACTTACCTAAGAAGACCCACGAAACTCAGACACTTAAGAATCTTCCTAAGTTCTAATTCCAGTATATTGCTGCTCAAGATGAGCAAGAAAACCTCATTTGTTCAGGTAATAAAAAGTGACCCTGAAACAATATGTCATAATTGAGTAAGTGTAGAATGGCACCCTCTTGTTTTCTGGCAAGTTATAGACAGATGTATTTTTTCAGGAATACTAAAATGTCAGCTTTGGTGTTGTGACTTGATCCATTTATTTTTTTGAAGGATGCAGGAGAAATCTGCTCATTAAACTTGCTTTTCATTTTCTAGTCATGTTTTTCCTGAGAGTGTTTTCAGAAAAGCCAGAAACATCGATCCATAGCTGTTTGACAACACAGATTGACACCATAGAATACTGCACATATACTACAGCAAATATTGTATATTGTATACATTGAATTAATAATAACTGTAGCCTGGAAACATACAGCACTATTCCTAGGACCTAACATTAGACTTCTAAGTGCCTAAGTTAGTTATTTTCACTATGCTTCCAACATTGTCAAGAAATAGAGCTGGTTTCCTAGAGGCTAGGTGGAGGACCTATTCAGGTACCTATTTTTCTCTCAACCAGTTTAGGAAGTCTGGGTACCTAAAGACATCCATTGTGAATACTTCACAAAGGCCCAGTTGCAAGCTTCGCATTTAACAAAAACAAGAGAATTATTTGCATTGATTTCAGGGTATAATAATCACCTTGTAGTTAATTTTATGGCTTCTGAGGAGCTTTAGAAAAGGAGCTTTTTGGCTCAGGTATCATGGTAATCCCCATTTGCAGTTACTAACACCTCCACATCTTTTGACTGAGGATCTAGGTGCTGTTCAGGTATGATTTAATAATTATGATGCAGATGTCACTATTCAGAGCAGTAGGAAGTCCTTGGATAAATAGACTCCATAAGTTACACAACAACATTATTCACCTGTTGCGTCCCACCTTACTATGTTTCAGTGCTACAATATCAATTACTTTGTCATGTGGGAAAATTGAAGCAGAAAACAGGCATGCTCCTCTTTAAAATTCCTGTTTGCTTAGCCCAGTTATACAGTAAAAGATAACACAATATACAATTGCTGAGTTGGAGCAGTGAAATGTGGTGAATGACAGTGCTGCCTTCTCTGCCACAGGGGAGGGAAGACCTCTGGGTGCTGATCAATCAAAGCAAACTTAACTAGGGCAGGCACTGCTGGAGCCATTCATCTTCTCTCTTCTTCTGTTCCTATTTTTGTACAGTATGTTCTCAAACATTCTTGTTACCACCATGTACTTTCACTAAACTTAGGTTGGTTGTGTGTTGGATGCATCTTCTATGTCTTCTGTTAGGGCTGGTTCAGTCCTTTCTCAGAGCTGTATTCCTTCAATGATCATTAATTTACAATTTCTGCCTTGTGTTCCTACCCTTGTTTTTTCTTTATACCATATTGTGCTTGTCTTTTAAGGCTTTTGCTATCCTCCTGTGCTTTAACCCTGAAAGGCACCTGCTATAATCATGATTGCTCAATCAGGAATAGACACCTGGTAGGTATAGTTCTATTGTAAAAATACATTTACATATTTTTCACTCTCTCTGACACAACCCATCAAATTCATAACATAGCTAACCTGGTGATGCAGAGTGACTTCTAATGACAACCTCCAAATATCAATAGGTAGTTTTTCTTACCAATTTCCTAATCTGAGACTCTATATACCAAGACTATCATGTCTTAAAAACCATTTTCACACCATGAACAGGGCATTACCTTTGGTTATCACCTTAAATCATCCTAATTTTCTACATTTAAAATTGGTAATAGACCTCAATAATTCTGCCAGTGATCCAATGGATAATATGTAGGATAAGTCAATTGCAACTGGAAGAGGTATGAAAGGTTATATTGTGCTCTTAAAAATGTGGCCATGTCTGTGTTCATTATAGTAGCAATTGTATTATATTCAGAGGACTGCATTTTTTCGAGGTGAATACATAAGACACCACATAGACCTTCAAATCATTCCTCAAAACCTCCACATACTCGCATCTTTTTCAGATTTTCTTCAAGTGTTGTTTAGGCAGAAACTCATTTTAGGCAAAAGGAGGCTGTTTTTGCAGGGTATTGTGTAGTAACATTAGACACAGTTCTGCTTAATCTTCCCTCTGGTACAGTATATACTGCATTAAAAAGACTAAGATTTTTAAATACCTCTATCATTTGTGTGTTTTCATTGTCTATAAAAATATTTGAAAAGTTCCCTAAGTGAGACACTACTGCCTCCCTGTACTTTTTACTGTTTTGAAACATAAAGTGTTCATAAATAATGGTTGGGGTTTCTTGTGTTGCCTTTTTTTTTTTTCCTTCAGCATTTTTCATTGTCATGGGATGGTTTGGGTTGGAAGGGACCTTAAAGATCATCTAATTCCAACTCCCCTGCCATGGGAAGGGACACCTCCCACTTACACCAGGATGCTCAAAGCCCCATCCAGCCTGGCCTTGAATACTTCCAGGGATGGGGCATCCACAGCTTTTCTGGGCAACTTTTTCCTGTGCCTCACTGCTCTCTGAATAAATAATTTCTTCCTTATATCTAATCTAAATCTACCTTATTTTAGATTAAAGCCATTCCCCCTTGTCCTATCAATCCACTCCTTGAGAGGAGTCCCTCTCCAGCTTTTCTGTTGGTACCCATACCTGTAGGAATATCTATAAGGTATCCCTGGAGTTTTTTCTTTTCCAGGCTGAACATCCCCAGCTCCCTCAGCCTGTCTTCATAGGAGAGGTGCTTCAGCCCCCTGATCATCTTTGTGGCCCTCCTCTGGACTCACCCCAACAGTTCCATGTCCTTTGTGCATGTCCGTGTGCTGTGGGCCCCAGAACTAAACACAGCACTCCAGGTAAGGTCTCATGAAAGCAAAGCAGAGGGGGAGAATCACCTCCCTTGCCCTGCTAGCCACACTGCTTTTGATGCAGCCCAAGGATACAGCTGGCTTTCTGGGCTGCGAGCACACATTGCGGGCTCTCCTCAGGGCTGCTCTCAATCCATTCTCCACCCAGCCTGTATTTGTGTTTGGGATTGCCCTCGCCCAGATGCAGAACCTTGCACTTGGCCTTGCTGAACCTCACAAGGTTTGCACATCTCAAGCCTGTCCAGGTCCCTCTGGATGGCATTCCTTCCCTCCAAGATGTCAGCTGCAGCACGCAACTTGGTATCATTGACAAACTTGCCTTTGCACTCAATCCCACTGTTCATGCTACCAATACAGATGTTAAACAGCACTGGTCTCAATACGAGTCCCTGAGGAACACTACTTATCACTTGGACATCGAGCTGTTTTTCTTGCAGTTTCACAAAAACTAGTGGAATATATTGGCAGAACAAAACTTGTGAAATTAGTCTGGTATAATGCTCAAATTATTGATAAGAACCCAGTATTCTGTTTTGTTAAGTTCCAGTGTTCTTTTGTCTAGCCAATTGTGAAAGGCAATTATGTTCTGGGAGTTTCTGTCTTTACTGTCCTATCCCATGGCTTTATTTTCATAAATTCTTAATCCACAGAACAGCGCTACTTAGGTTCAGTTGGGTTTTCAAACTGTTGAAGGCTGTGTGAGATACCATTCAAAACATTCAGTCCTAGCTGACTGAATATTACATGATAAGTAGCCTCATTTTCTTACCCCAAGGAAAATAAAGGTTCTCATTGACCGAGAATCAGCTGACTGTATTTAAATGCCTATGATTTTGTTGCCTACTTGTAATTTTTATGGACCATTTTTTTTGGAACAGTGGTTGTATAACTCTTCAACAGCTTGGTATTAAATGCACTGGACTTCCAAGATTTGGACTGGGGCAAGAAATTATTTTGCTAGAAGGGAAAAAATTTCTATGAGAAACATTAAAGAAAAAAAAAATATCAGAATATTAATATCAGAATATTAATAAATACACAGTGCCAATGCTAAAATATCTTGGTTTGTTTTCTACTTCAGTGTTTTAATGAGAGCTGAAATTTTTGCAATAATACAGTTCCTTATATTGGTAAATAGACATGCAGTGCCAAAGCTAAAATACCTTGTTTTTTGTTTTCCACTTCATTTTTTTTTTTCAGGAGAACAGATTTGTTTGCAATAATAAACTTCTGATTAATAGAATAGTATGAAATAGTTAGTTAGTAGTTATTACTGCTCCTCAGTGTTTAGCCTCACACAACCATTAAATTATTCAGAGTCCAAAAAATACTTACTCATATCAGACTGAAAAAAAATCTTTAATACTGGGGAAGAAAGTGAATTAAAACAAGCAAGCTACATAGAATATTTGTAGGTATTTATATTTTACTAGTCTCTATTATGGATTCCAGAGAACCAAACTGTGCCTCATATTAGTTCTCCTTGTGTAGTTACTCAGCTGTTTTGTTCGCCTAATTCTTCTTCTTTCCATAAAGTATATTCAGGGAACGTGTGGGGGAGTTAAAAAGGACCACTGCATGCTTGTTTACAAGATGTGAAACTCCCACATCAGTTTCATTTTGGGCTTCTTCAGGCTTTCAGGCTGATGAAGGGGAAAAAAAATAAAAAATAAAAAATAAAATAAAAAGTACCATACATAAATATATTTCTAGGTATGATAAAAGGGCAGGGTGCAGCAAGAAAAAGATTTTATTGCTCTGTGAGTTTTATGATCAAATGCATGTGAATGCAGTAGCTCTACATCTTCAGCACACATGAATGCCATACCCACAGTTCCAGCAACCTTTATGCTTCTGAATTGCTTCTCAAAGCTTCCACCTCTCTCTTTTCATAGTGTCTTGCTGATATTTTTTTTTCCAACAGAAAATAAACAGAATATGACATGACCTTCCTTCTTTCTAGGCTGTCTTGTTCTTCTCCTCTTCACCTTTTCATCATGTTCAGAGAAGTTTTTCCTTTTCTTTTTCCCTTTCACCTCTCCATTCCTTGAATTCCTATATCATTCATGTCTCTTCTGTAAGCTCATACCCATGCTACACCTAACATTTCATTCCCCTAGCAGAGGTTGTAAGAGATGAGGTTTCTGCTGGTGAACAGAGACCTTAGCTTCTAGCTTATTGCTAATTCTTCTTGATTCAGCCTATCTAAGGTGTATCTACACCTCAGACTCTGCCATTTCCTCTTAGCTGTAGTTCATCTGGTGGGAAGCTATTCATTTAGAGGTAGTTAATAGGAAAAACAAGCAACAGAGCATTGATTGACTTCAGGCTGTGTGGAGCTGGAGTGATGTGTGTAAATAGGATATTTTTATTACTGTCCTCTGCTGATATTTTAAGACTAATGCATCTTTCCTTCTACAAAAATACAATCCCTTTTAGAAATCCAATGAGCTTTTTCCACTGCAGTGTGTGATTCACATATAAACTATGTTTTTCATGTGGGCGTTTAAACCTGGCAGTCTGCATGCAAAACATCTCTGAGCCACGAGACATCTCTGAAAGCACATAAAAGATACGGCTGTAGTCTGAACATTTCATTTCTTCTGATGAGTTACTACCGCAGCCGTTTAAAAAGAAAATACATGCACATATACCCATTTAAGATGTAAAGAGAGCACTGCCATAGAACAGTGTCATGCCATTTCTTGAGTGAAGATTAATAAACATCCTAGGTGACCATGATCTGTGGGTTATCCAACTTAACCAAAGGAAATACGGCTGTGGTAGCAGGGCTCACACCCTCATAACCCGTGTAAAGGGCTCACACTGCCACAGGGTTTGTGAGACTAGCATTATTAGATTTGTTCTGAGCTAAACCAGAAAATGACAGAGCTCCTCTTGTTCCCTGTTTGAAGATCAGGCTGTGACAAACAGGGTGAGAAATGAATTCTGTCCTTCCTGTTACATCAGTTTTCAGCACTGTTGATATCTGAAGATGTGCTGAAGACTGATTGTAATCCAACCTCTCAGTTTCATTTATCAGTGGGATATTTTTTCACAGTTTTTGCAAAGATAATTAAAGGTCTTTCCTTCAATTGTTTTAAAGCTGTGGTAAATAAAGTAGATATAAATCCATCATAAAAATGCTGTCATAAGCAGTAGCAGTTTCATTCAGCAAACCTGATTTTCTTTTTTGTGTTATAAGAATAAGAGAATTTCTGATGGGTTACTTATGGGTATAAGGATGACTGTGGAAACATTCAGAATGGCTGTTCAACTGCCAGAATACTAGACGGTTACAAAATCCTATTGATACTTTAGGCCAGAGAATTAATTAATGTAGTTTGTAAATATTCTGGAAATTTAGCAAAATATTTCTATTTTATCCACCCGTTCTATGAGTTATTATTGACATTAAAAAGCCTATAAAGAAGCAAACAGTAAAGAACAAATCTATTACTTGAACAAAAAGTGAACATTTATGATTTCACTGGAGTGTGAGAGGTGATACCTGGCTTAAAAATGAATGTCTTAAATAAAAAAAAAAAATAATAATTAAAAAGAAAAAAAAAATCAATAAAGGAAAACACTCATTGCTTTGATAGGATTCTTTCCTTTTTCTCTCCCTTCCTTCTTACCAAGAACAATACATGGTATGAAAAAAACATGCTTTAGCACTAGTTTTAGATAGATTTTGACTGTCTCTCCATTCTGTCACCTCAATAACATTGTTACATTTGAACTCTGTTATCAAAAACTTATCTCGTTGCTTTAGTCTTTGTCATTGACCTGGCTTCTGTAGGGAATAAATTAACACAGGTGAACTTGTAGCACTGAGTTTTGTGACTAATTTCTGAGGATATTTTGAGTAGGGAGAGATTTGTACCTTTGTCCTCAGTGTTCATTTCCCCTTTCTAACCAGTAGTTCTTTCCTCAGTGTATAGTAAAAATTCTCAGAAGAAGATCAGTGGCTGGGAAGGGTTCACTGAAGTAGCTACAGGCAAACATCTGTGTGCATGACCCTAGATGTTTTAACATCTAGCACAATATAGCTAACCTAAGGATGATAATTCCAAACAAAATCAAAAATGTGTTTTTTGAAAGGAAGGAAAATTGTACTCTGAAAATACATTGCTTTAAAATGAACAACAGAATATTTTTACACAGTGTTTGTTTTTTCATAAATTCCATAATTATGTGATGTATGTTTGCAACAAGGCTTGCATGGATTTCAAGAAGGTTTCAATTTTTCCATTTGTTATCTCTAGTTATAAGAGCTAATCTTTTCCTAGGAAATCAATGCTTCAATTGTAAGAAACTCACATGTGGTGGTACAGGATGCAAAGTAGGTCAGAATAAGTAGATAACATTTTGTTCCAGGGTTCATGAGTCTGTCTAACCCCCTCTGGGTACAGATTATGTTTCAGGACATTTGAATAACAGTATAAAAAAAATCAGTTCCCTTTATAGCTAAATGAACGATGAATTAAATTTGTTATCAGATGACCAGTAGCTGCTAAGCATTTTCCAGCTGAATAAGCTAATAAACCTATTTACTCTTTCTGCACGAGCAAGCACAGGCCCATTAGCTGCAGATGCCTTCAGCAATATTCTTTGACATATAGAAGGTCATTCTCCTTTCATTGTCTTCATATCTTTATAGTTTAATGGTTAGCAAAAAGAACAGCTGCAATAGTTCTATTAAGTAGCTAATTAGTAATTTAAAACTGCAGTTGTAGGATTTTTATCCCCTTTAACCTCATTCTGATAGATTAGTGCTTTATATGCATTTACTTTGAAAACTCTGGATTTAAACTGAAATCACCTGTAGTAATTTAAATTGTCAGAGGCTTTATTAAAAAGTGGTGGCAAAATACCTTGCTTATTAAAAGACCTCTTCTAGCTCTTCTTTTCCTTGTTATTCAAAATCTGAATGTTTGCTGGCAAGAAGTCTGTCAAGGGATGGATTGGGAAGAAGTTAATGGGTGATTTAATTTGCCACGGGCTCTGACGAGTACTGCATACTTTCCCCCTTTGTGACAAGATAGCAGGACTGGTTCAGTTTTGTAATAGACTTTTCAGGAACAGTTGCACCTTTCCAAGCTTCTGCAGTCAGGATTACTGAAATGAGAAGGCATTATTATCAGTATGACCATGTTTTCTTTAGTGATTATGGTTATGGCTGCTCTGCTTGCTTTCTACGCTCTCTTGCAAGTATTTCCCAGAAGGACTGTTCACAGTATGAGTTCATGTCACAAGAAACATCAATGGCAGAACAAAAGAACAGATTTTGTTTTTGCTTTTCAGGAGGGATAAACTTTTTGATGTTTCTTGTTGAATCTATGGAGCAATGCTTCTGGACCTATGAGTTGTTCTGCTTTATCAGAGCAACAGTCATTTTAAGTCTATCCTACTGAAGGGAGTAAGAGGTACCTGAAGGAAAACAATATATTGGCACCCACTCCATCTAGAAAAAGCTTTGTTGTGTGTTCTTCTCCCTACTAGAGATTTTATTATCCTGCCTAGCAATACACAGTTATTCCTATCACTGCCTCAATTGTCTTTTTTTTTTTTATTTCTTTTATTACTGTGCTAGGTAAGCTCCTCACACTTATAAGAGGGATTTAAATGTCTGCTTATATTTCCTTGGGTTTCTCAGCTTTTATTTCACACCTCAATTTGCTTAGAATGATGTCAAAATTTCTACAATGCCAATAATAATATATAATTTTAAGTAATGATATTTAAACCTTATTTTTGATAAAAGGTACTAGAAATACCCATTAGTTAAATGACAGTAAATCCCCATTTTAATTTGTTTTTATGTGTTCTTCAGAGATACCTAGCTGTTCATATTTTAGCAGGGAAAACACCAAAAATAGTATGAAGTTACTGAAGTACTAAATGAAAATTAATATCAACAGGAAACTTTGACACCAACTACATGAGACGTTGTCATCATGAGAAACCTCCTACCTTAGGGTGACCTATTGAAGAAATGCGGCTGATTATATTCTTTCTTGTTGCTGGATCAGTGCTGGGCATTGCTGTACATCAGGAATTCTTTACCTTGTTTAGCCTCTGTTTCCATGTGTTCTCTGAGCTCTGTTTTTGTTGACTTTGTAGAGCAGAAAGGCCATGCTGTCTCATAGCTTTCAGCATACTTGCTTTAGTTGTAGGTAAAATGTGATCCAGATCTTCTGTGTTTGCTGAAGGCCTCTTCCTGGTGTTAGTACAATTCAAGTGGCTGGTCTTGGACAGGTCCTTAAGCTGTTTTTTTCTCAATTCTGCAGGTAATGCACGTGTTGGAAGTTACAAGCTCTTGTATGGCATGGTGAAGTGTTTCTCAATGCCTTTGAAGTTCTTATCTCAAAACTTCTGAAGTATCACTTCATTTCCACAAATGTTTGAGAGTTTGAAGAGCTCTTATATATCAACAGTTTTATGTATAAATACATAAGACCAGATTGTGCTAACAATCTGCTGATTTCCACACACTGTCTGCAAAACTGACTTCCAGATGCAGTGTTTGAAAGCTCATAGTATTAGAGTTGTTCTTCCAAACCGTTCATTATTCTGTTAAACAGTTATCCCGGATTCTTATTGTATTTTCTGAATGTGGTGACCAAGGTGACAATAAATAATTCTTCATTTTCTCTACACCCACAGTGAGCAGACAATCCCAGAACTTCCAAATAACTGAGAACATAAAATCTGTCTTCACACTGGGGGAGTATAGTTATAGTAGAAACAAAACATTTGAGATATATATAATATACATAAATGTAATTGTATACATAATATATAGACTAAATATAAATGTATATATAATATACATAAATCAGAAAACTTAAAGTAAAACATGGTTTAAGAATAAGAACAGAGCTTTAAATAGAGGCACACTATTCACAACTACAATATTTTTTTGTAAATCTTCTCAAAGAACATACCTTTCTTTTACTCTGAACTTCCATGTAGAGAAATTTACTGATACAAGATAATTGCTTTCACCTAAGTATATGCATAACATTGTAGTTTCTTTCTTAAGCATTTTTTTAGAGGAATGTTATCCCAAAATCAGTTGGAAAAGGCAGAGGAAGAGGGAAGATTCAAGGACTTGAGTCAATCAGACCTTTTGCTGTGTTACTTGTGACCTATACTGCATCTTTAATGGGAACCTCAGAAATGCTGTCAAGGGTCTTGACATTGTAAAGCTAGCTTTCTCTGACCTAATATTAGAGCAGACAGCATTTGAAAACAGAAAAATGTCAAAATGATTTGACTGAAACAAATGGAGTTCCCAAGTTGATTTCCCTCCTGCCCCAGTGGCCTTGCAGGTGACAGGGGTACTTTCTTCCATCTTGTACCCAGGCCAGGAAGTCTTCAGTTGACTTCTGCACTGCAGCAATTGTGTGCAGTCCCTTCTTGATCCCTGGGGAGTCTCTTTCCTTAGGGCCTGGCAGGATGTCTGTGCTCTGACAGACAGAGCTGCCTGAGGCCTGGCTGTACCGTAGGCTGTTTGCTGACCTCACCACATCCGTCTGTCCTCCTTCTGGTCCCATGCTGGAAACCAATCTGTGCTCCCCTGGGGAGGGTCAGTCCTGCCCTTGCTCCATGCTCTTCACTAGCTGAATAGTGCAGCCACCAGAAGACAAGCAGGAGTTTTCTTCCATCATTGCATCTGCCCAAACAAAGTCTTTTAAAAGAATTTAACTTTGCATACAATAGACAAATAAAATAGGCATTGTCCGTTACAGTCAAATATACTTTCCGTTCTTTAGGAAAGTTCAGCAGATGGTTTGGAGACCTGACGCTGAAACTGGAAATCATAGTATGCTCTCTTCTCTGTAATTAGTACACTGACCTTTCTAGGACAATCCTAGGTTGTCATATTATGAGTATAATATAATATATTCACAACTTCTGATTCAAATTCTTTTTTTTTTTTTTTTTTTTTTAAGTCCCATACTTATAGGGAACAGAGAGAAGCATGTGTCACTGAAGACAGTCAAGTATTTTACCTCTTTGATATTATCTATGATGCTTTTTTTCTAGGTGGAAATTAGGGAGCTATGCAGTGTTTGGTTTCCTCTGGGGACCTGCTGGAATTAAAGCCAGCCCTCCTTACCCGAATGCTTCATTTTGTCACAGTACTACCACTCACTGTCTCCTCAGTAGTAACAATGCAACTTTTTCAGAACAAAACCTCTCAGTTACCATCTCCCACCAGTTTTGCTGTGTTTTAGCAATTAAAATAATAACGTACTTCTGAAACATTTATACACGTGTTTCATGTGAGCTGTTCACACAGTTCCTGTTTCTGGTAGAAGTGGTCTCAAAGTCCTTTTCAGTCAGAAGAATCAGCACAGTTTCTGTATGCTTTTGCAGCAGCAGTGAGAGGCTGGTGAAATGGGGCGTTGTGAACAGTATCTGAGTTAGAAACAGAATCTAAGGTTGTCCTAGGGAGAAAGTCCTTCATTCTATACCTTATTTTCATGATACCTCATTTTATTAAAATTGTCTTAAAAATGATAATATATGTGTTTGTAAAAGTGTTTAGCTCATACATGTATATTCTAAGGGTTAGCATTCCTGAAAGAGATGCTAGCGCATGTCCCATTGCTGTCCAAGCCAGAGTTCTGGGGAGAAGGAAAATAAATTCTCTTGATTTCTTCTTTTCCCTTCAATCCTGTTACCATTCGTCAGAGTTCTGTTTGTCTTCTATCATTTGTGATTAAGGGATCCAAGGAATACCACCCTGGCAGAGTTCCAATGGAGAAAAGAAAAATCCCTCATATTTTATCTAAGTTCTTACTACAGCTTTTACTGTGATGATCTTTACAGTGTCTTCCTTTGTTTTAGATAAACCAAAGGACTTCTTAGCTGTTTTAATTGTTCACCTTAGGTGAAGACCACCTGTAGCATTCCCAAGCTTCACTGAAACTTGGTATTTCTAATAAGTCACAGTTGCATTCATTGGGAATACTGAAACTTTCTGAATAAAAATAACAACAGTGGTGTGCTCAGAAATAGCATCAGTGATGTGCTTAGAAACAAAATGATTGTGTTAGTAGATGCTAATCACTTAAGGCCAATGAAAGAACAAACCAAGGCTTGATTCCTACAGCCTATCTATAAGCAAGGGATAAATTGCATTTTTATTGTTATCTCAGTCAGAGAAAATGCCTAAGCTTATAAAATAAAATGCAGAGTTGCACATACAGAAATCCTTTATGTCCATTGCTTTTGCTGTGGTATTAAAGTTTTTGTCCAGCGCTGCTCTTTTTGGCCTCAAGTTGCTTTAACTTTAATAGAGAGTTTCAAGAAAGCATCTTGCTGTAGTCTGTAAATGAATTTATTTTTTTTTTAGTTTTAAACAATCTGAATCAGCACATGAATTGTTTGAATGTGTATTGCATTATATGTCCTGAAATATTGCTTCATGAGTTCTTTAAGGGACCTTTTAAACTTGTATTTATTTTTATTTTAAACTATTTGTACTACATTGAGATTCCTCTTATCCTGATAGACTAGAAAATACATAGATTTGTTAACTAACTAATGAGGACCAATCTAACATTCATTCACAATATAACTAATAGATCACTGTAATGAACAGAACATATTCTTTCAGAGAAAAACAAGGCAAGAAAAGAACTGCACAGAACACCCACCTTATCCCCTGCCCCTACAGGTTCAGTGACCCTGAGGAGATGTTTACTTCAACCTGGTTTCAATTCTTCCAATGGAAAAGTCGTGATTATCTGCAGTTCTGTTCATCTGTTTCATGATCCTTAGTGTTAAGAAGTCCAACTAATGTTTGACCTGTCTTCCCTGTTTCACAGTAAACTTATTTTTTTGCATATGAAATCTGAAATAGTTTATTCCTTCCCTTTAGCAGCACCTTTTGTGTGCCTGAAGGCTGATGTTGCGCCCTGTTACTCTTATCTTTTTAAAACATAACGGCAAATACCTCTTTCAGTCTTTCCTCATAGGTCACTTTTTCCAGATTTCTGATCGCTCTCTCCTCTGTATTCTCTGTACATGGAGAGTTGAATCTATACGCAGCTGAGGCCCTAACCTTCACTGGATGTAGAAGAAGAATAACTTTCCATATATTATACTTTATGTTCTTGTACATATATCCCACTAAAGAGCTTATTTCTTTCCACAGATAGCATGATATTGTCTCATATTTAACTTTTGGTATACTGTAGTAGCAGATCACTTTTCTATAGAACAGATGCTTTAGGCAGAACTTCTCTGCCTAATATCTTGCAATTAATTATTCCTTGAGTAGGCCAGTAACAGAGAATTCCTTGATCTGGCCATTCTATATCTTTTATTGTTGTTCCCTTTTCACAGTATTGCAAAGGATAACTTCAACGTGCTGGTAAAAGCTTAAAATTTGTCGACCTTTGTTAAGCCTATGCATAGAATTTTTATTTTTTTTTTCCTCCAAAACTGAGGACTCTCAGAAAATACGGGTAATGTGGAATGTAATGGGATATAACAATTTTATTTTTAAAGCTATTTTTAATTCCAGCACCAGCTTTAAGTACTATGTACCAAATTACCAGACACCGTTTTGAAAACTGCCCTCACAGCTAGACTTTGAGATAGTATATATTAATTATACTAATGGAGATCAACGTGATTCCAGCTTTTTGAAGTACTTTATATGTAACTGATTTTATATATATATATATATATATTTATTTTTTTTTTGGCCAATGTGGAACAAAGTTATTGGAGAGAAAAAAAAAAAAAAAAAAAGGAAAAAAGGTCATATGAATTATATTATTCCCTTGTTCTTTTATTTTAAAGTATTTTGTCCCTAGGTCTTCAAAATTGCTTGACAGAATATTTGCACAACCTCTCAGCACTTCCTAGGCTTTTACATGAATTTTTCATATCTTGTGTATAAAGCAAAATATAATCAAATAATTGCTTAAATTAGGCGAATCCCTCCATGCAATACCAAAGATATTGCTAAAAACTAGGAAACCTTATGAGAAAGAAAATTAGGGCACATACATACTCCTAATCTAGGGGCAGAAGGGAACAGAGACAGAACCAGAAAGACAAAATGGAGGCATCTTATCCAAGTCCCTGCTTGGGCCACCCAGCAGGGCCACCCACAGCAATGTGCCAAGGACCATGTCCAGGCAGCTTTTGAAGATCTCCAAGGAAGGACACTTCACAACCTCTCTGGGCAACATCTGATCCATTCCAGGATTAGTTTTCTGGGGAAGCAGTCCGAGCTGTATGTCAGAAGCTGCTGCTCAATCAGTTTAGCTGGTCTGTTACTCACATCACCATAACATCTCATTGTTCTCTTTCATGTTTAGCTCTCTTAAGACCTGGGTGGGCTGCCCACATAGCAAAGACCTGAAGAGAAAGCCAATGAATTGTCAATGTCCTAATATCTATCTGATCAGAAAAGTGTGGTTTAGATGTATGTGTGAGGAGGAGAAGCAGGGGCCAGGGACTAGGTACGACCTCCCAGGGAAGAGGAACTACAGAAGTAGTATTGTGAAGAGAAATAAGTGGGGACAGAAAGTGTCTGTCTGGAGGACCTCTAGGGACAAGAGCAAGCAACACTTTTTAATACTGGTGCTCTTAAAGGCATAGATCCTATTTCATTTGTTTTAGTACACAGCTGAATCTAGTGAAGAAATTTCAGATGTGATAGGGATATTCTCAATAAAAGTTACAAAATAAAAATAAAAAGGAAAATGAAAAAAATGCAAATTCTTGACACTACCTAATATGGGTGAGTGAAATACTGCTTAAATTAATTCAAAATCCATTCAAAAATTGTGAAGCTGGTGGAAGTTTTCTTCAGAGTATGGAAGGATTTGAAAAACAAGTCTTATAGTGCTGCCTCAGAAAAGAAGGAAAAGGTTAAAAAAAAAAAAAATCAAAATCTTTTAAGGTTAATCGTGTCTCTTCTGAGATTATAAAGCCAGTTCTGAGAAACTGTCTTGCCTGAGGCTGCTGACTTTAGATTTCTCTCATCATTAATCTTTCTTACATTGCATGTCATATTCAGTTGCAGTAAGACAATTAAGCTAAGAAATGTGAAAGAAGGATATTATCCTCTCCACTTTACATCAGCGCAATAGTGTTTCTAACAACTAAATCACTGTAAGATTTGTAGGACACATAAAATATAGCTCCCTTTCCTGAAAATAATTTCATTGATAATAAGTGCCTGAAAACAATTGAATCTCTTTGAGCAAGAGCAGTAAAAATTACATGTTTTATTATATTAACAACAGGCCTTCTCAAAGAAAGTAATTGTATCAGGTTAAATGCAAAGTTTAAAGTGAGGACAAAAATCAGCAGTTGTTTTGACTGTTGTTCTTCTTGTTTTTATTTCTTCCTACATTTTTATGTTTTAATCAAAATTCCTGACAGGCCCACTATAAAATAAAATGAAAAAAAAAACATGCTACCAAAGTCAATTACCATTGCCAACAGAAGCAAGTGTTGCTATCCTTAACAATCAACTTTGAGAATGTTTGTTCATTTTGGAAAATCCAGAATTTGTTTATGGCACACCTCCAGAGTTGTAGATTTTTGATTTTTTTGTTTGTTTGTTTTCTTTTGGTTTGGTATTATTTTTATTACTCTCATGATATGAAAATTAATGTTACATGGAATTTCACGTTAAGAATATACCCAGGTGAGAGGACATTGCTTTTATGAAGTTTATCCAGTTCATTATGGGGTAAGATCTATATCTAATCAGTATAATATCAAGGTAGGTTTATGTGTAGTGATGAGGCTTGGAGCGTGGCTCTATTGTAGTACAGTTCTGGAGTCAGGAGCAGATGGTATGTTTTGCTATGTATCTAGAGGAAATGAAAATTATTTATGTTAAAATGAAATAGTAGAATTTCAGTATTCAATACAAGAACATCATGGGAATTAATTTGTTAGAATCACAGAAATGGTTTGGATTGGAAGGAACCTTAACGATAACCTAGTTCCAACCCTCCTGCCATGGGCAGGGACACTTCCCACCAGACCAGGTTGCCCAAAGCCCCATCCAGCCTGGCCTTGAGCACCTCCAGGGATGGGGCATCCACAGCTGCTCTGGGCAACCTGTGCCAGTGCCTCACCACCCTCTGAGTGAAGCCAGCATGGGTTTGTGAAGGGTAGGTCCTGCCTAACTAACCTAATTTCCTTTTATGATAAGATCACCCGTATGGTGGACCAAGGGAAACCAGCTGATGTGATTTTTTTGGACTTCAGCAAGGCTTTTGACACGGTATCCCATAGGATCATACTGGACAAAATGTCCACCATACAGCTAAATAAAAACATCATACGATGGGTGAGCAATTGGCTAACGGGCAGGGCCCAAAGGGTTATGGTAAATGGGGCTGCGTCAGGCTGGCGGGCGGTCACCAGTGGGGTCCCTCAAGGCTCCATTTTAGGGCCGGTACTTTTCAATATTTTTATAAACGATCTGGATGTAGGAATAGAAGGTATTTTGAGCAAGTTTGCTGATGACACCAAACTTGGAGGAGTTGTGGACTCGAATGAGGGTGGAAAGGCCTTGCAGAGGGATCTGGATAGGTTGGAGAGCTGGGCGATCACCAACCGCATGAAGTTCAATAAAAGCAAGTGCCGGGTCCTGCACCTGGGACGGGGAAACCCTGGCTGCATGTACAGACTGGGCGATGAGACGCTGGAGAGCAGCCTAGATCTGGGGGTCATGGTAGACAGCAAGTTGAATATGAGCCAGCAGTGTGCCCTGGCAGCCAGGAGGGCCAACCGTGTCCTGGGGTGCATCAAGCACGGCATCGCTAGTAGGTCAAGGGAGGTGATTGTCCCACTCTACTCTGCGCTGGTGCGGCCTCACCTCGAGTACTGTGTGCAGTTCTGGGCACCACAGTATAAAAAGGACATGAAACTGTTGGAGAGTGTCCAGAGGAGGGCTACGAAGATGGTGAAAGGCCTGGAGGGGAAGACGTATGAAGAACGGCTGAGGTCACTGGGCCTGTTCAGCCTGGAGAAGAGGAGGCTGAGGGGAGACCTCATCACAGTCTACAACTTCCTCGTAAGGGGGTGTCGAGAGGCAGGACACCTTTTCTCCATTAACACCAGTGACAGGACCCGCGGGAACGGGGTTAAGCTGAGGCAGGGGAAATTTAGGCTTGACATCAGGAAGGGGTTCTTCACAGAGAGGGTGATTGCACACTGGAACAGGCTCCCCAGGGAAGTGGTCACTGCACCGAGCCTGTCTGAATTTAAGAAGAGATTGGACTGTGCACTTAGTCACATGGTCTGAACTTTTGGGTAGACCTGTGCGGTGTCAAGAGTTGGACTTGATGATCCTTAAGGGTCCCTTCCAACTCAGGATATTCTATGATTCTATGATTCTATAATATAATCAGTATAATAATCAGTATTATTATTTTACATGTTTTATTAAATACAGAACGTATATGTTTACATATAGCATACACGTGTAGTTTTACATGAAAGTCTTTGTCATTTAGAGAAGGTGAGATCAAGCTACATACTGCAGACCAGGTTTGGCCTTCAAATAAAGTTATTTTATAATACTCTGATAAATCTTTTCCTTCCATTTGAAACTGCTGATTTTTCAAGACTGTCTATCCCATACAACAAAGCAGTTGCAGTGGCATTTTCCTTGGAAAAGCTTTTTGAGGACAAAATGGAATTAGTCAAAGTGAAATGGACCCATGACAATTTGGCTGCTCGCCTATTTGCATTTCATTGCCCAAATTAATGTGCATCTCATAGACATATATCCTGGGTTTAGGTGTGATAACTGAACTGTTTGCCCTGTTTTACCTGTGAATCCATGCATTTTATAGTAACAATCAGAAGAGTCATATCCAGAATTTAGGTTACTATTAAATAGTTATTTCATCTAGTTTGATTTCTATAGGTTTTAAATAATCAACTACTTCTGATGGTGATCTGTATCCTGGATGGAAATAATTCCACTGACTTCACTGGGTTATATACTGAAATCATTTTTCTCCTCTGGTTGTATTCCATGTGAGAAAACGTTGAAAATATGCTCACACAAAACTCAGCTGAAAGAATGCTAAACCAACCGAGTGAAGCAATCAAATCTGGAAATGCCTATGGGCAAAAGCCAATTCATCCTTAACTTTGTTCCCTTGTGCATAGAGATTTTAATTATATTATCACAAACTTTTCCCCATGAAATCTACTCTCCCGTTTCGTATTTTTTTTCCTTTCTGAATTCAGTGCAGTTCTTACCCTTATGAAATCAAAGGGAGTCTTGCAGTCATTTCTGATCCACCTCTGGCATCCATCACTGGAAACATTGACAACTTTCTTAACTCACCACTTCAGAAGCTGAATATTGTTCAGTGAATGAGACAGGAACACGTTGTTATGGCACTCATTGTGTGCTGCTTTGCATTATAGGTTGTTGACCCATTCCTATACTCTTTTTAAAAATGGTTATGGTCCCTTTGTCTCTCCATTTTTGTTGTGGAAAGAAGTCAGTTAAGAAGGCAAGTTCTGTGATTTTTATTTATTTATTTATTTATTTATTTATTTATTTTAATTTCAGTAGAGGCTTCTAAGCTTCTAAGTAAGATATGCAAAGAAAGCAACAGCTTGGCATGATAAGGGCTTGTCAACTCAGGCCCTGAAGCACTGTAGCTATGTTCAGATGGCTTTGGACTACAGCTATTAATTTGGAAATGGCTTATTGGCTTGGATGCACTGTGTCATGAATGTACTACTTCATGGTCAGCATGTGTGGAGCCAAAGGAGCTCTGCAATGTGCTTGCTTTTGCTCCTGTATCCAGTTAATAAGCCAAGGCACGCTTGTGCTTCTTCTGCAATGACACATACATTGCTTGGAATCAATAAACTCTCCTAATTTCCATTGCTTCCTTTGACAGCTTGGCTAATTCATACATCTCTTTGTTGCATGGAGTGAATCAGTAAAATGGAGTAATTATTTTATGTTCTGAAGTTTAGTGGTACATGGCTTTTACATGGTTCTTAACTCCTTGAAGGCCCTTTATGCTCCTAGCAGGGAAAAATACAATGCCTTTATTATTATTATTATTATTTTTTCAGTGAAATCATAACAATTTTACAATTAAGTTTCTGTAACATTTTCCCCCACAAAGTTGTCTTTCACAAACATATAACACAATCCGTCTATATCTTGAATACTGTGATATGATAGGACAGAAGGAAAACCTGCACCTGGTGCTCTTCTTATTGATGTCACTCTTGAGAAAACTTGATAACAGCAGGATTGTGGCTAAACATTTTCAAAGATTTAATTAATTTTAACACAAGCTCTTCAGACATTGCCACAGGCTTAAAAAGGTTTAACTAAACATAAAGTTTGAAGAAGCAGTCAGCAGTAAAGAGAAAGGAAAAACAAAACAGCACTCACCATTTTATTGCAGCATGATCTTTTCACATCTATGTCAAGTGATTATTTTAAAAATATTAAGAAAAAACTTCCTTCATTTCCAGAGCGCACAGAGCAGTTGTCAGAGCACACTGGTTTTCTAAATGAAGATCCAGGTGAGAGATAAATACTCACTTCACAACGGAAGCTGACTTCATACATGTGCACTCCATACAGCTGGACCCTAAAAGGATGTTTTACTCAAAGAAATGAAATCCAAGTATTTATTGACCTGACATAAACTCTAAACCTCCTACAGAGTGCTAATTTTAAATGACAAAATGATCCACTTTAGCTTCAATGATTTAAAAGCCCTGGGAGTTCTGTACAATTATTCTTTGAAACAGCATGGAAGCAGAATTAATGCCAAACAGCATTACTTATATTTGTTTAGTTTCACTAGTCTAGTTTTTGAATTATTGGTTTCAACTCCTGTACTATTTACAACAGATTTCTTATGCTTTCAGCTTCAGTCATTAAGTTCCATAGTCCTTAAACTGGTGATAGACTTGTCTTACATGTAGAAGTTCAGAAAATTCAGAGTTTTTTTAAATTAATGTTGACCAACTTTTTTCTTTTTCCTTTCTTTTCTTTTTCTTTGTATGTCTTATGTAGAAGCATTCCACTAGCATTAATCAGTCTTTCTAATATACCAGTTTTTCAGATCTCAAAAATATATGCATAGACTGTGCCAAATTTCTTCTGACTTTTCCTTCTGAAAAGACATTATCTGTTGGCACACTCCTGGGCTCGCCTCATTGAAACGCTTCATTGCCTACACTTTTAATGATTTTTTTTTTCTTTGAGTACTTAAGTAGCTGATTTTTATTTTTTTTTTCCTACTGACTTTTGCAATTCCAACATACTTTGAAGACTCAGCTTGTTTACTATAACAGGAATTACCATAATATTTAGTAAATCACTGAGCCAGCTGTGACATGTAAGTCTGAAATTGGTGCTTTACATGTCAATTTATAAAAATAATTATTTAGTCTCTCTGGGACCAGCCAGTGCATCAAAAGCTTGAAAGAATAACAAGTGCTTGGTTTAATCTAATAAAAGGAAAAAAGACAGGAGAATGAACATGAAAGAATACCCATGGATTGGCCAACAGAAGATAATGGATGATATATGAAAGACCAGGACAAGCTGAGCACAAAGTTGAAAGCAACCAGACACGAGATGGAAGAAGGAAAGTTGATGCTGAGGTGAAAATGAGAGAATTATCTTTTGATTAGAAATGGTTGCTGATTGAAGAACTTACATTTATATAAATTTCAATGAAGAAAAAAAAAGTCACTAAAAACAAGTGAGTGTCAGAGAAGAGGCATTTCTATCCAAAAAAAAAAAAAAAGGAAATAATAAGATAAACTGAAAGAATCTGACAATATGAGGAAGCACCTTCTGAAAGACATGTCAGAGTGTTTGACATGAATAGCAGCATGAAGTGGAACAGTTGCATTTCACAGGATTTCTTGCCTTCCTCATGCAGAAAGCAGATTTAGAAAGGGTCTGAAATAAAACTGAGTAGATATATTATTTTCCAGTTTACTTCTCAGAAAACCATATTTTTATTATTGTATTGTGCCTGCCTCCAGAATTTCATCAGAAGATTATATAAACCTTTCAGTATTTGTATGAATAGCTGAGTTTTTTTTTTTTTTTTTTTTTTTTTAATTTAACATATTTTTTACTTAATCTGTTACATGGTTTTCTGGTGTGGAAAATTTGATAGCTTGATATTTCTGAAGGTCAAGATATCCCTATATCATGATGTGTATAATGTCATGGCTTCTCTGTGGTCACGGAATGCATATATTCCAAGTTAATGCAAAAAAAATTGTACTTTTTCACATGGGAATAGAGTGTGATTGAATGCATAGGTCAGATTCAACTAGACTCAAAACTCTACCAGCTATTTGTTGTCAGATACTGAAACTCCACCTACAAGTAACAATTTCTCAAAGGTTAAACGAGTGTAAGTAGCCCACGGCTGTCTGCTAGCAGCCTCATAATTTGGAAATTGTGTTGTGGAATACAACACAAAGGCCCATGTGGTCTTTTTTAGACAAACATGGAAGGGTTATACTTGCCCTTTCAGGCAGTGAGATAGAAATCAGCTCAGACCTGAAGTTCAGGCTTAGGTTATTAGCTCAAGAATAGTGCTGTAATGCATAACCACAGCACCACAGATCCTGGATGTGTTCAGATTTTAGATTTGGCCTGACTGCACCAACTTTACAAATGTTTTTAAAATAAATTGGTTAGAATTAAGCCTTTCTCAAAAGTCAGTTTTTAATTGTTCAAAAGTTTTACTGAGCTTAAAAATGTTTGTAGACATGGTAAGAAATAATATACCACAAGAAATTAATTCTTTCACATCTTTTATGCCTATACCAGCTATACAAGTGGAAGGGAAAAGTACAAATATTATTTTTATTGATGTTTCTGAGGAACTTTGTGTGTGTGTGTGTGTTTGGTTTAGAAATTTACACTGTGGGCTGGAGCAGGCTTTAGGAGCTGTAGCACTGGCAGTCAAAGCATGCCTTCCTCAAGGCACTGGGTTTATTACAAGTGGTGAGGATAGCACACCTCTTGTAGTCCTCTGGCTTGACACAGGGCATCCGTGGTGAACTGCGGGGGGTTCCAAATTACAGTACACTTACCACGGGTGATACATGTCCTCCATCGCTGCTATCTAAATGCTGCTGAATGCTCCATAAATTAAGTATCTCTGCAGCGGAGTGGAGTGGGTGCTGCTACCACAGCACACAGCACGGCAGGAAAGCAGGGCTGGAATTTCTGCCGTAATGTACTCTTGGGTTTCCTGGTGAGAGTTACTTTGGAAAGCATTAATGTTCAGATCTGGAGATGGCTGTATGCAGCTGTAGGTTTGACAACACATTTTAAGATGTTATTTTAAAACCCTGTATTGAGTTTGGATAAAGCGGTCCCGAGGCCATGATTATACTGGGAAGCATGAAGCAGGCAGCTTGCTTAAGATGAGCAAAAGGAGAAAATGGATTAATGATGGCTTTCAGAATATAAGGAAATGGGTTTTGTTATTGGGGGTTGTTTTTCTTATTTTTTTTTAAAGTGTGGCAGAGTAAAGAACTGAGGAAAACAGAAGTTGTTGAGAAAGACAAGCAGACCACAAGCTAGTTCAGCTCACCAGGGTCAGTATAACCCCCTTTTTTTTTTCCTCCAAATTATATTACCCACTATGACCCTACCAAAGGAGCTCAGTCAAGTCAAATTAGACTTAAGATACATTTACAATCAACTCTGTCCAATATTCCAAATATTTTTGGATGTAACTTTTTTTTTTTTTTTTTTTCCTGAATGTAATATGAACTTCTATTCCTTGCAGAAGGTGGTGGCATTTTAAGACAAAATAATAAATACAGTTCCAAGAACAGAGAAATTAATTTATTCTAAGGAAACTAAGGACAATACATTTAATTAATACTTGTTAACCAATGGAAGAGGATGCCAAAAAGTTAACTGTATTTTAAGAGAGCATTTTGTTTTAATAGGATGCTTTAGCAAATCTGGAAGTGTATTTTCTTCATTTATCATATTGTTTTCAATAGAATAGTTTAGAGATATTTTGCCTTTGGTAGTATTACCAGCTCTTGTGATTTTTCACAACTCCTATATTTGGATAGGTTTGCATCTGGAATAACAGGATTTTAGCTCTGCCACTCACTGCTTCTGCTAAAGCATATTGCACAGGAGGGAAGAGGCTGCATTGCCATAAAAGTGCCTTCTGTGTGAGCTTGTGTGAGTGGTTTCTGTAGATGCTTAGGTGTATGGAAGTTACAGGACGTTAGCACGATGCTACACCTTGACACGAATAGCTGGGGTTGGCCACCCAGCCATGTGCCAGTGGGTAAATATCGGTGTGCAAGTGCAAGGGTGAACTGAGTGAGTGAAGATGTGCATAGGCTGTGTTGAGGGTTACCTGCAGGTGGGTTCTGATAGCAGGTGGGTTCTGTTAATAAGAGCAAAAAGCTCTTCTAATAAATATTGGCTGTGATCTGTCTCTCTCAGTTCAACCCCCACATCAGGAAAAAGGAATTTACAACAACATAGACATTCATTTTTATTATTATTATTTTTTTTTTTTTTTTCCAAAATTGGTATTATTTCACAGAATGACTGAGGTAGGAAGGGACCTCTGGAGGCCATTTGGTCCAACCCCTGCTCAAGCAGGGCCACCCAGAGCAGGCTTCCCAGGACCATGTTCAGGTGGCTTTTGAAGATCTCCAAGGAGAAGACTCCACAGCCTCTCTGGGCAGCCTGTGCCAGTGCTCTGCCACCCTCACTTATTCCTGATATTTAGACAGGATCTGCTGTGTTTCAATTTGTGCCTATTGTTGAAGTTCTTGCTGCAATATTAAACTAGAAGACAAAATTTAAGACTACAAGCATCATCCTATATAATTATCCCATGATTTTAAGAACCTGGAGCAAGTGACTTCTGCTTTGGAGGCCGACAGAACAGGGTTTGTTTGTTTGTTTGTTTGTTTGTTTGTTTGTTTTTGTTTGTGTGTTTGTTCAGGACTTATTTTAACTAGCTATGCAAAGATCTGCAGCTATCAGATTTACCAACAGCAGATCAGCTAAAATTCCATGCCCAAATTATTCACATATTATTCTCATGTCTCAGATTAGAAATCCATGCTTAGAGATATTCTCCTGTTGAGATCCAGCTCCAAATACTTACAGTACAGTAAAGGTTATGCAAGTAGATGTCTGAACTCCCACTATTTAGAATTATTAGAGATCTTATCAATGAACAGAGCTGTTCTAACTCTTCCACTGACAAAATCTGATTTCTAGCTTTCAGTGTAATGAATTGACTGCATCTCAACTACTTCTTCATTGAAGCTAATGAAAGTTCAGGTACTTTGCTGACACATTGAAACCTCCATTGAGGTTTGAACCTCAATGGTAAATTTGAACCTCACACCTAATGATATCATGGAAAAGAAAACAGGCAAAATTAAATCCTGGTTAACATGTGGTCTATCTGTCTCAATAGGATGCAAATTTTAATAAATAGATTAAAGGTTGAATCAGAGAAATAGTTTTTGTGTGTGTTTTTGGTTTCATTTTTTTTTCTCAATGCTATCTTATACCTTCATAACAATATGTTAATCTGTTTCGCTCTATTTTTCTTTGAATTATCTCCAACAGTAAAAACCAGTTCCAGCAAGCAATGCAAGTGAGCAGTGGTGTTGTAAAATGGTGACTGTACGATTATGAATTCCTGAGAGCAATCTTTAAATTCATTCCTTTTTTCATCGTCAGGGAAATACATATAGAAAAGGTTATGTTCACATTTATATGATAATTGTATTGTTAACAAGATTAAAGGGAAATGAATGCAATAATATATCAATGAAAATAAGCAAGAGCTGAAAACTGTTTTACTGCAGTAGGCTGAGGGCACAGTGTCTGGGTAATGTAAGCAGTTCAGATCCCAGTCTGGACAAGGGGACTGGATAAGAATTGCTTTACCTTCACGAATAACTTTGTAGTGAATAATGCACATAATTTCTGAAGTGAAAGGGAAGTTTCCCCCTCTAGAGGCTAATGCAAAGAACTGCTTATCTACTAGTTTAGCCACTGGCTTTAGTTTTGGGCAAAGACAAATTAAACCCAGACGCTTCCAAACTGACAATCCAATTCAACACAAGGAATTATATGTCAGTGTTTTTCACTGAGCTAATTGTCAAAGCTATAGTTGCAACTTGTGAAAAATTCAAACCATCTCACATCTTTAGCCACCACAGCTGTATGTCAACTCTTTACTTTCTTCTTTGTGACCAGCCTGTTTATTTCTCCTCGTTCATATCCTCAATTTTATGAGGGGCTGGACTTCACACCTCTCTTCAGGTTTAAAGAAGACAAGCTTTGAAGAATTCATGGTCTGAGTGTTCTGCACTTCCACCATGGCTCCCAAGTTCTGCTGCCCAGTTATGGGTTTTCAGTGAAATAAGGTTGAGTCCAACTGCGGAAGCTTAGCAAAGCAGAGCCATTCAGTTCTTGCTGGAAGTATATCTGAAACACTTAGAAGCAAGAAGAAAGGTTTTATTTTTGAAAGAGCATTAGTTTAGAGCTTCTCCTAACCTTTATAAGCACATACCTGTTCCCAGATGTAGTTTGGTATTTCATCATCTACCTGACAATCCCATGGAGAGGCTTTAATGTTAAGTGACTTAAATGTGCCTTAAATATATTCTCCTTTGTAACTTAAAAACTGTCCATCCCAGTTCTTTGGTGTTCATACTCCCCTGATGCCTGTCAGTGGTACTGTTGTCACAGAAGGCAGCTACACTGTGCTTTGGTATTTTTCTGTAAGCACAGCACTAAGGGTACCATGCAAGTGGAAGTCAAAGGTTGTGTACTGGATGATAGTGCAGTGTATGTTGTTTTTAAATAGGAGGAACAGGGCCCTGGAGGCAAAACATAGACGGGACTTCATCTTTGCTAATCAGCGCTAAGAAAAAACAATTAGCTTATTGGCATGAAAAGCTTGTACCATCTCCAATGTCTGTTGCCCTGAGCTAATGAAATCACTGTGGCATACCAAAGATACAGCCTGCTGAGAAGTACATCCTCTTTCCCTTTTTAAAAACCATACTATATAATATAACTAGAAGTCAGCTTTGTCTTTAAATGACTGTTCTTTCCACTTATATATATGATTTATAGTACTAATCAGGTATGGATTGCATGAATGCAATTCATTGCTAATTGCTACTGTGGACATGGTGGCTATTTTTCCCTATAAAGGGGATGGAAATGTGTTTCATTTACATGTTCTCCGTTTCCATCTCATATTCCTGCTCTTTGCTTAGAAAGTCTTATGTATGAAAATAAAATTGGATGATGCAAAATCAGGGCAATTCATTAGATAAATGGAATAGAGGAAAATTGCATTCCACCTGACCAGACTTAATTGAAAATCAGTTCAAGAAATTGCAAAGCCTTCAGAACAATTACAGGAAATGTTGTTTTTTCTCCCGTTCTTTGAGTATAGAAGAGTAGAAGAAATCTTATGGCAGAGACTGAATGCCCCAATTGTTTCAGTCACAGCAAAGGTTTGATTCCATTGTAACTGCAGTAACTGCATGCACTGAAGTCTAGCAGGGAAATGTTGCACACTGTATTTGTCTTTCTATGGGAAACTTTACATAGCCTGCCTATGCTTTGTCAGCTCATATCACTCTTAGTGAAATGCAGTGATGGAAATGGGCTATGTGGACCATGATTTTTGAGTTCAATATCCCATAAACTTGGTTTCAGCTAGTGAATTAGGTCTGATTTTATTTAACAGTTCACATAGGACACGTGCTTGTGTTAAAAACTACCTCATTTTCACCTTGTGTTGGTTAACTTGTAAGAAATCAAACACATCTACAATTAATATATTTAGCTTGATGTGTAGTGTTACACAGGAGTGCTGTTTTATGCTGGGACAAGAGCTTAAATAATTTATATTAAGTCATCAACATTATTTTCAGAATGACATTTTTGTAGTGATTTTGTCTGCAAGTCTCAGTATTTTCATTCACTTTTAAGAAATAAATCCCACTTTTTCTTGTTTTTGTTTTTCTTTTAAGTCCCAGTGTCTGGGTAGATATTTTTCTACTGGTATAGGTAGGCTTTTTTTTTTTTTTTTCATGTTTGTCTTCCTAGGTTTTTCACATTTTACATTGGAACACTTGCATGAGTAAAATGATACAGAACAGATGTTCTCAAACACATTAATGCCATGGCAGAATGTGCAGCCACAGCATCTGCATGGTGACAGCAGTTTGGACAATTTAAGTATTACAGGGTTGTTTGGTATGATTCAGATTTGTGTGATGGCCACATCCAGTCTCAGTGCTTACAGAGAGCAGTCACCTCACTGCTCCATTTACTCCATTTAAGCATAATCTGTGTTTTTATGAAGCCACAACATTATTTTATCTCAGTCTCTGGAAGGAAAAGTGCTGAGATTTGTTCTTCTTTCAGCTTAGGTTAGGATAAAGTTTGACATGATAAAGTTTGTGACCCCACATGCTTGAGTGTTAGATAGTTCATTGTGTTCACTATCTTGGATTTTGGAAAGTATATTTATCACATTTTGAGTTGTTTTTCCCCCATGTTCACTTACAACGTTGAGCATGTTCTCGGCCTCAGAAAATTTATCTCATTTGAACACTTATAAATTATTACAGCCAAGCACACTTCCCCCCTGCCTCAAAGGATTCACCAGCAAATACTTTCTCACTTATGTTCAGAATCAGTAACTGTATTACAAGAAATTTAGGATTTCTATGGAATCAATCAATAACCAAGAATCTTGATTCTGCTGATTGTTCCAACCAGATTTATTTATTTATTTATTTATTTTTTTAAGATGATTTAGTTTATATGCTGGTTTCATGCTGGCAGACAGCTCAGTACCATGCAGCCACTCACTCACTCTCCTAGGGAGCCAGGTGTGATGAGGGAGAGAATTGGAAAAGTAAAAGTACAAGAACTCATGGGTTGAGATAAAGACAGTTTACTAGGGAAAACAAAGTCACACGCACAAGCAAAGCCAAACAAGGAATTAATTTGCTGTTTCCCATCAGCAGGCAGGTGTCAGCCATTCCCAGGAAAGCAGGGCTCATCACAGAGAAAGGTTTAGTGGGAAGACAAACGCCATCTCTCCCAACGTGTGTCGTCCCCCCCCCCCCTTTTCCTTCTTCTTTCCCCCAGCTGTTCTTTCCCCCAGCAGGGACATCCCTTTGGCCATCCTGGGCCAGCTGTCCTGGCTGTGTCCCCTCCCAGCTCATGGTGCACCCCCAGCCTCCGCGCTGGCAGGTCAGCACGAGGAGCAGAAAAGTCCTTGGCTCTGTGTGAGCACTGCTCTGCAACAACTGAAACAATTATTTTCATCAAAAATCCCAAACATAGAATCATAGAAACTGCTATGAAGAAAATTGACTATTCCAGCCAAACCATGACAGTTTAAAAATGGTACAAGAAGTTTCTAAAAAAAGTATAGGTTGCCCAGTTACTTTTTTCCACGTAGTACATTCAATTCCTATAAAAGTCAAGTGAGCTCATGTATAGGTTAGATTGGTAAGACATGATCTGCCTGTTGTGCTCTCCCAAGAGAATCCAGCAACTGCATCCCTCTTCCGTCCCACTTGTGAGATGGGAAGGAGCAGAGTCTGAAGGTCACACATACTTTATCCTGTCTTGGTAAGCCAATTGGTTATTGGTGGGCTGCTCCTGGCTCCAGAGCTTGGTTTCCATGTAAGTACACCACCTAACAAAGTTTCTTTGGATGCGTGTCTCGAAGAATTAGTCTTATACCTTTGTTATGAAATATCAATCCTAGCTGATATTGTGACCATACCTTATGAGAACTAACAACTCTTTTAGTTCTGGCTGTAGATTTAAAAGTGAATCTCTGGGTATAACTCCTCAAAGTTACTAAATATGTCTCTGTTAAGAACAAGGCACTTTCCCAAGTGGGGCAGTGTACTGCAAAGCTGCAATTCTGGCCCCAGTGTGAGCTGGGGAGGAGCTGTACTGGTGTTACTGGTGTGCCTACCTGCTCTCTCTTCAGGTGAGGTCAACTAGTGAAGTTCTAATTTATGCTTTTTGGGGTCAGCAGGGATACCTCCAGTTCTTTTTTCTTTTACATTCATGTTTTTAAAACAGGTAGTTTGGGGAAAAATTCTGAAAGAATGAGCAGTAGGATAGACAAAATGAGGTCTGTTACTTGCTACAGTCAAGAAAGAAAATCTTCCTTTCAAAATGTATGATTTAAAGAGCTTTCAGCAGATTTCTAATTATTACTCATATGTACAACCTTAGAACAAGTGCTTATACTCATGATATAAGCTTCTGAAAGTGCAGGTTCATTAAAAAAGTGTAAAATTGTCAAAAATCATTGTCTGTCTTATAATAGTAAAGTAAATTAGCTTCTCATAATGTTCAGAACTTTCAGTGCTACCTCCTATTTTACATCTGTGCTAAACTATGGAGAGAGAAAACTCCATATTCTAATGATGTGTGCTATTTTTGTTTTTCATATATTTGATTCAAATTTGATGCTGATAATGTGATATTTGGTGCCAGATTTGATTGTGGATTTGTTTTTTTTAATATTAAATTAAAGATTATTTTTTCATTGTTTTAATTTCAGATTTGGATTCTCTAACAGGGCATGCATTTCCAGGTAACGTGGACAGTTAGATTAGATTATGTTAATGTCATGTTTTAAAATGAGTTTATTCAGTTTATTTGGGGGGATTAAATTTTTATTGGTGTGATTCTTAAAGCATTTTGTTATGTCAAAATTGTGTTGATAGTTGTTTTTTTTTAAATTTCAGATAAATGTAGAAGAGAGATATTACATGTACTAGTTTTAAAATTAGAGTTGAAAACCTGCTTTAACTTGTTAAACCTGTTAACTGTAGCATATTTAATCTTAAACCAATTAAGGGGGTAAAAGCAATGATGCAAAATATCAAATTCTAATGAAAATTTTATAAGTTTATTCAAACTGGCATGTGATTCTGCAAGAATGAATAAGAAACACCTTATAATGGCTAAGCAAAGCCATTAAGAATTCAAGAATTATAAGGCAGTTTCAAGTTCTTTTACTAGAAATGTATAGGAAACAGGTTCTGAACAGCAAGAGCATACTTTTCAGTAGAGAATCAGAACAGAGGAGGATAATGCAGTTATGTTTATTCTCATAATTCTACTGCTGTACACATCCTTTTTTTTTTATTTTTTATTTTTTATGCTGCGTGGAAATTAACTTTAAAACCTGTCCACTCAGTTAATTAAAAACTTCAGATTCTTGCACCTATAATGACTTAAAAATTCAAAAATTTTGAGTTGGAAATTTTTCAGCAGAAATACAAGAAGGGAGAATTTGATGCTCAGTGATAATGTGAATTTCTGTGTTTCTTGAGTCAAAGTTGTGGATAGGAAGAACATAAATGAGCACTCTTTTTGATAAGGCAAGTCCCATGGTTTGCAAACATGCAGATGCTTCCTGTACTCAAAATTCTCTCTTGAATTTCCTTGACATGAACAGGTTGTAAAAACTAAGGCATAATTTTATTTTTCCAATGAGTTTTCAAAACAAAATTTGTGATGGTATTTGTCATTACAAAATTATTGGTCTTTATTATATAATTAGCTTCTAATTTGTCTACTGCATAATATGATATTCCTCCTTCAGTTGCCCTTTAAAACAGTAGTCTACAAAAATAATGGGACAGTAGCTGTATCTGAGGTTTTCCAAATGTCTCTGCACTATGGGCATTGGGTATGCTGTAAGAATCTCAGTAGAACAAATGATCAAAAAAAAAAATTTAGAAGTTCATCATGACATTTGTTTGCAGTGTGGACCAGATCTCAGTACAGTCTGCCAGGGCTATTTGTACTCAAATACAGCAACAGATCAAATGATGTCTGTTTGAGAAATCAGAACTCTGTAAGTGCAGATTTTGCCATTTTCATCCCAGCTGAGGAGACTCTTATTCTGAGTAGTCTGGTTTGGTTTGAGTGAGGATGCTCATGGAATAATGTACTGCTTAACATATAAATCTGATCTTCATGATTACTGTCAAATATGCATGTGTCACCAAGAGAGACATTGAGAGGAGAAGCATGAGTGCATCTCTCCCCCCACCCCTTTTTCTTTTTTTTAAATTGAGTCTGCTTTTGTTATTTATTTATTTATTTATTTTTACATAAGCATTTTATGATACCAGATAGTGCTATCATGGTGTGTCAAATTCTTACTTCAAAATACAGCTGTTCTAACATAATGATCATGACCAATCCTGGCAACAGAGCCTTACACTAATATGTATACTACAGAAATATGGGAAAGAGAAATCTTTATTCTATATGGAAAATGTCCTAAATTAGAGGATAGGAGAATTATATTCCTGCATTATATTGCAGGTGTAGCTGTGCACAGCTCCATCAAATGGCCCATTGGTTTGCACAGACAGAAATATCTTTGAATCTAACTCTGTCACAAAGGGATGCAGAAGAATACTATACATGTAGGTAGCTGTGAAGAATAAAAGCCTGGAAATGCAGATTTGACTTAAATATATCTTCACTTGGAGACTCACAGAGTGAACATGCCACTGTGCAACTCACAGAAATCACTAGAAGAACCATTTCTCATTTTCTGCTTTGTTTGACAGACTTGAGACATACTCTTTTCACACAAAACTATAATAGTAGCAGAATGTCCTGTCTTGTCTTCAGCTTTACTTGCCTTTAATAATTAAGTCATGACAGTATTCTGCTAAAATAGTGAAGATTGTGTAGTTTCAGACATAACTAAATGAAACACCAAAAAGGATGCCTGGGTGTCTAGTTATAATGGAAATCACAGACCACTAAATCCATCCTGATACCTGTGCATAAGTATTATAATCATTTAGGCTAAAATGTGTTAATTTTTAGGAGACAAAAGAGATCAAGGTGTTACTTACACTTCTTAAATATCAAGGAGTTAATTAGATGAGATATGCCCAGATGATCTTAGAGTATTAACATATGATTTGGATCTCATGCTGAACAAACACAAAACAAATTCAATTGAGATTTCTATTTATCTCATCTTGGGGAAAGCACTCCCTTTGAGCCAGTCCAATAAGATTTATTAACAAGACCTCTAAGGGTATGGTAAGCCAATAGTTTTTCATTTGACCCTCTGCCAGTGCTCTGCAGTGGCCAAGCATGAAGCGGCTCTTTTCCAAAAGTCACGTAGTTGCATTAGCACAGTGTTGTGTGGGAACAAATGCCAAGCCCTTAGCTGGGCACACAGATTAACCCTGGTCTGCACTGACCTGATCACATAGTTCCCAGTTCAGAGGTGGTTTGCATCCAGATGGCTTCAAATTCAAACAAAGTGAGCTCACATTAGGATATGACTGCTTGGACTAAGAAAAAATACTTTCCCTATCACCACTGGCCACTACATCAGCTCTCCCTGTGTTTTCCATAGATGTGGGCAATCTCTGTTACTTCAGAGACAGATCAGGATATAAACCACACCAAAAAGTTTGTTTTTTTATGTCAAGGGGAAAATAAATTCTTTATAACCCTTGCAGTTGATCAGCTGAAACCCTAAAGTACGAGATTTGATTATAGTCATTGTCTTAATGCAGAGCTGCAAGTGTTATGGGCATGTTGAGAACTTCCAGAAGCTGGATTAAAGCATCTCTTTTACAATGATATCTAATCTCGTCCTAAAGCTCCAAGCAATGGCGAGTCCACCAGCTCCCCTGGTAAGCCATTCCAATATTTAATTACCCTTAGTGCTAGGAAATTGCATTGTTGTGGAAAGGTTGCATTTGTCTAATTTCAGTTGCCAGTCTTCCTTTTGCTATGCCTTTGTCAGTAAGACTGAAAAGTTTCCCTTTCCCAGATACGTTTTCTGAATAAGTGTCTATGAAAAATTGATTATTTGGAGTGACCTGTTGAAAAACCTGTGTGCACAGAAGCTTGTGCACCTTTTTGGGCTATGCCATCTGGCCTAATGAAGTTACTGACCTACAAACCTTGCATCTTCCATATCTTTGTACAAACACAATTTCAACACCCCTGCTACAACTAAAATTGTATATATAGCAATCAAGGCACCTTTCAACTTTTGTTTTGCTGAGTTATGTTGTACTCTTCAAGGCTCACACTGTAAGACTGGTTTTCTGACAGCTATCCTAAGAGCTTTGTGGGTTTTTTTTTGTTTGTTTGTTTGTTTGTGTTTTTTGGTTTATTATTTTTTTTTCAAAACCTATGAGAACCATAGAGGATCTATTCATGTAGATACTTTGAAAATGCTGTGTATAGAAGCAAAGTCATTTATTTTTTGTACTTAATGCCTCCTTTTTTCTCTCCCCCTTTTTAGGCATTTAGGTACAGTTCTGAATTTACAGCTCAGGTTGCAGTGACTGTCTCTGTCAAGCAATACAGTGTCAATCCCAAAATGTAGCTGATAGACTAGGAATGAATGGTTTTCCCTCCAGTTTAATGTGGTTGGCAAAGATCAGAAGTGGAAGTGAATGTTTACTGAAATAAGCATTCTTTATATGAATAAGCAACATGTGAAAGAAAAAAAAAAAAAAAAAAGCAGCTTTTTCCAACCTGCTCATACCTATGGGGACACTCAGCTTTGGGTGATCATTAATCTGAAGAGGAAGGAGGAATAGCCAGCATGGCTCTAGGGAGCAGGATGAAAAAAAATGACAGACTTCAAAACATGCAAGAATATGAATTCTTACTCTAATTTTCATGATCCTGCTAATCAGAAAATATGATGCTTTCAATCTGCTGTAACCAAAGGCTTTTTCTGAGTGTTCATACCAAACTACTCAGGTAATTACATTCCTTCTTAATCCCATCAATTCCTTCACGGCAGAACCATGAGAGATCTGGCTTTCAGGGTTTTCTATCCAAATGGTAAATGTGCCACAAAGCTGTCCAGATTATAATGACGTTACACCCTTCCTCTGATCTTTACCTCCCAGAGCAGAATCTCCCATGCTGTGTGTCTAACCCAAGTCCTTTGTTGTCACATTTTCTCAGTCTTCTGTTTGTTTGCTTTAAAACACATTTTGGTGGCAGCAGCTTGTCCAAAGCAATTGTTTACTTTCCTTATGACATTTTTTTCATGGGTAGTGGGAAGAGACAGAGTTTGGATGACTCTGTTTCTTACTTGAAGGATAAGTAGTTGGTATTGAAGTCTTCAGATAAGTAGAATTCAGATAAGGTAAATATAAAGGTAAAACTGAGGCATCCCTGACTCACAAGGGAGTGTCCTTAGGAGTGGACTGCTCACTCAGAGTATGTATGAGTACAGATCTTGCATTCCCTTTCTGCACAATAGCCTAATTCCTTACATGAGATGAATAATGGCTAAATCCTCTTGTAGACAGAGACAGTCTATTAACTGATATTAGAGGATAAATGTTTCAGGTCTGTTATTTTTTGCATATTCAGATGTGATCTCAGGCCCTCTGAATTGTAAAGGTACTGAGATAATTATTGCTACACTAAGTTATGCCCTAGTTCATACACATCCCTACACCTAGTATCTTGTACTAGCTCACTTAACAGATTAGTAAAGTACCATTAAAACATTGGAGAGGGAAATTAATAGCAATTTTGTGGTTGCTTTAGGTTAGCTGCGAATGAGCCTGTGAATTCATATTCTGAACCATGTACGTATTAACTGGTAGTCTGCTGAATTAGGAATCTACAGTAGGTAGTCAAAATGTGCCTTTTACCTCTCTATTGTAGTTTCTTTTAATTCCACTTTAATATATTTGGAGTGTTTCCTCCTTTACTTATTAGCATCCCAAACTAAAGCATCCAAACTTTAGTATAATCCACAGACTTTAGTTTTCATTGTTTTAATAATGAATACAAATTTGTTGCAATCCATCTAAATAGACCTGAAGTTTCATAAAATACTTCAGGAATAAAACTATGTCTGGTTATTTATTCTAACAGTTCTTCATAGTGGGCAATGTAACACTAGAACTCAACTTCAAAATATTTATTTTTTGATTCTGAGAGTTATTTAATAGTCTGAGGAAAATAATGTCATCTTCAGTGCTGTTGGTAGACCAAATTTCCATTTGGCAGAGCCAAATGGAAATAGTACTCTCAGGTCTTTACATAATAGCTTGAGCTACGGTAGGAATTTGGCACATGCAGTCCTGCAGAAAGTGTTTAGAGAAAGAGGATCTCAAATGCTAATCGAGTGTGAACACAAAATATCCATTCTAATTCCTGGGTGTATCTGATCAAGGTAGTTGGTTGGTGACCTGCTCGTTTTCCAGAAGTAACACTTTGACCATATAATGAGCATCATTTCACAGGTTAGTTATTTGCCTACTGAACTGTGCACTTTCCTATTCAGAGATCTGCTAGGTCTAGAAGTTAAATGGACATCTCATTCATTATACCGGTACTGGGGCTTTGTGTCCGAAATCAAAGCTTATTTGAAAATGTCTGTTCAGCCATATTATTTGCACTTTATGTAGCATTCAGTCAGAAGCACAGAGAGTCCTTGCCTTGTTTATCCTTTTTCTCTGCCTTTGCCCAAAGCATGTTTAAAGTTGGATAGAATATTAATGGGTGTTTTAGAACAAGTAACATTGAATGGAACTTAGTCTAAGAGTATCAATAACAGAATATCAAAGTTCAATTTTATTTGATTAGAGGTGACATCTTAAAAGAACAAATTTGGAGAAATTATTATTTCAGAGATGCTTTTGGCTAGCTGTCTTCTTGATTTTGTCCAGGGAGTTGTCTGCTCATTGAACTGAAGGCTGTCTGAATGATTTTTTTCCTAACCTTTCTACTGAACTTTAGTGCCACTAGTTTTGATTTGCATCAAGTTCAAAAAGAGCAAAATATTTCAGCTTAGGCTGAACATAATCTTGATTAAAAAAAAATAAAACAAAATGAAAGCCATCAAGCCACAGGGAGATGGAGCATGATAAGGTAGTAAACAAATAAACAAAAAAGTCATTCACAGTTGAGCTCCCTTTGCGCTTCCTGTTTTGTAAAATTCTAGAACAGGTTCTCAAAGAAGAAATAAGCTTTCTTTCATCTATTACACTTCATCTGGTATAGGTCTTAACTGGCTTCATAATTCTTCAGTTCTGTTAATTTCTTACACTTCTGTGTTTGCCCCTTGACTTTTTGGTCTCAAGTGAAAACAGTGAGGAGAAGGTGTGTGTACACCTCTGTTTCCTTGAGTCTTGAGTAGGATTTAACAGGGCATAGTCCTGCTGCTCAAAATATCAGGCTGCCAGATGAACCTGCAAACAAGCCTTGCATGAACATGCCAGATGAACCTACCAAAAAGAAAAGTCTGATATAAAAATTTGCACAGGGGAGGGAAAGATAAAAAAATATATATATTTCAAACTGATTGAAATTTGAGTTTTTTCTTTCTGTTTCCAAGGTCTTTCAGGCTCCTGGTCCAACACAGCTGATGAATTTCCCAGCTGGGTTCCTCTGGAGCCAGCCTCTTTATGTGACAGAGAGGTACTTCTTGGTGCAAGAAGGCACCAAGCAAATGTTCCCTGGAATTGGGGTGAGCCCTGGGGAGCTGAGCTGGGATGTGCACAGCATGGTGTCATGTCCCTGCTCCAGAGCACAGGTTAACAGACATTAACAGAGACAGGAAAACAGACCAAAGTACATGTAGTTAATCATGTGGGAACCTGACAGTTGTGTAGATTTCATGGCAGTGATTAAATACTGATTTTTGTGCCCTCAGTTTTAGCTGTTAGTTTTCATATTAAATATGGGTAAACAGGCAAATGAACAGGATGCTAACTATATTTATTTATTTATTTATTTTGAAAATTAGGTAATTTCAGAATTGGAAGGATATATACATCCTTTAAAATGAGGAGTTTCAGAGAGACATATACAGGTGCTTTAGGTTTATTTGGACTCCTTTTTTGGTTCTTCCCTGTTTTATATTTTTTCAGTAAGAACTGTATAAGTAGCTATTGGTATACAGGTACAGATGACTTTATTTCTTAACCATTTCTATAACATTCATCTTTATGAGATTTTTACAATTCTTGATCATGTTTGATATCAAGTTAAAGGTTTAATTTTTAGTTGTGCTTTTAATTTGTTCTTTTTTGATATTTTATTAATTATTGTTTTGAAGTGCTCTGGGGGGCAAAACTTCATTTAAAGATACAGGATGAATCAGAGTAATTATATACTTCATTCATTACCACCAAACAGAATTGAAAGGAAATAAAATGAAGAAAGGAAAAAAAAAAAAAAAAAAAGATTTGGACTCTGGCTACCAGTTAGTGCAGAGCTGCATGATGTATCTCTGATTTACAAATACATAAATTCATGACTTGATTCTTTTTTAATTAAACATTTCTTTTTAGAAAAAAAATCTGAAACATAATTATTTGAGAGCTACAAAGGCAACAGTAATTATGATATTGGGCTTGTCACATTATCCTGAACAGTCTATTAATGCAGAGATTTTTCTAATCTGTCATTCAACTCTTCTTGCTCTCTGTTTAGCCTGTGATGCTTGCTGGAAATTGTTGTGAACCTATTATGCTGCAGAACATCTTAAATAGCCCCAGCACTTTATAATGTTAAGAGAAACCGGTCAAATGAAGCCCATGAAATGTTAAAGTCTGCTAAAAGAAATATATTCAGATGTTTTAAACTAATTCTATAGTGCACAAGAACTCATATGAAGAAAGTTATTAAATTGGAATTATAGCCATAGGCAAATCCTTAAGGAGGATAATTTAGATTGTGAATTGAAAAGAGGACAACCATGTTGGCTCAAGGCATAAATT
The DNA here is from genome assembly GCF_964211825.1 of Aythya ferina. NCBI lineage: Eukaryota > Metazoa > Chordata > Aves > Anseriformes > Anatidae > Aythya > Aythya ferina. The sequence goes on along the minus strand of NC_140298.1, from coordinate 98,325,066 downwards.
TGACATTAATCTGCCAAAATGTGGGGTTTTTATAGATTCTGACAGATCTATGAAGTCCTGTGCATAGCTATTGAGCTTTCCATTGTAGCTACTATTGAAAAATGTCTTGTTCTAATTTTGCAGTAGATCCTGCATTTCTGAGAAAAACGATTGGCTATTTTCTCTATAATGCTGTCAGGAAATAAAAAGAATTGTCTTAAGTTTGAGACAGAAATCTAATAATCACAAGTTAAAGCTTGACTTCTTGTGATCTTTGCCTCCTCACTTAATACTCTTTTCCTTTATTTTTCTCATTTTCATAACCTGTTCAAAACATAGCTTTTTTCACAGTTAAACTAAAAGTAGTTTATCTTACAGTTCCTGAACTGCTTGGAAATTTTCAGGTGGTAGCTGCTTAAAATAGACAAGTATGAAATACTGCAGTGACGATGTTTCTAATTAACTGTGATTACATACTTTCCAATTCTACTCCTTAGTCCTATGTTTAGGCCAACCCGAAGCAGCTGAAGGTTATACCAAGAATATTTTACAAAATAAGCAGTTCATGTCAGTATATATTTTTCTGTAGTATGTATCTGTTTTCCAGGACACAATGTGAATCACAACCACCATGGTCCTCGATGATCAATTAAGTGATGAAGTAATGCATCTTAATGGATTTTAGCTGTAACTTTATGCAACAACTTTTAAGACTGCATACACTATTATTAACAATAATTAATCTACCTTAAATTAAAATTGAAGGTAAATTTTAAAATAATAATTCTATATTGTAGTTCAAAAGTGTTTTTTTTTTAATTTTTTAATTAAATTTCTTTCTTAAATATTATTTTCCCCAAATCAGTATTAACTGAAAATGTATTTTTTTAATTTATAATTACATTATAGCATTTATTTAAATTGTATAGTTTCGTACTTCTTTTGTAATTAATAGTGTCATCTGTGAATCACTAAGGCTATGCTAAGGAGAATAGATGCTAAAGACAAGTCAATGCAAACCAACAAAATCTGCATATGTTTAATGTATTACATAGATCATGAGTCAGGTTTTCATTGCTGTTACAAGATTTTTGACAAGAATAAATCACAACACTATATAAACTGCTTCTTCTGAAATTATTAACTGACACTAGTCAAAGTTAACATGTCACGCACTGTCCTTACTATTTCCAAATCAAAGTGATGTTGAATTTAAATTTTTCTTTTGACATTTTTTCAGTTTTGGATAGTTCTAGAACTCTTTCCTAATTCTGATCTCAGCACAGGTAATGACCCTAAGGACCAGAGATATAATGGCTGGAGTTTTTCCATAGTTTACCCTACCTCTTACTTAACATAGTTGTGATTCATATAACCAGAAATTTTGAATGTGGTAGTTTTAGACTTATCTGTCAAGATCAGTGACTTGTATGTGAGTGTTTGATTTTAATGAAAGACCTAGCACTGCCAGTTAATGTGGAGATGGCTTTTTTTACAGCCCTGGTTGTTACCACTTGATCAATTTTTGCAGAAGAAGGATATTTACTATTTTTTTGTAGTTTGACAGGCACACTCAACATGCCTGGCAGCTCAAGAACATGAAATTGCTGAGATGAAATCTGTGACAGAGGATTTCAGAATTTGTTCTGTAGGACAATAAATACTAATGCACATTTTAAGTAGAGTTAACCCAATGCTATTTATTGTATATGTTCAGATGCAGGATAAAATTGTAATAATTGCTGTGGTAGGTGTAATACTTATTTTTTATTATTTATTTTTTAAATGATCAGACACTCACAGCTTTATCAAGGTGCTGTATCATACACTTCTAGTTGGTGTGAATGAAATAATAGGCAGGTTCTGTATATTTGTTTGGATGGATGTGGATGTAGAGGATTATTCCTCTTTGTCATAGCCTCTTTGTCTGGAAAAAAATGCATGCACTGTGTTGTAGTTGGAAAAAATATATTAAAAATAATAGCTGCCATGGTTACTCTTTGCATTTTTGTAGGTGAAGTTCATGAGTGGCATATATTGCGTCTCACACATTGATCCCTGAATTGCTGCTGTCAAATTTTCATGTTCCCTACCCTCAGGACGGGTGATTGTACTCCAGCACCACAGATGCTTTTCCAACTCTACATGTCAGCCTTTGTCTTTAGTGCACAGCTCAACTCACCAAAATGAGAAAATACCTTCAAAGTCAGATAAATTATCTGCATCCTAATATCATGCATAAATAATTCTCAGCTGTGAAGTTAACCACTTAGTGCTTTTATCTTCCATATATTTGTTCAGGAAGGAAGATCTGTGAAGAGGTAGGTAGGTGCCTGAGGGTCCCTGTCAGGGGCTCAGAACAGAAGAACTTCAGAGACAGAGCCAGCACTTCGTTACAGTCTATCAAATTCAGTGGCCAATACAGCTTGCTTTCAAAAGCATCAGTTACCCATGGACATGTGGTGATTCACTTGCAGACATTGATTAGATCTCTCCTCCAGAAGGAATTCTTCCAGCTTTACTGAGAAAATAGTGTGAGATATTCTTCGCAAAGAAAGGAATGCAGGCTGGCAATGCTAAACTTCCAGTAGATAGAAATCAATGGTGCTCCCCTTAATCCTTCCATTTGGACTGCAGGCACTTAAGTGTGAAATTTCAGGGTACCTTTAATGAAAATATAAGTTCTGGTGTCTCTTTTAATTCATTTAATTGAAAACTGTAGAGACAGATGTTTAAAAAAAAAAAAAAAAAAAAAAAAAAACACTGAAAAAAACAAACAAAACACTTTATTCAGATTAATAGCAAGATTCTCAGAACTATTGGGGAAGCAAAAGACCTGCGGCTATAGGAGTGTGTCAGCAGCATATTAAATTAGTAACTGTGTGTAGGCTCAATGCAAGGCTTAACAGGTGCCCCAGATATGTTGTGCTGACTCTGTGCATTAAAGTGAATCTTATTCTGGTAACTGAGAGGAGGAAGGGGAGAAGGAAGGAATCTGCCAGCAAATAAGCTTCTGCTCATTCTAGAAAGAATCAGAATAACCTAGAGGCAGGACAGCATCAGGTGTCTTTCACTGGATCTCTTGCACCATAAGGAGAACTAAAGTACTACATGATAAGTAGAGGATGGTAGAGAATGCTATGAAATACAGGTGATGTGAGAAAGAAACAATCTATTAGACTGCATCCGAAATGAAAACTATACCTCCCTCAACAGGTTTCCAATGTTTTGCCTGTTTACTATGTCAGAGTCTTAGAAGAATTACTTTTGTATTTTGTAAACTGCAATGACAATGAAGTCCCTAGAAAAGAAAGCAGTTATGTTAGCTGAAATATGTTGCCTGTTACTATGGGAACAGTAGCTCACAATTTTTTTATATAAGCACTTGAGCTACAGTTTTATGACATCTTATTCTAACAGAGAAATGTTTATACTTCATCCAGCATCAGGTTTTTGCTTTGTTTTAAAAATAATATTGGGCAGTAATCCCCAAGAGCAAATCCTGAAATAATATAATACTCCATAGAAATATCTTTCATAATCATTAACTGAACAATTTTCCAATTGCAACATAATCAGGAAGATACCAACATACCAACCCTAAATTTGATTTAAATCTCCATTGCCAATTGTTTAAACATGTGTAGATACAGAAGAAAAAAAAAAAAAAAAAAAAAAAAAAAAAAAGGAAGAAAATCAGTCTAAGAAAGCATTGTTTATTCTGCATGTTGCAATTAAGACTCTGCCTGCCTCCCTTTACATCATTTTTGTCACAAGTTGAGGAATACCCCAAAATAATCAATATTAAAAAGCCTTCAAAAGTGTAGCCCAATCCCTCATGAGTTTTAACCAGAACCTAATCTTGTATTATCTTACAAGGCATTCTCACTGAATAGAGCCAAACATTTGTTTTTTTTCCCTGATGAGAATTACCTACATTCTTGTAACACACTTCTATACCATGCAAGATACACAGTAGCTGTTCATTTCTTATTCAATAAAAAATGCTATATTTGTCTCAATATCAGAAATTGAAATTTGAAACTTATACTTTCCCCGCTATGCTATTTTATGACATTATGTAGTTGCTAAATAAACAAAGGATTATCTACCTGCAAGAGACCAGAATCACGCCAAGCAAACAATATTTTCCCTGTATTTATTAAGCATGTGATTCAAGTAAAATAGATAAATATTATGAGAAGAAAACAATTTTTTATGACTATGGAGATACATTCATTAACACACTGAATAATCTAGGAAACATTTTCCCCTTAAAAAGTATACTATTTTTCAGTTATCTTACAACGTGGAATAACCCCATTAAACAAAGCTTTTATTTTCTTTAAGCTCTTCATCTACCATTTGCCTTGATATTTTTTTCTTGATGTTGCAGTTGTGCTGTCTACATCTCAAAGAAACCCCAGAACAAATACATTCCTTGGGCAACTAAGGTATCCACTAACGCACGACTTGCACGGTGTGCCATCAAGCATTTTGTGGGTTATTGCTAGGATCTTTGTTAATGCACCAATAGGAAGAATTAGTAGTAATAAAAACTATTTTTTCTTAATTACTTTCCTGGATCAAACCTTCCTTTCTTCCTTATAGGTATAATTATCCTACCTGTAGGACTGAGTCATCCCTTTTATGCCTGTCTGTTCTGAATCCCATGTACCCATTGAGTGGACCATACCAGTCAGTGTATAGATAGCCCCTGATTAGCAAGATACAGCAGGCCAGGGTCCAAGTTTTCTCATTGCCATGAGGCCAAATGTGTACAGTGCTAGCACACTCCTTGAGCATGTGCCTCAGCGTGTTTCAAGAATTCAGGTAAGCCAGGCATCTGTGCCAAAAGACAGTTTTGATGCAGGCACCTTATTTGTAGAAATTGAAGACAGAAGTGTCGTGATTTCAATGGTACAATGCAAGCAAGAGCTGTGTTATGTCAGCCTGCCTCAAGGCCAGCTTGATGTCCCTGGCCCATTTTATCTGCAAGCATGAACAGAGCCCGTATTGATATTCCTGGGGAACAGCTTGTACTTGTACTGACATGTTCTCTCATTCTGACTATTGCACTTGTTTCTCCTGTGACCATCAGATAGCTAGCTGAGTTTTCTTCTTTGGGCCTGCATAAAATTGTGGGGCAGTTTTTCCTCTGCTATACATTATTATGGCAACTTTGAGCTGAACTGAGCTATGGCACTTTAGAACAACTCAGCAACTCTCATCTGTTTCTCTCTCACATGAACCAGGAAGATAACCCTATTCATCCTCACTCTCTAATTCCTGTGGAGTTTTCTAGAGATACATTCAAGATCAAGCTCAGAATAGCCTGATGGTTTGTTTGTTTTATTTGTTTGTTTCACAGAAAATCTTTAAAAGTCTTCCTACACTGCCTTGTAAACAACTTTTCTAGTATGATCCTGGGTCAGGATTTGCTTGATGCTCTAAATTCTGGCAAGGTAGATTATAGCTGTGTTTGGTGATTGTCACATCTTTCTAATGAAATTAGTGAACTTTGTGCTTTGAATAGACGTTACATTATTCTCTCCTCATAAACTCTAAAAAGCTACAGAAAGTGTGTTCCTATTTTTGTGTTTAAGATTATAGTCTGTTTTTTCTTGACCTCTTCTTCTGTATTTTAATGCTTAGTCTCTAAAATATTACATACAGTTTGCATGACCTTTTGCAAACCTCTTCAACATGGCATGCAATAGGAAATATGTCTGCAGCAAAAATTATGGAGATAAAGTGACTGTTTTAATCTTATTTATGTTTTTAAAGTCATCTTGTTCATTTTATTGAGAAGAAAGTACATTTTTAGACAGAAACTTTCTCAAATGGTTAAAAAAAATCATGCTTGATTTGCACAATAGAGATTTTTATTTATTTTTTTTCTTGAAATAGAAGCGTGCTAAAAGATTTTAGGTATTTTTTATAGTTGCTTAACTGAAATCAAATTTATTTTTCCATCAGTGTTGGATATGCAAAGAATGCTAGATAAGGTTTTGTACATGTTAGTATAAGATATAAATACAAGCTATAACTTGTATTGCTATTAAACTGTTTTCCTGGTAGCACATATATTCAAAAAAAATTCTTTAAAGTGTGAAAAATAGAAATGTTACAAATCTGCAAAGGCTCCTAACCGGCCTTGGTACAACTTCCATCCAGACTGTTATGGCAACTGGTATTATTCTCAAACACCAGTACAAAGTTCAAAATTCCTAAAAATTTCTTTGCAGGCTTGCCTATGTTTTTATTACCATACCTTGGTAAGGAAATACGAGAATAGCTGGGGCAATTCTCAGGACCTACCTTGGAGCAAGTAGCTGAGCTCTGGAGGCTGATTTCCTTATACTAGGCAACGGAGAAGTATAGTCTTTGGCTTTACTTCTATGAAGAAAAAAAATATATCACCTGGGATTTAATGAGATCTTTCTGTTGTTTTTTATTATGTTTTCTTGATAAAGAATTTCAGTACTGGCACTTTGACATCATTTAGCATTAACTATCTACACTTGAATTTCAAAGGTGACATTCATTTTACCTAGGTATTTACACTACAGGTGTGTGTTGTTAAAGGTAGTTGCCCCAGCCTCACTTTACATTAAATAGAGAAAAGCAAGTACTTTCAGGATATGATTCATCTGACCTATTTAAGATGTCTGTTTTAGGATTAGATGAATAGCACCCTAGAAGCACTTTGTCTCCACATTACCTATATATGGACTCAAGATTCTACTAAACCTCATTTAGGCAGTTCGATCTTACTGCTGCTGAGTCAAATAAGCATGCAAAAAAGTTCAGGAGGTAAGGCTTTTAAAGGACTTTAAAGCATGTCAGTATTTTGGTAGAATTCTAGTCAAGTAATATACACCTCTTTTGTTGTTGTTGTTTGTATTTTGTTGTTTGTTTGTTGAATGATACATAAATTTATTTTTCCATTACCTACTCTTTGTGAAATTGGTAATGTATTTGTTGCACAGGCAAGCCTTAATTAATCAGGATAATTGATGAACAGGGTAATCTCCACAAAACAATTCCTATTTAGACAGATAGAAGTACTGAAGGCTACTTTTCAATGAGTTTGTGTTCTCAGACTGAATTTTCATTGCTCCCTTCCCCATGTTCCTTTATTTCCCCACATAACAGCCCATACAGAAGCAAATCTGTCATTAACCCAGAGCTGCCTGAGCATTACCTGACTAATACCCCTCTGCCATCTGGGCACTGGCCTTCCATCAGCTCTGGTATCATGGCTAAGCTCTGCTTCAGTGGAGACACTAACTTGCACATCTCTCCTTTGCACATTTTACGACTTTCACAAATTATCTCTGTGAATTCTGATTCTCTTCCACATCAGCCCTTGGGTTCTTTGACTTAACTGGAGACTTCCAACTGCCAGACAAATGGACTACCTGATTGCACAAACCAGATTTTATTATTTATTCTGTGCTAGAAGTACACATAAGACATACAAATAAGCCCAAAACAATACATATTTAAAGTGCAGTTGCAGACAGCTAACATTAATAATGCTGTGGAATATGAAGCACAGATATCCCTAAATCACTATTTAATTGATTAGCAACTCTTCATAGCGCAGTTCTGTGGGTACGCATCTATACTATTTGCAGACTGGGACCAGTCTGTATGGAACTTCCTCTAGTCCATCTGCAGCATGGCAGAACCTCAGCTGATAGTGAGCAGGGGCAGACCTTGCAGACTGCCCACAGCAGGCCTGAGGATCCTTGCCACTGCTGTCCTCAATCAGTGACTTCTTATGACGTGGCTCCTGCCCACCTCTGTGCTAGAGTTAGTTAACTCAGCAGACTTCTGTCCAACTAGCACCATACCTGGCTTTACCCTGCTTTTTAAGATCTTTGTGCATACTGAATTTTACCTGGCCAGATATATAGTTCTTTCTCACAAAACACGCTTGGCAGATCCATGGATGGATGAAGAGCCTTGTCAGTATGAAAATCAAGTAAGTTGGGTCAACTTAAGGTGACTGAGGCAATACCCTTGCACTGTATTTCATATTTCTTCTATCTGTCTATATTTTTAGTCATGCATGAATTCATTCTGCTCAGGCTCAGAGTTGGTCATTCGTGAGCAAACTGCAGGCCAAAAACCATGTAGCCATAATTACTGTGATACAATATAGAGCTAATAAAGCTCTGCTGAGAACTGAGATGAAGTCCAGTACTGTGCTAATGACAACTTGCATGGCTTTTGCATAGAAGTTGGCTCACACATAATCATCAGAGCCCGTCTTTTTGCAGAAAGCTTTTTAGAGACCCTCAGTACTGGTAATCTCATGTTGTATTTTACCTGTAGCTTGTGTGAAGGAAGAGCTGACTGAGACATTAGTCTAACTAATAAGCCTTGCAGAAGCACAGGATTCAGAAAACACCATTAAAGCTGATGATAATTGTGAACAGCACCTCTTCAAATATGATCTTTAAGACTGACTGGAGTGCCACTTAAAATGCACTTTTAAAAAGCAGGATCTGTATCCAGCTGCCTGCGAGAAATCTCACAAGCACTTCTACAGCTCTAATCATAACGCTGTGCTTTTCAGGCCTGTTTTTTTTTGCTGATCCTGGCTTAAAAGGTCAGACAGTTCATGTATCATTCATTACTTTGACCTAGCAGCATCAGGCATCTGTAGCAGTTAACTCTGCAGCTATTATTCTCTAACCCCTTGGAAGTGAAGGCTAGAAGCCTCAAAGTCCTGAGCTTTGAATTTGCTCATGTTTCAACAAAAAGATTTTGCTATTGAAAATGACACAAACCATACCTCGAGTACATCAATAAGGCTACAATGTAGGGTGGGAATAGAAGAAGAGGAACTGACTGCTAGCAGTAATTCTTGCATAACTGGAATACACAAGTGCATATTAGAAATACAGGATTTAGGATTTGGGGTGTTTCTTGTGTTTATTCATTTGTTTGTTTATTTATGGAATAATACCTGTCCCTAAGGTTTAGTGTGGTATTTCTCATCTTAAGGTATGAGGCTGAATAAGAACTCACATTAGACATTTTACTTTTATTTGTCTCCATAGAAACTGAATGATCAAATGTGTTAAGTTATTTTTGTCTTTGGAGTCTTTATGTACCTCAGAATTTGGACATGTGTTCAGAGGGAAAAGCTGTGAGATCTCAATTAAATTGTGTTGCTTTATGTATCATCAGCAGGTGAATGAGATGTTTTTGAATGGCTGTTGTAGGAAAAATAAACTCTGGAAAGAGAGAAATTTAGAACTCGCTATTGCAAATAAACTGTCTGCGATGTTTCATCAGTTTGCAAAATCTGTGCAGTGACATAAGTCCTGTATAAAATATCGAGAGCCAGCAATCTGTTGCTGTTGCCCCTTTGAAGTCCAATTGAAACAGGGAGGGCTATTGAAGGATGGTTATCGTTAATGGCTGTGTGAAATTTAATCTCTGTTGGTACTTTGTTTCTCAGCAAAGACATTGTAATTCCTCAAAACCACAGGGAAACATCACTGCAGTTGAATTAAAGCTTGCTTTATTTGACTTTTTTATCACAGAGTTTTATTAAAGGAAAACCAGCCCACGGTATAGAGCTCAGACGGAGAATGAAGAGCTTCACAGGGATTGGTTTCTTTCAATCCTACTTAAGAGAAAACCTGATATTTATTTTCATTGTTTTTATTTAGAAGCAGGTAATGTCTGAAATGAAACTGCTGGGTGGTAGGGAAAGTTTACTTTTGTCAGTACTGAATTGGTGGATAGCAACATTAAAGGATCATCACTTCCTAGAGGGTTTCAAGAATCAGCTTTTTAAAAATTAGGTATTTTTTTCTTGTGCAGAGGAGAATTAGAATGACTGATGGTATAAACAACAGCAACTATAAACAAAAATGAATACAATATGAAGTCACATTCATTATGTCAGATAAAAGTTAACATTCATTTGTTGCTTTCTGTTGCAAGACAGAAAGACAAAAGGAGGCAAAGTAAAGAGTAAAAAAACATAGGAAGTGCAGGAAAGATGACACCTAGAACATGGTGTCAGACAGGAGGAATACCATGCAGAGCCAGGAAATTGTCAACATGCAGTAGAGAACAAGCTTGATATTTATACAGATGCTGTGACAAGAACACAAGTGCATATTATATCTCCATAGCAAAGAACTTTGCTGCCTCCAAGCTACCACACAGTAGAGTCTCTGTTTTCTCTTCAAAGGTTTCAGGTTAACTAAAATGCAGCCAAACATTTAGTCTGCAAGTAATAAAAATCCATGGGGTGCTAAAAAGCAGTTCTAAGGAAAACAAGGGAAGCAGAGTTTCATGGAGAGGTACACTAGAAAAGAGGTCAGTTAGCAGAGGAAATGAGTACAGTAAACTTTTATTTTCTAGGTAACTGTGTACACTCAGAGATTCATCCTTTAACTGCATGATACAGTCAAAAAATGCCATGTTTTATAAACTAAATCCAATTCTTCACGGGATTTTTTAGAGTATTCAAAGTCATTTTTAAAAGACAAGTAAATGTGTTATCAAATGAACAGAAGGCAATCTATTTATTAAACAAAGAGCATATGCTCAATGGTGTGCTGGCTTTATGCAGAGGGTAGTCACTAAATCATATAAAACAGACGCTAGCAAATATCTTGTTAGCTAGAAAATATCAGTCTTAAAATAAGCTGTACTTTCATTGTGTCAATGTCAGGCTTGCAAAATTATTTCTTGCTTTAAGAATGACAAATATGCCGTCTTATTTTGCTAAAATGAAAATTGAAATGGACATCAAACTACACAAGAATACTCAAGCACAATTCTATTCCATCATAAAGGATGGGTGTAGTGCATAACAGAACTAGTACTTTTGTAATCTTTGGTATTAAAGTGTAGTATTCCATATTTTTATGAGCAGGTAGTTAAAATCTAGAATCATAAAATTGCCAGGGACCTTGGTAGAACATCTCATTCAGCTCCCGCTCAAAGCAAGGCCAACACTGAGTGTTTGCTCAGGTCCTTGCAGAGTCAAGTTCTAAGTATCTCCAAAGATAGAGATTTATCCAGTCTTTCTGGAAAACCTGCTGTAGTTTTTGACACCCTTCAAAGGTACACATTCACCATGGTGTCCACCAGGAACCCCTATTCCTTTTCTACAAAGCCTTGTAATCAGTTGACCACCAGCCTCAGCTGTGGCACAAGGTTATTACGTGCCAGATGCAGGACTTGGCATTTGTCTTAAATGACGTGAATTTCATATCAGCCTGTTTCTCTAGCCCTCCTGGGTTTTTCTGGTTAGCCGTCCTTGTCTCCAGCATGTTGACCTTTCCCCTTATTCTGAGACCATTGCTGGTGGTGGACTCTGTCTCCTCGTCCAGACATTAGTGAAGACGTTCAACAGTGGTTTTAACCCCTGGAGATGCCACTAGTATCCAGGCACCAGCTGGAATTTTTATTACTAGTCACAACACTGCAAACTCAGTAGTCCTGAGTGTTTTTCCATCCACTACAAGGATAGACTGTCCACCTATCCAAAACCATAACAGATGTATGAATAGGGGTTAATTATGCTGATAATATATGTGATACTCATGAATATTAATGCATTACATTTGTGTCATTCTCACTGAAAACAGTCTGTTTCGGTTCATTATTAGTATTTAGTACACTAAAATGTTTCTGGTTATGCAGCTGTTTCCACTTCAACTCAAAGTGTCTTTGGAATTTGGTATTTCAGATACAGATATTGTCTTACTCTATGTTTGAGTACTGCTCCAGATGGACTGATAAGAGATAATTTCTAGAGGCAGTATTATGTGGCTAAACCTCTACAGGCCTGATCCCAAGAATGCTAAAATCACTGAAAATAGTCCAGTCTGTGTTTCTGGGCATTAAATGAGACTCACTGAATTCTCAAGTTCATTTGTTAAACAAATGAACTTACATTACTGAGGAACCGGTGAGAACAGCAGAAAAGCAGAGTGTAAAGGAAGCATCCTAAGAATGAATACCTGTAGTTTAAAACTTAATCTATATGATTTTGTTACATTTACTAGAAGATTTCACTACAAATATTCACGTCTCATACAGAATTTGATAGGAGATGAAGAAGTAATGCTTTGGGCCAGGATCCCAAACAAGATGCTCAAAAGAATTTTGGAAACACATGGGATATTTAAAATATGCATTATAAAAAGTATGAAGGGAGATTTGATTCCTTGTCCGGAAATGTCCACTCATCTCTTAGTGCAGACAGTGGGTATTGTGTTAGCATTGAGATATTATAGTGAAAAAAACACCAAGGAAGTATAAATACATGCACACAAAGATAAGCTTTGGTGCTCTGAGAAATATTCAAGAACAACAATTTTGCCTTCTGGCTACCTTTGCTGTTTGGGGAATTATTTTTCCTTTTCTCGTCAAATTGGAAACTTGCTCACAACAAATTTCACTCCTATAGGACAATATCTTTCAGAAAGAATCTATAAAAACATTGTTATCTGCATTTTTAAAAAATGTGTGCTTGTATACATTCACCTGGAAATTTGAAACTTTCCTAGTAATATAGGATTAGGGATGCTTCTGGAAGTTTTGAGTCACATATAAACATTTACCTTTATGTGTTAAAGCCAATATTTAGTTCCTAAAGCCTGGTTGTATTTTGGAGAAGGATTTATATTCATTCTTATGCTCAAATTTCAGAAGTGACGTTCTAGTTGGAATCAACCTTATATATATATATAAACATAAAATATAAACTAATGGTGGAATGACGTGATTAAAATAAGAAGAAGAAGAAAGAGATAAGGACTTTAAAGGGCCCCAGGACTAAATGATTTGGCCAGCTTCTTGTAAAAGAAATGCACACTATTTACAATAACTATTCCTCAAAGTCTTTCATCAGGTCTGGTATTTACCTTGGCTTTCATTTACACTGTTACTTTCAGTTACCTTTCGTTAATCTTTTAACTAACAAGCATGACTCCTGATAAACTTTGTAAAGGAAGGTGAAACACACAAATGAAAAGCCAAAGGAGTTGTTTCTCTGAAATAATTTTGTAATTGTTTGAGTGAAATCCACATATTTGTTAGTCAATTCTATCCAGTTTTCTGCACCAGAAAGCAGGTCTGTGCAATTCCTTACAAGTTACTTATTATATTATACACTTCAATATTCTTATCTTAAAATACCATATGCACCCACAGAGAGATCAGGCAAATAATCTACTTCTTACTTTGTTTCTGGTGTTACAGTGTGATCTAGATTTTTCAAACATTGCAGTTGTTCTTTCTTCACTGTTTGAAATGGTCCCCGCTAAGAAACACCGCCACAGCTGAGGGATGATGGAAGGTGCTGCTTTCCTGGAGAAGTTCAGCTTTGAATGTAGGTCACTGTAACTGCACTGAGTGAAGGGAATTTATGGCAGTGTGCACACACCGGCTTGGCGAGCAGTCAGCGCTGTCAGGAACTGATGATGAGGGCACCATGTGGTCATGAGAAGGAGTTTCCTCCTCGCTGCCAGCTAGAAAAGGCAAGCTGAATAACAGCAGCAAAAAGCATATGAGAAATATAATCAGGACTGTTACCTGCCCAATGCTGCCAATTTTGCTATGGGAGAGTTATTGCTGTTAGGCCTTTGTTTCTGAGTGGGAATAGCATTTGCTTTGTTGCTGATAATTGTTGTTTAGATTGCAGTATCTCCACATAACCCCAGCAGAGAATTCCTCATGTTCAGTGGGAAGAAAAAAAAAAAAAAGTAAGAGAGGAGAAATAATAATGCTTTCCATAATAACCAGTCTAATAACTTCTGTATATCGACTAGACCAAATTTGGAGTTTTCTGTGTAAAGAAATACATCTTTCACATCTACCGTCTTTTCAGATATACAGAAGGTACATTGAAAGATTACATTGTACATGGGTCTTTTAGGATATTGATCAGATTTTTATGTTTAAGTAATACCTCTGTAGATGTGTCATCTTGACATGAGATTAAAGCTCTTTGTATTGCTGAGGTAGTGGGAAGTATATCCTCACACAGCTTTTGAAGTTGTTATTCATGAGCAATCAGCTACTTCGAACACTGCAGCAGAGAAAGAAGTGTGACATGTTGGTATTTTGTAGTTCTTAATATACTTTATACATGTATTATTAATAATAAGATAGGAAAAAAGTGAAGATATTTGTTTTGGGTAGGTGTACTTCATTGCTTTAGACTGTCACAATTGCTTTAATCTTTTCAGATTTCCAATTTTCTTGAAGCCTGAACGTAAACTGAAGACATGTTATTAAAAAAACTGACAGATCATACAAGATCTGATACTGGATTATGAATATCTCTTAAAAATTGAAATGCTGCAATTCCGCAGAATTACATAGGGAATCATACAAAAAGGAAAGGAAGTAAAAGAGATTTTGTAGAAACATGTTCTTTAGTTGAAATCCCAACAAATTCTTGTACTTCTTCATTTAATTTCTTTCTGTTTCAAGTTGAAACAAATCCCACATTTGTCCTGTTTTTTTGTTTGTTTGTTTGTTTGTTTAATTTATTATTATTTTTGTATTATTATTTGTCTTCACACAATACTTTAAATTTCAGCTGGCTCTGCAGACATGTCAGAGGTTCCCCACTGTCTGGGCTTTAGTGTAGGAGGTCTTTGGGTTAGGAGCAAGAGTGAAATCTTTTCGTGTGTGTTTTCATAAATTGAATGTGTGGGCTTTCCATTTATTTCAGTGAAACAGTTTACTGTTTGTACTCCTATTTTGTGCAGCTTATGCAGCATGGCCCTAATCCTAAATAATAAAAATAATTTTCTGTGACCTGTTTTTGATTTCTGCTGAATTCAGAAGATAGTTTTTTCACTTTATATAGTCCTTAAAGAGAAATTCTTTCTGCAGATGAGAAAGAATAAGGCTATTAAACAGAAATATGAGGTGGAAAATACATGTGTGGAGTCTAGATACTTTTCTCAATTGTAGTAGAAATCATAGGAGCTACAGTCCTCCTTTCTAAAGTTTCACTTCATCTGTTTTTTAATTCGTGTGAATTAATTCCAAAGAAACCACATGTAAAATATAATAAAGGAATCTCAGGATGAACCCAGATGTTGGAATATGGCGACATCAAGACCTCTGCCTTTCCACCTATTAACTAGTTACCTTAAACACTTAACATTGCCTGGTTTGGGCTGACAGCCATTTTTTAATCCATGATGTCTTATTCCTGTCTTCTCATTTCCCATCAATTTCTGATGTGACAGCTTATCAAATGCCTAGGTGAAATACAGACAGATTGCTTTCATCACCTTTCTATCATCTATTTCCTTGGTCACCCTTTCAAAGAACTCATTTGGATTTGTTTGGCAAATAAATGTAAATTGGAGTTTGGGATTATTTTTTTCTGTCTGTCATTCTTAAAGAAGTAGACCCTGTTTTCCCAAATGATTGATATAAGTGGTTTTTCTAGGGAGCAGGTTAGTCTGAGTTGCATTTTTCAATCCTGTTCCTTTCCTGAATGCAGCAGCTAGTATTTAACCCTTTTCAAGTCTCTAGTCTGTAAGAGACTAGTAAGACAGCTCACCTCTGAAGACCCAGGTGTATGCCGCTGTAGTATCACAAAGAAGGAAAAATGAAAAATATTTAGAAATCTGTTCGAGTCTACTGCTGTTCTTCTAAGCTGAAGTATCACCTGCTGTAGCAACTTGTCCAGCAAGAGCCCAGAGACATCCCATTTGCAATTTCAGCCACTTAACTGTGCTTTGCAGCTGGTTGCATGCTGTTGGGCTTTGTAAGCATAGCCTAGAGAAATCAAATGTTAGGCTCTATTTCTGAAAGGTTATAGTAAATAATGAAAACTGAAGCTAGGGCTGTTTCACGGAGTGGCGATTTTTATTGTCAATATCGTGTATGTCACTAAGCGTAGGGACAGATTCCCAAAGGGCAGTCCCCAGCAGGAGACAGGCCTGCACGGCTCTGCATGGGGTGGGTGTCACCATCACTTTCCTTGTGGTTGCCTCAAGTGGGGGGCTCAGAGAGGGGGTGGATGGAGTGCACAATACTGTCAACCAGCTCCCAGAAGATGAGGATTAGGATTCCTGCCTGTGGCAGAACAGTGGTGTGCTGGTGTGCTTTGTGCTACACCCCACGCTGTCCACATGTCATGACTGCCTAAAAATCAAGCCCTAGTGGAAATTCAGACAGAAATCAGATGCCTGGCCTGTGATTTTTAGGTTGTGGTGGAGCTCAGGAAAAATTCAGAGGTCTGGTTCTCTACCAGTAAATTTTCAAAAACAGTAATACATATTATGAACGGAATTTTCTGAGCAAGCAAGAAGTTACCAGTAAAGAGCAGGAGATGCTGGATAATTTCTGGATCTTTCTTAACAGCTGGTTCTACTATGTCCATATTTAAGGCTGCCTGAGTCTTGATTCTGATTTCTAAAATCAAGGTGAAAGCAAGTGACACGTAATAAGACATTCATATGCCCATGCAGTGGTTTTCTTTCCTTTTACAGTCTACAATATCTTTACAATGGACTTTGTTGACTAACTCTTTCAGGGACTTTTCTCTGCTATGTGTTTGCTTCAGTTCTGTAAGACTGCTAAGCACATTTCTGGAAAATTCAGTACTAGCTTTGTGCAGAACAGGGGCCAAAAGCTCTAGCGCTGAAGTATTTGCCTACTCTCCCATGCAAAGACAACAGGTCATCTGGCTTTCTTAGGTATGGATCTCATAACAATGAAAGCTTGATAATACTTCTTTGACATTATGCTAATGAAATGTCTTACTTTAAAATTAATTCTATAATACAGTGCAAGTGTGTGCATCATTAAATAATTCCAATAGTGCAGTCACCAATCAGAGTCAAAATATTAATTTCCATCACTTTATAACTGAGAAAAAGATCTCTTTCTATTATTTTATTCTTTGATTACACATCTATTTCATCTTGTAAAAGACAAAATTTAATATTGCTCCTTAGATTTGAATTTAAATACAGATATGAGCTGGCTTAATTAATCATCAGTGCATATGACTAAACCATATAATACCTATTAAACCAACAAAAAGATAGCTAGCACTGTCAAAGGAACTTGGAAATGTATAATGGGTGGAAAATAAGAACAAAGACGTAGTGCTTGGCCTGTAGAGCTTCTGTTGCTGTTTTGTACGCCTGTTTTCACAGGCAGCAGGGATTGCACAGAACATCAGATGATACAATGGAACAAAGAAGGATGCTGTCCCATCCAGGTATTGTGTCATGAACAGCTGAATTTTCCCAGAGAGATAATGTAATTTTTAAGATTTCTACATACACCCAGTGCACTGTAGTCCTGTAAATATATATATATATATAATAAAAGAATAGATATATAAAAGCTATGTATGTTTTTATGTAAAAGGGTGAGATTCTAATATTCAGATAGATCAAAGTCTACATCCCATGTTCACATCCTCAGCTGGCTCTCTATCCATTTAATTCAAAAAATTACTTTGTCTTTCTACCCTTTTTGCTTAGTGACAGCAGCACAAATAAAGACTCAATCTTTCTGTGGGTTTTAGTTTCATACAATGACCATTCTAAAAGCTTCAAAAATAGTGGGGAAGGAGTGAAAGAAGGACAAAGAGATTCATTATCCTGTACACATTTTTTAACCAACAGTTGCACACAGCTTTGGTGTCATTAGATTTAGTGAGTCTAAAAGAAAAGTGACCTTCATATATTTGTACAGGTTTCTCTGGTGTCACTTCGGCATGACAAAATTTACTGTACTGCTGAAGAACAAAATTCAAGAGTATCTTTCGTTGTTAATTAATTGTAAATGTTCCCTTGCAAATTCTGTCAAGGAGAGATTCTATTTGATTTTAGTTGCTACGTAAATAAATAAAACAAATATGAAAAGATCATGCTGCATTCCCCCCGAAAGTCTCATTGAAATTGCATATTTAAAGAACTGACATAAGCTGCCTTTTTATCAGGTAAAAAAAAAATGTGATTTAATTGAAGTAAGTGTTAATTCTGGTTCAGTGGACATTTCAGCAATGAATCTCCAGGGAAATTCAGTCCCCAAAGCAATAGAATCAGCTGCAAATGAGGTTCAGCTTTTTACTGTGCTTTTCAGTAGATGGGCTATGCTTAAATACAGCCCCAGGTTCGTGGCATCTGGTGTGCTAGTGAGCCATGCAGATTTTACATACTGCAGCACGCTGCCATTCAGAAATAAATTAAATAAATAAAGCGCAAACCCCAGCTTCTCGCCATGGCAACTGCTGCATCTCTCAAGCCTCATGCCACCTCCTGAACAACTGCACATGGGAAAACAAGCCAGCTGCCAGCACAGAGGAAAAAGAATAGGGAGAGGCTTACAAAACCTGCCCGGGCTGTCAGTCATGGACTTCGTATAGACTTTTTGGGGCTCTGCACTTTTTAACTCTGCTTCATTATGTTTTGAAGGGTTGTTCTAGTTAGCCCTCACTATAGCATGGAAGATGGGTGGCCAATGGGAGAACTGAAGTCTGAATGGTGCAGACCCTTCTTCACAACAGCAGCTGCATGCCACAGCCTGGCCCCACCATGGGTTTCGTGGGCGGGGAGGAAAGACAGACTTTCCTGGGTCTTTCCAGAGCTGTGTACCAGCACCGGGTCACCCCAGTGGATCTTCCCAAAGACATACTTGTATGCTACACTTGAAACCAAGCTACAAACGAAAAAGGCTGTTGGCAGCAGGGGACATGAATCCCTGAGCAGAAGACTCAGGACTGCAGAAGTTATCAGCTGTGCCTGACTTCTTTCACTGAATCCTTTTTAGTAAGTAAGATGAGTGGCTGAACTCCCCCTTCTCAGGGTTATCTCAGCCAAACTTCCCCAAAAGATGGGGCCCAAAACATGGCTGGCTATTGCCTGGTGAGATACCAGTTGGGAAGGCTTAACCCCACGCCAGCAGAGTGTTAAAAGAGTTAAATCCCATGAAGGTAACTATAACAATGTTTATCTGCCTATACCAATCCTCTTCATTGGTTTTCAGATAAAAATGTTAGAAATGGGCAAACTCCATTATGTCAATATGGTATAAATGGAGGCTATGCATTTTTTGTTGCAGTCCTCTAGCAAACTTTTTGTCTTACTTCAGAATGTGATTCTTACAGTGTTCCTGATACTTTTCCTGCTTAATAAGGTTCAGAAAGGGATTAAGTGTGATGTTGCCTTCTGCAGGAACAGGAACCAAATTGCCTGACCCTCAACACCACCATATGGATGCCTTTCAGATCTAACGGGTTATTCTGTGAAAGCATTCTAGATATTCCTCAAGATTAGTTTTTAGGCAGTCATAACATGAAAGATGGAAACTCCATGTACAGACACTGAATAAGCATAAGTAAGTGTATGAAGTGTACACTTTATAAGTGTGTATATGTCCACTTTTCCCTAGCCCATTTCAAAAACAAATTGTAACAAGCATTTTGGGAGTAACTGTTCTAAATCCATTTTATATTATTAGAAATATTATTCTGGTACCTTCTACAGTCTTTACATGCACACATTTTGTTACACTTTGTCATTGTGCTGCTTAGAGACTTACTAACTTATCAACAGTGTGGCAACCCACAGTAGGTGGTTATTGAGAGAATTAACACGCAGGTGGGGAAAAAGCACAAATTTCTCCTTTTTGTTAGGGATGACTTGCTTGTAAATGCCTTTGCAGAATGCTTTCTTATCAGATGAACAGGTCAATTTGCCAGGCGAATGCCCTAGTCACTGGATTAAAAAGGCACACTTCATGGGTCACCAGATTCTTAATTATTTAAACAAGATGGAACAGCTCCAACTGGAGAGAAAATAACATTAGCCTGGTGGTTAGGGTACTCAGCTGTCACTGAGAGATGTTGAGTCAAGTTCCAACTTCAAGGCAAGCAGAGTATAGGCACCAAGCTGGGCATCTGACCATTTGCCTTTTGGCTATTCTCTAACAGCAGTGTTTACATCTCATGTTCCTCATGACAAATTTTGAAATGTTTTGATGTTGCTTCAATGAAGATTAAAATTAAGACCCAAATCTCATTTAAAAAATATTGTTTATGATGAAGAAGAGACCCACTGTTCATAAACAGTTTTAAGTGATTTATTTTTTTTTTCCTACTGAATATGCAAAATCTGGTGGATTTATTCACTTGAACTTATTAAGGGAGTGCAAGTATTTGTGTGTGTGACTGGAAGAGTTGCAGGGGGAGAAAAGGGAAAAATGTCATGGAGAGATCACCCAGAAACATCACTTTACTGACACTTTTGTCTAGCAGGTGTTCTGAAAATTTTCTTTCTCATTTTAGAGGAATGTTCTCAGAGCTGATAATTCTCTATAGCCCATTTCTTACTGCTGAACTTTCAAGGCTTTGCTGTTCTACCATTCGTTGTGCATGAGATACTCTCTGCTGGAAATCTGCCACTCTTAGGGTCAGTTAAGGTCTTTTCTTCCTTTCTGGAACACCTGAAGACTCAGGTAAAGTGGTAGCCTGTTTGGGAAAGCAGAGGGAACAGGTGAAGACAGCACTTAAATATCTTCCCATTATCATCAAGGGTTATTCTGGCAGGTATCTTCATAGATTTAGGTCATATCTGTACAGTACTTTTCTACATGTAATCAAGTACATATGTTATTCTCACTAGAAGCATCTTAGAAAGCTGTGCTTGTTCAGGCATATTTTGGCTTTATATCTTCAGGTTGGCTATGGAAGCTCTGTGCTACCGTAAAACTCTTGAAAGTTTTTCTAACAGAATTTCTTGAGGAATCAGAAAATACTTTGATTACACATAATCAGAGAGGCTCTTGAAAGATCTGTGCAGGCTCAAGATCTGGAATCTTTTCCTTTGATTAGAGTGAGGACCATATATACGCAGCTCATTGACTTCAGCAAGAGCTGTATTTTTATGCCCAAAGGTGGATTTGAGCCTTCAAGACATAGTTTATGTGTGTTATCCTCATATGGTTCCTGGAAATGTCTGTAATGGGTGCTTTACAGAGATGTGTGCAAAAGCTCAAAACCACTTCAAAGGGTAGTACTCTTTGAAGTCATCAGCCAAGTCTAATCACCTTATTAAAATTTGAGGTCACATATTGAAGTAGTCATTTGGATGCTACATCCAGATAATAAATGTTCAGAATGAGACTTTGTATGTCTGTCCTACTCTAATGCTTCTGCAAATCATGTACCTGTCCTGAGACTTCAGTACTTGTGAAAGTGGTTGTTTTGTAAGTACGGGTTGCATCCTAGGTTACAGCTCTGTGTGGCTTCACTCAGTACTCCTGCAGCAATGCACCTGGAAATGCCAGCTTAGGGGGAGCTGCTGCTGACTGCAATTTAATCAGAAAGTTTGTGTGAAGCTGACAGAGCTGACAAAACAGTTGTTGGCTGTTGGTCTAAAAATGTGTTTTCTGGATAGACATAAGCATGCTGTGTCCTGCTCCAGGACAAATGAAAACTGCTTGAATGTGGCTAACGCCATGCTGACCCTAAGCTAATAATATACCCTCCTTCACAATGGGTGTATTAGCCCAGGCTCATCACCATGCTAATTGCTTTTTGTATCTCACAAATATGAGCTATGCAGAATGGACAAGCAAACATGTCTGCTTAACTGTTCAGACACTGAGCTTTTATGGTGGTAATGAGATTGAGACAGCCACTTCTTGAGCCCAACTGTCTGCTATGGTTCTCCTATAAAAGCCTGCATGGCTTTTTTTTCCTATAAAAATACTGCATGGCTTAGACAGGATGTGAAAGGGAACTGGAATGCAGAACTACCTTAGCTGAGTTTCCCTAAGCTGCTTTTTCATCTCAGTGGAAAGCATCCCAAATCTCAGGTTTCCACCTGGCATAAAAACCTTTTGTGTGTTTTGTCTATGAAGAACAACTGTGTCATCGCTTCTGCCTTAATCGTTCTCTTGTGTTCGTAAGTTGTCTCAATAGTGTCCTAAACAGAAGACCTGGTTCTTCAAGTAGCCTATTGCATGACTTCAGGCAAAAAAAGTCCAACTTTTTTTTTACCATTTCACAGTTCATAAAATGTGAATAATGACCCCAACTACCCCATAAAGCATTCTGAGATGTACTGATGCACTGATGAAGAGAGGCACATACTAGGAAGAGGTATTACTATAACCATTATTTTTTTTCTCGGTTCACTGAACAATAATTTTTGGATAATATTTAGTGCATCTTAAGTGTTCAGATAGGAAATTTTATAGATATCTTGAGAGGTACATTAGGAAGAGAGTTTGAGGGAGTAGGCAAAACATGAAAAAAACTCCTGTGGTGTCTCCTGAAGGGGCCTGTGTACTTCAAACTCACTATCTCGCACAGGGTGTTTGAGATGAACACAATTAATGAAAAAATCTTTCATTCTGAGGGAATGTTAGAGGTAACAACATCATAGAGAGATGGTAGATGAGCAAGGATCTCAGATTTAAATCTTTGGACTCTTACTTAGGTAGATAGACCTTCATTAGACAGATAGGTAGTATTTATATGTATGTATTCAGACAAAATTTGAGGATCTAGATCCTCTTGTAAATCTGGCTCTGAAGATGATTTCTCTAAGTTTGAAACAGATCTTTGTCAAAATGATTACTTGAATTCTCACATCCATGCTAGTGCCAGAAGAAGGATCTGAACCAAATTTCTTTTTAGAATATCACTAATTATAAGCAAACATATGAACTTCATATGTGTAATATAGATGTATATACAGTTGTGCACAGAGATGAAGCAGACAGTAATTAATGCCTGTAGAAAAGGAAACTACTGTATAGACAGTATTTGAGGCCCTTTTCATCTCCTTTACTTTCAGTTTTGTATTTCTAGTAGAGAAGAAAAGGAAAGAATGAAAAACAAAGATGTGGAGGGTACATTTTGGAATAGTATGCAATTTAGCACAGTTTGCCTTTATCTTCATGTTCATAATGTTTTTCACACAGGAAAACATTATTTTTTGGTGAAAAGTAAAAAGAAAATCCAGTAAATGTAGGTTAGGGGAAGTTGGGGAGAACTGTGTCATTTCTTCAGTGATATTCTGGTAACAGCTGTAGCACAGCTGAGTTCTCCTAAGTGTAGGGGGAGGAAAGCTACACTGTTAATGGTAGAGTATTTATCTTATGTTGTTCTCCAGGCTCTGAATATTATCTAGTACTTTGTGCCAAATGTAATAAAATGGCCAGGATTCTCATTATAGAAAGCATAAATTGCTGAAGGCAAATATATTATGAGGGAAACTGTCAATGTGATAATCATGCACTCCTGTCACTAAATTGCATAAAATATATGTATTTATGAATATGCTAACACTCTAGACCATTTACTGGTGGAATAACTGTAAGAGTATCCACTGGGAATATTTTATTCTTTTTGTCATTTTTTCATTGCTGCATAGCCTATGGAGATCAGACATTACACTATATTTGAAAAGTATTATAAATAGGTCAGGATGCCAGTATTTGCCCAGTCACAGTCAGACACTTGTAATAATATCATTTTAGGAATTACAAAATCATTTGAACAATAAATTAACTTGCAATTCAAGGGAAATGAAAATCAGCCAATGTAAGTTGGGCCTTTGTTAAAAATATAAAATTATCTGGTTTTACTAACGGAATGCATGCTTCTCAGACATATAAATCTTTTAAATGATTTGGGTGATAGTCATCAAAGAAATACTGGCTAAAATCATTTTAGCAGTTTAATAGTTACAAATAGCTAGCTTTAATACATCTGAATTTCAAAAGTAACTTCTTATGAAAATCATTACATTTAGGTACTCAAAAACAGCACTTGTGTACTATGATTAACTTGGACTTTGAAACTTTCCATCCTCACCAAAAGGGAAAGAAAAGGGAGAGATACACAGAGTGACCTGTTTTCCCCATGCCCTTGTTCCTGTGCAATATGGAACATGAATTTCTGGAGTATGCTCCAGCTCCAGTCATAAATGAGAGACACATCTGAGTTGATCCATACAGCCTAAACTTCCTGCCTTTAATGTTGGCCAAAATGCTGGAGCAGAGAAAAAGGAACGAGATTTTTGGTATAAATTAAAATTATGTTTTGTTGATTTATCTTTCTGGTCTCCAGTTTCGTTTACAATGCTGAAATCAAGGACATTATTCTGCTTTTCTAGTGCCCGTATGTTTAGAATTACCTCAGATAACGCTGGAAAACAGGAATATTTTGGGCAGAACTCATTTCTGAATTAGAATGTCAAATATAGGTATCCACATGTGGACATGATGTCTGTGATCCCATTATAACCTGTGAAGGTCTCATTGGTGGAGCATCAGCTCACAGTGCAGACTCCATTGACTATATTGAACAAATCTCCTTTAAGTATATGGCAGCTCAGATGCGTAGCACACATGTAGACACCTACAATAAGTATGAAGCTAGGAATTAAGTCTCATCCATAACATCTTCCAAAAGAATTAAGTATGATAGTCAGATGTTCAGAAGCTGAATGCCTTTATTTAACATGGTCAGACAGCTTGTCAGAGACATTTGTTGGACTTAACATTCAAGATTGGGGTAGATACTGTAGCTACATGCATTCAAGTAAACTAAACATGCCCAGGAATGGTGCTGGGTAGTTATGCCAGCTGGCATAGCCTGACCTACCTTTTGCTGGTAAATCTGTCAGTCTCCACAACTTGTCTGTGCACATGAATGCTTGTATGCAATGTGTTTGTTGGGCATGGAAGAGATCTGCTAGCCTGTCTGCAAGATTCTGATTTCCATACCTATGACAGGAATGCTTTAGGACTATACACCAGAACCTGGAAATGTCCCTGTCATTTTTTTTTTGTTTGCTATTTTAGTTACAGCATGTAGCTAGCACTTCTTATCTGTATGACTTGAACACTTTTTCTTTGTATCCCACGTGATATATCTGGTCTGGAGGAGTGTCACAGTGCTGTGAATGAAATGTAGTGATTTGGTTGTCGATGGAGGAAAAAAAATAACAAAACAGACACTGATCCAGGAAATCAGGGAATAAGGTTCACCTTCCCACAGCTTATAATGATGACTTGGTATAATGAAGCAACATTTCTCAGGATTTTCTAGCAATGCACAAAGAAGTAGTATGGAAAGATGAATCGTGCCATGGAAACAGAATTTATACATTGCCTTGAGCAGGATGGCACCATAGTGTAGGACTAACAGAGCATATGTAATAATAATGTTAAACATAATCTAAATTTGAATTATTCTTATATGAAAATACAGCTTAACTCACTATGTTTATGTTAGCCTATTTTCTTAAAAATATAAACATAAATAAAATCAACCCCTACAAAGATGTAACTCACAGGGTGCTGAAATATGAGTTTGTTTCTTTATAGTACTGTGCCTATTGACTTTTAGAGGTAACTCGGGTATTTTTGTATTGTATTTGAATATGTTCTCCAGTCTGATTTCTTCCTATTATTTTTACTGAAGGAATAATACAGTCAGCTTTAAGTGTGCTGAAAATCTCTCTCATCACCCACTTCAGTGCAAACTGAAATTATGACAGCAGATAAAGAAATAAATTCAAATGATCCTACGCAGAAAGCCTAGTCAAAGAAAAACAGCTAGGTTTTACAGTAAAATATGGATTTGGTAAATAGCAACATTTTTTGTTTTAATACCTGTGTTGCCATCTTCTCTTAAAATTACTTCAATTTAAATGAAAAGCAGATTGTTTCCCTTATTTCATTCTTTTGTTTGTTTTGCACATGACTTTTACGCCAAGTATTGCTGAAATGTTGCAACTACCAACAGATTAAGGTGTTTGCATACTGTGTTGAGTCTTTATATTGTACTGTTTTTATTACCAGTATAATCTCTTCCTATATTTTTGAAAGTCTTACCACCATTCTGATCTGTAAATAGCAGACTGGTGAAATAAAATTCTATATCCAAAAGAAATGAATGGGATTTAAGCTTCTCTCCCTACTGATTTTGGATGAGTAAGCTAGGATGCCCAACATATGTGTGTTTTAGGATATAGGACACAAAAATGAAAACACAGTGCCTGACTAACAGTTACTTTGGATCATGTTTTATAACCACTATATTTGCAAGTGTTATATTTCTGAGCCCATGAGCTGAAGAGGGGCAGGCAGAGCTCTGGAAGGTGCAAGGGCAAGAGCTGTCTGGGTCTGTCCGAGCAGTACAAGAACAGGCAGACATACCATCCTTCTAGCACCCACCGAGCTCCATCTCCTTAGCAGTGCTTTTGATGGGCCCATCAGCACCACTTTGGCAAGGAAGGCCTGAATACAGTCAAAAAGAGAAACTCGGAAGCTGTTTTCAAAGGGTACAGCTGTATTTAATGTTTCAGAGATTGAGTAGCTCAGGCAGAATGACTTGCCCAAGGTTTCAAATCAAACCAGCAGCAAAAACAGTAATTAAGAACCATGAGTTCCTGATTCACAGCCCTCATTCATTTGCCCAGATGCTTCCACTTCTCCATTCCTTTAGTGTTTTTTTTTTGTTTTGTTTTGTTTTTTTCCAGAAAGTTAACTGCAGTTGTAGATTTTAATTCATCTCCCTTTGAAAGACCAGAGCATCAGAGCCTCAACATGCATTGTAAATCATGGGCAGTGGTACTAACCTGTCTCTTGAAAATTGAGAATAGAATACCGAACTCAGTTTTGCATGTTAAAATTAAATATTTATCACAAAAAGTTTTGGGAAAAGGATACTGAAAGGTCACTTTTTCCATTGTGGTCTGGCAGCAGAAAGGACAGCAAAGATTTTCAGAGAATAGCTAAAGCAAGCATATTGCTTCATTCCTTAACCTTGTCATGCAAATTCTTCACTTAGTCCATCAAATGTGTCCTATTGCCATTTATCCCCTCAACTCCATTGTCATTCACCTCCAAGAGCCATGCTTTGCATTTCCTACCTACTGTTTTTCTTTTCATTACTTCCTCATGCTTGCACTGTCTTGCATGCCCAACAGCAGTTCTGTGGAAGCAAATTTTCTGGACAGTGAATTGTTATCTAGCTTCTTCAACTTTCTGATTCACTATCCAGAGGTGATCTTATTTTAAAAAATGTTGTGTGAATCTTCCACCCATTTCTACTTGATAGAAGTTAATAC
Organism: Aythya ferina; assembly: GCF_964211825.1. Classification (NCBI taxonomy): domain Eukaryota; kingdom Metazoa; phylum Chordata; class Aves; order Anseriformes; family Anatidae; genus Aythya; species Aythya ferina. The sequence goes on along the minus strand of NC_140298.1, from coordinate 98,297,959 downwards.
TTTCCTGGACCCCATTTTGCCAGCTGATTGTCTGCACAAAACCCTGCAAAATGTGTTTGTTTGTTTTTAGTGTTTGTTTGATTGTTGTTTTTTTTTTTTTTTTTTTTTTTTTGCAGCTTTCCAGTTACTCAGACATAAATAAGTAAAAACCTTCATATTTGTTACCATTTCAGACTTGCGGTCAGTGCTTTTTTTGACTCCTGTCTCTCCTTCCCTTGCATTTTGGTCATTGTCATCATCTAATATTTGTTTTTAGAAATGAAAGTAAACCTCAACATGAAGGAAGAGATTCTCTTCTACAGCTGTGTACTCCCTCTCTTGGATTTCCCTTCACATATTTCTATACCTTACAAAGCACAATTAATCTTTTTTATCTTTAGGACTTTGTAGTTCTCCTTGTCCTTCTTGTTGTTATCTGCAGAGAGGTAACACTCCAAGCCTTGCATCTGATTCCTTTTGCACTGAGCACCCTACAAATGTGGAAAATCAGCTCCCTTTTACAAACACATCATTCTCCAAATAGAAGACCCAGAGTGAGAAGAGATGGTATACCATGCAAACTGCATGATGTTCAGAAAGCAAGAAGAAAAGAAAACAAGAAAAAGCATGTTGCAGCTGTTTTAGCGTAGTGGAATCTGTACGAATCATCAAGAGGAATACCAGAATAGTAGGAGGAAAAGAGTAAAAAATGAAGAAACGGAAAAGGAAGATGAGCTGACAACATTTCATCTCACTTAGTTTTTAACTTTAATGCACAGTGCTGGCAAGTTGCGTGTAAATATTAACATTTTATTATAGCAGGAATAGGCCCCAAATAGATAGTGACTCAGATTGAGGATACTCTGGAATATAGTTTGAGATCTACAATAGAAAAAATAAACTATTGTTTGTCTGGTGACTCGTTGCTAATGCAGAATATTATCCCCAAAGTATATTTTTCCATTGATTTAGTTGCTTGGGATACAGTTTAAGCAGTTTTTACATTTTGGAAAGCATTCTTCTGTTTTTGTTTTGCTTTCCTTTCCTTTGCTTTGCTTTGCCTTTCTCACAAGGTTGGCTTTGCCTAGAGAAATATAAAAGTTGGCATATCTGGAGAGAAAAGTTTCAGGACTCCAGCCACATAGTAAACTAAATTCTATTTTTCTTCCTAATGATTAAAAGCAAAAAAAAAATCAAAAAGTAGATCATAACACCACCCACTTTGTAACCCACACAGATGCAAAATGCCAATCAATTCATATTATTTCATCAAGGAGAAGTCGTCAAGAATAAACAATGACAGGTTCAGTTTGGCCAAAAATGTTATTTTGTATATGTATTAGAACATTAATACTAAATGGTACTTGAAACTGTTTAAAATATAAATAAATTTTCTGTAAGTTTTTTAAAAGTTACTTTTTTTACCTTAAAATGCTTAACTGAGTATTGATTTGGGAAGTCTTTGCTATTGTCTTCAGGTAGGCTTTTAACAATTAAAGGAGAGGGTAATAAATAAATGTCTTTAAGTAGTCATCCAGACAAATAAAATGGGACACATAAATACATGTAAGTTCTTTATATCAGGCTGGATTCAGTTACATATATGTCTTAGACACCTGACTGTCCATTTGCATTTCCTTTTTGACTCTGTGAGAGGAGATGGACACCTATACATCTTGCTATGGTACAGAGTACAGACGGAAGAGCTAAACTGATATCTCACTCAAACAATGAGTTATCAGTCTTCATATTCTGCTGGTTAATGTCTAAAGAACAATCATTTAAAACAACTTAGGTGACTGGATTTATACCATTTCCTTATAAAAGACATCCTTATTTGAATTCTGCATTACCCTCTGCCTTCTATTCCTAGGAATATTTTTCGATTTCTTTTCAGAGCAGCTTTTCCTTTTTTCTTTTTTTTTTTTTTTTCCTTTTCCAGGAGGGCCTTTTTTTTTTTTTTTTTTTTTTTTTTTTTCTCCAAACACAATGTATTTTTTTAAATAAGTAAACACTGTAAGTAGACCTAGAGATCTATTGATGGAGGATTTTGAAATTGCATTTAATTCTAAATCAGTGTAAACCCCCCTTCCCCACAGATTTAAATTCTTCAGATGGAAGAATTCTAAGAGATTGGATAGTTCCCATTGTGAGCCAGTCTCAAAGCTCCAGATGCCATCTGGTGGCTCTCTGGGCTGCAGAGTGAGGAATCCAATAGAGAATTAATATGTTTCCCCTCCTGAATTCTGTTACAACCAAAACATCTCCACAAAACATTTTTACTCCAGTGAACAGGAGCCAGAAATTTCTGGTGTTAGCCAGATTCTTTTTAGGTTTTGACATGAAGGCTTGTCTTTATCCAAGCTCTTAATCAGTATGAACTTTTTAGTCTTTCTCATCTATTCATGAACTGTCTTTCACCTCATGTACTATACTTTTAAAATACTTCTTGGTCAAATGTTGGCCTTTAACCCATTCCAACTAATCCAGACAAAATAATATTCCATTTAGCTGCTTGTGCTAACATTTTCTCACCAGTGGCATATGCATGGCCAACAGCTGTAATAAATGTACTGACTTTGGGGGTATATTGATACCTCATATTATGGGAGACTCAGAATGATAAAATTTATGTGAGATTAATGGGGAGAAACAAACAACAGTGTTGATAGTTTATGAGAAAATCTTGAACATCTTTAGATAAATAATCACTGATATAAAAAATGCAGTTTAAATGCCAGGGAATGTTAATTACTTACAGTTTAATGAGGAAATTAATTAAGGCACAGCATAAGTACAAAGTAAGAATGCCTGTTGTTTTTCTCAGTAGATAATGGATAGGTTTGAAATACTGAGAAAGTCGAGTTTGAGACATGCAAGGCTGTTATTTCATGTAGAGGTGAGTTGTGAGCAAGTTTTGAGAAGAAAGTTAACTTCAAAAAGGAGACTCCAAGAAGAGTTTGGAGCCATAAGAAAAAAATAATAATAATAATAATAATCATAGAATCATAGTTTCATAGAATAATTAAGGTTGTAAGAGACCTCCAAGATCATCTGGTCCAACCATCACCCTACTACAAATGTCAGCCACTTAACCATGTCCTTAAGCACCAGGTCCAACCTTTCTTTGAACGCTCCCAGGGATAGTGACAACACCATCTCCCTAGGCAACCCGTTCCAATGCCTGACTACATGTTTTAAAAAATCTAAGGAAGCCAGTGAAGTAAGTGGTGCATTCAGTGAAATGGCAGCAATGAAAGGAGGTTGGACATGTAATTATATGATGAAAGACCCTACCAATTATCTTCTGAGAGGTTGACGCCTTATTTTTTGACCTCATTGCCAAGGAAAGTGCAGAAGATTGAACAAAACATGAGACTTCTAATGTGAATTACCAAAAATAGCAGAAATACGTTCTTGGCTAAAAAAAAAAAGAAAAAAAAAGTATATGGAGTAGTTGTGGGATAGACTAAGGGAAATTTGTGGTAGTTTTGGCAAAGGATCTTAGGCAGCATCTTGTATATACTTTACAGAGGGATGTCTTAAACATTTCAGATAGGAACAATTCTAAATGTGATTCTCCTGCTTATTATACTGTCTAGATATTTTTACACTTTGCATTTGTCAAGCAGGCAGTAGATTTCTACCTCTATACCTGGAAAATATATGTCTCATAATCTGTTGAATTACAATGTAAGTTTTATTTTTCAATCAGATGTTTTCTTTCCCATAGATGTATGTTATTTCTCCTAATTATGGTCAAATTTGTAGAAGTAGAGTAAGAAAAGTGGAAACAAACAAGGGAAGCATCAGTGGCTTCATGTGAAAGAGTCCCTGAGATAGTTTATAATAAAATATTACATAATAAAAGAGCAAAATAAAAAAACTTCAGTACTTTCCATGAACTACAGATTTAAATGTAAGAGAAAAAAAAAAAACAAAAACAAAAAAAAAAAAACACCTTTTATAAACACCTTTTATTCATTCTTATGCACGTTCTATTTAAGCTTAGGTGTATCTCCAGGGGAGGCCAAATTCATGGAAATGGAAATAAATATATATGCCAATTAATCATGGCCCTTGAATTCAATAAAAATTGACACTGCAGTCCTACGTTGTCATTTGATTTACATGTCAATTTATTTATTTATATTTATATTTATATTTATATTTATATTATTGGTAAGTTAATGAGTTAGTTTCTAGAAGTCTAATATGTATATCATCAAAATATTTACTTTCCAGTTACATGAATCTTCATCTATAAAAGAGTTAATTTCCTACTTATTGCACACAAATGCTTGCTTCTTTGTTGCTTGTATTGATTTTTCTAATGCTGTTGTTCAGCCCTGAAGTTATAAGTTTTCATAAAAAGACCAGGGTGAAAAATTCTACAGCTGTAGTGTTTCCATGCTCTAACCTTAACTTCAGAGCCTTGCTGTCCCAAATTGTGCTCTTTCTTCATGTACTGTTTTCAGTACTAATAATTTTTCTACTACTAGCAAGTACTAGTAGAATGTCTAGTACAAATCAGTCCTATTGTTACTTACGTATTAAGTCTGTCATTGTAACATCAGGACATCATGAGCTGACCAAGGCACAACTACAGGGATGTTTCAGATTTGGAAGACTGGTACTTATAATCCATAAACCCAAGATAAACCAATAAAGGGAGAAATTACTACAATATGCAGACTGAGTCATAATTTGCAGATATTGTGATAATTCTATGCCTGTGAGTTCTTTTACTGGAGTTTTACTTGTTATTTTTACATTTTAATTGGCATTTTGGGAAGAAAAGAGGTGTTGCTAAGTGAGAAAACAAACAAATGAAAACACTTGGAGAAGTTTGAGTGGCTTCTGGGTCTGCCACACCTATCTAGAACACCGGTGTGGCAAAACAAGCCCTGTCAAGCTGTTCTGTCATAATATTGACATATTATGACAATAATATTGTCATAATATTGTCATATATGACATATTGTCATATATATATGTCATATATTGTCATATATGACAATATTATCCCTGGACATATTTATATTGCAATCAAGTGTGATTTCTGTTTATTAGTTTTGCAGATTGGTTGATGTAGTTAGCTCTAGTACTGATGGTAATACATCTGCTGCTATTTAGGGTTCATTGAAGGTTTTGCTAGGGACCCTCTGTATGTTCTTGGTGGCTAAAGCCTGAGTTACTATTGCTTAGCAACTGTTGATTTCTAACCAGATTAAAGGTACATGTGCTGTAATCATTCTTAATAGAAAGACATATGATACTGAGCAAGTGTGTGCATGTGTGTCAGAACAGAGAGCTGAAGGAGATGAACTAAAACAGTTAACCACATATGGGAGATGGAAAACTACAGAAATGAACTTGACAGCATAGGAGGTCTTGTCTTCACTACCTATATGATGCAGTAAACTTCTGGGAAAAAAAAAAAATAAATAAATAAATAAAAATTGTAAAGTAAAATTTAGTGTCCCTTTGTACCAGTGAAATCATTCAACCAAGATATGTTCCCCATTTATCCATAAATCTGAAAACTTTGGATAAAGATCTCTGGAGAAAAGACCACTTCTCCCTACATTTTGTAGAGTGAACTGTAAAAAAAATATCCTCGTATTTGTGCATTTGTGCAATGCAAATAGTGCTAATGCAAAATATAAGCAAAGGATATTCAAACAGCTAATGGTCTTATCTGAGGGACTGAACAATTGCTTTGCACTGGTCTGAACAGAAAGCAGTTTTCCACTATCTCAGGACTTATCTTGATTGCAGGTTTTCAGAATTGCAACAACACCGTGTGGTGGGTTGAGCCCAGTCAGCAGCCAAACACCCACACAGTTGCTTGCTCACTCCCAGGAAGGAAGGCGAGCACACTTGGGGATCGACATAATGACAGTTCAATAGGTAATGCAAAAGCTATATGAGCAAGCAAAGCAAGATGGGGAATTTACTTACTATGCCCCATTGGCAAGCAGGTGTCCAGCCACTCTGGAAAGCAGGGCCTCAGCACCCATAACGGTTGCTTGGGAAGAGAAGTACTGGTGAACCCCCTTCCTCCTCCTTCCCCTGAGCTTTTATTGCCAAATGCGATGTTGTATGATGTAGAACATATCTTTAGTCTGTTTGGGTCATCAGTCCTGGCTCTGTTCCATAAGGGGGAAAAGAGAAAGACTTGGCACAGTGCAAGCACCATACAGAAACAGGCAAAACACTGGTGAGATATCAACCCTCTATTAGCCACAAATGCAAACCACAGCACCCTGTGGACTGGCATGAAGAAATTTAGCTTCATCCCAGCCAGACTCACCCAGTACACACTGAAACTTTTCATCATTTTTTATTTCTTTTGTTTTGTTTCATTTTGTTCTGTTTTTAATGACAAGCAGAAGAGGGGTATGGCCAACGGTGACAGTATGGGAAACACAAATACCATCTTCTGATTTTTAAAATTTTCTTAGCTTTACTTGATTTTTGGCATGCTGTATCCACCGCCCTATGTCTTACTGAATATTTACTCATTTAAATCAATTTGAATATCTCCAACAGAAGAAACTAAGGAAAAATCAAAGGCAGAACATAAAGATATTTAAGCACTTGATCAAAATGTGGGGGACTTGCTTTCTAGCCCCAAACCTGACTCTGATAAACTAACAGCTAACAGCTGCTTCTCTTAATTTGATCCAGTATCAAAATTAGCAAGTTCTTCTGAGGCAGATTTCCTTCTCTCTTTGACTGGACAGGAAACCTTCATCAAAAATTGATGCATTCATGGGGGAAAAAAAAAAAAAAAAATCAGGTCTCAAAGTGTTTTCTAAGAATAGCAAAAAGGGAATTATTCCCTCAAGGAATAAGTCATGTTAAAAATTATTCGGGAAATCCAAGAAGATGGGATGTATACAATAAGGCATGCTATATTTTGAAAAATAAACTGAAATTGTGTGTACAGCACGGAGCATAGCTCTGATCATACAAACTGCTGTCCTATGGGAGATTATTCTGTCTTTAAGAACAATGGATCCACTACTCAAGTTTAACACAAGAAACAGCTTCAGTGATAGAAACTGATGGTTGCAAAGTCATTGATATATTCTCTTTATCAGGATGCTGTGATTGTGCTGTATTTAGTTTTAGCTGCCTCTTTCACACAGTCATGTTCTTCTTGTTACGTTTAAATACATGGTGTGCTTTCAGTGACTTTGGCATTTTCCTTTGGTCTGACTCCAAATAAAGTTTATCCAACTGAAGGTCTTGTATGAAAAGACTGCATAATTCAACACAATTTGGTTTTTTGCTTACAGTCCAGAGAATTAATACAAAAAGTTATATTACTTTCAAAATAAAGTCATTAGTAATCATTAAAGCAGCAGTCAAATTCAGACGGCACTACAGCTGCATAAAAAAATTGGAACTGGAAGTCAAACATTACTACTAATCACTGCCATTGTCCTGAAAGAGCAGAAATTAAATACAAATTTAAACCCATTTGAAATCCCATTACTGGGAGACCAAATTTGCTAAAAATGCGGAGGTCTTACTCATGGATTTCTGCAGAACAAATACAGTTTTGCTTTCTGAAGCACTCTCAAATGTCCTTAAGAAATACCAGAATGACAGCCTAGGAACCATATCCAATTACATAGGTGAATAATAGGTATGTGGAGGCAAGATTCCCAATACCATCTTGCTGATGTGACTTGACTCTGATGGGGCGAGAACATGGGGAGCTGACAGGTTATTTTATTCCCCTTGCCCTTTCATTCTGAGACAACAAAGAGTAGGTAAAAGTTTTTTAGTGATGGACATGTCTCCTGTGGGAATTGACAGAGTTTGCTAATTCATTTTCAGCCAATGACTTTGTCACTACCAGTCTGGGCTTGATTTGAGCAATGCACCAGAAATGAAACTCTCAGTTTTCCATTTGCAGCTCCCTAACCTTTCTGGTGGCCCTATTTATGGCTTTGAATAAACAAAGACATGAAGAAGTAAAATGGGCCCAACAGCAATCATTTGTTTTCCTTTTGTAATGTGAGCTTTAAGACTCTAGGACAAGCCGTTCCTCTTCCCTGGAGAAGGCATCCCTTAAACACAGCCCTGGCTCAAATACTGCCCATGTATTGCTACTATATGGAACATCCCAGCAAAAAATGGGTGTCCTAAACAGATTTAAATCAAGATTGCAATTCAATGATACTGTATTAAGGTAACAATACTGTTCAAAATGTAACTATAAATTTGATGATGTAGTATTTTCCTGTATATTTTGTGCTTATGATTACCAGATTGAAGTGAGGGCCCTGCCACACCATAGGGTTGCTGGAGCTGAGCAAGGGATTTTGTGTCTCCCAGGCCTTTGTAACTGAACTTGTTTACACCGTTGTACTACTAGGAAATACGAGCTAATTCCAGCTACTTTTACTGCCATGATACAGCTTAATGAATTTGACTTACAGGCAGATGGGTAGGTACACAAAATATGACCTTATATACCAAAACACATTAAACAGTCAGAATTTGATCAAGTATTTAATCCTATATCACTGCAAAATTATTTTCTTGAGTTTGTCAGCTGTGTAAGCTTCTCCAAAGAACAAGCTGGACATATTTCCGACCATGCATTGTTACCAGGGCAGTAAAGGGCCACACCGACATCTGTCAAAAGTACCTTTGGCCTATTACAGATACAGGGAGCAGAAGAGCAGAGGAATGTACATAATGTCAGGGACTTTGGCTCTGCATGGGTAGAGGGTCTTACATGGCCTTCATCAGGTCTTCATCAGAAATTCTTACAGTTAGCAAGGTCCGGAACCTATTATGCATGCATAACATAGGTCAGAGGTTGGACTCGATGACCTTGAGGTCTCTTCCAACCTAGAAAATTCTGTGATTCTGTGAACTGAAGTAGGACTAGCAGCACATAAATGTGGAAGAAATTTTGGTTTCCCCCCATGAGTATAACAGCTGCAAATACAAATGCAGACATGAAAAGCTGCAACAAGGTCGCCCCTGGAGTCTTCTCTTCTTCAGGCTGAACATCCCTGGCTCTCTCAGCCTTTTTTCACAGAATAAGTGCTCCAGCCCTCTGACCATCTTCATGACACTCCTCTAGACCCGCTCTAACAGCCCCACATCCTTTTTGTGCTGGGGGCCCCAGACGTGGACTCAGCACTCCAAGTGGGACCTCATGAGGGCAGAGCAGAGGGGCACAATCCCCTCCCTTGACCTGCGAGCCACTCCTCTGTTGGTGCAGCCCAGGATGCAGTTGGCCTTCTGGGCTGCGAGCACAAAATGTTAGCATGTCTGTGTATGCTAAGTGATCACAGAAATTCTTCCTATATAGTACACAGTTTCTAGGGCAACCAGCAAGGACCTGAGGAGGCTTGCACCCACTGTGCAGAGTGCTAAACAAGTGCATTAGTGAAAAAGCTCACCATGAGGAACCTGGCAGAAGCCCTTTCTTTGTAAAGTGCAACCTTCCTGAACCTGGTTTATGGGTCAGGTCCAAACAAATCCCTTCTACAACTGAAAATGAGGAGAAAAAAGAAAAAAAAAAAAAAAAAAAAAAAACAAAGAAAGAAAAAAAAAAAAAAAGATTTTCAATTGTTGAAACTCCCTCTTATGATATTTTTAAAAGTTCAATTTTTTTCCAGCTTGAATGTGTGTTGCTTCTGATATCCTGTACCTCATGAAAAATGTCAAAACTGAAATTATTTCAAAAATACAGGAATTGTTTTTCATCTGAGATGTTAACTTTAAAAATTTATTAATTTTAAAGTTGATTCTAAGTTGGGATTTTTTTTCATTTGAAAATTGCTGTGGGAAGGGGAAACATTTTCTCTGCTGTTTCTATTTGCAGTTCTATGTTAAAGACCTTGAGATACAAATAACTAGAGTAGAGCAAACAGTGGGAGCATGCATGCATGCATGCATGAACAAGATATTCAGGTGAGCTTCAACAAGTGACATATTACTTGCACTTCAACATTATTGCAGCTGAAGTTGGAAGGTAAATAAGAGAGGTCAGGAAAAATAGAAAAGAAAGAAAAATAATGGTGGGGAAGTGTTAAAAGAAAAAAAAAAAAAAAACAGGGATATGGGAGATGGAAAAATGGAACTGGTTAAAAGGGGAAAGATGAAAGGAAGCAGATGAGAGAGCAAGACTAGTGTTACAAGAGTATTGGGGGGTGAAGGGGTAGAAATGAAGACCAAACACTAGGAGAAGATAGTAAGTCTGAGCTGCTGAGCATAACTTTAGTAATATCCACGGGACAATGAAAACATAGGACAACAAATCCCTATCTGTCAGTCTTTGCCTGCTACAGTTGCTCCAGACCAGTGGTGCTTTCTAGGAAGTAACCTTGTTTTAGTTATTGCTATTTTTAAGAGGAAAAAACAACTCTTTCAAAAGATACTGGCATTCTGTATCTGCTTAAGTTGCCAGAAGAAGCTGCACATTACAGTTTATGTAATCATATTTACTAAATAAAAAACCATGAGCTGTCAATCATATCACCCCAACACTTACGTGTTCACAGAAGTCCTCACTAAAATTGGTTTGTGTAGGAATGAATATAGGAATAAATATATTTGAGCCCTCCCTCTGCTCTCCTTTTAACCTTTCACATAGAGGAAAACCCATACTCATTCTGTCTCTGGTAATATAGAGCTTCATCATCTAATGTCAAAAGGCCTTGGTGAGGGTTTTCACAGCTGCAGCTACTGACAGCTAATTTCAGTCTCAAGTGGAAGTGCTGACTGTGCCTTCACGTCCCAGCAAGGTCAAAGGTTTTTCATGCTAAATGTCACCCACGTTGGTAAACCAGTGACCACTCTGACTTATCATATATCCCAGGTCAGTGTAATGAATGCATTGGTTCTCTAATGTTGAAAGATCTTATTTATTAAACATTTGAAAAACAGGGACAGTGCTCAGACATTTTGCCCTACCGTAAAACAAACCTGTAAAAACAGAATACCAAGATCAGCTAGTAATAATAGTTGTATATCTGACTGTGTTTTTTATCAAGTAGTCAAATAAACATGGTATGAGCATATTGTTTCTCTAGGTTTAACCTGAAAGTGGAAAGGTCATAGAAAACATGCTCTGACGAACATAGTTTTGCATTAGAGATCTCAGTCATTTTTAAGGAGAGTCTTAAAGAAATGCTTTTCATCAGAAAGCATTTTAAATATATTTAAAAGACTAACCATTTCATCTACAGTGTTTTCTTTCTAAATGCCTGTTGTATTTTCTATGCATATGCAGATGACAGAAAGTTCGTTGAGTACCTACATCTGTCCACTACTAAAAATATCCTGTATTTTTTTATCGTAAACCAGGAAAATCCAGGGATGTTTTTTTTGCATACTTCTAGGAGGGGTGTAAGCCAAGTTATGTGACTTTTACATTTCTCTCTAACCATTGAACTATGCCCTACACTTTGTTCTGGTATTAATCCTCCCTTTGGTCTCTTTTAAGTATGTTTCAATTTCTTCAGGCCTTTTAATAAACTCAGTAAGCCCCTTGCCTGTCTGACACCACAGTGAAGCCTTAAGAGCTATACAAAATCATGCAAACTGTGGTCCTGAGCTCCATTTTCTATTTACTCCCTGTGAAGGTCCAAGAAAGACTTTTTGGACCTCCTCAAGTGTCCACTGTGGAGGTTGCTGCAAGTCTTTCCAAGCGCTGTCACAGTAGGTGGCAGATAAATGCATGTAAAAAAAGGTGGATTCTCAAGAACTGCAGGCAGGAAGAGCTAGTTATATAGATAGATAGATAGATAGATAGATAGATAGATAGATAGATAGATAGATTTTTTTTTTTAATATTTTTTTTTTCCTGAGATATCTAGAAATCTTTGGCTTGGGAATAAGGGGTTTTTAGTCACAATAATTAGATAATATATTCTTTAATGTTCTCCCTTTATAATGTATAAGATTTGGGATTTCTCTCACAGATCCTGAAAAGCAGTAAAAGGTAAATGGCTCATTCAGGAACACAGCCTTTCAGCTGTGCAAAATCAGGGAAGAAAGGGCTTTAGGAATTTCCTAGGCTGTTTGAAGTGCATGATCATACAGAGCTGTGTCTGAACACAATGTGTTATCCCTGTCTCTCTCTCTTCGCTTGAAGACATTTGTAAATTTTGATAAGGAGAGATACAGTTATTTAAATGAATTAATCATTTAAATTCCAGCATGACTGAAAAATGAACCTAATGCTCTGCAGCATCATCCTACACCTTTTTGCATTTATTGTTTGGAAATGTGCAGGGAAGAGGGAGAGGAACTTGCAGATCTCCAGGATAAAAGGGATAAGGCAGCTCAGAAAGCTCCTTCCAAGGAGTTAAAGGATGCTGGCAAGCTCAGAAAAATCTGCTATGGTGAACCAAAGCCTTTCAGGGTGATCACCACAATATTGCTAAGGTAACACGGGTTTTGTGGATAATTTTCAGCTGCCAAAAGCCAGAGGGTGGGAGTTGGTGCTGCCAAGACCAAGATGACCCCGGCAGCTTCTGTGATTCCCTGCAATATACTTCATTTTACGCTTTTTTAGAGATAGGACCTCAGGGACATTGCCAGCTTCCTCTCCTTGATTTAATAGGCTGTGTGCCTGGCTACTTTCTCTGACAGCCGAGTCCTGGTTTCACAGTCCTGCTCTCTGGCACTGTGTTACATAAAAGAGGACAGATTCGATGAAAGCAAGAGACCAGGAATTCCTCAGTCCTGCTCTTCTGGAGGCGGCGGGGGAGGACTGATTGTTGGGTTTGAGCAGTCTTGTTAGTAACCCAAGCTAAGTAAAATGCCAGGATTCTTCAATATTTATTAGAGTAATATATAAGAGAAATGTGTTTGTGTTTGGAAAGCCAAACAAATTGTCTCTCTTGGGCACAACTTAATATGAATAATGAATTCTCTGAGTTATGAAATGGGCAGATGAAAATATTAAGAAAAAATAAATAAAATAATAAAAAAATAATAAAAAAAGCAAAGAACTACATCTCACAACTGGAAAAATACATACTGTAAAGCCAATTACACTTCTGGCTGCTGCATCTAAAAATGACATAGCAGAACAACAAAAATGAACAGAGAAGAGTGAGAAGGATGATGAAAGATTTAGAATGGCTTCACAATGATAAAATACTAAACAGATACATTCCTCAGTTTGGAAAAGAGATAGCTGAGGCAGGGATATGACAGATGTCTACACAATTATAAATGATATAGACAAAGTGAATAGGAATCAGTGATCCATTATTTTCCATCACTGAACAACTAGGGGCACTTAATTAAGTTATCGGGCATCCTGATAAACAAACAAAAAGGAAATTCTTTTTCAAATAACGCATAATTAAATTGTGAGGTGCATTGGCACAGGATGCGGTAGAGGCTATCAGTATAAATGGGCTCAGAGAAGATTAGATGAATCCATAGAGGATAGATCCATTGGTGGCTATTAAAAACGATGATCTAGATTAAACTTACATCTCAGGAAGTCCCTTAAGTGCTGATTTCAGGCAGTTGGAAAGGTTTTCTAGGCAATCTACATATTTGTCCTGTTCTTATGCTGTTTTCTCTGGCATCCACTTTGGACCAGCACTGGAACCAGCTTCTGGGATAAATGGATCTCTGCTGGATCTATCAGGGATACTTTTATGTGTGTATAAGAAAAAATAGAAATAACCATAAAAAGAGTCTGTGATGAGAAAAATGAAAGCAACTTACTTAAACAGACTTCCTCTTACTGTTAATGTTTTCACACAAGCATCTTGCAAAGGAAATCACAATAATCTTGAACTGCCTAATATCATCTTTAATTTTTACTTTAATCAGAATTTACCTAGCCCTGCTGTGTATTTGCTCCTTGTCAGCATGCTATCAAAAATAATGACAAGAGTATTCTACTATTTGACAGTACTGCCACCTGGACTACATCTGTAGTAGTCAATTAAATGTAGCCAGGGCAAAGTCCCAACAAATAGGAATTTGATTATTTACAATGTCTTTTAGAGAGGAGGCCATGCCTTAGTTTTGTCCTTGGCCAACTAATTTGCAATCTCTCAAATAATTCCCAGGCCTGACCGGCAAGTTAACATGGGCAAGGGGCCATTCCCAACACAGTTTATAAGGAGCCAGACTCTTATAGAAGATATTGTCCTAACAATATTGTCCTCTAGTGGAGGACTTGTAGGTCAGAGGTTGGACTCGATGATCTTGAGGTCTCTTCCAACCTAGAAATTCTGTGATTATGTGATATGGCATGACCGTGCCCACTAGCTTCATGGCCAAAGAGTGGGCCCTCCCCATGCCTAATTTACTATATACATGTAGAATTGATTGGATGTGAACCCTTGGAGTCTGGGCTAGAAAATGTTTGCCACAAATGTTTGCCAAATGTTTGGCTACTTGGGGAAGGTCCAAGCTGAGCCAATTAGTATAACAATAGGTATAACAATATGCAGGCATGCAGATATTTGGTCATTTCACTTAGATCAGGATGAGAATAATTACAGTTCTCAGTGATACATACCCTTTAGCAGATTGGGGATATCTTTGGTTGGGGTCAAAGGACAGAGACAAGAAATGCTTTAATTGGATAGCACACTACTGGACTTTGAGATACAGGAGGTTTCTTTTCTAGGTATCTAGATATCTCTAGTCTGGAGGATGTGATTTGATTTTCTCTGATCATGGAGTGATATGGTGAGAGTCCTCTATTCATACTCTGGACACATTTTATGCTTGGTTATTATGTGATCAAATGAAGTTGCACCTGCTGTTTAATCCAGACATTTTCTTTCATCCTTTGTCAGAGTTAATGTGCCAGGTGCTATATAAAAAAGAAATTATAAAAAAAAAAAAAAAAAAAAAAAAAAAAAAAAAAAAAAAAAAACAGCTATGATAGGGAGCTTACAGGATGAAGAGAAAAAAAAAAAAAAAAAGCACACAGAGAAAAAGATCAGTGGGAGGTCCAAAGAAGGCCAATAACAAATAAATTCAAATAAATTAAAATTCAATAAACTGAGGAATTCAATAGCAGTTGTAGTTCTGTCTTAGTCTGATATTGTGATGGAGAAGGCAGTTAATTGATTATAAGTCTTGCTGATGTGGGCCTTCTAAAGTACGTGAACAGCAAGTCTCTTGACACTGCGGCCTATTTTGTGGATGGATGGGTTATGGAAGAAGTATGTTCTGGAGATGAAAACAGCATGCCTGTTTTTAAGGGCAGAATGAATGCATAAGAAATGAGGGCCAACAGAGAGACATATCTTGGTACAAGAGTTGGAAGGTGAAAAAAGCAAATTTAAACTGATATGTCAGGTTCAGAGAACAGATCGAAAGGTTAAAACTGAGATGATAAAATTTGATGGATGGATAAGGTTATTATCAAGCCAAGGAAAAGAAGCAATGGCAGATGGCTTCTGTGCAGGGCCTGTCAAAATGCTCACTTAGACCACACACAGAAAAGAACAGGATAGAAGAAACAATACCTCTGTTAGCTCATACAGAAATTTCACTTCCCTGACAACAAACACAAAGTAATATCCTACTGACTCACAGTCCAGTACCAAGTGCAGTTCAGGCACAATGAAAACTTGGCCCCAAGAGATTAGCTGCATCTCCTTTACCCAGGTCTTACAGGGATGTAATGCTGTGCCCTTCAGCAGTTTTATTTTGGACTTACATTGTACTGCAACCTAATCTCTAGACACAGAAAAGCAGATAGAAGAACCTAAGGCAACCTTCGTGCTTGGTCACTCATCAGAAACACCCTGAACCGCCTGAGCAATGGCACACAGTCATCCCCTCTATGGTGTACTCCCTTGCTCCTTTGGCCCGTGTCAATGAACATTTCTGAGGCAGTGTCTCTTCAGCAGGGCGAGGAAGAGCTGGAACAGAGGCACTTTCCTAACAGACATCCAGCCTTTTCTGAGGACAAAAGCTGATTGCAAGCACTGACCCATTTCATTTCCCACTGCATTTGTAGTAGCCTTAGGGTTGAATAAGCAGTCTGGATCTGTCAGGCTGGTTCCAGCTCAGAAATGTCTCCTGATATTTTGAAGCTTAAGTCTGGAGAACTGCAGCTGTGAAAGCTTCCTATCGCAGTCTCAAGTGTCATCTGTGCAGTGTTGCACTGGAATGCATGACAAATCCATCAAGTTTTTCAGAAAGAAAAAGAGATATTAAATGTAAACGACAGCGTGTGCTCTCTTCTTTAGGCAGATCACAGCATTGTTTTACTATACATCCAGCTTTCACAGAAGCAGATATCTCTATATTTTTTAATCCTATCATTTTAGTCATTATTTTGAGCCTTGTTGAGACTGAAGAAATTTCTCACTATTTTTCATTTTCCATTTCAGACACAAGTTTTTGCTTTCTATTTAGACCAGTCTGTGATGCAGCCATTTGTATGTGTAGAAAAGATTTTAGCTAGTAATTGTGGTCCTTGTCTAGTGGCTATGTGTTCTTCACTTTGTTTTAAACCTTAAATTGTAAATCATCCTATTTTAGTAATCTCATCTTTCTTTGCAATTCATTGCCAGTCAAAACACTCCAAGCTAATACTGCCATTTTTACGCATATCCAGTGGTGTAAAACTTTCTACCAGTAGAACCATCTTGACCGATGGGCAAGCTGAAATACGAAATATCTATGAGGCAGAGGAGGTGATTGACATAAAATGAATACATGTATTTTATGACACTTGAATTTTAGCATGCATGAGAATCCTGTGATGATCTGCCTTGCTTCATTGCCATGAGATATTAAGGTTACTGCAGTGTTCATGAGTGAAAGATAGGCTTTTCATTTCTATGGTCCATAATAAAAATGGTAATTCTTAGGAAAAAAAAAAAAAAAAAGTAAGCTGAACAAACAAAGTCTATGTATGTCTGTTATTGAAGGAATAATATGACTTTGAAGTACAGTTCAACCTCACACAAAGATTGTCTTTATGTGCTGCAAGAGCCACTGAGATTAATTTATACTTCATAAGTGCAGAATACAAAAACTGAATCTCTTCAGGGGCTGAAGGCACTGACAGTAGCCTTTTGAAAAGACAGTCTAAACAATGAATTAGTGATGTGAATAGGTATAGTCATAAAGTATAAAGAAATAAGAACTCCTCATGTTTAGGAAGTAAACTAATCACTAAGAGCTACTCATATCCGTCATGCAGATTCATAAATCTCAGTATATCACAGGGGAATTCTAAGTTCCTTTGAAACATTTATGATTGACCCTCTACAAAATAGAATACTGATTTTTTGCAGAATGGAAGTTCTAACTTTTTAATGTTCTCTATAGGCTTTTTAGACAACAGACTCACTGACGCTAACAAATGTTTTCATACAGGATAGCTATCAAAAAGAAACCAATTATAAGCTTAATTCAACAGGATAACTGAGGCAGAAGTAATAACTGAATTGTCCAAATTTACACAGGAGTCTTACGGCAAAGTCAGAATCTGAGTTATGGATCCAGTTGCGTGGCCTTTATCTTTCATTTTGAAAATGAAGTTGCGTCTCTTTCTCAAACATATCAAGCCCATAAATATCTACTCTAGCTTAGACCATCTCTAGAATTTTAGTGTAGTTTTGAACAGTGTTTGTGAGAATAATGCTGACCTCTGGCACAGGAGAAATAATGTTATGCATTTTATTTTCTTAGATCATTCTGTAAGTGTTTCTGAATACATTATATAATTTTGGAATGAATCAATATATTCTTTTTCAAAAATACAAAACTATTGTTTCAATGTAAACCTGCTTTATTGTGAAGTTATAAGTAAGATCAAGTTACTTACTTGAATATAAAGGATCATTTTGAATATTTTTTTGTTATAACTTTCATTTGATTCGTTACTCCTGTGCAGCCAAATTAGAGGATACACATATGAGTTATACAATATAGCCAAATCAGATGAGCAAAGTCTCCATGGAAACTGCCTAATTTGTGCTTTTATTTAATTAGAGTTGTCCATTACCTCTCAAAATGAAATTTAATTTGAATTCATATGCCAGTCATTTTTTAAATTGTGTATGACTTTTTATCCATCACTTAACGAGATCTCTAGTAGGCTGTATTCTAGCAAAGTGAGTTTATTTAACAAGTGAGCTTATAAGTAAGATGTTTGTTTGACAGATTAGCTTTTCCCCAACTTTCTTAACATCCTAAGGACTTGTTTTCTATGCATTATCTATGCTATATTTCACATTGGTATCTATTGTGTATTCTTAACCTCAGGAACTGTCTAAACCAGGAACAATATTTTGAGTATCTACATGAGTATATTCAGTCATTTTGCTTTCAATGACATAATTGCCAAAAAATCATAATATAAATAAAAAGAGCAACCAAGACCAAGAAATATATAAAATGCATGTATTTGTCAAATGGAGCAATAAACCAGGCAAAATGGTGTGTCCTGTAAGCCAAACCCAACCAACCAACCAAAAAAAAAAAAAAAAAAGGAAAAAAAAAAAAAGAAAAACAAAACAAAAAACAGTATATCTGATACAGAGATTGAGATATTCTTTAGAAATGTTTGAGTCGGTTCAAATTTGCAGGGATATCTGCCTGTGAGTTATTTAGAAATCATCAGTCCTCAGTCGCGCACGACAGAACTGTGTTCTGTAATACATGATTCTGCCTTTCTTTGAGGAATTGCTGGTTGAACATGTAGTGGTGGACTATGGAGTACTCCATTCTTTCACTGCTCTGAGGTGTTTGTGCTTGTAGCACAGACGGAAAGAAAGAGTATAGCAGAAGGCTATATGAAACTACTTCCATTTCACTAAAACACTGGTAAATATGAATACTGAAACAAAAGCATTAAAAATGATAAATAAAAATGTGTTTTTGTGTACATATATGAAACATATTTCTGATATTTTGCATCCTAATCTATATATTCTCAAGCCATTCTTGTAACCTAAGTGTTACTGACTCAGTTATAGCTCCATGTTAGAAATAGATTTAGATCCAAATTAATTTGTATGCTAGCATGATGGGAGTGAAAGGCAGAGGTAACAGGCTGCAATTCTGAAAGCTGTATAGGCAGGGTAGCTAAGAGCTGCACTCAGTCCATTTAGTGGGTTTCTGTGCACCTCACTGCATTCATACAGCACAGACATATTGTCTGGTCTTGAGTCACTCTTCCAAAATTACAGAATTTGCCTGTGGCACAAAAGTAAATGTTACTGATAGGAGAAAAAAAAATGCAGAATCAAAAAGGCAGTGAATAAAAATTAGAGAAAGAGGCTTGAGAATCAAGAGTGGCATTATTGTCATCAGAGCTGGGAAGTACTAAAGGTACAACTGGAGGACTTACAATGACTCTTCCTGAAATAAATACATTTTATAAATAAAATTAAAAAAAAAAGGTTAAAAAAGGGTAAAAGGGAACAGAACTTAACATGACTAAGCAAAGCTGAAAAGAACAATTAATAATGGGAAAAATATCTGGGAAAATTTTAAAGTTCAATCACCACTAGAATAAGTGGAAAAAAAGATTACATACTGCAGCTCATAGCACCGCAACAGCATCACAGTATCAGAGATACTGAATGGTAAGAGGTATCATTGGGATGTCAAAACCAGCGGCAAGTTTATGTCTGGATAAACAGAAATATCAGAATTATTAAATAGCTACTTTGTTTCTGTCTTTTCAGAAGAAGAGGGTGGCGATCTGCTCAAGTCGGGCTTCAGTTTTCCAGGGACGCCAGAGGAGGAGCTAGGTACAGATCTCGTCTCTCAGGTCACTTGTACTGCTTGTACCCCAAGGCTGGGTGCAGCCGTGGGGGTAAGGAGGCAGGAGGCTGCTCTGTGGCACAGCCTTTCTCCAGCCACAGAGCCCACAGCGAGCATGGCACCAGGCGGTGTTAATGAGAGTGGTCAAAAGCCTCTCAGCCCCATCCTTCCAGGAGTTTCTCACCTGCTACATAAGGTTAGAGAATCAAAAGTGGAAAGACGTCAGCTCTGGGTAATGTCCAGGCAGCAAATTCAAAAGAAGGTTTTCAAGGAAATTGTCAGCTTTCCTTCTTTTGTCTTTTCTCTCTCTACCCTCCAGACAGCACAATAATTACAGAAAGAGTTTTTTAATGTTACCATTTAAATTTAAAAAATAACAGAAGCATCAAAAAAGTAGAAACTCGTAGAGCTCCTAAGTGAAATCTTGATACATCTGTATCTTAAAGCTATTAGTAAAATACCCCGTTGGCTTCTGTGCAGCCAGTTTAATACCTTTTATGTTGTGCAAAATTGAGTTTCTGTTCCCAGAATTTCATATTTGGATTGTCACTGTTTTATGCAAAATCCATCAAAAATTGTTTTACATGCAATTGCTTTATGTAGTTATTTTTGGAATAGAACTACAGAAAGTGTTTTCTGTATGATTGCTAGTTAAAGCTCCCTTTATTCAAAGTGAGCACGCTTACATTTTAGAACATAGTAATTTTTCTCCTCTTATGCATATGTTCATGTTAATACATTGCAACAGTTTATTCTGTGTTATTATATCTTTGTGTATGAAAACAATGTTGTAAACTCTCACCTTGACTTTGATGTTGCATATTGATAGGAAGGTAAATCATACTTGCTATATTAAGGGGAAAAAAAGAACAGTTTGAACAAGGAGCATGAATTCAGACAAGGGATGTCAGTATATTTAAATAAATTCTTCAAACAGGATTTTCTGAAACAGTTAGTGTTGCCATGACTCAGTTACACTCACATCAGGAATTTCTGTAAACCTTTGGTGTAAAAGTATCTATTTTGGCCTTTTTTGATATCCAGTTGATATCAAAAAGTAAGATTAAAAAAAAGGTTAAGTTCCAAATATTGGACCAAAGGATGTGTTAAGGAAGAGACTGGAGATCATTCAGTTTGGTAAAGGTTACTAGTTTCTCAGCTTCTGCCTAAATTATAATTGTGAAAGAAGGAAGATATAATTAAATGTGAGGCTCCCCAGCAATGTCACAAATGAATCCAATGGAGGATTCACAGAAAGTCACAAGAGAAAGTCTCTCAGTCTTATTAGACATTTGTTTTGTTTGTTTGTTTTTGTTTGTTTAATTTTTCCCTGCTGTCCCGTTTCACAGCATATATGCAGAAGTTCAGATACAGAATTCATTGCCTCTAACAGCTGGAACAGTTGTTAGAGGCATAGTTCAGAGGTAGATCTAAACTGTAGATATCTGGACTTCCCTTAGAGTCAATGAAGAGTGATAGACTTTTCTAGGACATAACAGATTTGACCTACTTTAGAAGCTTAACATAGGGTAAAATGATTCATGCCCTAGAAGTATGTCAAAACTGTTCTTCCCATTTGAGAAAGAAATAAAGGATTTCTGAAGCAAGAGCAAATAAAAGTCAAGAATATTAAATGTTAAGTGTGTACAGGATTAAGGAGCCTCATATGAAATAGTTAATCAAAGATTAACACAAAGATATATGCTAAAGTGATCGATTATCCAGCACCCTGATTACAAAGCAGAGGGGGGAAGAATCAACACAAATGAGGAACAGGAAAGTAAAGAAAAACAAGAACAAAGTCTTTCTACAAAGAACCACTCTACAAAGAAACTAAACTGCTTTAGAAAACTTCAGCTGTCCTGAAGTTTCTGGCCAGAGGACAGAAAAAAAGGCACTAAAATGGAAGAAAGAGCTATCCTTGCTCCTAAGTGTTGGGTCCCTTTTGATGTCCTCTGTTAGTAAGTGCCAAAGTTCACTAGATAATGAACGGAGAGAAGTGAATACCTTTAGTATTTCTGGAAGGAAAATACTGTCTTCCCTACTTAACTGCAAAACTGTAGATGTCCAAAATAGGTGGACTGGATCCCATCAGTAATGTAAAAGCATATGATGTCCCTTTATAAAGAACCTCTGTTAAAAAGGAGCATAGTATGGAATATGGAAATTGTCAAGACTTTCCGAAAGTTTAGGGTTAGTCAGCTGAGTTCAGTATAGATAAAAGCAGCTATGTTTTATGCTATTATATATAATTTATGCTACTGTAGACAGCTGAGATGTAGTTGTTTGTGTGTCTCTTTATGTTGTTACCTGAGAGTTTGACTTCAAATCTGTGATCTGAACCATTATTAATGCCCAGAATACCAACATGTATAAAGATAAGCATTCACTGGAGAGTAACATGAATCTGTGTGGATACTCTAAGAATCTGTGTGGATGCTCTAATCACTGGGCTATGGAATAGGTCTCTCATTTTCTATCCAAGTGACTATTTAATATTTTTTTTTGAATGAACTGCCTCAGTCTGAAAGACTGCTAGAGAAAAAAAAAAAAAAAAAAAAAAAAAAAAAAGAGAGAGCTTTCCTTGAGAAGTACAGTAATTGCCCCAAGTCAAGGCAGAGCAGAGATGATATTCTTTATGGTAGTTCTAACTAACTGCAGGGCCATTCATTATGTTGGATTCTTATACCTGCTCAGTGTCCCAAGGATCTTCAAGCTACAATCTCTCTGGTATTGAAAGATCTCTGGCTCCAGGCCCTTATTTGTAAAATAGGCTTAATATTTCCTACTGAGGTTTCTGGGCTTTGGTGGGAATTAATTAATGTTTGCATAGTATTTCACCAGAGTGAAAATGCTGAATAATCACTAAATAATATTATTAATACAATGATCCACTGCCTTAATTGGGAAAAGGTATCAAGGGAAGGGACTGATCTCAACTGTTACATTATTGATCCTCTAAAAGAGCTCATTAGTTAATACAGGCAGAAATGCAATGGATTCTTTTAAAAGAGCTTACCCAAGCATTCATAGTCTTTTCTCAAGAACAATATTGCACAGCTTTTCCATTGCCATTTCTTTAACAGAGATTAGGGTGATAAGTATTTTCGTGGTTACAAGGTTCACTCTCACACCAAAAAATCCTGATCTTTTCACTAGAAACATCTGGAATAAGCAACTTAATAAAGGTACCAGGGCATGATAGCAGGATGAAGAGCTCTGGCATAACATGATCTCAAGCTACTCACTCAGCAAGGAAACGATTTCTTCCAGTTCCAAACTTTCTTCTATCCAGTAGTAGATAAAATCTGAACAATGTCACATGTGGTACTATACTTTTCTGTACAAACTGGAAACTTCTCACAATCTTATTCATTTTAGGCATGTGTAGGGAAAAGCAACAATTTGCTTTGGGTGTCAAAAACAAATAGTGCAATCTTGGCAAGAGACATATGGAAAATGTGCCATGTTTAAATGCTACTTAAAGAGAATAAAACCCACCAACATGGGAACATGGAAGATAGGGTGAATTTTTCTGTAAATATAGATTTTAATTGGTACTACAGGCACGCAGTACAGAGGGAAAATAGATTATTGAAAACATATTTTGACTCCTTTTTATAGGCAAGAAAAGCATTTATTTTACGAGAGTTAAACATTTAGCTTCCAGTGTTATGCAAAGAAAGAAAATTTGCATTAAAGGCTTTTTGCTTCAGTAAATTTGTTCTGACTACAAGAAATGAAAGGATATTGAGTTGATGTTAGGTAGAAGGTTAAAACATATAAAATGGGTTGCATTTACTAATAGTGTTCTTAACCTGCCCTAGTTGCAAAGTAAACTGTAAGGGAGTTTAGGGATGGGTTATAAAAATATATTTTTATTTCACGGTTGTTGCAGTCATGCTTTTGATTAATTGGTATGGTTCAAGTGTCAGCCAGTAACTCATGGTTATTCAATCACTTTTGATTGCATGATCATGCCATTATGACCTTATGTGTTGAAAGGAAAAAAGGATATAGCCGTTCTTGAAATCAAAAAAATAAATAAAGGCCTGACTTTCCAGTTTGTCTGTCTTTCTACCTAATTACCCAGCCTTGCTCAGCACAGTCGGTCTGAACACTGTGGACATTTTATACATTTTAGTTTCTTATAACAAGTATGACAAGAAAATTTCCCAAGGACAAACAAACACTCAACTGTCCTCTGTGTCAGATCCATGCCTCAGTTCGCCTTCCCTCAGAGTATCCAGGGATAGTTAAACAGGTGTAAACTTGGGCTGGAGGGTATGGGACTTCACTCAGACAAAAGGCTTGGCCACACAGAATAAACTGTTACAGAAACATCCCAGTAGTTAGCAGATATAGTAACAGGCACTTCATCTTAAATTTACTTTATACTTATTTTTTTATACATTATACTTAATACTTAAGTGGACATATATATCAGTGGGCTGAATGTATCTCCACTCTGACAGCCCTTGGAGGTACTGAGACTACTTTTACACTGGTGCTATGGAGAACAGAGGTGGGGAGTCTACAAGAGATACCCACAAAGTTTAACTTTAGCCTGGTGAGGCAAGGGCAAGCCTGTCTGTAGCTGTTGTCATCACTTCCCATGGCTTTATCCCAGACCACAGAAAAAAAATCATATCTGAACTGGAAATCCTGGCTGCAACTTTCCCAAGTTCTAACCACAGCACTATCCTTCTGCCATATAATAAAATTATGTAGACAGAGAGTTTGGTATAGAGGTGTGGAAGTCTTTTAAATTTATGGGCAGGTTTAAATATGAGACACCCCAACAACTGTCTCTTGTTTGCTCATTGAGACTAGCTGAACAGATATTGCAACAACAACAAAAAAGACTCCAGCATACTTCTAAATAATTTAACATCAGATCCTTGTTTTTCCTCTATCCAGAAGCTGTAGTGTAGAAAATTATGGATGTGATGATCAAGACCTCAGAAAATGTTAATGAAGTAATGGGGAGTGTTTGTCAGAGAACAAATTTTGAACTTATGCTTGAGTGCAGATTTCTGTGAATTGCTTTCATTCACAGAATGGAACTATATCATATGGCCTGAGCATCATATACAAACATAATAAATATTGTGCATTTTAATTTTATGCTGTTGGCAACAAATGATTGCAAACAATCTACAGACCAGAAGTTATTTGTAGAAATTAAACACCTCACAATATCAGATAACTCTGCAAAAATCCCATTAGGCCCAAGGTCAATTCACAAACACAAAAAGATATTTGTAAGGGTGTAAGATTAATCAAATGGCTTATTTACTATGAATTATTCATCTGTTTCTACTACCAAATACAAAAGAGTTTACATATTTGTTACTTTGCCAAGAAGCAAAATATTTTTGGTCTAAATGAGATATGCATTCAGACAGGATTGGCCAGATGAGGAGGTTCCTAAGTTCAGTAGCAGAGGAAATATTTTTTCCAAACAGAAGCTTAGTCCAATTGTTAGACCACATCTGGAATACTAACTCCAGTATCTGCACTAGAAGGAATGAAAGACCTTTTCAAGGAAAAGAGAGAAAGAGGACATGAGGAGAAGGTGATAAAACAGCTTGAGTTATACTTCACACTTGGATTGTGGGATGTTAGCAAATGAGGGACGTTTTTCTCTTCCTCATGCTCTGATGACCTGGATCACCTGGATATACAGCTGATCCTCAGCACTTACTTTTCTGTAGACAAAAGTACTTATGTTTCTGTAGACAGGGGAACAGCTCCAGTGAAGATGAGAGACTGACTCATCTGAATGCCTCACTGTGCCTGCCTGCTCCACTAAGTGTCTTCCCTTCTTTGTCTCCTTTTAACACGATAAAACGTGCAGCCTTTTAAAGGTATTCCCTTGATGGGCAGTTTAAGTGATGTGCTTGTCAATCCTCCAGAAAAAAAAAAAAAAAAAAATCATGCTCTGCCTCCACATGTTTGTTATGGACTGCTTAAACTCTTTCTAGAACAGAACAGTTGATATGGGCAAAGTCAAGGTGGTGGAGGTACTTCCAGCATGGATGTAGATGACCACAGCTTTGCCTCACAGTGCCAGCCACTGATTCAGTTTGTCTTCATAAGGGGCTTTGTGCTACTGTGACTGTAGTAGGATAAACACCAGCAAATACTCTTTATAGAGTTCAGACTTTCACTACCGAGTTCCTTTTCACCTTTCACAACAACTGTCTTGTGCCATTCCATTTCACTTTTACACATTTCTACAAACTCATTTTCCCTTTATAAATAACCAGCCAGCATCATGATGTCTCAGATTTGGTATGGGTGCATGGTACTTACACCACCACCACCTCATTCCAGGAGCAGGGTTCACAGTTTGACCCATCATTTGGGTGCTAAAGGTTGCAGGAAAAAGCAATGAATATCTGCAATGTTTCTCACAGACCCAAAATAGAGCTCAGTCAGGCAGAAAAAGAGACAGCACCCTCATTTGAAAAACTCACAGTCTGAAGGTTATGGAAAGAGGGAGATTGTCTGCCTGTTACTATGGCAACATGTTTAAAAGGGAACTTGTTACCAAGCTGCTGTTTCTTCCTGCACCCCATAGGAAAATCCGGATGAGACCTCCTCCATCTCAGTGGGTTGAGCAGAGCAGAAAAGTTCACAATACAATGACAAAGCAGCAAGAGCTGGCACCAAGGGTGTACAGCCAAGCAGATAATGATGAACTCTTAAAAGTGGAAAAAAAATAAAAATGTTTTAGGTTAAACCAAGGCTGAAACTTTGACATTTTTGGTGAATTTAAGGCTACAAAGAACTGATGCTGAAACAAACAACCAAACAAAAAACAAATGATTTTCTTAATAATTTTCTTCAGTTCTGACAATTTAAAGGTTGCATTAAATGTGTTATTTATTTATTTATTTATTTATTTATTTATTTAAGTAAAGGGTATTTTGAAATAGAAAGGTATTTTAAATTGAACAGCCGTATGTTCTCTGGCAATAATCAATGCTTCTGAGAATTAATGCTTACGTTATTTCATTCCCAAAAGAGCTCTCGACAAAATAAGCGAATCTTTAAAATACACTCTTTTTTATGGAATAATAGCAGCAATTTGGAAGGAATGTATGGTAAATATTTTTGCTTGGATGTAGAAAGTTCTTGCAGTCCCCTCAGAGAGTGGTACTACAGAGAATGGTAAATTTCCTGTCATGAATAGTCATGAATAAAGGGCAAATTAAGAAGATTTTCAGAAATACTAAGCAAAAATAAATAAATAAATAAATAAATCACTCAAGGAAGAAGTTCATATATACCAGCTTTATTTGTTACATTTATTTTTCATCTGATAGAAAAGAAATCTTGGAAATTTGGTAGGTCCAGCTGAATTGCTTGGTCCAAGTGGTTTGTATTACATTTTGGTCTCACTGGCATCCATGGCAGGATTCCAGAAGGACCAGTTTCATACAAGTTTCATACCCCATTCCATCCTTTTTCCAAATGGAGACCCTTGCAGGATCTTTGTACATTTGGTCCAATTCAAGATGAGCTGTGCTTTCTGTGATACAGAGCCCTGATCAGAGGTGATCCTCCTCAAGTGACAATATTCATAGGTAACTAAACAAGAACTTTTCTCAGCAAATGTTTATGACTAACTCCAGTCCCAGTGAAGTTAATGGGAGATTTGTCATTGCCATGTGACAAGGATTTCCCCTTTTCTTCTAGAGTTATGTGCAGATTCCTCTATAAATCCTTAAGCTCTACTACCCAATTACTCTAGTTCTCTTTAACTGCTTAGGTGCATAGTAAACACATTTGTCAGAGTCTCTGATGAGAAAGTGGTTGCATTTTAATGACACAAAGGGAATCTGATTGTCCCCTATATTTATACTAATAAGATCCAAAATTTTCTGTTTGGGGAAAATAAGTTTGTAAAACTATATACAAGAAGGAACAAAAAAAGTTTAATGGTGTCGGGCTGGCATTTCTGGTCAGTATTTGGAATCATCATAGACAATTTTCTTGTAGCCTGTTTTTAAATAGCACTCACATAGTGAAGCCTTGTTTAACGACATACAACCGTATTTCTCCATATTACAGGAAAATGTTTACAGATTAATTAGTTTAGATCAACCAAATTCTGATACTTTATATTTTTGTCAATAGCTTCACTGATCACAGTCTGTGAAAAAGTGGCAGTCATGAATCATTTTGTGGGCTTAACTCTGTCACAGAACTGTTGTAAAAATGAATAGTGGTGATGTACGTTGAACTTGAAAAGCACTATGCAGATCTGCATGTTACATACCGATCAATACTAGGACATCAAGCCAATGGAAATCAATTTTGCATCACACTCAGGGCTCCCTGCATTCCTCCACTTCAACCCTCGGAGCTTCTTGCAATTCCCATATTTCCTCTCTGGGATTTCTGTCCTGTTCCTTGTTGCAACCTTGGAAGCAACATTGTGCCTCTCATTTCTCCCAGACAAGTCAAGGTCCCATTCTTCCATCTATAAGATGTGGGTATGTTGTCAATCCAGGTTTCCTTTCTTTTCTTTCATTTCTCCTTTTTCACTTATGACATGCTCCATTCTCTCATTATGTGTTGTAATCTTGCTTCAACATGTCTCTGGTCACTGCTTTCCCCAGTTACCAAGTTGTTGGTGTTTATTTCCTACCAGTTAATGCTACTCTGTGTTCCCCAAAATTCAATATCTTACCCCCCTACCCTACCACCACCATCATATCAAAGATCCCATTCTCACTCATGAACATTACTTTACTATACAACCGTATTATCTCAGAAATAAATCCATTGGGCTGTTAGCTTGCCAATCTACTAATCTCTATTTGAAAGATGGATGGAGCTGAAGTAAAAGAATTGTTGTGCTGAAAGATATAATTGGGTGCCATGAAATATTTGTTCCACCTGCAGGTATCTGCGTCAGTGCTCAAAACTGTGAATGTACTAAATACATGGCAGCATTCCACATGCTCCTTATTTTTCCCTTTGGGTTTTCTGACTTGGCTCCAAATTATTATGTTCTGGTCACTGATGCAGTTTTAGGAATAAAATTTGCATGTCCATTTTTATCTAACACAGGAGTTATAAAAAACATCTTATCCTTGGTCATTATTCATCATGTGGTTCCACTGAATTAGCTTGGGCTGTCAAATCATTTTCCATATTTTAGCATTAGACGTGTGCTTCAGATCACCTAACTTTAGATATTTATGATGTAGTTTTCTGCATTGGAACCTGTCACCCACATCTTTCCCTATAGTCAGCAGAGATAAATATGTCCTTGAAGGATGGTATTCATCCGACATTTTTGAGACACGTAGTTCAGGCTGAGATGAATCATGCTGGTTTCTCACATTCCAAAATAAAACCACATCCAGATGGCCTATTTGCAATAATTCTTGGCCCGTGCTATGCTTGAAATCATATCTACATTTTGGTTGGAAAAGTCCTATTTACATTGTCTGAAACTACAATGGCAACCATTTAACTATAGACTGATCACCTCTTACAGCTCTTTTTAGTCTACTAGTATAAACACTGCCATATGTGTCTACCACAAAGACCACTCAGGGTACTGAACAGACAGGCATTTATTTTTCAGGCTTGTTTCAGGTGCCTAAGTGTCAGAACAAGACAGGAATTCAGATACAGCCTGTGACTCATGTTTGTTTGATAGCCTTGAGCATTTTGGCGCTTGGCTTTACATCCTCAGAACTGCCTACTTCTCTCTTTTGACTGTACAGGGACACTGGATGCATAGATGACCTTGTTGCTATAGCCCTGGTAGAACTGATTATCTGTTTTTGAGGATATGCTACCCCTCAAACTTCAATATTTCAAGTAAGCAGCCTGAGGTGTTAGATGGGAAGTCACAAATAGGTAGTACCATGTGCTGTGCAAATGCATCAAGCCAATGTAACAGACAATACAAGCCATCTTCTAAAGCTGGAGGTTAAAGCCAGGTAATCACTTCAATTCCTCTTTAATGTAAATTTTATATGAGGTATTGTGCTACATAGATAGGTTGAAAATCTCTGAATAGCAGCTTAGGGCATTTCCAGAATTTCTTCCTTGCACTTGTCAGGTTAGTCACTCATCTAGTCCCTGGATGTGCTCCTTTTCATGGTTAGGAAAAAAAAAAAAAAAATCACAACAAGTTAATAAGGAAACAGTGCTCATCTGATGCTGGGGACTGCAGTCCTTGGACAGACAAATCTCCAGCTAACACATTTTATTTATGCATTTGTAAGATTTAATATGTACTTATTTGATTAATATACTTGATTTTAAAACATTCAATATTTGTATTAGTTATAGGTTAGTCTGTGAGGATATTTTTTTTTTCATAATACATTCCAGGTATTGTAATGATGCTTCACAAGCTTACTTTCAATGCATAACAGACAAAAAATATTTGTAACAAAAAGATTTGTGGAGACATACACTTGTTTGAAAGTCAGAGATTCCCAGTGCTTTTGTACTGATTCTTTTTAGCAAAGAGCAGTGTTCTGTGAACTCAAAGATGCAAAATCCTAATTTTTCATTGCTTAAAGTTTTTTTGTCCCTTTTGCCCTAGCACATTTACATGCAGTCTAATTCATCATTTCAAACAATATTGTTGGTCATTGTATCTCTCTTTTTTCCCTTGATACTGACTGACACAAGGAAGAAGCTTGAATGCTCTATAAATTATGACCAGTCCCTGAAGACATAAAACTAACATCTGCCTTGAATATGAGAGCAGCTGTGTTAGCATCAGAAAGTAGAGAAGAATAACCAGGAAAAAAGAGCAGAAAAGGACATGGCCTGACAGGGAAAGAGGTGTAAAAGACAGGAAAGGATACAGAAATCCTCGAATATGTCAAGGTTAAAGGTTTACTTATATTTGTGCAGTAGTTTCTGGAAAGAAGAGCCTTGAGAGATTTTCAGGGTTTTGGAACTACTGGATTCTCCATGATTGAACCTGAAAAAAAGAGCTATTCCCATGCCCAACTGTATTTTTATCATATTCCATTCCTCTGTTTGCTTGGGGTTATGTTTGCTTTTTGTGTTCCTTCAGTTCATTGGTTCTGATGGTGGCAATTTCTTGGTAAGGTACTAAACACATTAGTATCCTCAGTTACTTTGGTATTTTTATAGTGATTGCCCTAAGAAATTATAGGAGCTGATGTAAATAATAATAATAATAATAATAATAATAATAATAATAATAATAATAATAATAATAATAATGCATATATTATTATCTTCAATAAATATTTAAAATTCCAGTCATTATCCAATCTGTCATTACTGGATTATTCTGTCATTTATTATTTTTATACAAAATGTTATGATCTTACCTTTCTCTTTAAACAAATCAGGAAAAAAATATATTAATATTGTGGCTTTACATATTTTTATCAATCAACTGAGCTGTGGATGTTGACCACAGACACACTTTCAGCTTCTTACAAATGTTAGAAAAGCATGTTAGCCTAACTGAATTTTAAGCTAGCACATTTTTCTTTGTGTTTCTGGCAGGCTAAGAGCTACCACATGGTCAATTACACTGGCCTGGTATCATACAGTAATTCATTCAGCCATAGCTCAACTGTTTCTTTGAGCCCTGAAACAGACCTCACAAACAAAGTTGAATGAATAGAACAAAGCACAGGTGACTTGACAAATATATATATAATAATGCAAAATTTTGAAGATTTTAAGAGGTTTTATAAGAAGTAAAGGTGTGTAAAAACAGGTTTGATGTCCCAAACAGATCCCAGACTTAAAAAGAGCGATAAATTTAGAAGGTGCACATGTTAAGACTTTATTTAGTATCAGCTACTCTCCCTGGCAGATTTTAGAGGGGAAAATTACTTTTGGAAAGTACCCCTTTTTAATTCAGTTTTTAATTATTTCGATTATGCTTATTAAATGCCTATAGCAGTTTTCAGCTACTATATCTCAAGCACAAAAAAAAAAATCAAAATTTCCATGAGGCACATAAAATGCCATACAACTATGAAAACAACTTACAGAAAATTGTATTTTTTCTATAGTTGCACTGTGCTTGAATCATCAGGAATCATGAGGGATGGAAAAAGCTGTTAGATTGCCCATTGCAGTGCAATCAAGTTATGCTGTATCACATTCCTAGGGAATATATCAGGATGAAACTGTTCAAAGTCTTCTGGGCTGTGTTTGATACTGTATGAGGCCAGTAGTTCTGTTCTAGGGAGCTCGTTTAAATGAGTTCTTTGCTCCTGGCTAGCTCTTTCTTTCCTTCTGCATGTCTGCCATGTCTTTTTGTTTTGTTTTGTTTTGAAATGCAATGGCAATTCACAGATGTAGTGGAAGAGTTACCTTCATTCATAAATGTGCAAGATGGTGATGAAAAGGCTTGGGGACAGCTCTTGTGTGTCACTTTCATGGAAGAGCTTCCTTCCACCTCTCTTTGACTCATACAGCTGTGAAAATGAAAACCAGCAAATCCACAAGCATTTCAGAAAACATTGCCTATGTTCCAGTTTACTTTCCTGTAAAAGGAGAATAGTGCCTTCCACATCTCATAGGATTGTAAAAGCTAATGCAGTAATTTCTGTCAGGTGCTTTGGAAAACCCTTTGTGGGAAGTAAAGTCTAAGTTCAACACATTGACCATTATTATTCCCCTGATAATGTCTGGTAATATGCTGGGTTAAGTGCCATTTATTACAATGCTGCTTATGTGGCTGAATCCCAAAACACTGTTATAACTTACTTCTTTATCTATATATAGCTGTACTTTTAATTGGATGATCCAAAATATGTTATTTCAGGGAAACAATTATATTTCATTTTTGCAACTATATTTATGCAGGGTATTATAAGCTGAATAGTACAACAGATTGGGTAATGAACAGTAATTAGTTCTTATTTTAATGTGAAAAACTAAGTAAAAGAAACTGTTAAAAAACAAATTAGAAGCAGAAAAGGATATGCACACATACATATGCCATGATAAAGTCTAGAGGTGAAATTTAGACACAATTCCATATTTGACTTTATTGTAGCAGGATTGCACCAAGGATTAAGATTATTTTATTGTTTATTAGTTTAATTCTACATTCATTTTAAAACATTATGTGGAGCTTTTTTGAAATTAAAATGCAATAAAATTAATTAAGCATCTACCACTACGGGAAACGTATAGCATTTAGGTTGTAAGATTGAATGCTGAATAGGTTTTGATTTGTTTCAGGACAATATGCAGGTGTTGAGCTCTCACCAGCAGTGGGAACTTTTAGGACAGATTTTATATATGCTTAGACATCACTCAGAGTGCTCTTTGGCTAGTGTGTTATCTCTAGAAGTTGGTACTCAGTGTCAGGTTATATTGCTATATATAATGATATTCTCTGGTTTCCATTTTGGTCCAGGCCTTCAAATTCTTTACATCAGGCACCTGTGCAAGATTGCTTTTTAGAGCAAATTTACAGAAAGACTGTGCTAAGTGGGTTGTAAGCATAAACACATGCATCTGTCTGGTCCTCTAAAGGATTGTCATGCATCCTATATGTTTGTCTGATTTTGAATTGTTGCTTAAATAAGCTGAAATTGAGGAGGGAAAGTGTTTGATATTTTGTTTGTAGCATTTGACAGCCACTAGGAATTGCATGAAATAAAAGAATATCAAAGGCTCAAGTATCCAAATCTTTACTTACAAGCTACATTTATTGAGTAATCATGCTTGTTTAATAACTACAGTTGAAGCACATGATCCATAGGAACAAATATTCTAGTATATAATAATCAGTAGCTTGTACCTAATGATATTTGTTCTCTCTGGAATAACAGATTTTTAAAATAAATATTTTGTAGTTTGTATATCAAAGAAAAAAATAGTCTAATAGACATGTTTGTACATGTATGGGAATAGTGATAATAGATCTGGACGAATGATAATACATGTTCAAATAGTATGAAAAGATTATTTGTAAGCCATTTATTGATATAAAAATTGAGCTTGATTTCAGCATGTTCACATTCTTTTTCTTTCTACTGTTTATTTTTTGTGTTTATGAACAGTGTACTTGGGATCTTGAAGCTGAGATTCGTTTAAGAAAATGAAGCTGTGTGTGATAAGGAAATGACTCTTTACATATCTTTAGGTTAATATATCCAACTGAGGAACCCCAGGAATAGAAATCAGACCCACATTGTTTAAATGACTAGACACAAAGGTTGACATATGAATTCCAAATATCAGATAATAAACTGAATACTTGAGTGTATCCATTAAATGCATTTGAGTAAATTTGCATAATGAATAACTTCATGAAATTGTAAAGCCGCTAGCAGACAATTTTGCAGACAGGAAGAAGACTGCATTCACCTCATAAATTGCTTATAGTGAGTAATTTCATCATTTTAAAATGGTGAATGAAATCCTATGAATGATGAGACTTTCCACTGAGTTTATAGAGAAAATTAGTTTAGTTTTGCAATGTACTTGGATTTTGCAAGTTAATCTTTTAATCAGACAGATAACATACATTTTATGTGTTCTCCTGACAGACCAGCAGTACTCATGGTCGCCTTCTCAGCACTTCAATGAAGAAAGATACTCTCCTGCTCCGAGGAATATGAAAGGATTATCTGGCAGTCGCAACCAACCACAGTTATGTTCAGCTCATACTTGTGGCTTAGCATCCCCTGAAGATTGCGAACACACCCACGACCATATCCACCATGGGCAGGAGCCAAGGCAATCGTATCTTCTCAGCCCCACGGAGAGTTGCCCGATGGACCACCATCGTTGCTCACCACGCAGCTCCATTCATTCTGAATGCATGATGATGCCCATGGTAATGGGCGATCACATGTCAAGTAGCACTTTCCCCAGAATGCACTACAGCTCTCATTACGACACAAGAGACGACTGCGCCATGTCTCACGGTAACCCTAAGATTAACCGTATTCCTGCGAATCTTTTGGACCAGTTTGAAAAACAACTTCCTCTTCACCGGGATGGTTTTCACACCTTACAGTACCAGAGGACCTCAACAGCTGCAGAACAACGCAGTGAGAGCCCAGGAAGAATACGCCATCTTGTTCATTCAGTCCAGAAACTTTTTACTAAATCTCATTCTCTGGAAGGATCATCCAAGGGCAATGTTAATGGAACAAAGGGAGACAGTCGAGGGGATGACCATCATCATGGGCACCATTCCAAGCATAGCAAAAGGAGTAAAAGCAAGGAGCGAAAACCAGAAACCAAGCATAAATCTGGAATGAGCAGCTGGTGGAGCTCTGATGATAATTTGGACAGTGATAGCACTTATCGAACCCCTAGTGTGGTAAATAGGCACCATACGGATCATATATCCCATTGCTACCCTGAGGCACTCCAGGGACATTTTGGGGATCTCTCATTGAAGACTTCCAAAAGTAACAATGACGTGAAATGTTCAGCTTGTGAAGGGCTAGCAATGACCCCTGATGGTAAATACATGAAAAGGAGTTCTTGGTCCACGCTTACAGTAAGTCAAGCTAAAGAAGCTTATCGCAAATCATCACTGAACTTAGATAAGCCTCTGGTTCATCAGGAAATCAAACCTTCCTTGAGGCCATGCCATTACCTTCAGGTAAGAGGAAGACTTTCTTAATATTTGTAATGGAAACAGAAACACAGTTGATGTCATAAAGTCATTGTAAAATAAAAGGGTCCTGTGCATATCTCTCTTAAGTGTATCTGTATGGAATTCAGACATTCCATGAAAGTGAAAAAAAATCTTGCTTTACTCTTTGTGTATAAGGCACAGGTAAAAACATATATAAAACTGGTGTGATATAAATTAGTTTAATGTCAGTGGATTTGTTGTCATCTTCAGAGTTCATGTTGCACATCTCAGAAAAATTCATAAATCAAATTTTAAAAGGGCAGTTCACCCAAAGTCTGGGGCTAGAAAAAAATGTGTCAAATACAACTGAAGATGAGTGATTTTAAAAACAGGTTGTGTGGAATCCTATTTTTGTGTTTCTTTTCTCCAGGTTAAGTAAGAAGACAATAGATATACTGGCTTACTGATTTGCTTTTTCTTGATGATGATTACTCACAAAATTCCATTTAGTGACTGGGTATCCAAAATCATGTTGAAGTGAGCCTCTTTTGAGTTCATACTATAAGCCATCTTTGTTGAAAGTTACATGAGATCCTTGGGAAGACAGATATCTCAGATCTGGTACTCAGACTATTTGTGGGAATACACGTTTTCTTTAGCAGTTCCCACTTTCTCCTACATTTGAACTCAAACCTGCTGCTTGCTGCCATTTGCCACCCCAAAATCATGCTAGTGTAGCTATTTATGATGCTGCACAATGATTTGGATCTTGAAGTGATAAGGTTTTTAAAAAAATGTTCCAAAATATGTCTTTTCGGATGTTGACATCACTTACATGGCCTAGGTCCAGCACAGTCCCTTGACAAGTGTCATTAGCACATCAGGCTGTACAAAGAACTGCACTGGGAGCAGAACAGGAAGAAGGAAAAGCTAGGAGGGTAACTTCTTCAGCTGTCACTGCCTCTGGGGAAAACAACAACAACAACAACAACAACAACAACAACAACAACAAACTATTGTACAAATATTCCCTTTGGTGTTTTTAACAAGAACAGCCTGCAAAGCCAAAGTTGTTCTGAGTGCCTTCTCTTTTTGTTTCCTTTTAATGAACTCTTTTCCAGAATTTAACTGATTCTGACATTAACGTGGGCAAACCTCCACTCCAGATTTATGTATTTAGAGATCTCCAGTTCCTGTGGGCTCTGCAGAAGCCAACAGACACAGCGTTATCTACCTCTATGTAGAGCTCTCTTCCCTCTGAGCAATAGGGAACCAATAGTAATGAGTCACAGCTGAAGGGCCGAATCTTTTCAAATGCACATGCAGCCATCCAGGGTCAATCTCCTTGCTGGAAGAGGAAAGGTTCCTCATAGCAGAGAAAGGAAAATAATTACTTGCAACCCTCATAGCATTTCCATGCAAACTGATTCCAATTTAGGCTGACAGCTGTAATATTTTTTCATATCCAAGTACAGTTCTTATCCATGTAAAACAGCCTGCCCTTCCCTAGAAGTTTTTAATCTAACTCAATGAGCCAGAACTGGAAGTGCATCCCATACAGAGACTTCGACTTCTGTCTGTGTTACAAAATCAAGGGTATAGCTCTGACATTAAAGAAAAGTTTACATTTTGCTGTCTTTTTCCTTACCATCCCATACTCGTACTTCACGGAGAAATCTGGGCCCTCTATATCTCTGCTGGGTGTCTTGCTTTCCTTTTCAACATGTTTCCTTTTTTTCTTCTTCCCTCATCTTTACACCTCATTTTTTCTTTGTAAACTATTTTTTACTTTTCATGAGCCTTGTTCTTACTTCCAACCTGTATCAGCATCCTCAAGTGAATGTGAAACACTGAGTTCACAAACTATCACTAAGCTTCAGGTTAAGCCCAGTGGGGGGGGCTAGGGAACAGAAACGCCCTTTTTTTTTCTTTTTTTTCTTTTTTTCTTTTTTTTTTTTTTTCAGAATTCTTTGTTTTATCCTTTTGGTGAATTTGGGATAACTGAAACAAATTAGCAAGTTTCATCAGCTGGTAGATTCAAGCAGCTTAAAATCTAGGAGAAGTGAATTTAAATTTTTGCGGCTCCAGTGACTTCATCCAGTTTTAACCCTTTTAACAAATTGGATAGTAATCATCCCCCAATTCACAGAGATGCTAGAATGGCAATCTGTCAAGACTTAATTGCTCAATTACTACAGTAAAGAATCCAAACCTTTGTTGAAAGCAATAATACTAAGAATTATATACCAGGAATATTCTCATTACAAAATTTTTAAGAAAAATACAAGTTCTGCAGAATCTGAATATGCCATTCAGAACACACATATCCTTCAAACTGAATGTCTGGCTTACTCACTAGCCCAAGGTCAGGAAAAGAATGAAGGGACCCCATTCTGTCAATGTCGTAACTATATGCATTGTTTTGAAACTTCTACTTTGAGGGATGCTGCACTGTCACAATGTAATCATTAAGACCCAAGATATAAGACTCATTGTTAGCTCTGCCATGAACTTTTTCTCTGACCCAGGAAATGTAATCTGTTAATCACCAGACATTTCAATTACTCTGTCTGCAAAACTGAGGAAAGATAGGAAAGATATTTAACTTTTCTTACAGCAGTGAAGTAAGCATCAGTAAATAATGGTTGAATTAAAATAATCATTAGGTTCAGAAACTGAGAACAGTAGAGAAACATCTCAGATTCCTAGCCAGGAGAGTTTACTGCCTTGCTCCAGAATATCTGGAAATTAAAATATTCAAAGGATTATCGAGGTGATTGTGCAGCAGCAGATTTCCCTGAAGTGCATAAATGAACAGATTAACATAAAACCCTTGGGCCTTTGTAGGATTTCTGTGTTTATAGAATTAAAACATTAAAAGGCATTTCCCCTTATTGATGTCAGCTACATATTTTTAAAATCTTTTTAAAGCAAAACAGCAACATCCTAGTCCTTCAAAGATCTTATATATGAATACATACTTATACTCAAGCATAATAAAAATTATTTTTTATGTTTATATATTATCAGTGATTATTATATATATAGTTCTTACTCTGCTATGTATGTATATGAAGATTCACTGGATTTGACTCACTTTTCTATCCAGTAGTCTTCTTGTTATTTTGTCTTTCAACACCTCTATAAAATATTACTACTTGTGTTTTCCACTTGAGATTTTAGGAATACA
Source organism: Aythya ferina (assembly GCF_964211825.1). NCBI lineage: Eukaryota > Metazoa > Chordata > Aves > Anseriformes > Anatidae > Aythya > Aythya ferina. The sequence goes on along the minus strand of NC_140298.1, from coordinate 98,259,437 downwards.
GAGTCCCAAACTGTAAGTGCATGGCAGTGTCATAGGCCGGTACTTGACACCATGATCTCTCTGTTTCTGAGCTTCCATTTTGTCTTCCATAGTAATTACTGAGCTGCACTTTCCTTAAAACTTTTGAAGAGTGAACAAGGAAAATTTCTTTCTAAGAAGTGAATTTCTACCAGATTCACAGTTGATGAAAACAGGAGATGAGAAAAGAGGTTTTGAAAGCCTCTGTTCTTTCAAAAAAAATATATTTTCAAAAAATATGCCCAGGTTATGTCTCATATTGGAAAGCAGGTATTTCTTTAATCTGTCCAAGCCTCATCTCTGGCTTTTTTCTTAGGGTTTCTCATGTCCCTGTTCCTCCACAGTCCTCATAGCTGGGGGAGCTCATTGCTTGGGCAGTGTGTGGGTGCATGTTAGAGAGGGTTCAGCCAGATGACCATAGTGCCCTCCACACCACTGTGGCCATTTGCCTTGTTCCAGCAGAGCTGCTCACCGGTGGCCATTTTTGTAGAACTAAGTTGGTAGACATAAATCTCTATGAAGTAGTATTTATTTTTCTGATCTATACCTCAGTACCTGACCAGATTTGCGTTACTCCTTCTACAGTGGAGAAGATGGGAGCTTGCAGAGAGAAGGGAGAGGGGCTGAATGTGAAGCCCCTTTGGGCTCCAGCTAGTTGTTAAATCAGCTTAGCTGCAATGTTAACCCAGACCAGTTGGCTAGCAAGCCAGCCAGTTCAAGAGCAGAGAACAGCCGTTTCATAACTGTACACTGATAGCATTTCTTAAATTCTTGTGAATGATTAGCAAGTTTTTACCCATGGGCCTTCAATTTCTGTTTTGAATGTAGACAATTGCATTTCTGAGCACCAAACATTTCTGTCATTTCCCTCCATGGGCAGAATAGCCCATGGAGATCACATACATTATAAGCATGCTTTTTAATAGCTTTGGCTACAGTAACTGCTACTGCTTCCCATAACGTTTTGATTTTAATATTAAATATGTAACAAAACAAAACAAACAAACAAACAAAAAAAAGATAAATGGGTTTTGAGATCTGTTTTATCTTCATTGGTTGTTTTGGTTAATTAAGTTCAACAGATATACACTACAATGACTGATTAATTTTACCTTGACGTGAGTATTAGTGAAGATTAAAGATTTTCAACAGGAAAAAAATGGATATGAACTAGATAGCTGTACAAAACTTACAAATACAAGAATGTTGCTTACAGTTTCCAGGACTGAAAAACCTGTGAATGCTAGTTAAGGAAAACTAATTCCTACAATAGCACCAAAAGACAGGCAAAAGCATAGCAGTCACCATCACTGAAGTTCTAGAGCACAGTGCTATGTGTCCCTGATTAATATTCCTCCCTCAGCCATTCAACAGCCTGTGAAGCAGCAAGCAATCAAGGTAAACATACCACAAGGTACAGTGAATGAGTCAGCACTGAAAAAGAAAATAGCATGTTGTTCTAAAAATGGCTTCAGCCCACTCTTGTCTTCCTAGTGCATTTAAGTACTAGCGTCATCCGTTACAGCACTGGCACTGCTAAGCATGTGGGTAATAATGTCAGCTGCGTACTCTACAGAATGAAAGAAAAGCACAAGAGTTGGTCTCTTAAAAAAAAAAAAAAAAAAAAAAAAAAAGAATAAAAGAAAAAAAAAAAAAGCAACAGTTTCAACAAGGTTCTTTGCTGGTTTAAGTTGTGCCTACATGGAGAAGAGTTTTGAGGAAAAGCTAATGGAGTAATTGGCATTAAGCCCTCAGATGCATTTTTCCAGGAACTCTTCTGGGAAGAGGACATAGTCCCATGAACTAGACCGTTGCCCCGGAGAGGCATGCAACTCTCAGCCTGCTTTGCCAGGACAGATTTGAACCCAATGCACCTTTCTCAACACTTCATCTTTCTGAAACTAGGTTGTACCTGTTAGCTTGACATAACAACCATATATGAACTACAGAAACAGCATCCAGTACTCTACCAGCCAGTGCTAGTAGAGTTTTGATACTAGTGTCCAAGTCACTTTCGCGCTACCACGCTACCTTCACGATTTAGCCTCCACTCCCAAATTAACTGGGTTGCCTCCACAGCAGGAAAAGCATGCATAGATTACAGGGCAGTCAGCATGGCCATGTGCTGAACTGTTTTCACTTCTGCAGCCCATTACAGTCCCACAAGGATGCCTCAGCTAGCCCTGTGCCCTCCCAAAGTCCCAAACAGAACATGTGCCAGAGAAGTCTGTGTTGCCTGGACACTAAGGGCAGAGATGGCATGGCTCATGCCCTGTGACAGTGTTTGTGTCTACCTGCAACAGCTGGTGCAGCACCTGGGGCCATTCTGCACAGGTCAGTAAGGGTCTTGTCTTCCCATGCAGTGCACTGAGCTCATCTATTTGTAGCTGCTCCCTCTACGCATTGTATCGCTGAAACATTGCACTTACATTTTTAACAATATTAAATAAAAGGTTTTTACATAAAGCCGATGCTTACCTGGATTTACAGAATGCTGAAGGTTTTGTATTTCACAAAGATCAGAATACTTCATAAGTGTACCTTCCAAGGGAAAAAAAAATAAAATTAAGGAAAAATTATGTGCACCTTCCAAGGGAAAAAATAAAATTAAATCAATTATGGTGTAAAGTTCTGAGCAGTTGTCTCAGATTACTGGTGCCTTGAATTACTGTAGTAACCAGTGATATCAACAGTACATTTGCCTCCGCGTCCCTTTCTAGAAAGCTCATATTGGCTTAAATAAATTGCTGAAGCTTCTTTTTCCAAAGAGGAATAGAAAGATCTCAGAGTTAGTATTTTCTTAAAGCAGACAAAACAAGTCCCTATTACTGTAGAAACATCAAACCTAGGAGTAGAAAAGGGAGGCCATGATCTCACTGCCCTTTAATCAGGGGGAATTGTCCTCCTTTAAAATGTTAGTACTGTGTGTTGCCAAATTGTTTTTCAACATTAACCTCAGCAAAGCTGAAGGCTGACCTTTGCAGTTGTTACTCAAAGGTGTCCTTGGGTCTGAAGAAATTTTCAGCTAGAAGTAACTTAATATTTTATACACCTGGGCCAGTCACATCTGTCAAACGAGACTGCCAGAATTGCAGGCTTGGGGCTGTAATGACCGCACACTCTCCTATGTAGCTGGAGTGTTGCCTTGGGCACACCTGGCTCCTCTCCTGAGCAGCCAATGCTATTTTTCCTGCAAGAAGTTGACTTCAGAAAAATGATGAAGTAGTCATTGATCATTTGATATTTTTTTTTTTTATGTCCATCTTACAATGTTGTGCTTAAAGGTTGTGTGTTTTTTTTTTTAAGTAGAGTTTCATGTGTGTTTAAATGGCTGAATGTCTATGTGGACAAGGTCCCTGGTACTTCTGGCAGGGGAACTGATCTTTTCAAAAGTGTACAGATAATTAAGCATTACATGGTAGCTAGACAAGACAAAACTACCCATTTCACTCTGTAAGCTAAATAATTTGAGTCATTTGAAGCTTACTGTTCAAAACAATCACTTATTAAAGAAAAAAAATGGATGAAAGGCAAATATATATTTTGTATTATCTTTAATATTATTCTAAAGACATTTAAAGACTATTTTTTCACTATTAGCCTTATGATAAATGGAAGAAGTGGCATCATTTCTTGCTTAGATTAAAGAAGTCACTGTTCACTACAGGTCTTCTTTTAGGTCAGGCCTGGAGATGCTGGCTTTTAAGCTCTTCTTGCATGTCTAGCTTTATAGTTGATCTACAATGTTGGAGTCCTCACTACATCTGCCATCTCTGTGTTTTTGGAGATGCTGTGTGTTTTAAGTGTGTGGGGAGCACCTCTCCTTTCCTTCCTTTAAGGTCATTTTTGCCTCTCACTCCATTCTTCAGTGATCATAAATGGTCTTTGGGGCCCTGACTGTGGGTTATGAAAAGGTAACAACTCTGAATTTCCCTTCACTGTTAAAGGCAGAGATGTTTCCAGAGGAACCTATAGGTGCCTGATACTTCACACAGTGTAGAGAATCCGCATTGAATAGACTGATGATGATGCTTTATCTTTTTTTTTTATCAATTTCTGAATGTTGACAAGGAAAGGAAATACCAGGAAGAGGATGAACCTCACACACTCTGGGAGCCTTGTTTCCCCAATTCCATCGGTCATAAAAACCAAGCTATATGCTACAAATGCATACAGGTCAATTGGATTTTTCTAGCATGAATGCTTTTCATAAAGAAATCAACTGTAATGCTCATTAAAGCCCCAGAATTATTCTTTCACATCAGTGCTCGTGTAGTCTATTGCAAGGGTTTCCGAGTCAGCAGAAAATCAGGCCTATCTGTTTTCCCAAAGCCCGTTAGCTGCAGTGGAAATACTTTATGGCTTCGTCTGATGGCCCTTCCAGGACTTTGGTTTAAACAGTAGCTAAGAGGTAACTTCCCAACAGGAAATTTCTGTTTTTCTCACTTGTGTCTTGGATTAATAGGGAAGATACAGCAGAAATCCCACAAATTAGGTTTTATCATATATGAAAGTCTTCCACACTGTATACATTTTTTTTCCCCTATGTGCATCAACACAGTTTGGACTCCACACAGTCCAGAAAAAGGGAAGAGACAGAATTTCCTATGACAGAAAAAATGCCCTGCAGCTCTTCAGGGAAGGTTAGTTTCCACTCAAATTTTCCTTAGCTCTGCTTCAAGTCTAATTAAATTGCAGAAACAAAATAGAAGACCTTTTTCTTCCTCTTCCTGGAGCCTGTGATCTTTGAAGCACATGGAGAGCAAATAATATGTAACCAGCTCACAATTCTGCAGCACCATAGTTTTGTATATTACATAGCTGAAATACTGTATTATTCCTATACCCTCACAAATAATCATGATCATGAGTTTACTTTATTAATTGCCATAAACTCAACTTAGTGCTTTCTCTTTTTCTGTAATTTTTATTCACTGTGCTGTGCAGATAGCTGGGCTCCATCCACTCTGCAAATATAGTACAGTTATCTCAGTCTACTTTTTCCAAAACTATCCATCAGGAACACTTGTAGTTGTCAGCAACTTCAGTTGCTGACACTGTGGTCCCCTGGAACTTCTCTGCTGCTTTGCTAGTGGGTATATTCCTGGCTCCCCTTCACCTGCAGTGAGTGAGGAGGAGATGCAATCCAGTTTTGTTCTTTAACACTTTGATGCTTGGTTTTGTTGGTTTTAGCAGTTATTTTTTTGCATCATAGTTCAATTAATTCAACTCACAGAGATAGATGTGAAGGAAACAGCAGCTATAAGCTGGCCCAACAAGGAAAAGAGGTAAGAAAACAAGCTCTGAGTGCATGACTATGGCAAATTAATTGGCAGCAATGCTGTGTTTTGTGGAAGCATGAGAAGTTCCAAGTTTCAGTCTTTGGTGCTTCTGTGCCTTCAGCATTTTTGAAATACTCACTACCTTAGACTACATCCATACTAGCAAACTGAATAGTGTCATGAAAGGTTCCCTGGCGCTTCAACCTGATCTTCTATTTGAGCAACACAAATTGTGTTGCTCAACCTGTCTCGGGCACTGTTTTGATCCAAGCCAGCTAGTGTTTCCTTAAACAGAGCCTTGATACTGTTCAGGACTTACTGTAGTTAAGGGACCATTCCTGGTAGTCATGCTTCTTTGGAGGCAGATTACACAGTAGTGTGGATGTGGGATGCTGCCCTGTTGGCCTCCAGGCTACAAGTGGGTCTTCATTTACTAATGAACACACAACCCTAAAGTAGTCATCATACCATTTTTATCCTTCTCTCTCTCTCTCTAGTGATGATTCTGCAGCAAGTTGTAGCAAATCACTGGTTCATCTGAAAATGTATCTTTACTTATCTTTATTATCGTTGTTAGGGTTATTTTCCAGCCAGCACTCTAAGTCACTACAGTTATTAGGGTTGCTGGAAAAGCTGAATATTGTTTAAGGAAAACCTGCCCTACTTATGTTGATGGTAGTATATTTTTAAAGCAGCACAGGCTGACAATGAAGCAGCATCCTGAGACACTTACCAAAAGAAATACATAGTTGGCCAAAACCTAGGTTTCTTGGTTGAATCCCTAATGTTTCTGTATCTTGTATTGACAGTCTATATCTCATTTAAGCATAAGCCAAGCCTATTTAAGCATAGGCCAAGCCCTTCAGTCTGAGCTTATCTCATATCTATGCTATCAGTGAGCTCCAGGCTTAGCAGGGAAAAATCACATAGTGGGGACAAGCCCACCACTAACATCTGACTGCACCTTGCTTCACCATCTCAGCATGGTGGGAGTCCAGTGGGTCCCAGAGGGATCCAGCAACATAGCATAGGTTTTGCAGGTGGCTGAACAGCAAGGCTCTTTGCGGGTAGTACAAGCACAGGTGGGCATTTGCCCCACATTCCTCCAAACAATATAACATTGCCAGAGAGTCCTCACAACACTGTTTACAGCCTTCTGCCATCCTTGGATTACAGTTCGCAGAGAAATAATTAGGAAACATAGTATTGTTTCATTTTTTTGAGTCCATCACTGTTGAGATAAGTATTATTTTAATGAAAACTGTTCTGTAGAAAATACAAAAGTGGTGATTAAACAATCCTGAGTGCACTGGACTTAAGTCTTCCCATAATGAATCATTTAATGGAACTTTTCTTGGGACTACACATGAAAAAATAAAATCAGCCAGTAAGGAATGCTGGTACCGCTTTGCCTATTTGCACAGCTTCCAGCTGGAGTATTGTGCTTATGTTTTGTGATCTGCATGGGTATCTATCCATTCTCAGATCCCAGATTCCTGAATTCATGCTGTTGTTTTCAACCCATTGTAAAGCCTATGTTGTTTGGTATCTACGTGATATTCTTCCTCTTCCTGTGATACTGTGGCAATTCATATCAAAGCTTGGAGAGAATTGCTGGCAAGACAAAGACGTCTCTTGCCTTCTCAGATTAGCTCTTGCCTTGATGGGTGGTGTTGACTAACTTGTGGGGAATGCTGAAAGATCTTTCTGTGCGTCTGAGTTGTCAAGGAGTTCAGGGAGTAGGGGGTGGCATGTGAAAATTAAAGCTAATTAAGAGGATTGGCATTGTTATTGGTGAGGAGGAGTCCCTGACATATTTTGTAGAGATTTTTGAATGGGTTCATTGTATAATTCATAGTTTGAACAATGAATCAGTACATTTAAAAAAAAAAAAAAAAAAAAAAAAAAAAAAAGAAACCTAGGAAAACTAGACAAAATTGTGCGCAGAGAAAGGTGATGAGTTGAAATGAGGCTTTATTTTTACACAGTGTACTCTTCCATCCTGTAAAAAGCCAATAGGTTTTAACATCCACAGCCAGTAAATAATGGAATGCCATTAATGTTATTAACTTCAGAAGAAAATTCTAGTCATTAGAATTTTTTCTTAGAATTATAGAATTATAAAATTTCATTATAAAATTATAAAAATTCATTAGATTTTTTTTAGAATTATAGAAGAAAAAGGGTCAGCATTCCCTTTTCAGCAAAATTTTTGAAAACAGGAGATCCAGCTCCTAACTCTCATTATAATATCAAGGAAACTTTCTACCATGCTTAAACCATGTCTGCCTCACAAGATCGTCTATTTTCACCTGTTTACAGCAGTGCTGAGAGACTGTTCTAAAACTACTCAAAGACCTGATTTAAGAGAAAATCTCCTACCTATATTTCAGATTTAGTTCTTTTTTTTGGGTCACCTTCTTGACCAGGCAGAGAAAGCATAAAAATATAACAACTATGTATCTACCATGTAATGTTTCAAATCTTATACTTATTATCATCTGATTTCACGCACAGACAGCTTCTGCTTCTGTGAAATTTATATTGCTAAAATAAGATATAAGTCAAAATGAATATTTTGCTGCATTTTACATCTGCATGCTAATTACATTTCACAGGACTCCTCTGAGGAAGGTAATCCTTGTTTTAACCTTTTAGAATGAGAAATACGAAGAAGTGATAACTCCCTCAGCTGAAACCATATATCTACAAGTGTTTCATTTTAGATAGTAGAATGATATGCCATATTTTAAGCAGATCAGCAATTTTGTGGTGGAACACCTTTAAAACTCATGGAGTTGGGAGCAAATGCCACTGACGTGGGTGGAACAACAGAAGCAGATCTATTTTGAAATGTCAGTGGCAGTTGCTGGTTTGACTTCTTTAGCTAAATCCTAAATTGAAAACAGAAAACTCAAATTAAAAATAGTCAAATTCCAAATGAATGAATAATTCATTTATTCTTCCAGTTTTGACATCAGTATTTTTTAGATACAAAGTTGGATATTCACATTGCTAACAGGAGTGCCTGGATTGCCTGTATCAGATTAGATATAAGGAAAGATTTTCCTACTATGAGCATCGTCAAACACTGGAACAAGTTACCTGCAGAAGTTTTGGAGTCTCCATTCTCAGAGACATTCAAAACCCAGCTGGACATGGTCCTGGGTAACATAATGTATCTGACCCTGCCTTGAGCTGGAGGCTGGATTAGAGACCTCTGAGGTCTCTTCCAGTCTCAGCAATTCCATGATTACATTTTTTTTTTCCAGATACTTGGTAAATTCATCCTTGTTTTCCACAGAAACATGCTTCTGCTTATATGCAGGATTTTTGCAATTTGAGAATCAGGAGACAGACCTACTGTGGAATTCCAATCAGTTGTCCAAAGTCAGGCTTTCTTCTGCCCTCTTCTTCTGACAGGTCTAATATATGCGAAACCAACATCTGACAAAACACAAATGTAGTATCTTTTCTTCTATTAGAGGGAAATATGAGAAATTGTAGTCTAGAATCTCACAGTTAAGAAATGAATTCAGTTTCTTCCTGAGCATGCATCAGTTCAAACCTACATCTTCCCAATTCTCCAAAGAGCATTCTGAGCAGAAGATTATAAGGCAGTCTGGAGTGAGCACTTCTTTCTTTGTTAAGATTCTCCACAGTTTTTATCTAAAGACCCTTGCACATAAAATTCATGCGAGTGTTTATCCCAGGGACTATAACTAAGCTCCCTTTTACTAGGCAAGAGCCTGGATCATGAGGCTGCAACACACCCTTTCTTGTATACAAAGTCATCTTCTAAGCAGCCCTCCCCAGGCAATCTGTGAGCATTTCATGAAAAGGGGATGGTTTACAAAGAGAGGTGTAGAGCATGCCAGTTTATCTATCAGCCCTAAGTCTTCTACTTCCTAAGCACTCCAGCAATTATTAATTAAGGAAATAGAATGGTTTCTTTTGGATGCTATTTTGAAGGAGCTAACTCCTAGATACCTTTTATGGCAAATTTAGGCTCCTAGCTAAGGTTCTGAAGTTCACTCTCAGGATCAGCTGCATAAAACATAGTGAGGTAAGTTTTAACTACCAGGTGCTGTAATATCACTGGCCCTAGGTAACTAACCAAAAATATCACAGTGAATCAGCAGCAGAACAATTAAGAAGTCCTACATTTCCCGAATCTCCTTGTGCTCCTCACAGCAACAGTGCATAAAATTTATGAAAGAGACTCATCATTTTCCACAGTAGTTATAACCAAATCAGCAGCCGGTGACAAAATTAAATGCAAAGATCTAGACCTTGTCAGCTCGTTGTTCTTACAAAAGGAAATTCATATGGTAATATGCAGTCTAACTCCTCTGTGGATAAAAACTGCATACACAAGGATTCATGTTAACATCTAGAACAGGAGGAAGGCTTTTTAGACATTATAAATATCAGCACTCATTGCTATATGCAAGTAGATAATTAGGGTAATTATTCCCAATTAGCAGCTGCAAACCCTGCAGATGGGAATTTCAGGGACTGGTAACTATTGTAAGGAAGTATTTCTGCAAGCTGTAAAGCACTTTTCCTGTTTTGAAAAATATACATGTAATGACCCTCGCAGTCGCTGTAAAACACTTTTGTTAACACTTCAATATAAAGAAAAATCTTTCCCACACTATTATAACACTTCAGCTTTTCTTTAAAGCTATGCTGGGCTCTGAAATGGCCTGGATTTTTCCAAGTATTAAATCCATCATTTAAAGTGAATGATGAACCAGCGCTGGCCAAAGTAGGACTCAAATTTTGCTTCTGTTCTAAGACCATGATAAAAAACAATGTCAAGGGCCTTTTCATTGGCTTCTGAAGACAGCAGAAGGACTCCATATGTTTTCATAGGCTCTATATGAACCCTGAAAGAATGTGTTGTGAAACTTCCTTGCCAGGCTCCAGGACCATTACCCTTGTGTTCATTGGGTTCTGCTCCTTTGAATGGCTCAAGGGTAAAAAGTATTAATTAATTGTAAATAATGTTTGTTTCTCAATCATAAAGGCTTCTATGATAGACAACCAGTGTAGACAGTCAACTCTGGTTGGAAAAGAATTTTTGGTGCATTTGTGAGTAAGTACATCACAAGCACAAATGGAGCAGGATTTTTTCAGTTCTTAGGTTTCTTCTGAATTCATTTAAGTTATGAATTCAGAAAGTTAAAGAAGTGTAATCAACAAAAACAGGCACATAATTGTAAGATTTGTTCTCATAAAACTCTATCACAGTAAAGAAACTTATTTTTTAAATACTTTAATGTGAAAAATCATTCATCCCTATCTTTTAAAATAAGATTTCAGTGTCAAGCAGCAAATAGTTTGTGTTTATTCATTTTAATCCAATCCTTACCTAGTTATTTGAATGTGGAATTTCAGACAAAAACATTGAGAAACTAATCACTTTTTGCATGAGTAACTAAAAAGTTGCTGATCTGTCTTTTTAAACTTTATATTTAAATATCTTTGAGCTAAAATGAAGGAGAAAAATTTCAAGCCAAAATAATTATTCTATTAAAAAAGAACATATATGTTTTTTAAAGAAAGTGTTGAGATTAAACATAATAATTCAGCTTTAATACAGAAAATTGCAGAGTATAGCTCACTCATCTAGATGTCCATGAAAACTTTTTCAGCATTGGAATCTTGGTTTTAACTTTGTTGATACTGAGATAATAAAGAAGAATTAAAAGTGAGAGTATGTTTGTATGATATCAGTTAATTTTTCTTAATATAGTACTCTAATTCAGATTTTTACAGTTACCAGTATTGGTGGTTGTGAACAACAAAGCTTAATAAAATATGTTTATTTTCTATATTTTAGGAGTCTAGCTACTACAACAATTGTTACACATAAATATCTCTTAGGTCTCCCAGAATCCCCCAAATCCTTCCTCTGACATTAATTTCATATATATTAGGTTTTAGAATAACAATTAGGATGATGTATCATATTTACAGGCTTCAAGTTTGAGAAAATTTCTCATGTTTCCCTTCCAATCACCATCCAAAGCTGAATAATATTTAAGGTTTGTTTCCTTGCATGATCTACACTGTATTTCATTTAAATACATCCTCCATCTTGTTATTTCATATAAGAATATAACTCATAATATTTGTCTGGTATTTCTCTCCAACAGTTTTCTGATCTTTGTGATCTGTTTCATCTCAACTAATCTGACAGTATCTTCAGTCCCTCTTCTCTCCCGAGTTTTATTCTTTAATATCTCTATCTTTACTTGTTCACAGTCTTTAAAAATTTCGTTTTTCCCTTTCAGTCCTTTCTTGGGACTCAAAACATCTGTTCTGTTCATGTGGTGTGTGGCTAATTCATGTATCTTGAAAGGGCAGTAAGGATGACAGGGAGATCATGTTAGTTCTTTAAATCTGATTTCCAGTCATGCTGAAATCAATGGGAACATTTACTTCAACTCCACAGTGAACTCTCTCTGTAGGTCTACAACTTATTTGACTTGAAAATCTTTATTTGGCATCCTGCTCTGCAGAAACTCCTAATATATCTGTTTAACTTGAAGATCTGATTTGTCGTATTGGTAAATAATGTCATTGTACTGTGTAATATATATGAAGTCATTATGCTGATAAAGTATTTGATGCTGCCAAGTGCATCAACCCTGGTCTCCCAAAGTGTTCGGTTGCATCCTTCTTTTTAACCATGAGTCATTATAATGGATTGGAGCGAGTTGCTTATATCGTTTAAGTTAAGTAAATGCTTAAATTACTGGATTAGGACCAGAGGAGTCAGCATCTTGAAAGATTAAACAAAAAGCAAAGACTATGCAATATTGACAGACAGACTTGCGGAGTTTATCAGTAACTCTTTAAACAAGGCTAATTTCACTGGGGATTGGAAATTCTACTCCTGTTCAATTTGTTGCCACTACATACAGATATACACCCACCAGATATGAATTATCTGACCACCAGGTTTACTATTTGAAAAACCACCTCAACTGTATGAAAGCAGCCTCAGCTTCAAAGTATTAATAATTAACTGACTACATTCCTGATATGTCACCATGTCTGTGAAGTATTTCGCAGTTGCTAAATAAGAAAAAAGACAGATTGCCACATTTGCCTTTTTTTTTTTTCCAGAAGTTTGCCCTGAATCAGAATCCTGTCCATTTATGCAAAAATTATGGCTTAGCTTAATTTAAATGCTTCATCCTGAAAATCTGAGAAAGCCCCATATCAGAAAAGTGAGGAAAATGCTATAAAGTGTTCAGCTTTCAATTAGTTTTATGTCTGAGACATGTGATCAACCTAATGTTTATTAGATGAAAATCTGCATACAAACATTTAAGAGGTTAAGATTTCCTGCATTTTAGAGCATGTGCACAAATAGATATTGTGGCTGAGCTCACAAATAATGACTTGCTTGTCTCCTAGGTTCTAACATTTATGGATTGAACATTTCCCATCCTGCAATTGGACTTGAGCACCAAATCGCTTGTGGGCCTTAGAATTTCTTTCTAGGTGATTTATTTCTGAAGAATAAAAAATTCACAACTTGTCAGTATAAAACGAGAAATTGAAAGAAGTATTTAAATATATGAAAAAATGCACATTTTGTATGTGTGTTTGGTGATCTCTATTAGGTACCTCAGGATGAATGGGGAGGATATCCTGCCAGTGGGAAAGATGAAGAGATACCCTGCAGAAGAATGAGAAGTGGGAGCTATATTAAGGCCATGGGAGATGAAGAAAGTGGAGACTCTGATACTAGCCCCAAGACATCACCAAAATTAGCAGTTCGACCCGAGTCATTATTAAAATCCATTGGACAAAGACCACTGGGAGATCATCAAAAGTGAGTTTTATTATACCATGTTATAAACCTTTCTGAAAATTGCTATGACTTAGGCCATTTTTCTTTGTGTCTTATTGGCAGTGGTCAGTATCCATGAGAGAAGATAGTAGGTAAAAAGCTAACTATGTCTTACTTCATTTTAAATTAACTTGATTAGTGGTTTAATTCTCTTGATTAGTGGATGAAAAACTGAAATCTTCCTGATTCATGTAACAAACATGCTACTTAAGGAAGAGTTCATTATGTCTACTAAAGGAAATATATTCATCTTTATATTAAATCTAGAATTTTGAATATTCTTTAGCAGGGTTATTTTATTCTAATTCTTTGTTATTTTATGGCTTTCTCTGAAATAGAAAGTACACTATTCTATAATGGCTATAATAACAAACAGATAATTGTAGATATACTTGGCATCTTATGTCCTATTTATCCATACAGTACTTTCTCTGTGTATCAGCTATATTGTAGCATATACATTTGACACACTGGGCGGAGGGGGGATTCTTTCTTTTTTTTATTTTTTTTTTGCATTCATACTACCTGCAATACAACCTATTCAATAACTAATGCAAATTTTAAGACTATAGGAAAATGCATAATTTTATTTGTTTTCCAATATATCTTTGTTTTTCTCTTTTCAACCTTTCAATATATTGTTTTTGTGAGTAATCTGTAAGTGTACTTCAGAAGACAATTTAAAGGTGGTAGCCACATTTCAAATCTGCTTCGATTAATGTGATTGGGTGTTTCTCACAACTTAGAAAATTGATCTTTTTGCCTGGAAGAAATACATAAAATGAAGAAATTAAGAGTGAAACCTTTGATTGTTGTTTATTGTTCTGTTGATAATACCATGCATAGTATACCATAATGACTCATCCTTTCATCAAATAAAGTGAAACGAAACAGAAACCTCAGGCAAAAAATCCCCCTGGCTTAATTAAATTGAATTATTTAGCTTGCAATCTAGAAGAAAAGTACCAACTTTCACTATGGAAGAGAACACTTAGCAACTATATTGTTTTGTATAGCTTGCTTATGCAACTCTGTAGGCTCCATTGAGATTCATAAAGAAAGACGTTTGTACTGTGAGATGGTGTAAGATTTCTGAGACATCATGAAACAAGATTGCTCTTGATAAAATCCAGTCAGGATACCACCTCAAAGGGTGCCAGAGGCCTGCATTGAGGCAACTAAACCAAATTCTGAATCTGAAGGATTTGCTGAAATATTAGTTCCAAAGATGAAGCATGGCCTACACCATGAGTACTGCTGTCAGACCTTTACCAGGCTGATTTCCAAAGACCAGAAGACAAGCTTTTAAAGGCAGTGATTGGAATCAATACTCAAATCTGTGATACCCTTAGTCATTGTATCTGGGTTGAATTTGGTGTTTGAAGCACACTGGCTAGTTCAGTCAGTTTATGAAAGTCTCTGGGAATCAAAGAAGATGGTTTATTTTCAGTTTGTGAGTATATGCCAGTGGGACAGCAGAGGTCTTCCAGTATAAGGAGCCCACATTTTTCAGCAATAACAAAGACATATTTCTTGAATACATCAGTCCTTGATTTTCTAAGTGGCTATGAAAGCTGTGGGTCCTGCAAAAAGGCAGATATCCCTGTGAGCTAAGGGAGAGTGATCCAATGTCCACAGTCTGCTAGGAGTGATTCTTCTGAAAGCAATGGGGAAAAGGAGGTAGACAACTTTCTCAGATGTACATCAACCAGCTGTATTCCTGCTAGTAAATTAAAGAGTACCAGAGAAGAGGCCTGAGCACAGAAACCCGACCACAAAGGCTGACAGGATTTTGTTGTGGTCCCTTGGCAGGCTTCTCATTTGGGCCTCTGGGCACTGTCCCAACCACTGCTTGGGCAATGCCTGGGCAGTGGTGTAGGCCAGGGATCATTCCCAGAAGGCAGCTTGGATGCAGCCATTCTGTTTCAGAGGGTAAAGAGCATGGTCATGGCTGGACAACACCAGCTGGCTTCAAGGCCAGAGGACAGGCACTGGCACTAGTTAATGTATTTAACAGATGTGGCCACTGAGTCTGAGAAGAACAGCAAGTACCTCACCAGTTAGAAACCAAAGTGTCAGGGAACACCAGTGTTATCTAGTGACTAACGGGGAAAGCCAAACATCCATCTAGTCTTAGCTCTGTGTCCTGGAATCTGCTTTGCTGTGTGCATTCCAAGCATTGACAAAATAATCCCTATGTTGCTTTAGAGTTGACACTTGCGTATCAGTGATACTGCATGGTGATATTGGTTATCATGTCAACAGGTTTAACTTTTAGAGGTGATAAGGCAACAGGATCTGCTAGATCAGTGGGTGGGCAGATGGTTTGTCGGCGACCAGCTGGATTATGGAATCCAGCTCCAGAAGAACTGGAGACACATGCGTGCTGTCAGAGATGGAAGTACTTGGGAGACTGCATACAATCTCAAATGATAGTTCATTCAGTAACCTTGCTAGCTAGCACCACATCCATGAGCTTTTTCACTAGGAACACAGGCTAAAAGCTTTGCTCAGAGACAGTTCAAACTTTCCAAGTACTTGATCCAAATAAAATATTTTCCTATTCTCTTCCTTGTTTTGGACTATGGTAGAGCCCTCCTCCAGCCTAAGGTAGGTAAAAGCATAAATTTTTAACTGAGCAGCAGGTCTCGGCACCAGCCTACACCTGCACAGCCCAAGAACAGATCCAGGCTGGGTCTCAAGACATATATATTTAAAAAATAATAATGTTTGAAAAGAAAAGATTTTTTTTCCTAATCCATTAAACTCTGAAGGCAGAGGTCAATGTCAAATGGTGTGTCTTCTGTCATTTTTCCATGTTAAAAATATAGAACTCAAAATATAGTTGATTAAAAACCCAGTGCAATGTTGATGTGGTATAGTGGGGTTGACAGCTGTGCCTGGTCCTGGTCCCAAAATATTTAATAGCATATTTACCACTAACCACAGTAGGAAAAGGAGGACGCTTTTTGTGATACTGTTATATACTACTCAGGGAGCTGTGGAGAATTAGTCGTAAACACTGCACTAGAAATAACTGAGCATCCAGCCTGTTGCTGACATATCTTTAAATCCTTAAACTGAGGGGCAGTACCTTGAATCTGCCAGCCTGCCATAGACATTTTTTCAAGTGAACTTCAGACAGAAATGTGACAACTATTCTGGTTCTTGTACATCTGCCTTGCAAAAATCTGCAAGTTCCAGAAGCCCTTGACATTATGCAGCTCTTTGGGCAAGCAGACAGACAGAAAATTTCTTGTCTCACAGAAATACAAAGTGCTGATGCTAAACCTGGGTTTTCACCACAAGCTGTCTCCTTCCAGTCCTTCTCTGTCTCACTGTGGTTACCTGTTAAGTCTGGCAGATTGATATGAAAGGTATATCAAGGGGTAATGGTTATGGAGCCATCCTCCCTCCTCCCACACAGCTCAGCAATCCCCCTTGCATGCTGAGTGCCCTTTGTACGGCTGATCATGCTGCCAAGCCAGAAGCCAAGGTTTTGAACAACATTCCTGTATGTATAGCAGGACTGAAGAGCATTTCTGGCATGTATTACGAGAAATTACATAATTCGAGATGTCAGCTGCATTAGCTGCCTTTTTAGCTTGTTTACTAGGGTGGAGGGAGCTAATGCACAGAAATAAAATGGGGCTTTTAGTCTCTTAGTCCGTTGCTTGGGTGGACAGGATAGCTCAGAACCGGGGTCTGACAGAGCACTAGCAAACCTGTAGTATAAATACTGATAATTTCAGTGGTACAAAAAGATGCATTCGCTGCAACAGGTGGGCTTCATGAGAATGTGCCTAGTTTTCTGTCACTATCCTGAAGAGGATAAAAAGGAAACTGGACAAGTTTTCACTTAACCCTCAACAGAACTTTGATACAAATGCATGTTTTTCCTCTGAGTTTTATCAAGTATCTTTTCAAGGAATTTTCACCAATTTAATTCCTGCTTCTATTTTGACAAAGGTAAACCCCTATTTTGTTGGTTCATGTTGATCAAAGATTTAGCAAATTGAACATTAAAATTTTATAAACTATAAAAATGCATATTCGTATGAATAAATAATTTTGTTTAACAACATACAAATAGGTAAATGTGATTTAACAGAAGCATTAAAATTCTGAGATCCTGTCTTTTAAGAACTCATGGAGCATATTTCCAATGTAAAGTGGGAATTAAAAAGAAAGTCAGGGCCTGCCCACTGGTGTTTTATGCAGGTGGGAGTTGCAGGGCATGTACCCAAACACTGCCATCAGATCACCACCGCTGTCACACTGTTAGCACAGCAGCATGATCCATGGCCCACGTGCAGCCTAGGCCACCTGTCTCTCTGCTAGGTAGCATCCAGCCACATTTCAGGGACTAACCCTGTTGGATCCAGCCACCCTCTCTACAGGATAAGAAAGTTTAACCATACAGGTCAGTTAGCCGAAGGGGCAGAGACAAACAGCTAGGCTGTTTCTGAGTAAAACTATAGTCTAAGTGACTCAAATTTTCCTGGATTTTTCAAAAATTAAACGCACCTGGATATCTATAGATTACTCACTGAAGATAAATGTATTTCAACTCTTTCTTTGTGAATATTGTTTGAAAAGAATAAGTAGTATGTCACACTATTTGCTACTATAACATCAAGTCAAAGGCCAGTATAATTCATTATTATTATGAAAATGCATGTGAGTGAAATATAATACAATAAGGCTTCCTGTGCTGGAGACAAGACACATACTTGAATCTGCTTCCTTTCCAACTTTTCCCTTTCTTGGAATAGTGCCAGCAGTCCCATTTATCATGGAAGTTATCTAGACTCACAGTAGCCATGGGGAAAACTATTAAACTTTTTTTTTTTTTTTGGTTGGTTGGTTGATTTGTTGGTTGGTTGGTTGTTGGTTTTTTTTGTTGGTTTGTTTTATGGTTAGGCATACAAAATCTTTTGGATGTTAGTTTTGGTATCCTGTGAACAACTATAGGTGTTTTAGAGGTGAAATGCAAGGCTTTTTGTTTTAGTCCATTGTTTTTTTGCTGTGCTGTGATGCTACTGGGGATGGAGTTAAACTGTGATGATAGGTAGTCTGCAGAAAATAGCTTGTAGAAGGTACAACATACCCATGTTGCTAGGTATTTCCATTTATAATAAAGGTCAAAACAGATGAGCAGTTAACAGAAATGGTAGCTGAAATAAAGCTGAAAAAAAAAAAAATTTGTCCTAAACAAATTTTGAAGAGAGACTGACCTACTTGATTTGTAACCTAGTAAATGTCATTTTCCTGTATTTGTGACTAAAACAAGCAAAGCTGAGAGATAGAAGCTGAGAGATCTGGAAAGGAAAGCTGAAAAGAAAACAAGAATTTTGGTCTATGTATGAGAAAAAAATACCCCAATGACTGAAGGAAATGTTCCGGTTATTTGATGCTTCTAATATTCAGGAAAAGAGGACTTAATGTACTGATTATGTAAATGAACAGGATACCACGGTAGAAATAGCAAGTTCCATTTTCAGTATCTCCTTTTTGAAGTGTTGTGAAAGACTCTGAAAACTGTCTAACCATTTAGTCAAAAGGGATAACAATAGCATTTAGCCCAAAGTTAACATGCTCTATTTGAAGATCATACTGGTATCACTCATGCGAATGAATAATTGTGCTGTGCTGAAGTTTTCCATTATGCTCTGAAGTGACTCATGGGAAACTGGATACTGCATACATAAAGATGAAATAGATTAAACTGCAATAAAATAAAAACAGTGACAGCAATGTGTACTTTTGTTTCCCGATCCTTTAATGGCAGACATTATTGTGGCAGCTGGTAGTCCTGATACCTTAAGATGATGGGTGAGCAGACAGAAAGGCATGTAAACAGATAGGTACTATAAAAATGTAGTGTTTCAGTGAGGAAGGAAATCTGCCATAGCACAAATTATTTGGTGGACAACCACGGTACGATATCAGTGGTGCTTTATTTTCTCTTGGCTCTATTCTCCATCTATTCTCCTATGCAATCTCCTAGCCATTTATGGAAGAGAGTGTCTCATAAATCGCGTTTATGGAGAAATCACATTTACAGAGAAAGCAGCATTGTTCCACTCAAATGTATCAGATGTTATTAAAGTTCACAGCACACTTGAAGAATACTGTGCATGTCTAGATTTCAGCCGCTTCACAGTCACACTTCACTTCACTTTTTGCACCTGCAAAACCACTTTATTCAGTAGTTTAAGCTGATATGCCTAAATCTTACCTAAAATGGTTGACCCACAAGTGTTTTCTGGGCTCAAGGTTAAACCAAATTAAAGCAGTGATCTGAGTTAAAAATAACCTTTCCCTGCCCCTCCTTTTTTCAGAGTGAGTGATTGCATCTCTCTGTGGTCATAATGATTTATTCTGACTTAAAGAATATCTGGACTATGGCCCAAAGCAGGTCCATATGTTCTGTTCTGTAGACTCTCTTTTGGAAACAAAAATATTGTCAAAGTTCACAGAAAGGGGGTTAAACTGCAACAAGATCTGACAGCGCTTATCTGCCAGAACCCTTGGCTCAGCAGGAAACATGGAACACCTCTAGGACATGTGGGAAATCTCTGTCAAAAAGAAATATAAAGGTCATACCACTTGTAACCATTTGTGCTAACTACAGCACACGCACAACATAAGAAAGTGAAAACAAAAGAAGTTTGGAAGCTCTGCATTACACCAAGCCTCTGTCCTTTCACAGAATCACAGAATTGTCTAGGTTGGAAGAGACCTCAAGATCATCAAGTCCAACTCTGACCTAACACTAACAAGTCCTCCACTAAACCATATCACTAAGTTCAACATCTAAACGTCTTTTAAAGACCTCCGGGGATGGTGACTCCACCACTTCCCTGGGCAGCCTGTTCCAATGTCTAACAACCCTTTCGGTAAAGAAGTTCTTCCTAATATCCAACCTAAAACACCCCTGGTGCAACTTCATCCCGTTCCCCCTCATCCTGTCACCAGGCACATAGGAGAACAGACCAACCCCCACCTCACTACAGCCTCCTTTAATGTACTTATAGAGAGCAATAAGGTCACCCCTGAGCCTCCTCTTCTCTAGGATGAACAAGCCCAGCTCCCTCAGCCTCTCCTCGTAAGACTTGTTCTCCAGACCCCTCACCAACTTCGTCGCCCTTCTCTGGACTCGCTCGAGCACCTCGATGTCCTTCTTGTAGCGAGGGGCCCAAAACTGAACACAGTACTCAAGGTGTGGCCTCATCAGAGCCAAGTACAGGGGGACGATCACTTCCCTAGATCTGCTGGCCACACTGCTTCTTATGCAAGCCAGGATGCTGTTGGCCTTCCTGGCCACCTGAGCACACTGCTGGCTCATATTCAGCCGACTATCCACCAATACTCCCAGGTCCTTCTCTGCCTGGCAGCTCTCCAACCACTCATCTCCCAGCCTGTAGCTCTGCTTGGGGTTGTTGCACCCCAGGTGCAGGACCCGACACTTGGCCTTGTTGAACTTCATACAGTTGACCTCAGCCCATCAGTCCAGCCTATCCAGATCCTCCTGCAGAGCCTTCCTACCCTCGAGCAGATCGACACACACACCTAACTTAGTATCATCTGCAATATGTCATTTCTCTTTGCCCAGGACAGTGCCAATGCCATGCCCTCCAGTGATGGACAGATTTGTGGGGATTTCTCCTAGCGAAATACTGTTCGGTAGATGCATGGAGAAGCATCTTGATATTGCAGGCTGTAGATAAGTGTTCACATGTGGAGAAGCTGGGGTGCTGCAAAAGTCTTCACAGATTGAGAGTTTAAGTACAGCTTCCTTGCTAGAAAAACGTAATATTTCTATGGTATCCATTGCTGCAAACCACTGCTGCAAGCCTCTTTCTTTTAATTGTTAAAGGTAAACTTCAATTTACCCTTAAATCCTCTTCTGCATTTTAAAGTAGGAATGGCTTAGAAGCAGTTCCTGAGGTATGTTTTGAAAAGAAGAGATGAGAAAAATCACTAGAAAAGTAATCCTCATCTTTTATATGCTTTTTATTTATCTTTGTGTTTTTCCTCAATCTTCTGACTCTAAAAAGCCTCATTACACACTTCATTAGCAGCTTTCTGAGGCCCTGTAGTGTAGTAGCATCTACTCAGAGTCTCTGAGGGGTGAAATTGGAGATTTACTGAGGAGAGTTTGAGGCCTAATTACAAAGCCTTATCAACTAATAATGCAATCAGTGGGCCACTGGCACAGCAATAGTGTTCTCTGCCACAGTCAATAAGATCTGGATTAGATTAGTCCACAGGGTTAAGAGGGAATGCTGATGAAGGGCAACTAGTCATCTGGCTACCTAGGAGGCATCTTTTATGGGGTTAGAAGAAGGTCCCTACCCTTTCTTCCTCTGCAGAATAATAGGAAATTCTCTTAAGCAGTGTAAGACACGTTGTTCTCTTAGAAGTAGCACAGTTGCCTTTCACCAGTGTTTGCTTGAAACCCAGGGAGTAATTGAACCAGATCTCCTGCCTTATTGTAGTGGATACCAGCTTTATGTTGTAGAGCTGAAACCTATTTCCCTGGATTAGGAACAGAAAGGGTCTGAACAAAGTGCTGAGTATTCTCAGGAATAAATCGGGTTTTTGTCAGGAGAATGCAATTATGTGATGGATTATGGTGAAAATACAGTAAGATTCAGGTCAGTCTCACAAGAATAAGTACTCAGACCCAAAAGAAAATATGTTCCTGGTATTTCATTTTGTTTTGTTTTTATAGAAGGGTGCTTATCCATCCCTTCTTTCAACAAATATGTTACTTTTATTTTCATTTGAAAAAAAAAACTGATTCAAGAACAGCTTTTTTCATTTGTATAATTTTTAGTAAAAATAAACTATCAAGTGTGTGTGTAGAAACACTTCTCTGCTTTAGTCAAGGATTTGGAAAATAAGGTGCTTTTTGTTAAAAGGCAGAAATTTTATATATTTCCTTTTCTCTCAAATCTACAGCATTTTTGTTTGTTGTTTTGTTTTGTTTCAGAAATGATGTAGTCTCATTAATATCCTAAACATCAGCATGAAAAAGTCACTTATTTGCTTAAGGCCTATTGGCTTCCATGGACTTACATGTGAGTTTAACTTAAGCTCATGCTCAGATGCTTTACTGAATCCTGATAGTCTGTAGTTTGCATTTTTTTTGCCTAATTATGATTTCATGCATGTGTACACATATGTGTACAAAAAGCAAATAAAAAATAAACAAAGTGAAATGGTTTCCTGAAAAAAAAAATCCTGAATATTTCATACCATAATGGGATTTAGGAACACACATCCAACATTTAAGTTCTGCTTACATCCTCAGACCCCTTTACTGAACTGCTACATGATGTTTTAAATGCCTTTAGGTTTTCATTGTAGCATCTGCCTGAGTTTTGTTGTTGCTGACCAGTTTGCTGCCTAATCTCTAGGGCAAGCTCAAAATAGGATGCTGGGACAAGACCTGTAGGATTAGGTATATGTGCACATCTGTCACCTCTTACAGACAATAGCTCTGAGTTTAGATTTCCCACAACAGACTTTTATTACATCCACATGTTGCAAGTTTTGGAGTACAGGTTTGATCAAGCCCACATCCTCTGTATCTTTGCAAAGAGGTATAAAACTATAAGGCTTTTTAATTGTACTGAATTATTTCCTCTCATTCTGTTCCGGTTCATATTGTACAAAATCCCTACTTACTGGGTTCTCTCCTTCCAGTGATTAGTGGACATTTCATAAGGAGGGAAACAGCAGTCTCCACCTCTTTCCTACCATATTCTTGTAATAAATCAAATGTTCGATATCTTTCAGACACCTTTTTAAAAAAGGCTATGGGTCAATGATGAAATATATAGGCCTCTTAAAAATTTAATTTGGCCCAAATTCTCATATCTATCACTGATCAAAAAGGAGGCTGTTGTATAGCAGAGATTAGAAAAGAAATTCTGCACTAAATTCTCCAGATTTATGTGTACTTTCAGTTTTTCAAAGAACCAGACTAGCTGTGCTATTCCAAAGGGAGAATCAGACTTAATGTCTATACTTCGAGTTTTCCAATGGACTGCACGCAGGCACATCTGTGCCCTCATGCAGAGCTCTATTGACTTCAGCAGGGATCCACAGAGACGCAGTATGACTCGCAGCTGCTGTACAATGGCACTGCTAGCTAAGCTTAATCATTAGATTCTGGTCGATGAGTTATTTCATGTACCTACAAAGACATAGTTAAGATAGATCCAGATAGAGAAATGAATATCCATTGAAATGTAAATCTCTTGATAAAATAGGTTTTGATAACTTATACTACCTTGCTAATCCTAATGCACCTGCCTTTTCAGTGCCCAAGATGAATTCTTTTTACAAATTTTATCTTTTTGTCCCAGAATGATACTTCTGAATTGAAGGTACTGATTTAAACAGAGGTGATTGTACCTTCTTTAATGTTCCCATTCATTCTTAGATTTTTTGACAAATGCAGGAATAATCAAATATAAAGGTGTGATTCTAGAATATTATGATTCCAGAAATAAATTCGATAGAAAATGGATTTTCTATATATCCAATGCTCTCTTCATAAACCTGATGATAAGCCCTTTCAGAGTCAGAAAGCAACTTTCTTGCTGCAACTTTTACAGGCCTAGGAAGATGTTAATTCATGTTTGGTACTTCCTCAACCCAGGGTTCACTGGTAGCTGAATATCTGGCAGAAAACAGGTATTCTGGGGAGTGATCACTATTTTGAATGTACGTGAGTAGATCAAGTAGTGGTCATGGCAAGTCTGCCACATTTGCTGCATTGATTACATCATGTTCATACTTCTGTAAAAAAGTTATTAGGTTTATTATTATTTATTTATTTATTTATTTATTTATTTATTTATTATTTTATTTATATTATTGCATTCATTATATATTAATTATTTATTGTCATTATTATTTATTTATTGTTTATTTATTAGTTATTAGGTTTATTATTTATTCATTTATTTATTTATTTATTTATTTTTGTGAAAAAAAATATTAAGTATATGATATCAATCGCTCATTAAAAATGTTATACAGGCAAACAAAACAAAAGAAATAGGGTGACAGAGATCTCTTTCTGACTGGTTTGCCTACACTGTCAAGTACTGCTATCCAGCAATCTGAATTTGTTGGGAGAAGCTAGGGAGTTTGTTTAATTTGCTTGGACTTTGGTATAGATATGAGGTGTAAGACCACATCAGTCACTAGATCAGGAATTTCAGGGTGTCCTAAAAATGAAACCATGTTGTTTTACTATTATACATACCTTTTAACCAAATGACCAAAATATGTGTCTTCTGCAGAACATCCAGTTGTTACGTAAGTCACAGCACAGTACTGTGTGCTGTAATTGCAGTTTACAGTAATGTTAGTCATAGAGTCATGACACAGGCCTCAGGAAACAAGCCGCAAACTGTCCTGGGTGTTCATCAGCATCTGAACTCAGTGATGACAAAGCATAGACTCAGCACTACACAAAGTGACAAAGTGAGTTCTGCAAAGTGCTGTGGTAAAGACCACAGAGGGAATGCCTGAAATCCCCCCAGCACTACATGCTGAAGTTG
Source organism: Aythya ferina (assembly GCF_964211825.1). Lineage (NCBI taxonomy): Eukaryota > Metazoa > Chordata > Aves > Anseriformes > Anatidae > Aythya > Aythya ferina. The sequence continues at coordinate 98,234,676 of NC_140298.1, read as the reverse complement.
TTCAGCTGCTGTTCAGCTGCTTCAGACACATGCGGTGTGTATTTGTAGCATTATTGACAAGAATGAAAGTTCCTTGAACAATGGATAATGATATTTGAAGGCAACTTTCTGTAACTTTTGAATGAATAACATTTTGATTCTGGATCATGGTTATAGCACAATCATAATTTTTGCCATGTATTGAGACATTTATCCTAGAGGATTAATTTGAGTGTATATCTTAGAAGTGAAAACTAATCATTTCTTTTTATCAGAAAAGAGTTCAAAGTATTAATTGAATGGATGTGAAATTGCTTTTACAGCCTAATATGTGTAACATTTCTTTTATTTTGCTACAGTCCTTTGAATAAATTTCCTACCTCTGATAAGTGAAAAATGATTTAACTATCAGGTGATGTCCAAACTCATCCATCAAAATTCAGCAGTTTAGCAGTACCATGGGCTTCTTCCTTTAATAAATTATTTCTGTATAAATTGTTGGTTGTATTTAATGATAGCAATACCTCAGAAGGAACCCGTATCTCCATAATGAAATGTTATGTTGTTGAGCATTGCTTAGCAAAGGAGCCAGTTTAATTAATTTCTAAGCAGTTTATAAAATAATTATTTATTTATAATTTAATTCTCTTGACTTTTTCTTTTCTTAATGTGGCCCATGTTTTAATTTAGAAACCTCAATTACCTCTTTCACAAACTGCTTCTGAACTCAGAATCCAAGTTTTTGCCACCTGATGGCAAGCAGAGGGTCCAGAAGCGACTCATCTAACTATTTTGAAAAATACTGAATTAGGAATACTAGACAGATTTAGTAAAGCACATGCAAAGATTTAGGATGATACAAAGTGGGTGACAATCATCAGCCTGCTCCCTGTAGAAGAAAGGAGGTTTAGTTACATAGAGAAACTAAATATAGATAGGGAGGCTCTACATCACTTTGCCTCATCTATTATATTTGTCTTCATACCTATGGGAACAAAAAAATGCTGCTACAGTTCTTGTTTTCATCACTTAACACCAAATTAGACCCACTATCAGTGAGATATCTTAATCTGCAAATCATTTTGACAGTAATGATTTAATTAACCTATGTTCAGAGGCATGCATCAATCTCATACATTTTCATTTTGGTTTTAGCAGTTATAGCATAGTTTTGTTATAATGTGTCTTGAGGTTACAGGAAGTAAAAATTGTGTCGCCTCCAGGGGGATTTCTTAAGAATTTAAATTAAAAAAAAAAAAAAAAAGAAAAAAAATCATTAAATTAATGTCTTTTTTTTTTTTTTCTTTGAAGAAGAAGAAGAAGAAGAAATAAAAGGCAGCCCATTTTAGAGAAACACATAGGCTAGCTGAAGCACTGAGGAAGTAAAGCTATGTCTGTGTTGACCCTGAAATGACCATGGCAGGGATAACACATGGAAGTGCTTGAGAACAGATCTCCCAAGTGTAAGATCAGGGGGTCTATAATCCCATCTGCTCTTGCAGCTAGAGATGTGGGGGATATTGGGTTGTCTTACATGCCTGATATCAAAGAAGGTGGTCACACATGGAGCTCAACGCTACTTGGTCCTTTAGTCAGCACCATGTTAAAGGGCCTGAGATTCCTCCCTGAGTGCTCCCATGGACTGCTTCCAGCCCAGCCCAAGCTCAGGTTTGTGCCCACTTAGCAACGAAGGCTGATGATTCCTTCCTCAAGCACTGGCCTGTGGTCATGCTTGATGTTTCTTAAATATAAGAAGCAAAGTCATGGTTTGTTACGCTCTTCACACCAGAAATGAAAATTGTTGCTTTCTCACTTGCTGAGTGGTCTTGTCCTTCCAGAGAGGAAACTTTCCCTTTCAGGGGGAACGTGCCCTGGCACACATCACAGCCACTGCTGCACTGGGTAGCTGCCAACTTGGCCTGAAATAACTGTATTGCCAATACTGATAGGCATTTAACTGGTGCAAATCCATTTTTCACAGAAACTGCATTTCTGTTAAAGCTACCTTAAAGGAATAAATTAAAGAAGTGCCTCTTTACCACATGAAATTCCAACAAACTCCAAACTCCTGAAATATTCTTTAATTTGTGCACTCGTGTTTAGGGAGGAACAACACAAGACTCCTAAAATATTTTTTTCAGACTTTCTGAGAACTCTGGTAGACCTCATACACATCTTTTTTTTTTTTTTTTTTTTTTAAATTCTGCATTCAAAATAAAGCACAGTTATTTTCCCAAGCTTCCTCTATTTTCCTGGAATGATAAATGATCAAGATATATGGCATAAGACATATGACTAACATACCCCTGTAGTGAAAGCACAGTGAAGGGGGCTCAGCATTGTGTTATGGTCCCAGTCCTCTAAACTGGGAGATGTAAGAAAAGCATTTCTAAAGCTTTGTGCAGAAGTACCTTATTAATCTTTTTTTTTCTTATTTTTTTTCTTTTTAACTGAACACAGTATTTTGATCTTTTGCTAAAATATATCAATCCTTTGAAAATAAAAGGTCTCTTGATGCCTAACACCTTGATGAAGAACAGATGACAAGTAACAGATTTTATCTATGAAGAGACATTTTGGGTTACTTTGGTTTATGCCTCTTGTTCCTGTTGACCTAGACATTCTCTTTTGGGAAAGTTCAACATTAATAATCAGGAGGATTGATGATGTTTAAACACGGTAAAGGTATTTAAAATTTCATAGCATCCAGGTGGCAGAACTGCAAACAGATTCTCTGCTTGTGTTAAGGCGCTTGACTACATGAGATCTATGCTGTTCTATACCGAGAAAGATTTTTGACCCTGGGGAATGGATTTGTGAGTCTCAGCGAATTACTGTCTTTAGTGTCCTAATTGATTCCATCTATAGTTTTACACCCTTTCCTTTTTTCTTCCTCTTTCCTTTGTAGTCAGAGCTACCTTCAAACTGCAAGTGACGTGCCTGGGGGTCACAACCTGGATCCCTCTGCAAACTACAATTCCCCAAAGTTTCGCTCAAGGAATCAGAGCTATATGAGAGCAGTGAGCACACTCAGTCAGGCCAGCTGTGTTAGTCAGGTGGGAAATTCTTGTTACAACTTTTCTTATGGGTTAATCACAGATGCAAGTGTTGTTACAAGTGGATGGGATTTGTTTGTTTGTTTGTTTGTTCATTTTAACTAATATCAAACTGAGGATGTGAATTGTCAAAGTAATTCAATTCTAAAGAATTTTACCTTTGTTCACAATTTAAAGAAAAATATTGAATGCTAGAAGCACAGGGACACCGTAACAGACAATATTTTTCTTTTTTTTTTTTTATTTCCAGAAAAAAATGTAAGTACTGGTATTTTTATTTTCAGTCTATATTAAATATTTAAACATTAAGAAGGTTCAGATCAAGCACAGGGTAGCAAACTCTACAATAGTTATCCTCTGGAAAGATGTATTCTTATTCAGAAAATGTGGGTTGCAAGCTTAAGATATCTCTGAAATCAATCCCTTCACTCTTCTCGAGTGAAAGAATGAGTCCCATCAACTATTCTGTGTACAGGAACATCTTAAAAGAGCCATTTTTACATCCTGCGGGTTTTATATTTGTTATTTAGTACTAAGTCATGTTGAATCAGGCCTGAAGAACAAACAGCCTTATGAAGTATGTGTATATTCTGTTTAACAGAGGACTTTACACAAAATTTCCAACATTTCTAATGTTCATTTGTCATAACACTTTTTCCCTGTGTTGCTTCATGACATCAGGACCCTCCTCTCTTCTCAGACGTGTACTTTATTTTCCTTTGAGCATTCAGTGGGGCACCTAAGGATATAGTAGCTAATATATGCAATGCTTATGATTTAAAAAAAAAATCTTCTTAAGCATTTTGTATTCATTTACATTCAATTTGTACTGCGTGGGTATTCAGGCCTGGATTCAGCTCATCTAACTTGAGGCTTTTAACTGAGGCAACAACTAGCACTTCCTCTGTAGTTAATGGAGTGAAAGAGTTTCTTCCAGGACGATGCACACCCTAAGTGAGCTGAGAGCCCTCTGGAAGTGCTTGTCGGTCTTCACTGACTGTAGAGCTTTTGTCAGGCATACTACTTGCCTGACAAATGCCCCTCAGTCAAGTTCCTTTATTTTTGTGGGACAAATCTAACTATAATCTTGTATAGCACACATCAGAATTAGAAACAGACAGTCATTTTCCAAAACTTTTATTATTTTTCATAAGCTTCCTTGTGAAATCTGTCCCCAGCATTTTCGTGCCTTGGTTTTCATTACGCTGGCTTGCTTATTTTCCATTTTCATTACTGTGTTTTTGAGAACATTTGTAAAGAAATAGATCCTGCATACAAAGCATTCAAAGCAAGTGCTGTTGGCTGTCAAAGATAATGCTATAATATAGAACTAGTCTAACACCTTCTGCCTTTTTGACCATCTCTATGCATGGAAATGTTCACTGAGCTATCCTTAATGACCAACTGGTTTCAGCAGTGGTTCAAATTCTTCATTCCAATGCACATTACCTGCAAAGATGTCCACAATAGAGTTCATTTGCAGTTAGATTGCTCAATTGGCCAGATTAATTAAGTCCTGCTGGATATAATTCCTTACTTTCAGTCTTCAATAATCCACATAATTTCATTTCAACCACATACTTTCTACCTCACTTTCCAGTTGTTTCCAGATCAGTAATAACTGCATTTGGTAGATACTATATGAAGTAAATGTATTAAAATAATACATTCTGAACCTTTGCTGTCTCCTGTTATTTTTCTATGATACCATCACCTTCCTGTCCCATCTACATAATACTGGTTTGTATGATTTTTGATATTTTTAATGTCTTTTTTTCATGAGATGCTTTTTTTTTCACTCTTTACCAAAGATCCAGTCAAGAAAGATGCTGGATTCCATAGTTTATATTTCTAATTTAAGTTCTAAAACTTTTATTTTTCTACTGTCAGTGACCTTAGTTTGAAAGAAGTGGTTAGGACTTACTGTATTTATGGACTACATTACCATAAATTTCCTGATCAATGATATATGCAAAATATTTCTGAGTAAGATTTCTTTTTAAATATTTTTGAGATTGCATTAATCTATTTAACTTTATTAGAAGCAAATTTTATGAAGAGTAATGTAATTCCTTTCTGAGAAGATTTAGTAGCCAAAGTGTCTTACATGAAATTAAAATATCAGTTATTCATTATCATCAGAAGTTCTGTATGAAATTTCCATTTACTTAATCAAAATCCTAAAACATTTGAAACATTTGCACTAACTCTATTTACATAATGAATAATGTGCTAGGAACAGTAATAATGAAAAATGCACTTAGCACCCATATAGGAAAAGTAAAATCAACTGGATGCGCTGTTTAGTGGCACTACTAATTTCACTTGGTATTTATACTGATCCTGATTTCTGGCACTCTCTTTTTAAAGAATTTTTATCAGGAGCAGTTATCAGGAGGTCATGTATTTGTCTGTCCAGTGTTTAAATGCTTCCTATCTGGTTTTGGATAAAGATAATTTTGAATTATGTTTATTACAGATAGTCAGGACTGACCTGTTAAAAATGGTCTAGGTAGAATTTAGGCACTCATTTCACAACTGCAATTCAGTTTCCTGCAAAGACATTCCCTAATCCAAGCCAGCCTGTCTAAACACTCTTAATCACAAAAGCTTCTTCAAAATGTACAGTTTTGTCTCACGCCCAACCTGCAGGGTCAGCAGGTAGACATTGGCTTCTGTCCAAGCCCTGAGAGGAGCTGGAGAGTGGTGCTGAAACCTCCCAAAGGGACAACCTGGTAGGTGGTGTCACAGCACATCTAGTGTGCTCTGACAGGCAGCAAACATGGTGGTGGAAGTGTCAGACTTAAAATAATGCTGCTGAAGGAAAGGCAGAAGTAGTGGCGGAACCTCGTTTTTTACACAGTAGTAGAATGGCTCACAGTTAACCAAGAAATAAAGGTTTAGTGTAGGACACTTCTCATCTGAAGGTGGTCCAAGTGTTACTTTCTCATCTGGCCACTTTTCACACTATTTCAAAGAATAGTTATTCTTTCACTTGCTTCACTGAGCACAACTTTAGATGCAATACCTCTCAAACCTTTCAGAAGCATCACCTCCTTTGAACTCTCAGGGCCAAGTATGAGATACTTCCCTGAGCTCTTTTGTAATGAGATGAAGAAAACAAACAGCTGCACAGGTTGAATGTCCACACAAGTCCTAACCTTGTTGATTAGTGAGGAGCCCAAGCAATCCACCCTCACCTTTTGGGGACTAATATTAGTGTAAATAATTTATGTTCTCTGGTGCAGGCAGAACATGTATTTCTGCACATAGTGACCTCAGATTGGTTGGCTACCACTAAATCATGTATTTATAATCTTCTGAATAGGCCAAAAATATTAATTGTACAATTAATTATATGGCATGTGTAATGTACTTACTATATACATAAAAACAGCTGATGTAAGTTTAAAAAAAATGTGAATGTGATCAGAAGGGATTACTAAATTTTAACTATTTGCTAAAACAGTTCTTCATCAATGTACAGGTGTCCATTTGAGATGTTGAGGCCGTGATGATCACAAAAAAAAGCAAGTCAAAAATCAAATGCATTGTTGTTGTTTATTCAGATGAGTGAAGCAGAGGTTAATGGGCAATTTGAATCGGTGTGTGAATCAGTGTTTAGTGAAGTTGAAGCTCAGGCAATGGATGCCCTTGACCTCCCTGGATGTTTCCGAACAAGAAGCCACAGTTACTTGCGTGCCATTCAGGCAGGCTATTCCCAAGATGATGAATGTATACCTGCGATGGCATCTTCCAACATCACCTCAACAATCAGGTCAACCACAGGTAAGCAAATCTACACTGATCCTTCCACTGTTCTGCATGTGACAATGTGTAGTCTTGTTTTGTAAAAGGGTGTTTGACACTGGAAACAATTTCCTGTGCAGTGATAATATCTGATAAAAGTATTCTTAGGTTTTTAATACTAAGAATACGTTGTGGCTGCAGCTCCGTCTGAGGAGAATACGGTATACATAATATAATAGAGATGGATTTCAGCATAGCCATAATTTGACCTCTCTTTCCTCTGCATTCAGGTTTTCAATCACAAATAGTATAATTTAGGTATTGATATCTATCAACAAATCTAAGTGGGATCAATTGCAAGGACTTTAATTTAGGTTCTTAAAGTACCAAAAGAAAATGAAAGAATATTGTAAATATTTGGTCTGAACACTTTAAGGCAATTAACTTAACAAGAAATTAATTGCTTACTTTAGAAAAGGCATAACCAGTTGTATCAATATACTGAATCATGAACACTGGCAATCTTCATGCTTTTGCTATTAAGTATATAGTGAAGTTAAAGGACATAGTGAGGGTGAAGGACAAGTAGGTGTTCTGGTCACAGGAGACACTGAGAAGGCAGAGATACTGAATGCTTTCTTTGCTTCAGTCTTTGCTTCAAGAACACTCCCCCGGGACTCCTTGCCCCTGGCAACAGGACAAAGGGTCTGGGAAATGGAGGGCTCCCCCCTGGTGGATTTGGGAGTGGTTTGGGAGCATCTGAGTGGGCTCAACGCACACAAATCCATGGGTCCCAATGGGATGCATCCACGTGTGCTAAGGGAGGTGGCAGATATGATTGCCGAACCTCTCTCTTTGAAAGGTCTTGGAGAACAGGTGAGGTGCCTGAAGACTGGAGGATAGCCAATGTCACTCCGGTCTTTAAGAAGGGCAGGAAGGAGGATCTGGGAAACTACAGGCCAGTCAGTCTCATCTCTGTCCCTGGAAAGGTATTGGAGCAGCTTGTTCTGGATGCTATCTCCAAGCAATTGGAAGAGAAGAAGGTGTGGGATAGATGAGAGGACATCAAGGCGGGTTGAGAACTGGCTGACTGGCTCAGCTCAGAGGGTGGTGATCGAAGAAGCAGAGTCTGGCTGGAGGCCTGTGACTAGCAGTGTTCCCCAGGGGTCGGTGCTGGGTCTGGTCTTGTTCAACATCTTCATTGACAACCTTGATGAGGGAATAGTGTCTGCCCTCAGCAAGTACACCAATGACACAAAGCTGGGAGGAGTGACTGACATGCCAGAAGGCTGTGCTGCCATTCAGCGAGACCTGGACCAGTTAGAGAGATGGACAGGAAGAAACCAAATGAGATTTAATAAGAGCAAGTGTAGAGTCCTGCACCTGGGAAGGAACAACCCGAAGTATCAGTACAGGCTGGGGGATGACCTGCTGGAGAGGAGCTCTGAGGAGAAGGACCTGGGGGTCCTGGTGGACGACAGGTTGACCATGAGCCAGCACTGTGCCCTCGTGGCCAAGATGGCTAATGGGATCCTGGCGTGCATTAAAAGGAGAGTAGCCAGCAGGTCAAGGGAGGTGATCCTCCCCCTCTGCTCTGCCCTGGTCAAGCCTCACCTGGAGTCCTGTGTCCAGTTCTGGGCTCCCCGGTACAAGAAAGACAGGGATCTCCTGGAAAGAGTCCAGCGGAGGGCCACAAAGATGGTACGGGGCCTGGAGCATCTTCCCTATGAAGAAAGGCTGAGAGACCTGGGTCTGTTCAGCCTGGAGAAGAAAAGACTGAGAGGGGATCTCCTCAGTGTATATAAATATCTGAGGGGTAGGGGACAGCAGGATGTAGCCAACCTCTTCTCAGTGGTTTGTGGGGATAGGACAAGGGGCAATGGCTGCAAGTTAGAGCACAGGAAGTTCCGCACTGACATGCAAAAGAACTTCTTCACGGTGAGGGTGACGGAGCATTGGAACAGGCTGCCTAGGGAGGTTGTGGAGTTTCTTTCTCTGGAGATATTCAAGGCCTGTCTGGATGCCTGCCTGGGCAGCCTGCTCTGAGGAACCTGCTTTGGCAGGGGGGTTGGAGCCGATGATCTTTCGAGGTCCCTTCCAACCCCTACAGTTCTGTGATTCTGTGATTCTGTAATTCTGTCATTCTGTGATTCTGTATATATATTATATACTCATCAATAACCATCAGCATTCATTGTTTTACCAGTCATTTTTAGGATCTTTTAACATTCTTGTAGCAGCTTTCCTTTAGTTGCTTAGCAAATATGATATCTTTATTCATTTTAGAATATCAATATGATAGAGAACTTAGAATTAAAGTACTGGTAGATAAAAGATTGTACAGATAGCAGTGAAATACCTAAAATGAAATCTATTAACAAATACATATAATACATATTCCTTGCTAAGTGATCCAAACTTACTTTTATGTATGTTACCAAATATCTTAGTATCAGTTCCTAATTATGGTACTGTCCTTGCCACATACATTGCAGTGCAAGCTGTCCATCTACAGAAGGTAAAAACATAGCTCAAAATGTATCATGCAAAAATGTTTTTTAAATTATTTGCTTGGCACACGTGCTGTATAACAGACCAGGGGATCTTAAAAAAGGAATTAAACCCAGGCTGAATAACAGAAGTTTTCCATAACTATTCCATAAGTAGTATAAAATATTTTATCTTTAGGATAAAGATAGTATTTTAATTCCTGCATATAACTTTGCCTAAAATCAGGAGCTATGGATTGCTGTGACAAACTTTTAAGGATGTTTCTATCCCTTGCTTAATAGAAATGCTGTCATGATATAAAATGAGATTTTACTGCCCCCTCAGAGATTAATGTTTCATCTTTGTCATATGGTACTGTGTGATTATCATGTAGAGACCTTCTAAGGCAAGGGACAGTACTAAATATCTGTTTTGGTATCTGACTCCAGGTACTGAATTGGAACACTTTCCGATTTTTTTGGCTACCAAGTTAATTGGTTTTCACCTAAGCTGTCTTGAGTTTATATGCTAGATGAACCCCAAATTCTCATCTGACAGAAAATTATTTTCTCTGGAGTAACAAAACCAAATAATAGAATATGTTTGGGAAAATAAGTAGATTAGGCAATAAATGTGTTTGCATCCCAGTGTTTTCATACTTACAAAAAATGTTTTGCATTGATTTGCAGTCTGCTGGCTAAATAATGAGGTTTTGAAAACTCTAACCTTCATTTCACTCATGGCTTCTGTCTCATCTCAGGAATGATTTATCAGATATATTTTCTTGCCCAAATATGTAATCTTTCTTCTTTGATGTGGTGAGGTGATATTGGCACTGAGGAGAAAAAAAAGATTTATTTATTTAAAAAAAAAAAAAAAAGGATTTGAGATATATTCCCAAGCCAAAACTGTTTTTCAAAGCCTGGACTGTATATCTGAGTGTGGTTTTGTATTCAAATTATTATCTCTCTGCCACTGTCCTTAGCTTTATATAAGATAAATATTTGAAATAGAAATATTTAACTGATTTACAAGAAGAGTAAGGGTTATGTGATTCACTATTAATTGAAAATGTCAGTTGCCAAGTAAGTTCTTGTTTATAAAACCCTAGGGGTAAACTCTTCAATATTTCTCTCTTCAGCTCTTGTAGCATCAGAAGGAGATGCTTCATTTCCTATTATTACTATAATTCAAAATTCTTACTTCTTCACCCCTCTCTGAAAATTGTAAAAGAAGCAGTTGTCTCAAATATGAAAATGGTATTGGCAGATATTTAACATTTATACGGACTTCCTTCAAGTAAATGTCAAAAAAGGTCAAAGTTTTGCATCAGCCTTCAATTCCAATTCAGCTTTTGAATTCTTAGGAAAATTGCATTGCATTAATTCCTTTTCAGCTTCTGATGTTACAAACTCTTCTTGGCAAAGAAACTAAAGCAATTTCTTAGAAAATTAACAGGCATTGCAATTTAATTATTCCTTGAAATTTTAGTAATATAGGTCATGACTGCGTCTTATCAATGTTGTAAAGCAATCCAGTCATAATATGCAGGCTTAGCTAAAAAATAATTAATGTAACTAAAAATGTAAATCTAAAATAAAAATGTTAACATTAGATCTATGAATTCAATTATAAAACTAAAATATGTATTTATATCACACATTTTCTTAAAATCTCCTTAAATGCATGTACAGCTAGCAAAAGGTAGGAAGGTTGCAACCATAATGAACATTATGTGGGACATTGCTAATGGACTCTGCTAAGAGGGCTTACTAATAGATGGAAAAAGGTTTACCAGTAGCTCTTCTTAAGTGCATACAACTTTACAGAGAAAGTCAGGTGGTTCATCTGTAATATCCATGGTTCTAATGAACACATAACTTTTGCACAGACCCATATAGTTGAGTTATGTGTGGAACCAGGCTTTCCATCTCTGATGAAGACTATGTGACAAGGTATAGGGCACTAACTACCTGTTGTCTGAGGTGTAAATGAATGAGACAAGTGCCAATATAATGAAGGCAGCCAGCATTGTGGGCATGCTGGAAGTTGGACCAGACTCATTGTGACCCCCTGCTAAGTCTCATCGTATTTCTCTTTGGTTAGGACGTTTCTATCCATCCTGTTTCATTTTGTAAAGAGATAATGAACCCAGTAAAAAATACTTCCATGTTAAAAGCCCTGAATGATGGAGTATCCTTTCTGTCTCTAAACTGTATCCAGTTGCAGCTGCCAGATGCACAGCTGAGAAAATACAGCTCCAGCTGCGTCTGCCTCCCACCTCGTCCCTCCATCACAGACAACATGTAATTTCCTGAATGAGAAGTCACAAAGTGCAGTAGTCATCCTAACTACTACCACCTTACATCTTGCTCTTGCAAGCAATGCTTCACTTTTCAGGAGCGCATAAAATCTGGGTTGCATTTCCAGGCAATACCAGCTCAGTTCCCTGCTGTGCAGGTATATCTGGATGTATTATGCATTTCTCTGTCAGCATGGAAGGTAATGTCTGGCTAGTGCAGCAGGATGCTGAAGGCAGGGGCACAAGCTACCTGTGGTAGCAGAGCTGGATCACCAGCTGGGTGCAGAGTGGGTGCTGGCTGTGTAACCCTGTTGAGAAACAGCCTGCTAGCTGGGAGCAGTGCCACAGAGCACTTCATCCCACTTGCAATACCTGTCTCAGTGAAAAGGAATTCAAATACCCTTGTACAGCATGGATTGTATTTTGAAACCATAGCTGACAAGGAGATGTGGAAGATCAAAATGGAAATAACTCTCTGGTTGTTTCCACTTTGCCTGAAAAGGTCACCTTATTTATGTTACACACCCTATATGTAGATAGAGTCCTGTATAAGATATCCTCTTTAAATCATAGAATATTTCAGGATGTTTACTCTGTTTTTCCTGTTGATATTGCTTGGTTTTGCCATGAAGGCAGAAGTACTGAGTTGGAATGACATTGGAGCTAGCAGCTAAGATCTTCTGTAGCAAAGCAGAAGAACATGTTGAGAGAGTAATTTAGAATTCACACCTCTGGCCATCCAGGTGGACATTCCAAACCCCAGGTCATTGTAGATTCAAATGTGAGGGACATGCTCACTTTCTCCTGGTGGCATTTTCATTTTATTGAGACAGACACTGTGGCTCTAGTCTGCTCCTCAGGACATTCTCCTGTCAGGTGGGATATCTGCTCAGTGAATATTGCTTTTATAGGCGAAATAAAACAGCTTAAAGAGAAGAGACTGTACATATTCCTGCATATTCTTTATGCAGGAATTGAAGTACTCCACTCAGGTAGGAAGTAGTTCTTCCAGCAAAAGGAACTGACTGTGTGGCCTAAGTTAAGTTCTTTAGCTTTAAGGTAAATGCATAAAAGGGAGCATCAATATCAGTTTCTTAAAACTATTTCATATTTTCATGTAATCCGAGTTATTTGGCAACAACAAAGAGTGTTTTTTGATGAGTGATTTAATAAAAAAATAAAAAATAAAAACCTCCACCTATCTATGGACTTCAACACAATGGGGATTAGCTCATTGCACATAAAGAAATCCTGAATTTATTCTCCTAATGTTAAGTATCAGTCCAAGATTACTTCTTCTCCAGCTTCAGGGATTTTCAGAGAGAAATTTTAAGGACTTCTAATTTCAGGGAATATAGTTACTATAGGGCCCTAAGCGGCCCTAATTTGTCAGTACACTCTATTTCAAGCACTTACCTAATTTCTCTAGAAAATGTAGCATAACCCAAAGCTTTTGGATCAGTTGTATAAGCACACCCTTTCAGACAATTCACACTGGGTAGCTCTACTAAACTTGTGCTTACTGAAGAGATGATACTGAAAAGGATCAGAAATATGGAATTGTCTTTTGTGCATTTTACTTTACTCAGCCAGTAGGACTCTATTTGGCAATGAGTAAATGTTAGAGGATTCCACATTCACTGAACTATTGAGCACTAATTCCAAAACCAATTAATTCAAACAAGGTCACATTGCACGAGGGAGTTTTCAATTACAGCTCATACTGTTGCTCAGAATGCCTGAGGAATTGCAGGTTTCCTTTCTCCTGGCTTAAAACTATTTTCAGCTTTCCATTTTTGAAGGGGCTATGCAGGATGAATTTTTATAGTGCATGTTTGATATTGAGCCAGAAAATGTACATTGTCACTAAAGAGATTGCATAGTCACGTACCTACAAACATGAGAGCATGAGAATATAGTAATTCATCTGGAGGTCATACTGTTTCATTGAACAGTCACCCCTACAGAATCCAAAAGGACCAATTCCCTGGTTGCTATCTGAACACTAATGACAATAGTTTTAGATGTGTGTTTGCTTGGTTGGTTCAAAGACATGAGGATAGGCAAGCATAGGCAATGGTGAAGTCATGGAGCTGCTACATATGGAGCCACTTTATAGAGTCCAGCAAAGGGCCATGAACATGGTGAAGGGACTGGAGCATCTGTCCTGTAAAGAAAGGCTGAGAACTGGGACTGTTCAGCTCCGGGGGCATCTTGTCAATATATTTTAGTATCTGAAGACAAAGTATAAAGAAGGTAGAAGCAGTCCCCTTCCAGTGTTGTCTAGTGACAGGGCAAGAGCCAATAGAAGCAAACTGAAACACAGGAAGCTCCATTTGACCATTAGAATCATAGAATCATAGAATATCCTGAGTTGGAAGGGACCCTTAAGGATCATCAAGTCCAACTCTTGACACCGCACAGGTCTACCCAAAAGTTCAGACCATGTGACTAAGTGCACAGTCCAATCTCTTCTTAAATTCAAACAGGCTCGGTGCAATGACCACTTCCCTGGGGAGCCTGTTCCAGTGTGCAACCACCCTCTCTGTGAAGAACCTCCTCCTGACGTCAAGCCTAAGCTTCCCCTGCCTCAGCTTAACCCCGTTCCCGCGGGTCCTGTCACTGGTGTTAATGGAGAAAAGGTGTCCTGCCTCTCGACTCCCCCTTACGAGGAAGTTGTAGACTGTGATGAGGTCTCCCCTCAGCCTCCTCTTCTCCAGGCTGAACAGGCCCAGTGACCTCAGCTGTTCTTCCTATGTCTTCCCCTCCAGGCCTTTCACCATCTTCGTAGCCCTCCTCTGGACACTCTCCAACAGTTTCATGTCCTTTTTATACTGTGGTGCCCAGAACTGCACACAGTACTCGAGGTGAGGCCGCACCAGCGCAGAAACACCTTTTAGGTGTTATGTTTAGGAAACACCTTTTTTACTCTGAGGTTGACCAAACCCTGGGACAGGTTGCCCAGAGGTTGTGGAGTCTCCCTCTTTGAAGATCTTCAAAGGCTACCTGGACGTGGTCCTGGTCACCCTGCTCTGGGTTTCCCTGTTTGAGCAGGGGTTGGCCAGACGACCTCCAGAGGTCTCTTCCATCCTCAACTGGTCTATGATTCTATGGCACACTGATTTTGACAATGCAGTGCTGATTTACTGCAGTGCTGCTGTGGTCATACTACTCCATCCTCAAGTGCTATCCATATATATTCAAGATCCGAAAAATGCACTCTTCAGTTCCTAAAAGAAAAATGCTTTATGATCTATAAATTCATGATTTTTTAAAAATTTTCTCAAGAATTAGATACTTCATTAAGGTGGCTGTTTAGATCTTCTTAACCTGTGGTGGTTTTACCGTGCTGGGCAGCTAAACCCCACAACCGCTCTCTCACTCCCCCTCCTTTAGATGAGGAGGGGGAGAAGTAAAGCAAAGAACAACTCACGGGTTGAGATAAGGATAATTTAATTAAAGGGAAATAATTATAATAATTAAATAAAGACTACCATGAACTAAACAATTTAACTAAGGGGAAGTAAAAGGGAAAAGGGGAAAAAGGGAGGAAAACAAACAAACAAAATAAATGAAAGCTATATGGAAGTGCAGAGGAAAGAAATTACTCTCTACTTCCCACAAATGAGCGATGATTGACCACGTCCTTGAAGCAAGGCCTCAACGCACGCAGCCGGTGTTCGAGAGGAGGACCGACATCTTCTCAACGAGAGCCCACCCCTCCCCTCTTCTTCCTGTTTCCACCTTTTATTGCTGAGTGTGACACCACATGGTATGGAATATCCCTTTGATTGGTTTAGGTCAGCTGCCCTAGTGATGTTTCTCTCCTCACTTTTTGCCCACCCCCTAGGATCTTCCTACAACATACAACTTAGATTATAGATTAGTTTTCTCTCAATGTCAAATCTCCTTGAGGCACACACTTGATATCCCCATTCTTTTGCATGACCCACCAGGTATACCCTGGTCCTTGGGCGAAGACAATCCCACGAGTGGGTTTGCCTTTTCCCGAGGCAGGAGCAACCCACACTGCCTTCCCCATCCACCTTCCTATATGCACTACAGGAACTTTAGCTCCTTTCACAGTGTGTAGGGGGTTTGTTTCGGCAGGACCAGCACGGCTGTCAGACCCCCTATTGTTAACTAGCCAAGTGGCCTCTGGTAGATTTGTGTCCCATTGTTTCCACGTCCCAGCACCTAATGCTCGTAACATAGTCTTTAACAGTCCATTGTACCTCTCAACCTTCCCAGAGGCTTGTGGGTGATAAGGGATGTGGTACACCCACTCAATACCATGCCTCTTTGCCCAGGAGGTAACAAGATTGTTTCGGAAATGACTCCCATTGTCAGACTCAATTCTCTCTGGTGTACCATGACGCCACAATACTTGTCTTTCCAGGCCCAAGATAGTGTTTCGGGCCGTGGCATGGTTTACAGGGTATGTTTCCAGCCACCCAGTAGTTGCTTCTACCATGGTGAGTATGTACCTTTTGCCTTGGCGAGTTTTTGGGAGTGGTCCGATATAGTCAATTTGCCAGGCCTCACCATATTGAAACCCTAGCCATCTCCCCCTATTCCAGGGAGATTTTACTTTCATGGCTTTCTTGATTGCAGCACAGGTCTCACACTCATGGGTAACCTGCGTGATGGCCTCAATGGTCAAGTCCACCCCTCGATCACGAGCCCATCTGTAAGTGGCATCCCTCCCTAGATGTCCTGATGTTTCATGGGCCCATCGAGCTACAAACAGCTCACCCTTACGTTCCCAGTCTAGGTCCACCTGAGCCACTTCAATTTTTGAAGCTCGATCCACTTCTTTGTTGTTCTGATGTTCTTCAGTAGTGCGACTCTTGGGCATGTGGGCATCTACATGACGTACTTTAACATCCAGGTTTTCTAGCCGGGCAGCAATATCTTGCCACAGGGTAGCAGCCCAGATAGGTTTACCTCTGCGCTGCCAGTTGCTCTCTTTCCATTGCTGCAGCCACCCCCACAGAGCATTTGCCACCATCCATGAGTCAGTATAAAGATACAATACTGGCCAATTTTCTCTTTCGGCGATATCTAGGGCTAGTTGTATGGCTTTTACTTCTGCATACTGACTCGACTCACCTTCCCCTTCCATGGCTTCCACAACTCGTCGTATGGGATTCCACACAGCAGCTTTCCATTTCCGATGGCTCCCTATCACACGGCAGGATCCGTCAGTAAACAACGCATACTGCTTTCTGTCTTCTGGTAACTCATTGTATGGTGGTGCCTCTTCAGCACGGGTTACCTCTTCTGTTGGCACTCCGAAATCTCTGCCTTCTGGCCAGTCCATAATCTCTTCCAGGATTCCTGGGCGATTGGGTTTTCCCATTCGAGCCCGCTGTGTAATTAACGCTATCCACTTACTCCATGTAGCATCAGTTGCATGGTGTGTAGTGGGAATTTTCTCTTTGAACATCCAATGTAACACAGGTAGCCGCGGTGCCAAGAGGAGCTGTGCCTCTGTACCCACAACTTCTGAAGCAGCTCGAACACCCTCATATGCTGTGAGTATTTCTTTTTCAGTTGGGGTGTAATTGGCTTCTGGTCCTCGATAGCCCCGACTCCAGAAGCCCAGAGGTCGACCTCGAGTTTCTTCTGGGGTTTTCTGCCAAAGGCTCCAGGTGAGCCCATGCTCCCCAGCTGCAGTGTACAGTATATTTTGCACAGCTGGTCCAGTACGGACAGGCCCAAGGGCTACTGCACGAGCTATTTCTTGTTTGATTTGTTCAAATGCCTGTTGTTGCTCAGGGCCCCACTCAAAATAGTTTCTCTTTTGAGTCACTCGATATAGAGGACTCACAAGCTGACTATAGCCTGGCACATGCATTCTCCAGAATCCCACGAGGCCTAGGAAAGCTTGCGTTTCCTTTTTGCTAGTTGGCGGAGACATTGCTGTTATTTTATTGATCACATCCATTGGAATATGGCGACGTCCATCCTGCCATTTTACCCCCAAGAACTGGATTTCCTGTGTAGGCCCCTTGACCTTGCTCTTTTTAATGGCAAAACCAGCTTTCAGGAGAATTTGGATTATTTTCTTCCCTTTCTCAAAAACTTCTTCTGCTGTGTTGCCCCACACGAGGATGTCGTCAATGTACTGAAGGTGCTCAGGAGCTCCCCCTCGCTCCAGTGCAGACTGGATCAGTCCATGGCAAATGGTAGGGCTGTGTTTCCACCCCTGGGGCAGCCGATTCCAGGTGTATTGGATGCCCCTCCAAGTGAAAGCAAACTGCGGCCTGCATGCTGCTGCTAAAGGGATGGAGAAAAATGCATTAGCAATATCAATTGTGGCATACCACTTGGCTGCCTTTGATTCTAGTTCGTACTGAAGTTCTAGCATGTCCGGCACTGCAGCACTCAGTGGTGGCGTGACTTCATTCAGGCCTCGATAGTCCACTGTTAGCCTCCACTCGCCATTAGACTTTCGTACTGGCCATATAGGACTATTAAAGGGTGAGCGAGTCTTGCTGATTACTCCCTGACTCTCCAGTCGGTGAACCAACTCATGGATGGGAATCAGGGAGTCTCGGTTGGTGCGATATTGCCGTCGGTGCACCGTTGTGGTAGCAATTGGTACCTGTTGTTCTTCAACCTTCAGCAATCCTACAACAGAAGGGTCTTCTGAAAGGCCAGGCAGGGTAGACAGCTGCCTAATCTTCTCTGTGCTCAAAGCAGCTATGCCAAAAGCCCACCGGTATCCTTTTGGATCCTTGAAGTACCCTCTCTTGAGATAGTCTATGCCAAGGATGCACGGAGCCTCTGGGCCAGTCACAATGGGATGCTTTTGCCACTCATTCCCAGTTAGACTCACTTCAGCTTCCAGTACAGATAGTTGTTGGGATCCCCCTGTCACTCCAGAGATACAGATGAGTTCTGTCCCTTGGTAGCCTGATGGCATTAAGGTACATTGTGCGCCAGTGTCCACTAAAGCTTTGTATTCCTGTGGTTCTGATGTTCCAGGCCATCGGATCCACACAGTCCAATAAATCCGGTTATCCCTCTCCTCTACCTGGCCAGAGGCAGGGCCTCTCTAGTCCTGGCTGGAGCGTCTGCCACTTAATTCTTGCAAATGAGAGGTAGAGGTCCCTTCATCATGGTCAAGAATAACATCAGCTCTTCTACTGTCTCTGGGGTACTGCCCAATAGAAACCGGAGCAGCATTTCTCTTAGGAGCCCCTCTTCTTGCTGCTGTATTTCCTTTCAGTTCACGTACCCGAGCAGCTAGGGTTGAAGTAGGTACACCATCCCATTTCCTCATATCTTCCCCATGGTCACGCAGATAAAACCACAAGGTGCCACGTGGTGTACGTCTTGGGTACTCTCTCTCTTGAGCAGGTGAATGCTGATTCTTAGTGGCTGAAGTATCACTCTGTCTAGATGAGGGGGAATATACTTTCTCCACAAGCTTGTCAAGTCCTTTAGACAATTTCTCCACAGCTGAGACACAGGACTGTAGCGGAGCAGAGAGATTGTCTTCATATTTTTGAAGCTGGCAGGAGACATCATACATTGTTGGTCCCATCCCCTCATCCCAGTGAATTGCTGCCAGGGTACTGGCATGTGCTGATGGTGCACTCCGCACAAATTTACGCCACATGGATGTTGTGCACTGGACTTCATCGGGGTCTTGAGGTGTCTGGGCATTGTCCAAATCACTATAAATCATCTCCCGCACAGCTAATTCCCGCAGATGTTGGAGACCTTTATCCACAGTGGTCCACTTGCCTATGTGATATACAATATCTTCCTTATGGAGATATCTTTCTTTGATAGCTGCCAGGAGTCGTCTCCAGAGGCTGAGGGCCTGTGCTCCTCTCCCGATTACTTTGTCGATTACCCTTTCTCTAGAGAGGGATCCCAGCTGCTTGGCTTCATTGCCTTCTAATTGTAGGCTACTGGCCCCAGCATCCCAGCATCGGAGCAGCCAAGTGAGGATGTGTTCACCTGGGCGTCGACCATAATCCTTTCGTATTTCTCGCATCTCACTCAGGGATAAGGATCGAGTGATTTCTGATTCCTTTATGATTTCCGTCTCGTCTTCCTGCTGTTTTTGTGACGGCTCTGCTTTAGAGGTGCCTGCCAATTCCCCTTCTCCCTCCTTCTTAGGAGAGCCTTCTTCCCTTACTAAACGAGCTGACCTCCGTTTCCATTGTTTTGACTTGACTATGGGGGCGACTGATACCATAGTTGGTTGGTCCTCTGGGTCAGCCACAGTGTGTGTTACTTGGTCATCAGATTCAGAGACTTCCTCCCGCTCTTCAAATTGCTGGATGATGTTAAACAGTGTTTGATAGGAATAAACCAGGACCCAGCACAATGCTGCAAGCTGTTGTTCTCCGGCATTATCAGGGTCAGGACATACAACTCTCAAACATTCTACCAAGTTTTTAGGATTTAGCACTTGCTCAGGGGTGAAGTTCAAAACTATTGGAGGAGACACTCGTGACAGGTACCTGCTAACATCATCCTACACACCGTGCCACTCACCACAAGACTGTTTTGGGACAGATTCCCAAATAAGTTTTCTAAACAATCGACTAATCTTAGAGAGAAAATGAAACCTGTTATTCAGAATTAGAAATAGCAATACATGGGTTACAGATGGATCTTCAAAATACTCCCAAACTGTTGTAATTAGCCCACTGTGAAAGAAGGGAAAGGTACCATTCCTGATATTATTAATAAACTGGTGTCCAGATGAGAAAAGGAAGGCAGTGTAGTTCTGAATATTCTCTGGAAGATAGTTTCCATGGGACCCAAATGATAACAGCGCAGAGCCTGAATTCCAGAGTAAACCCAAGGTCAGTGCTTGGCAGCACAGCGAATTAAAAAAAGTGAACACAGATTGTAGCACTTTGTCGGATCGGATATATAGGAGAAAGGAGAATATGACACGGATTGCATGACATATGAACAAAGCTATTATTAACAGGACAATGTACATGGTTACTAGCAAGCAAGTGTGTTAGTTGTATGCGTTTAATCAATTCTATTGTTATCTCAACCCTTCGAGCCCCACGTTGGGCGCCAAAAAGGACTGTGGTGGTTTTACCGTGCTGGGCAGCTAAACCCCACAACCGCTCTCTCACTCCCCCTCCTTTAGATGAGGAGGGGGAGAAGTAAAGCAAAGAACAACTCACGGGTTGAGATAAGGATAATTTAATTAAAGGGAAATAATTATAATAATTAAATAAAGACTACCATGAACTAAACAATTTAACTAAGGGGAAGTAAAAGGGAAAAGGGGAAAAAGGGAGGAAAACAAACAAACAAAATAAATGAAAGCTATATGGAAGTGCAGAGGAAAGAAATTACTCTCTACTTCCCACAAATGAGCGATGATTGACCACGTCCTTGAAGCAAGGCCTCAACGCACGCAGCCGGTGTTCGAGAGGAGGACCGACATCTTCTCAACGAGAGCCCACCCCTCCCCTCTTCTTCCTGTTTCCACCTTTTATTGCTGAGTGTGACACCACATGGTATGGAATATCCCTTTGATTGGTTTAGGTCAGCTGCCCTAGTGATGTTTCTCTCCTCACTTTTTGCCCACCCCCTAGGAGGGTTAGAGAAAGGCCCAATGCTGTGCCACTGCTGCTCAGCAGTAGACACAACACTGGTGTGATAACACTGCTGTTCCAGCTACAAGTACAGAGTACGGCACTGTATGGGCTGCTGCCGGGAAAGTTAACATTCCAGCCAGACCCAGTACATAACCCAATGAACTCTCTAGGAAAACCTAGCCAAATGGGAGAAAACATACGCACAAATACACAGTTTCTGTTTTCTCTATACTGAGAACAGAAATAAATGCTATGTCTTAGGGGTTATTATCGGTAACCATTCCTAAGTGATAGCTTGCAGTAGTGTCCTCAACAAGTATATTTAAAATTGCACAAAATCTTAAGTCCAAATAAGATATAGAAGGCTGTTTTCTCGATTATTATTTGCCTATTGACTTTGCTTAATTACTGTTAGGGCCCTATGGAATTATCTGGCACTCTAATTCTCTGCAGGAAACCTACCATATATCTGTGGGAGCACTTGAGGATCCTGAGTTAAGACTTTGATGCTGTGCCAACTTATGTGCTTATACTGTGAGGATAAATCTTATACTAACAAAGAATGAGCCCAGTTCTACACTTGGATATGCACACATCATTTTCATTGCTCTGGGTGTATCTGGGGGGAATAATTAGTCTTTAATTCTTTTAAATATATTGAAGTTCTGATGCTATGCTGACAGTGTTGCTTTATAGCAGCTCTACATCACGAAAGATGCCCAGGGAGTCTCTGGGATGAAGGTGACACAAGTCCTTTGGTTTGGGGAATTCAACAGGGGATGGCCAAGGGGTCACTGCAACTGTTTGTAACTCTGGGATTCCCTGAGATTGGACGAAGGCTGTGCTAATCAGAACTGCCTGGCCTCTTCAGGTTGATGAGGCATGAAAACAGTTGGAGCAGTAGCCAGCAGCTTTTTATAATTTTCATTCAAAGATTAAAAAAAAAAAAAAAAAAGTCCCTGCCTTGCATCTATGGTTAGTTTAAAAAATATGTAATGACTGTCTTTCTCTTGCTCCTGCTGTTCTGTGCTTGACATAATTCCTCCATAACTTATTAGATTTGCCAGACAGCTGTTTTTTCTTTTATTAAAAAGGACACACATGCCCTCTTTCCTGGCTGAATTTGGTTTCAAAGCTGTCTGTAAGATGAGTTTTCAGTTTCCTCAGCTTCATTTTCTGAGTGATATAAGAAAAGAAAAAAAAAAAAAAAGAAAAAGGAAAAAAAAAAAAAAGAGTGGGTAAGAAAGTAAAAAAACAAAAATCATGCAAAGAATGTGATTCACTGCTCAGGTATTTGAAGCCTTCCTGACATGATAGAAACTAACAGTGGCAGGGGTAAATCTCAGCCCAGATATTTAGCCTGATACTGGCAGGAGGCTTTGTCCTCAGGTATGTCTGTGCAGCTGGGAGAAGTTTGCAGGGTCGGTAAGCCTTCACCAGCTGAAACTGGTGCTGAATACTGCTTCTTTTCAGTTGTAGTAAAAAGGAAGGCAGGATCCTTCTTCTGGCGGCAATTCTCCTTCTGCATTCCTCAGTGAATGAATAAAAGCCCTCTAATGAGCCTTCTCAGAAGCTCTGCGTATATTCAGTCCTGGGTTCTGCTGAAGGCGTGTATGTCAGGAGCCAGAATGTGCACTGGAATTAGCATGCTTTAAGTGCTGGGTATGGAGAGGTCTTTTTGAGTTCTGACATTTGAATTTTTACTTGCTTGTGTGCAGTATTTCATCCATCGGGGGCCTTGGTCCATCAGCTAGTTTAATAACTGTATTCAGGTAGGCCACACTTTGCTTGCAGGCAAACTGGCCTTAGCTTTGTTATGCTTTCAATGCAACAGGGATGTGAGCTGTGTTGTAGCTTCTTTACTGTACATACAATCGTCAAAAAAAGAAACAGTGTGCAGACAGTGGGGAATTCCTGTCCTCTGGGCCCTAGCAAAGGTACAGGGGCCTGTAAAGGCTGTGTGTGAAGTGACAGAGCTGCACTTCAAAATTATGATAAGCCCTTTTATGGCAGGGCAGGTCTTGCTTCCATAGGGTGACTTCTGCCACTAGAATGTCCATTGGATAGTAAAACTATTTCTGAAGACGTGTTATCAGACATTTAGGGAAGCAAGTTTAGGTGCTTTCACTACTATTCTGCTTTACGGTGAGGGTGTTTTGATTAGTGCTCACCACTTACAAATGTGCTTCTCCTGAGGGATATTATTTCTAACTTGTAAAATTGCCTTTTCCAGGAGAACAGATTCCTAGTGGGCAGCTGCCACTCAAATCCTTAGTAACAGACAGGCATGAAGGTAGAGGCAAAGCAAGTTCTTTGCTATTTAAATTAAGTTGTATCTAGATTTGAGTGGAGAGACACAGAAGTGAAACAGAAAAACTTTTATAGTTTTTTAGTTTTACTTCCAACAAATTCTCTGTTTCATTATTTTAAAAAAATTCTTGGGATGCTTGCATATCTCTGCCAACCCTTCAGCAACTCCCATCCTCTATTTTCATCTCCCTAAAATGGAGTTTCGTGAAAGCTTCTGTTTAAGTCTTCATTTCTGTGCCAAAAATTTTGTTTAGACTTGAAGCTACCCTGGAAGGGCAATTGGTAAACCCAATACTTTCATTAAAAGTAAAGATTCTAAAACTGGTGACATTCCCAGGGCATACCTAGACAGAATTTGCCTTTGGCCAGACAGGTTAGCTGGATGAAGGAGAATTTGGCTCCACATCAAGTCATGTAAAGGTATGTACTTTAATGCAAACTAGTTGTCTGTTCCCATGACACAAAAAAAAAAAAAAAAAAAAAAAAAAAAAAAAAGATTCAGTTCAAAGATAAGTGTCTTTTACCCATTTGGGACATCTACATGGAACCTACAAGAGAGTTGCTTCCTCCTGGACAAGCTGTTTTATGCTAGGCAGAAGAGCCTAGGACATCTAAAAAAGTATTAGGTATCTATGTTCAGCTGAGTTTGACTCAGACTGAATACAGTATAGGGACCCTATTGAGCACTAACAGAGATGTCTTACCTAATATCATGATGGTACTTCATAGAATCATAGAATATCCCGAGTTGGAAGGGACTCATAAAGATCAAGTCCAACTCCTGACACCACACAGGTCTACCCAAAAATTCAGACCATTAAGAACATAATAAAATTAAGATCATACTTAGCAACAAACTCTGTAAATGAAATGTTCCAGCACGTGGAAGGGGCGAAGCTTAGTCTCAGCATATAACCTGGTATGTAAAAACTATATACAGTGGAAACCACAGTTTAGACAAATGCCAGAGTAATCCATGCTGCTCATTACTGCTCCTCAAAGGCAACTAGAAGACATCCAAGCAAGTCTGAGGAAGATATTGAGTTTGAAGTGAGTAACCTATCACTTGCCTTTCTGAGACTAAGAACACAGTACCAAGGACATATCAATGAGTCATGACTTTTTATATGCATTTCTTTTTTCTTATATTAAATACAAATGAACCATTTGGGATAGTTCTTTGTCCAGAAAAATATATATATTTCCACTCTTAGTCTCCATCCCCCAGTAGAAAATATATATATATAATAATAATAACAAAAACATAAAATTTCATTCATAAAAATTCATCTCATCTAATACGTATATCTGAAATGTAGCTAGCTGTCAAAGGCAGTCATATTAATGCCCTATTATACTCAATGAAATGTGATTTATCTGCTTCAGGATTGGTATCTGTTATAAGTTGTTCTCTGGACGTCCCTATTTCTCCATGTTGCCTATAAAAATAGTCTACAATGATGACACAGAATGGGAGGTAAAAGTCAGCCCTATTCATATTGCATTATAGGATAAATCTAAAGATTTATCTGCTGGTCCTGCTGAAAACAAGGATAACTAGCTTAGAGAGAGCCATGCTCTGACTTACAGAGTTGAGAGCTCAAAACCCAGCAGCATCATTTGCTGCGCCTAAATATAGGACTGATAGACTGCAAGTATCTTTCTGAGCACTTTTTTCCACACTGACGCCAACTCCAAGACTATCTCAAGTAAAATGATTTCTTGGTTTGACCGTTGCCTGTATTGTTACCAATCTCAAAAGTGAGCTTTGTCCAGACTTGCAGCTCTCTGTAGATTAAAAGAACAATTTAAAGGTATTAAATTCTCTTTAATTAAAATATTTTGTAATAATTTTAATTCTTTAACACAGGACCATTATCATAATGCACTGTTAAAATTATTCTACTGTGCAACACTTAAGATTAACTGAGCAAATTGTTTTTCTGGTCCTACTCAGTTTGGAATTCCTTTCTGAAAGTTAAAGAAAATTACAAACTACACACAGTTACTGTGAGAATGTGAACAGAAAACACACAAACAGAAACAATGATAAGCCTACGTCTATGAGTGCATTTCAAGAGGCTGCTGGAAATTATTTGACTTGAGTGATAAGGGTATGTGGGAGGTCAAGAAAAGAGGTTTTTTTTAGTACAGAATGACAGCAATATTGGTTTGCATCTGTTCTACTGAAAAACATTTACAAAATTTCTATTGCTTTCAATGTGAAAAGAGTAACCTGGTAACAGCAGCTCTTAGCTTTTGGAGCTGTTTTTTCTCTTTGTTTCTCACTGTTTTGGTGATGTGACATGCAATCGGTATTCCAGAAAAGCCTTACATGCATTCCATAAATTAGAGTATAGTTCAAGGTAAGTTTTTCTTTCCTGCAACTGAAAAACTGAGATGATGTTCTTTAAGGCAACTTCTATATGTTAGAGGCACATAGGAACTGTTTAGAAGAGCAAAACAGCTGTCAGCACTTCGCTTTGCCATCTACAGGATGCTGGTTAGGCTATAATTTTTCGCTAATTAACTGATCTAAAATAGAACCCTTTGCAACTAGTCCATCAGCAATCCATGAGGTTTGTGTTACCCACATCTCTTTTAACTTTGGCAAAGGCTTCCAGTTTCTGACCTTGATATCTTGTTTGATTTGCATTTCTGTTTTGAGACTAACATTAATTACATTGTCAAAACAGATTTTATCATTTACGTAACATGGGCTGCCTACAGACCTAAGTTTCCTCAATATGGAGGTAATGACTTACGCACTGAATTACTTGATTACACTAATTCCTTTTATACCTCTCTCCTCCAAGTTCTAACTGGGAGACTGCAGTGTGTTCTTAGATTCCAGCTTTTTTCCAAATTTAATGGTCACATTTCCACTTAATTGTTAGTTTCCTGTACAAAATCAGATAGATGTACAGAACTTAAGCTTAAAATTCTGATTATTGAGTCTAACCTAATGCACACACAGATTAATAAAAATATAGCATCCAGTAATTTTGCCTTAACCTGGTAAATTGTTACTGAGGTTATGTGTCGTATAAATGATTTCTTTTCTTCACAAGTGCTATATAGGTTCTATTTAGCAGAGACAGGTCAAAACAAAATGCTGCATAGAAATAACATTTTATATGGGGTTCATATGACTGCAGTTTCTCAGTGACACATCACTTTGAAAAGCAATTTAAAAAAAAAAAAAAAAGTAATTTATAAGAAGCACGAACCCTGCCTGTATCAATAATACATTATGCTAAAGGTCCAAATCCTCAGTTTGTGTGAATTGGTCTGATTCCATTGACTTTCAACATCAACTTCAGCAGGACTAAACAGCATCATCTATCCCAGTGTCTAACATTGTACAATCAATTTTAAAACAATGGAAATACACAAGATTTGTGTTTAGTACTTCTGTGAAGCTTCAAAGGGACCTTGGTCCAAACCATTACTATGAAGTAGGTCCAGGAGAAGGGTTTGGAAGCTGAACTTATCATTTAGGAATGCTGAATTAAGAAATGTAATGTAATTCAGATTTGGCTAGACCCTTAAAATCAAATTCCACGTAGCCTTGCTTTAACAACAAGCTCACAGAGGAGCAGATGCAATGAAGCTCCCACCTTTCCAATGAATGCAGGTAACAGAAGAGAGGAGAGATTATGTCCCAGTGCATGTCAGAGTCCTACCAGAGCCTTCATAGGGACGGAGTGGTTGGATGGAGTACATAGGTTGGATCTCACCTATGTAGGCATTTCAGAATTGTCCTGATCTGAACTGGTTGTCCTTGATTCTATTTACCTGCATTTTTTACCATTCATTGCCTAGTAAAAATAATAATAACGATAATAAAAACATCTAAGATTAAAGTAGAATTTCCCCCACAACTGCTTGTTTTTCTCCTGGGAATTCTAAAGAGATGAGGCAACTTAGAGTTGGATGACTGTCTTTTAAATGGCTAATGTGAGGTGAGATGGATTCCACTTCATAGTTCTCAGACACTGACTGTGTCTTGAAAGTATGATAAAACCAATTGCTACTGTAAAATCCTACTTTAAAAAATGGCACAGGATAAAGGCAGTGCTTTGCTCCCATGGCCTATGACATGAGACCATCACGTTGAGACATAGCAATGTGAGATCATGGTCAATTAACATCTGACTTTAGTGTCTGAAAAATATCCAAGTTTACCTAAACATAATACAAGTAAAAGACCCATCAGGGAGAAAAAAAAAAAAAAAAAAAAAAAAAAAAAAAAAAAAAAAAAAAAAAAAAAAAAAAAGGATAAATAAAGTTATAATAATGCTATAATAAAATTACAATAATAAAGTTATAAATGCTTGCCACCCAGACAATGCTTTGGTTTATGTAGCTTAAGCAAAATGTAGCATCATATAAGCCATGTCGGTAAATCTCATCTGGGTGCAAGTAGTCTTTCTGAGAAAATATCTCATAAAAATATCATCATAGATGTATCAGCTGTTTCTTAGTGCTTGGTCTGGAAAGCAAGAAACAGGATTCTTTTCATAGATATCCAAGCATAAAAATATTTTATCTCGACTGAGATGGAAAGATTCCTGGCTCCTTCACTGGCTAGGATTCACTGTGGAGGACAGAATGGGAAATGGCAGAAAGCAGCAAGATGTGGTAATAAAAACAAAGTAACCCTCTGATTGTGTTTGAGGGAAATCAACCGTAGATTCCATTAAAATTATTAATATATTTAAAAACAAAATTCTCTCTTGAATTTCAAGCACAGTATGACATCGGTAAGTTTTAATGACTATTTTTACAAGGTTTGAATCTCCTTACAGTTCAAAAAAACACTCTCATAACCTTGCAAATGGAGAAACTCTTGAACATGAAAATCCCTCAGAAATGGCAGGATCTTTCACTAGCAAAACAACAAGCAAAAGTGTGTATCTTCCCAGGGAGCAGCAAAGAGAAAGGCTGGAGAAGTCAAGATTATACGAGAATGTGGCATCTTCCTCACCCACTCTACATTCACATGCAGCTGTGGTTTCAATTTAAGTAAGAAGTGGGTGTGTGCTTTGAAGGACAGTCATTTACATTCAGTTAGCACTGCCTAGGGTCAAGTAATGGAGCAAGACATTTTTTTCTGGGTAGAGCCTGAGCACATCATGCTGCAGCATTGAAAAAAGGAAGTAAGCCCCAAATCAAAGGTGTCAGTTTTGAAGTATCAACTGATGGCACATATCTAAAATGGCAGACTGGACCCAAACAGACTAATTTACCTTAACATTTCCCCCTCATTGTAGCTGATCACTTTTTCTTAATTAAGTAACAAGACGCTACACGTATCAAAACTAAGCATTTCTAAATCACCTCATTTGGAGTGAACTTTAAAGGTGCAACTAACCCAAGAAGGAAACCCCTTTTCTAACACTTTAGAAACTGACTTTAGGAAAAACTAGACTGGTTTTGTAAAAATTAAACTGACTTGTGTGATACTTCATTCTCCTTTTAATTATATTTTTCATTGGAAACCAATGTATAATGGGAGATGACAATAGTCACAAATAGGAAGATGTGTCCCAACATCCTCTCTTTTCAATAAGGACCTGCATTCTTATTTTTGGCATGCATGGATTAGTAGAAAAATGATCAAAGAGTTAATCGCTTAGTGTAAAATTAACTCTTTCAGTGGATGGGATGTCTTCTCTCAGAAGTCCTGTTTCATTTATTGATGGTATTGAAATGTTCATCATTCTTTGCTTTGAGAGGTAACTGTTGTACACAAGTGCCTTTTTAATTTAAGAGCAGATCAGAAGTCCTGATGACCATGATGGCACATAATGAGGTAACTTCAGGGCATTTGAAGAACAGCCATGTTATCTATGACTGTGAAAACCTTTGCCTAGAACAACGTTCAGCATGGTCAAAAGGCTATGTAAGCGGAGTAAGCTTTTCACGCAGGGTTAGATTTAACTGTGGCATTTCATTACAGAAAGGTCTCTTTTTCCTCTTCTGAAATGGTTGTGGCGTTAGCATTCACTTTCCCTGTGTGAAACAGAAGACCTAGCGGTAGCCTAGGAGCCCTCACAGTGTTTCTCTTAGTGCTGTGGTTCCTCGGAGAAATCCTGTCTGCCTGCAGCAGCATGCCCCAGGGAGCTCTGCCTCCAGGGCAGCTCCATGCTCCCTGCAGAGTAATTATCCTGCTTCTGAATAAGTTTCCTTGCAAAACTAAAAATACGGTTTACTCCTGCCATGTGTCATAAGGGACAACCATTCCCTTTAATTGATGGTGCGTTTATGTAAATTCATCATCCAGTTAACTTTGTGATCTCAGCCTAAATAATGTTATTTTGACTAAGTGCTTAGTGGTTATATTGATTTGTGAAAGCCCCTCAGGTGATTATATCTGGCAAATGGACCAACAGCAGTGATTTATTAAAAGGCTGCCTTTTGAAAGGTGTTCTGAATGTCACCTACAGCCACTGATATTTCATCAAATGTATCAAGTCTCTCCTGCCTTTTGTCTTTAACTCTCTGTGGATAACCTGAAGTTATATCTGAATTGAATCATTTTAGTCATTTTATTTCTAGTACAAGCTGTGTTTGCACTGAAATATGGGCAGCGTAACTGACTGATTTCTACAGCTATTTCTACAGTAGCAACAGCAACCTTAAGCAAATTTAGTCAAATGCAGTGCAGATTAAGAGGGATATTCTGCTCCAGGTATATCAACTAAATAAAAAAACTTCCAGTTACTTAAGAACTATTGGGAAATTTTCCCTGCAATTCTATTGTATATGTCCAAACCATTAGTTCTCCAGTGCTGTGTTTGCCCTCTTGGTTACATCTGTTTCCATAATACCTGATTCTCTGCTTCTGACTGGTGCTTCCCAGCTGGTATCACAAAGAACATAGAAGAGATTAATGTGCTTTACAGAGCATGTCACTTGTAGCCAGTGCTGTGCCAGATTCCGCACTGACAGGGAATCTTGTGTATGTGCAGGGGGAAGTGGTCATCTGGCCGTTAAGGTATCAAGCATAACTTGCGTGCTGGGAGAAGATAACTGGAGCTGACATAAATGGGCACTGCCCTCTTTGCATAAAGGCAATGATCCTTACAAAAACAAATCGATGTGTTACACCTTTTCCTGCCTGAGAGGCAAATTAATGCACGTTGTGCTGCCATGCTACCTAAACAATTTATACCTGGTTTTCATCATCATTTAGTCTAGCCCACCATGAAGCAGCACAGAACCATTTTGTTTTCCCTCCATTTGTCTTCAAATGTCCTTTCCTAAAGGAAGATCCAGTGGAGCTGATTACACATATTTATACTGAAGCGGGGCAAGTGCCTGAACAGTTAATGCTTTGATTCAAATGGAAGTCGGAAATAGCCATGCAGTTAGAATTAGAAGAATGTTTTTTGACAATTTTTATCTTTTTTATTATTATTATTAGCTAACAGATGGAGACAGACTGTATCCTCTGATTTCCAAAAATAATTTTTCCTGCTTTATTAAAAAAAAAGACCAAAAAATATCTGCTTTCTATATTAAGATTGCCTTTGAATACAACAGGAAGGAAAGATTCAATTTCTTTTTCATAATTCCTTCTGTGTTCAGTTTAAACATTAAAAAGATATATTTTCCTCTTATGCTGTCTACTCTTTTTCTCTTTGCATTTCAGAGCAGCTGCAGATTTTACAAATTGATTAACAGTGTGGCAGAATGGCATTGTTTTTGCTTTGCTTGAGCCTCATTCTTCGGCAGCAGGACTGGTGAAATATCAGGAGTGCCCAGCATGTGCACACCAAAACTCCTCAGAAAACAGTAAAAAAAATGAACAGAAATCTCGTGTCATGTTCTGTGAGCCCTGAAAAAAAAAAAAAATATCCATTATCCAGGATTTCTGTTTTGCACATCAAAATATGAATCATGACTCTACTTATGCCGATGTCCACAACTTAAATCAGTCTTAAGTTGTACTGAGGGAGCTCTGCCCTCCTGGTGCTCTGTTTTGCATGTTCCCATCCTCATGCTATATTTTCTCTGCAGTTGTTGTGCTGGCTTTGACACCCTGCTTGTCCCCTGACACCCTGACTGAAGACTAGGATGCTCCTTCCCCATTTATCCCAGTTCAGTTTTCTGCCCCAACTCCCTGTAAGGCCTTAGGCACCGCCCTTGGCCAACCCTCAGTGCTGGGTTTGCAAAACCCACTACAGCTCTGGAGTTTGTAGGCTGATGGACCAAAACATGGGGAAGGCAGGAAGCAACACTGAGGAGGTTTTATATGTTTACTTTGAACTAATAACCAATAAGACCAATAAAATTTGCAAAGTAGCAAATCATGCAAAGCTGACAGGAGCTTCTCTCCATCAGTATAAGAAGGGGATGAGAAATGGAAAGGAAGTTCCTTCCCTATTAGGAAAAGGAAATTCCAATATATGGACTTCCCATGGTACTTCTGTCCACTGGGGACAAGAATTAGAGCAGATACAAACAGACATTACTTCTGATAACAGGAACATTCACTGACATAACAATTAATTACAAAAATATTTGAAAGTGACATAAAATTTCACGCTTTGGATCTTAAGTCAACACTTATTATTAGAGACCTAAGACCAAGAATGAACAATAAAACATGGGTTTTATGGTTACTTTCCTCCTGTAGCATATTCTTAATTTATTATAGTTATCTAAGTCAGTAACACATACCAAGATTATCTAAGACAAGTCTCAGTCACATTATTCATTTAAGTTAGCCTATTTACTTCCCTGGAACAGCTTGAGTGATTAAAGCAAATAGAATTTAGTGGTAAGATTTGCCTCACAAATTCACGCCTCCATCCTCTTACCTGATTTTGTTAGTCTCCAATTAGTCCCAGATTTCTGTGGCTCTGAAACTGTTGTTCCATATATGAACTCATTAACTGTGCAGAGATGGATTTGTTATTCCCTGCTCTACATTTGATCTCTGTGATTGTAGCTTAGAAATTAGCTGGATTTCTTTCTGCCATATTTCACTGTGAATATGTATGTAGTTTCTCATGGACTTTCAGTCTTTCTACTGTTTACTTCTCCTTGAATATGCTTGTGGCTTTTTTGTTTGCTTTTTTAAATCTAATTCCTTTTTAGTGTTCATGATCAAATGCTTGTCAGAATACCACAGTAACAGCAATACTTAGTGAATCTAAGATGTATCACCCCACTGAAAAAATCAAGAATTTCCAAAATACGATGTTCAGTCCTAGGGAGGAAAAAAAAAAAAAAGAGCAAGTGACTGCTTTGCTGTTTTGTTTTTTCCACATGGAGAATCAATCTTTTTTTAAAAATGTAAATGAAAATGAAGTAGCTATGAAGGGTTGCCACACAATTTTAACATTTTTAACACTGATGTTAATTAGACAGAAAAGTGATCTGCTACCAGAGTAGCAGGGATACACTTGCTTGTGATGTTTCATTATCACATTCACCATATGTTTCATTATTCACTGGATGGAGATAGTTGGTAAAAAACATTAAATTAGTTATAGAAGTGATAACCCGTCTTATACTATAGATAAAAGTAGATTCCACATGTGGATTTCACTGACTTTATTTTTTCCCATTTTCGCTATTTCTAATGTTTCCCAGCATTTTGATCACTTGCACCTACATTTGCAGGAGGAAATGAGGGAGCAGTATTGTGGCAACTCCTTTAGTGGAAACATTACTTAAAGGCATTTCTTAAGCTCCTAAAACACTGTCATAATTTCCAAGCATTACAGTCTCTCCCTTCTTTCATGAGATTTCTGTATTCCCTAAAGCAGTTGAAAAATATTGGGTTTTTCTTTCTTCTTAACTGCTGGTTACAAAACTGACAGGAGATAAGATTTGTGATAGGACAATGAAACTGCACTTCAGAAATGCACACAGTCCCTGAATCTGAAGAGCATG
This sequence comes from Aythya ferina, assembly GCF_964211825.1. NCBI lineage: Eukaryota > Metazoa > Chordata > Aves > Anseriformes > Anatidae > Aythya > Aythya ferina. The sequence goes on along the minus strand of NC_140298.1, from coordinate 98,201,284 downwards.
CTTTCCCATGTTTTCCTCTGTTAAAGCAATTTAGCTCAGGGCAAGACTGTCTTTAAATCTCTACCAGAATTGAGCTACACCAGTATTAATTCAAAATGTGCTTCAAATGAAGGTTTTCACTTCCTAGCTCTGCCTCACTCTCTTTTATTTGTGAACACTGTTTTATTTATGACTATCAAGAAACAAAATTTAAGAACAGCTTTCTCTAGGCTCGCTTTTCTCATATGCTGGCCTAGTCAGTCAGGCTCAGTGGTCCCAAGTATTAGCAAATTCCTAAACCTGTCTCTTCTCTCCAGAGAGCTGCAACACAGAGTGATATTAAAAAGCACAACTGGAAAGGGGCTCCTTGTGACAGCATTGCTTATCACGTCGTGTCTGTATAATGAGAAGAGGAACATTTGTAGGATCTCTATTGGACTTAAGTAACCCCAATTCCAAGGTTACCAGAGTCACCCTTGTAATGTCCAATACATTTAAAAACACCTGAAAAAGGCAAAACTTTATGTTAAGTCATTCTTTATCCTGATCTCTGCATGTATATAATATGCTATTTCAGAATTTTTGATACAAGAAAATATAATAATTTTCTTTATGTTCCTGTAATTATACAGGATGTGATTTGGGTTTGATTTTCCTGTACAGGAATGTAGAAAGCTATATTACAATGCACTTTTGTATCAGTCAATAATTTTATGAATTATATGAGTATGTGTTCTTGGGGGAAAAAACACTTCCACAACAGAAATGCTTATATCAGTACAAGAATAGTACAAAGGGCTTAAGCAATTAGACAACTGAACTGTGTGATATTAATCACTAAATACCTGTCTCTATGAAATCTCAAAAACTTTGTAAGGACACAGTACTGGCAGAATCCTGTATCCTGTAGAGTTTTCTTGCATGTCTTAATGACCCTTTTTCTGCAAGACAGGATACACATCAAAGCAGCCTCAGACATTTTCTGCTCATCAGACTAAAATTCTTACTACTGTTTATGTGTATCCAGTTCTCCTAGCGTTTCAGACCCATTTTTATATCTGTATTTCCATATTATCTGCATCTAAGTATATAACTCTTCAACGTATGTTCTAAGGTTTAAGGCTTACTGCAGGACAACAAATAAAATGTCACTGTTTTTTGTATTATTTATTATTTTATATTGTTACTTTACATGTATCTAGTAGCTTTTCATATAATAAAATATTGCATGCCTGAAATTTCTCATTAAATATATTGTATATTTTTAAAGTAGAGGCTTCTTGTGTAATTAATCAGTCCACCTGGAAGTACTTCAAGAGGTTCAAGCGTGGCATGAAGTTTCTGTTCTGTTCCAGTATATTGACATTACTTTCTTTAATACACTGCATTGATACCAAGCCTACAGTTCAGATTAATATAAGAGAAGAAGAAAAAAAAATCCCTTTATTTCTCTTATCAGCTTTACCCCATGCAGAAACCACCTCAGCAGCTCTAGCATGTACCTACCCAGCCCTAGTATCGAGGCTCAGACACACACACACAAATCCTCACTAACTCCCTTTCATCTTCACCATAATCTGGGACTCCCATTTCCACCCCTTGCTTCCTGGTTGAAATAAAATGTTGCTATGGATACCCATCTGACTCCGAGAGATGCTTTGAACTAACGGCAAGGTTCACAAGGAGCACTATGTTGTAGCATCTTCATTTTTAAGTAACATAACCTTAAAGTTAAGGTGAAAATGTTGTGAGTTTTCCACCAGACTAATCTCGATTTCTCTCTTTTTCTACTTTTATTTTTAATTCTTTCCATAGCTGTAACTTACACAAGTTACAAAAAAACACCGCCGCCGGTACCCCCACGTACCACATCCAAGCCACTGATCTCAGTCACGGCTCAGAGCAGCACAGAATCCACCCAGGATGCATACCATGACAGCCGGACTCAGAGGATTTCCCCATGGCCTCAGGACGGCCGAGGGATGTACAACTCCACAGACAGTTTGGACAGTAACAAGGCTATGAATCTTGCCTTGGAGACTGCAGCTGCACAGCGCCACGCATCAGAGGGTGCCTCCATACGAACCAGTGACAAGGCCATCCTCGTGACAAAAGCAGAGGAGTTTCTCAAGAGCCGGCGTTCCTCTATAGGGATCCAGGTAGCCTATCATTAGCATCTGTTTTGTGATGAATTGCTTGCCTTCTTTCTGCAAATAGCATAGAATGAGTCATTCAGCTTCGCTGGATCTAATAATCTAACAAACAACCCCTGGCTGCCTGGCGTTAATTGTAATTCACATCATGGCGACATGGCTGTGCGGGGAAGTCTTCCACTAATATGCTGTACCTGGAAGAAAATGAATGAATAAATCTCTAGGGAGGTTACCTGTCATTAGCACTTGATATGAAAATTATATTGCAGAGCTACAGGTGAACAGCATGTTCATCTCCTTCCCTCCATGAATTCAGTCCTTTTTATAGAATTATGCCTGCTTTAAAATGCTTCACTGTATTTTTTCCATTATCTTTCTCTTTTGACCTTGGAAAATGTGTGGTGCTGATGGATCCTCAATAATTATTCTACCTAAAAAGAACATCACCACCCTGCTTTTAGTAACAGGTGTTCTGCTGGGGAGGAGGTACCAAGGAAAGGAAAGGAACTTACTGATACAGCTATGGCATGACCCATAAGGAAATAACATCAACAAGGACAGCCTCTGAGTATTCATCCATTTGCCCACTGTGTAATCATGTCTTGCAAAATGTCTGTCAGACTACAGAAAGTTCAGAAACATCGTGTTGTGTCAAGGGAATGAAATGATTCCCAGTGCAGATTTTGCATGATATTTCCTCTATTGAATGGGAGGCACTAGATAGGTAGTAGTAATAATGTGTTTAAATATCCAGGAAATACCAAGTAGTAATAAAAATCAGAAAGTTGAACTTGCAAAAAGTTCATTCTGTTGAAACACAGGAGTGGATGGAAATTTACCTTTCTGTTCTGCTCTTACTTAGACACAGATTTGATTTTAAGTATGTGATTATCCTCATTTACATCATGGGGTTCACTTTTGTACTTAAAAATCTCTACTTTTGCCAAATCAATAATAGCAGAAATGCTATGTATTATGGCATAGCTACAGATATAGTAGAGATAGCAGCATAGAGAGAGAGCATGCTCTCACTAGGCCTGTGCAACTAAGCCCAGTGAGTGACTGTTCATCTACAAGGAAGTAAGTGCATAAAAGTTATTTTCTTAAAAAGCGAGGATTCCATTTCTGTTACTTTCAAGAGTCAGAGAAAAATATGTGCCTTAACTATGTTACAGTTACCTAGTGAACATCACACTGTAATATAATGTTGCTGTTCCACAACACATTAGACTAACAGGAATACCTAGCCTTTATCAGCAAGCTGCTTGTCCATTTCTTATCATAAAATGTGTTGGCTTCTGCTTCTTTACATACAGAAGAGCAGAATGCAATTTAACAGCAATAGTAAAATATGCAGATTGCTACTATTAAAATGTTTTTAAAGTAATTAGAGTATCCTAAATTGTTCAGAGAAGGAGCTTAGCAGATAAAGGTGAAAAGCTCAAAAGAGCAGCAAGTTATTTTTGGTACCTTTTAGCCTCTGACCTGAAACTTACTCTTCAGAAAAGAATTGTATCTAGCGTTGTTCTTATCTCTTCTTTACAGCAGTCATGCACAGCAGCAATATTTAACATTATGAGTGTCTTGCTTCAGTCTGTCCTGGTATTTCAACAATTAATTCTGAAACTTTGATTACATCACTTGATCCTGTTTCATACTGCAGGTGATAACATCCACTTCTCGATGGGTTCTGACCCGTCTTGTTTTTTGGTGTGTTTAAGAATAAGTGTTTCTAATCTGCAAAAACATCTGTGCAATAATTTCCATGGAAGCAGAGGATCTTCTGTATCAACTCATCATCTGATGCCTGGCCCATAATGCCGGTCCTCAGGTGTATACACTGAAAATGGCAAACGTTGTTTGCAACAGCATATCATAGAAGGATGTGCTGATATCTTATGAGAAGTACTATCTCCTTAGTTGCAACATTTGACATTAAATAAGGTTAGAATTGTGAAATTACTCTTAACACAGTATCCCGGTAGTGTATTTTTGAGCTGTTTGTGTTTGCTTTTTTTTCCTGCAGTGAGTTTCAAACTTCACAGTAGTGCGAAAAATACCTTTCTGCAGCATGTCTAAGCAGAAAATACATTTTGTCATATTTTTGTTGTCTGGTCTGTATGGAATAAAAACACAGGTTAGTATACCCTTATTGCAAACTACATAAACAGTAACTGATATCCCAAAAATACAGCAGAGGTATTTCATTTCTTTTAGATTTCTGCATCAAAGCACCTCAGAAAAGGATGTTTTTTATTTGCATATTTCCTTGATTGACTAAATGACTTGTTTTCTCATTAGCATGCCATGCTAGGGTAATGCATTTAATTTGCATTTATTTGCATTAATTATTTTGCTATCAGGATGGTTAATTTGTGCATTTTTTTGATGTTTCATTCTTTTTACACATTGGTGTGAGAATGTTTGCCCACAAAGATTCATGCAGTAGCAGAGAGGCACAAAGACAGAGAATGACCAGTGCTACCTCTGTGTGGAACTGCTATGGACAAAGCCTAGGGCTGCCATGTTTTTGGGATATATGATTTGTGTACTGTGCATATTGTTAACAAATGTCCTTTTTAAAAATCCTAGCACAGTATGTATGTGCCATAGGATTGGTATGCACGTGCACAGGGAGCCCAGCTCTCTAGGGAAGCATTGGACTTTCTGTAAATTATCAGTAGCATCCAGTTTACTAGGACAGAGAACAGCACAGCCATGGTAACATGGTATGTTAGCCCTATCCAGCTGAGAATTTTGCACACACAAACACAAGCTTCAGAAACAAAGCTTCCCCAAAAAACTACAAAAAGTAGCTGTTGGTCTTAGGTTTGATTTTTTTTTAATACCCATATTTAAATCAAGAGGAATATTTTCAGACATATCAGCAGGAATTTGAAAGAAAAAAAAAAAAAAAAAAGTCAATTCACATATTCAAACAAATTGCAAAATACTGATTCTCGGATTAAAAATATAGTTGGTATTCTTAAGAATATATATATAATAAAGAATTAAACTCTAGTGATACCAGTAACTCTAATCTTTATATCTGTCTTCTTCTATGACAGCTGAAGACTTATCAAAGTATTTGAATTAAAATGGGGGGTAGAGATTGTCTAGACCAGTAAGCCTACAGCAAGGTTATTACTGATATACTTTTTCAGGAAATTTTCTTTGCTCTTTAGCATATCCTATGCTAATAACTAACATTCAAAAACAGCTCTAGCTATAAACCATTTCAAATTAAAAGCATTTGGATTGTAAAATATAAGAGAAAAAATGTCAAGAAATTAGTTTCTCATTTATTTCAAGTATTTCAAAATATGTAGTCCTTTGTTTGTTCTCTGTTTAAAAGACATCAGAACTTCTCCAAATGATCAGAAACCCTGGAAGTAGATGATATGGGAACAAATGTTGTAAGTATGGAGACTGATTCGTGATGATATTTTTGGAGATGAGTACTAATTGTAGCATAGATAATGGACTCTGTCATCTTCATTTATCATCAGGAGATGGATCTTCAAACTATCAAGGGTTGTGGTGTTTTTTTTTCCTCCAGGATCTTCACTGAACAAATTGTTAAAAATCTAAAGCTGTATTCAGGAGGAATAACAACTTGCAACAACTTGCCAGCTTAATTTTTTGTGTCATAAGGTGAACTTTATATATATAATTATCATGTTATGTTAAAAACTTGGTTCAAGAAATTCTGCAGCCTCAAACTGGAATGTACCATTAAGGCAAAGCATTGTACACCCACATAGCGTACTTACCAAGATGAGTATCTACATTTTCTTTGTACTGTTTAGGTTGTACCATCCTTGTCAGTGCTCTACTGCAGTGTACACATAGCAATCAAAAGAATTATTCCCATTGACTTCACTGGTTTTTAAATCATAAATGATCCAATCTTTTAGAGGTAAGCATAAAATCTTTGAGGTTCTCCTAAAATCCTGTTCAGACTGTGCTGCTCCGGGAGACAAGTGTGTGAAGTCCTTGGCCTGTAGAAGTCAACAAAAATTTTGGAAGTGCATCCACGGTACAGAGGCTAAACTTGACCTTTGAAGTTAAGGTCTTTGGTCTTAAGTTTAAACACCCTTATATATATATGAGTGAGAATTCACAGGCTTAGCCCATTAGCGGAGTTCCCAGCCAGTGGCTGCAATTCAGCCTCCTTTAGTGTTAAGGAGCTTAGCAGTTGGAGTAGTTGTTAAAACAAAGCTATGGTTATTTTAAAGACATCTAATTTTTTACTCTTTTCACAAGTTACTGTTGCTCATTTTGTTAAATGCCATTTAACATAATGAGACTTTCTAAGTGGGGAAGGCCCAGAAAGCTGCCTTGCATAACATTTGTTGGTTCAGAACAATTTGCCACATAGCATTGTGGCACCAAAAAATTACGAGTAATCACTGCTGTGTGCATCACTCTATAGTTACTATCTCGTATAAGCTTGACACAAACCCCATTTCTAAACTCTGGCAAGAATTTTTAGCACAAAACACTTTCTTAAAAGATCCGTGGAAATTTCAACCTGTTGTATGATGTATTGTGTAATTAGCACTTATGGTTATTCCATGCAAGGTATTTGACCTGTCCAGATGCTCTGCTGAGAAGTACTAGAGTAGCAAAATTGTGCCTTGTGGTAAGACAAAAAATTATAAGTATACATATGCTTTTTGGCTGATAAATTTTTTCTTTTAGTTAATTAAAGCAGTAGAAGTTAGTACTGTAGTTTTATTTGAAGTACTTTTCCTGCTTTGAAATCACTGCATATAAATGAGATCTCTTTACCTAAGAAGGGTTTTCTGCATTCACAATTGGATTTACTCGAGCTAGTATCAAATGTAGTATTTTCTTTTTTTCTTTTTATTTTTTTTCTCTTGTTACCACTGAGAAGCATATGCAAGAGAGGGAAGGTGAATTATTTTCCTTCCTGTGCATCATCAGAGAGGTTGTTTATTAAATTCTAATTATAGAACACATCAACTACAGCAGTGAAAACCCATTGAGGGCAGTGAAGTTGCATGGGGAGAGATAATGTGGCCTGAAGGACTCTTATTACTAATGCTTATGAGAGAAAAGCAAAAGATACCAGGTTAAAATCTGTTTCCTGATGCACTGCATTTATTAACTTTGAACTTCCCTCAGAGACAGTACGTATTGAAGCTTACTTAGGCTGCAATTTTTAGGACACTGTAATGCTATGTTGCAGTGCTCATGTTTAAGAGCAGAATAATACTTTAACACAAAAGTAAAGATTGCTTTCACACAGCTAAAAATTGCCAGCTAGGAAAGCTTACCAAGAATTTGTGGAAATAGTTTAGTCAGTATACTTCCTTTACTAGAATGAGTGTCTATAAACAAACCAAGATTGATTGTAACAAGTAAGTTATGTGCCATACTGATGTGCACTTGTTCAAATAATTTGGTGTAAATATAATTTATTTGTGGGTCATTTATTACTGAGTCAGTGCCAGTATCTGTTAACTTAGCTTTTAAATTTTGATCTAGATTGTTCAGTATTGACTGGTCACAGAGGTTTTACAGTGTTGTATGCTCCATGGGTCGTTAGCAAAACCAGCGGAGAGGAGTATTGGTAAAACAATTAAGACAGAAGTTATAGCAAAATGCACCAATACACCTACAGAGAATAACATACTATTAGCCCATAAAACATTTTTCAAAGCATAAAGGACCATATTTTAAAGAAATTTTAGTTCTTTGTTTGCAAGACGAGAGGAAGATAATATGATAGTTTAGATGTATTCCCATTCTTCTGCTTTTGGTCAGTTTCTGATGATTTTGTTGATTCCTCTTCTTTGTAAGACTCCCTGTTAACCAGATAGACATGTAATTTGTCACAATATTTTGCTTTGCTGAGATCTTGGCCCAATTTTCAAATATTAAGGCTTTTAGAATACATGTGATGCAAGGCTTTTAAAATACAAAACAATAATGAGTCACGGATACTAACAATAGATCTACATGTATTAAGACCTCTTTAAGTTTCAGGAGACACACAATCAAACCAAACATAAGACTTTTTCTACTCTGTTTATTTGAATCTAGCTTGGCCAATCTGATTTAACTTAAAGAGTTTCCTGCTGTGTTCTAGCAGCGGTCTTTTTACTATCTGTCATGCGGAAATGCAATTTATTTATTCATTTGTTTCTTTGTGAGTGAATATTTTTGTTTCCCATTTTTACTTGCATTGTGCTTCCTCTTTCTAGATTTTTTTGTTTTGATTGTTATAATATTTGCAGTACTAGATTGCACACACACATGAAAAAAAATGTTTGGCATTCTCCTGCTGTTACAAAGCACAGAAAGGAAATGAAAGCATTAAAATATGAAAGCAATTGTCAGGTCATTTAGTCAGTGTCATTCTTGGCAAACTGGAAGGAAAGATAATTTGGTAGGCATTTATATTTATAGGTATCCAATACTATTTCTATTTTGATACCTGGACCATCACTTTCCTGATAATTTTGTTTTGAATAAAATTTTAGAGTATGTTACTTCCGTTATTCTTGTAATTCCAAGTGACAGTTACATATTTTCAGCAAATTATTCAGGGTATACATCTAGGTGAAATACAAATAAGAAAGTACTTAAAAACAGGTAAATGAAAAGGAATTTTCCTGGACATGTTACATAAATGGAAAGACACCAGCCCATCCCAAATATAAAAGGGAAATTGGCGTCCACGCAGAAGAAGAGTTCAAAAGAGACATGCTATATGTTACTAAACCAATGTAGTTGGCAAAAACAGATATGCTTTTGATATGCAAAATGGAAGAAAAGCATGTGTTGCCAGTCTGCCTGCTTTGTTCTGACAATATCAGTTGGTGAAACTGATCTTCTCCATATGGACGTTTTCTTGTTTACATCTTTGGACTGTCGTTTCCAACAGCATTATGTATGAGCCACTGAGACATCCTTGTGGAAGCCAATTTTTTCTTTGTCTATTGACCTCTACAGTCTGCTACTAGCTGTACCTTAGCCCCACAGGTATGATACTATTGATCTTCCTTAGGCTACTTCCATTTCCAGTTCTCTGTCTCCCACCTCATCCTGCAAGACTCATTCAATAGGTCTAAGGAGTATGGTATGCAGAAATGGTCATCCTGAGGGCATCCCCCTGTAAAGGAGGTGCAGTGCTTTAGAACGAACTGAAGGCAAAAGACTGACAGGTGGGAAAATGTCAAAATCTTTAAAAGTAAATAAATAAAATAAAATAAAATAAAATAAAATAAAATAAAATAAAATAAAATAAAATAAAATAAAATAAAATAAAATAAAATAAAATAAAATAAAGACAAAAGGAAAATGATTTACCATATTTTGTACACATAAACATTTTCTCACATCAGCACACCAGTTGATACCATTGCAAAAAAATGTGGTCACTGAATCCTTTGAAACTATTAAATGAGTTTTGCTGCTGTTTCTACAGGATGAGCCTTGGGCCATGAATTCAGGACAGTTTCCAGTCCATTCCTACAGATTTCTGATGCAGTGGATTAGACCCAAAGAGCAAAATTAAGGCCTTCTTGCAATAATTTGGCTTAGGTTCTTGGCCCATTTCTGGCTCCCAGATTCTTGATCCATTCAATTCCGGAAGCATACCTGAATTTTTGCTGTAGTGTATTTTTACCACGTTTCCCATCAGAAAAAAAAAAAAAATGGGAAAATGACCATAGTCTCACAGTAAACACTTCATTTAAAGCGCTATGTCCACCTAGACTACACTACAAAAGACAGTGCTATGAGAGCTTATGAGCTTATGGGTAAGAGAAGAAGGCAGGCTAACATGGATGATACTCTTATGAGTGTTTACTACAGGTCACCTGATCAGGATGAAGAAGCTGATGAGGCCTTCTACAGACAGCTGGAAGTCGCCTCATGATCACCAACCCTACTTCTCATGGAGACTTCAACCACCCTGATATCTGCCAGAAAGACAACACAGCTAGGTACAAACAGTCCAAGAGGTTCCTGCAGAGCACTGATGATAACTTTTTGACACAGGTGGTGGAGGAGCCAATGAAGAGAGGTGTGTTGCTGGAGCTTGTACTAACAAAGAAAAACTGGTTGAAGATGGGAAAGTTGCCCCTGTGCTGACCATGAGATGCTGGAGTTCAGAATCTTGCAGAGAAGAAGCAGGGCAATAAGTAGGATTACAACTGTAGGATTTAGGAGAGCAAACTTTGGTGTCTTCAGGGACATTCTTGGAGGGATCCCATGAGTTAAGGCCCTAGAAGGCAGGGGGGGCTGAGAGACCTGGTTAATATTAAAGCATCACTTCCTCTAAGCTCAAGATTGGTGCATCACTATTAGTCAAGCAAAGAAATGGATGAGCTAGGAGCTCCTGGCAAAACTCAAACAGAAGAAGGAAGTATGTGGAGTATGTAAAAGGAGACAGGCCACTTGGACATAGGAACATTGTCAGAGTATACAGGGATGCAACAAGGAAGGCTAAGACCCATTTGGAATTATATCTGGCAAGGGATGTCAAGGACAAGAATGGCTTTTCCAAAGGCATCATTAGTGAAAGGAAGACTATGGGCCTGCTGCTGAATAGGGTGAGTACCCTGGTGACGTAGGACACAGAGAAGGCAGTTACTGAATGCCTTCTGTGATTCAGCCTTCACTACTAAGGCCAGCACTAAGGAATCCCAGGTTCTGGAGACAAGAGAGAAACTCTGGAGAAAGGAAACTTTCCCTTTCTTGAGGAGAAATGGGTTATAAATCATTTAGGCAAATTTGATACTCACTTATCCACAGTCCCTGATGGGATGCACCCATGAGTGCTGAGGGAGCTGGCCAATGTTATGTCTAGGCCACTGTCCATCACCTTCAACAAGTCATGGAGAACAGGAGAGATACCTGAGGACTGGAAGAAAGCCCATGTCACTCCAGTCTTCAAAAAAGGCAAGAAAGATAACTACAGTAATCTACAGGCCAGTCAGCCTCACCCTCATGTCTGAAAAGATGATGGAACAGCTCATCCTGGATATCATCTCTGAGAATGTGGAGGAAAAGAAGGTGATTGGGAGTAGTCAACATGTATTTGCCAAGGAGAAATCATGCTTAACTAATATGATAGTCACCTATGATGGGATGACTGGCTGGGTAGATAAGGGGAGAGTGTTGTCTACCTTGATTTCATCAAGGCTTTTGACACTGTCTCCCACAACATCCTCAAGTAAGCTCAGGAAGTGTGGGTTAGATGAGTGGGCAGTGAGACAGATTGAGAACTGGCTGTGTGGCACATCTCAGAGGGTTGTGATCAGCAGCAGAGTCTAGTTGGAGGCCTATAGATAGCAATGTCCCACAAGGGTACAGGGTCTAATCCTGTTCAATTTATTCATCAGTGACCTGGATGAAGGATGGAGTGCACCCTCAGCAAGTTTGCTGATGTTACAAAACTGGAAGGTGTGGTTGAAACATCAGAAGTTTGTGCTGCCATACAGAGGGGCCTTGACAGGGTGGAGATGAACCTCATGAAGTTCAACAAAGCCAAGCGCAGGGTCCTGTACCTAGGGAGGAGTAACCCCATGCACCAGTACAGACTGGGGGCTGACCTGCTGGAAAACAGCTCTGCAGAGAAGGACCTGGGAGTCCTGGTGGACAGCAGGCTGACCATGAGTCAGCAATGTGCCCGTGTGGCCAAGTCAATGGTATCCTATGGTACCTTAGGAATAGTGTTGCCAGTAGATCGAGGGAAGTGATCCTCTCCCTCTTCTCAGCCCTGGTGAGGCCACACTTGGAGTATTGTGTCCAGTTCTGAGCTCCCCACTACAAGAGAGACCTGGAGATCTCCTCTGGAGATGTTCTAAAGCCAACAAGATATGATCCCGTTCAATGTTCTCTAGGTGACCCAGCTTAAAGAAGGGGGTGGAACCAGTTGATCTCCAGAGGTCCCTTCCAACCTCATCCACTCTGTGACTGTGCAAGTGTTCATTGGTTTAACCTGATGTGCATTCCTGTGGTGTTATTCATTTGGCATACAATAACAACTACTCCGCTAGTGAAATTCCAGGCTTAAAAATGAAGAAAAGTCCATTCAGGCTTGCACAGTGAGAACTGAAGCACATTTCAGCCCTTTCTTCCTTTAGTGTCTTTCAAAAGTTTTTTCAGCTCTCCTATTTACAGAGATGCTTACATAAAATAGGCTTTAATAAAGAAACTGTTTTTAAAATAGATGTTTTAACTATAGATGTTTTCTTTCTCAAGTACCCTCTTCCTTTCAGAAATTCAGCATTGAGTTGACCAGTTCAAACACAGTATATGTCCAGGTTTATGCCTAGATGATTTCTGAATAAAATGTACTTATCTAACATAAACATTACCAACTCTGACCATTAATCCAACAATCTAACATGCCTAATCTATATCAAGTTAGTTTCTTATATTCTTTCATAAACTTAACATTAAATATACTTTAAACCAAAATTATTTGCATAATGTCATACTTGATCTTCAGGTAATAAATACCCCTACTGTAGTTCCACAGAAAGGCATTCACAGAATTTACTGAAATGCAGATATCCAGTTCCATAGCAGAAATTTAGAAGTAATGATAAATGAATAAAATTAACAGTATCTATTATGCTTCAGGAAACTGAAGAGGGCTAGCAGCAGTAAAGCTACTAGAAATACCTGATAAATTCCAAAGCCAGCTCATAGTGCTCTTTCTGAATGAATAAGAAAAAACAATAAACATGAAATTGTTCCAGTTATTTTACAAATTGAACCTGTATTAAGTTGCTAAATATTTCTACCAGTCGGCAAATACTTTTGAAAATTTATTATAAATGCTTTCTATTTTCTAGCTACTTTTTGTCTTTAGGCTTTGTGTGTACTCCCTAGCATCTGAGACTGAATGGGATGCATCCCAGAGGAGGATGCATCTAGCAACTTTTCTTTCCTTTTGTAAATTTTTTTTTTCAAGTTTTCTGTCAAATTTTTGCCTTTTTTGTAATTTCTCACATAGATGGTTTCTTTGTTTTGGCTTCTCTTCATTTACTCATGGAGCATCCACATCCTTTTCCTATTATCTATCTGTTTAACTAGGATCCCTGTGTTTTCAACAGTAGTTACATTCCAGCTTTGTATGACATGGTGTGTTTGAATTTGCGCTACTGACCCACATGCCAGACATGGCATTAATTTCAATTAACAGTGTATCTATAACAGAGATATATAGTATTACATCTAAGATAACACCCTAGATGTTTCAATTGTAGTCAAACGGGAGGAATGGACCTAGTACCTAATACATTGTCAGTGTCTCACTATTGACCATAATGTCAGTCTAGGTCACTAGTTTTGGTAGAGACTTTTATATGCACCTAATTGGAAGATCCTTAGAAATGTATTTTTTTCTGTTCTTTCTGCTGATCATTTAAGCTCCTTTTCTGAAGACAGAGAAGCCCCAGAATATCTTTTGATGCAGGCCGCTATCCTCTTATTTTTGTGTGACTTTGGCCAGACAAGTAGTGTCCTGTCCCTCCATATTAAGCCATGATGTGAGTCTTGGAGACTGCTACCAAGACTGATAGCTTAGGGAAAAAAACAGTTCTGTCACTGTGCTGCCTGTCCAAGTGAATGTAGCCAGCTTCCATGCAATTCCTGAGGTGGGAACAGTCAACAGAGTGTGTTTTCCCTAGAACTCATGCAGGACAGATGGAAAATGCTGGAAAATGTTTCCTTGACGCTTACCACACTGATATGCAGAGCTTTTTGCAAACCTGTGCCAGATGCTACACTGTACAGTTCAAACCTACTGTAACATTTACTAGAGGCTTTCTGCATTAGCTGTTTTTGTAAAAGTCACCGTCACCCACACCCAGGTAAATACAAATGTACACTGATTACTAGCTGGAATTCCCTTCAGTGTGAATGTACATGGAAATACCGCTTGAAGATTGAAAGAGAAGTTATCAGCAACTGACTTCTTGAAGGTGTAGAGTCCACGTCTCACATCTCACCCTCCTTCCACCCTCTCCTTGCGCCCTTCCAGAAACCTAGTGGGATTTGGACTGTGCAGCTAATAAGAAGCTGCAAAGGCCATTGGGCACCTCCCAGAGGTGCCTGTCACTACTGCAAGAGGAAAAGTTATCTTATTTTCACTATAGGATATAGTCGTTTACTGCACCCATGAATTTTGCATGTGGAAAAACTGGTTGCTGATAATATATATGTATTTAATTTAGCAGAGAAAATATCATTCAAAGTGAAAAGTCTGTTCAATTCTTTCTTTTTTTTTTTTTTTTTTTCCTGACTCTTCCTTGATTCAATACAATTTGCATACTGTGGCACTCATTATGTCTGTGTCAAAGACTTGGGGGCGGTGTGGTGGTGGGGAGTGTTATATAAAATCCCACATAAATTTGCAGTAACGATGTGGTCTCAGTTATGAAGAAAACTGTACTGTGAATGTATTTTGGTGAATGTATTTCAGGTGGGAATACTATTAAAAGGTGCATAAATTGCCTGATGTAGCATTTTTGGGACCATGTTATTAAAAAAGGTGAGATATGGCATTCTGATGTATCCTTCACATCATTTAAATGGCTTTATATTTGTCAACACAGCTGTCGATAAAATTTCATTGCAGTATTTCATTTTATCACTTGCAAGTTTATGGGGCTACTTGAGTTTTTATTTTATTTTGTAAATCATGGACTATAATGAGATTTATTTTTTTTTATAATAATTTAAAAAGGAACTATCCTGTGCATTCCTTGTTCTAAGAACAGTTCTTCCAGGCCATCCTGCTTACTTCCTGCTTCCACTGACCTGAGTAATTGCATCTGTTTAGGTCTGAAATAGGGAACTGCACAGTGAAACAAGTAGTTGTGCAGAGCTTTAGAAAACATAGCACCAAAACAATGTTAACAGGCTGAATACTTATTTAAGTTGGGTGTTTCGCAGCAGTAAAAGAGGAAGTATAGAATTTATTTTGAGTAAATGCAGGTAATGCTGAATTGTCAGTGCTCACTCTGTGGATGTATCTTTTCTGTTGAATTAGGTGGAAACAGCAACTGATTCAGATACCGAGAGCAGAGGCCTACGGGAATACCACTCTGTTGGGATACAAGTAGAAGATGAAAAACGGTAATTCAAGCACATACAAAAATCTGTAGGCTTTCATAAAACAAAGCGCATTTATAAACAGTGTTAATAACAAACATCTGGCAACTTCTGCTCCTAAATAATTCATAAAGCCAAATTTCTTGTATGCATGCTGGTCATTTGGTAAAATTTGAAGAGAATATTTAGCAGTTGCTTATCATTCAGTTAACTTTACAGTTTTAATTGGAGTGAAGGAAGTGAAAGTTTTAAATTAAAGTGGTGCATTAATATCCTTTCATTAGTTGCAGATCAAAAACAAAGAGATGTATATTGGGGTATTCTTCTTTTGATAGGACATCCTGTACTGATCCAGGCCTTCCCAGGCCTCCTAGGGAGATACAGTGGTTAGGATAGTATCTTTATCCTAAGCTGGAATCAGCTTCTATGCTTGTTCAATCTTTACCTAGTTTTGTAAAACTGATGGCCAATGCATTAACCCACTGGTTGGTTATCCCTGGCAGGCACTGCCTGTTAAGTACCAGACTGGGACCATTATCTCATTTCACGGCAGCTGTCAGACAGTATCTGTCTGCTAATTGCCTTTTACCAACATTGACTAGAAGTAATTTGAAACAATAGACCTAGATGTGAAAAGATTTTGCAAATAATCTTTGAGCGTCTATCTACCTTTATAATATAAATCTTTTCTTAAATGTCATTATTCTTGGCATGTTACAATAGAAAAGCAAGATTTAATGGTTATCCTATGAGGTTGGTAAAAAAAAAAAAAAAAAGAACTCTTAAAACTGTAGCTTTTTTTTTTCAAAGAATTGTTAACAGTCCTAACTTAGCAGATTTTCATGTTTTATCTAATTATGATCATTAATATTTGGATTTTTTATACATATATTTAGCAGTCTTCCACCAGGAGATGCAACCCCACAGTTCTGCTAGTTATTTCCAGTTCATTTAGTAATGATACATGGTATTTTGTAGTAAGAGAATAAATCAATATTTGCTTCCAGAGATAATTTAAATGATTTTCTTTTGTATCTTTGCTAAGATCAATGATGCCACTATGCTTTTTGTTTTTTCTCTCTGCTGTTACTCACTGTCTTATTTTAGTGGAATATGCACAAAGAAAAATATTTAGCGTAAAATACAAGGAGAAAACTAGAATCCATCCATTGAAATACTATTCTGTGCCCTGTATAAACATATATGACTTTATATGACTTCTTAATACCTTTCCTTTCCTCCTTTATCAAGACATGGAAGATTTAAGCGCTCAAACAGTGTAACAGCAGCTGTCCAGGCTGACCTGGAGCTGGAGGGCTTTCCAGGACACATCACCATGGAGGACAAGGGACTTCAGTTTGGCTCGTCATTCCAGCAGCACTCAGAGCCCAGCACCCCCACCCAATACAGCGCAGTGAGAACTGTACGGACACAGGGACTGTTCAGTTACAGAGAAGATTACAGGACCCCTGTTGACACCTCAAACCTTCCACCACCAGAACCCTGGCTAGAGCCAGCCATTGAGACAGTAGAGACTGGTCGAATGTCTCCTTGTCGACGGGACGGATCTTGGTTTATGAAGTTGCTGCATACTGAAACTAAGAGAATGGAAGGATGGTGTAAAGAAATGGAAAGAGAGGCAGAAGAAAATGATCTTTCTGAGGAAAGTAAGAACATCTTGATATCTTTTCTTACAAATGCTTGCTAAAAACTGTTAGGATAAATTGATGGGGTGTTGTTTTTCCTTACTCATTTTGCAGTACCAAAGACACTCTACAGAACCATTAGATATAGGCCCCCTGTCCTGCTACTGACAGTGCACGTTGGTCTTTGCCAGAGTAAGGTTTTATGGAAGCAGTTGAGGAGCCAACTGCATAGAGTCAAGTGCAGGATCAAAGCCTGGCGTTAGATACAGCGTGAGTTGGGCAATAGCTCCATCTGTAGCACCAGCTCTGGCACATTCTTCTCACTCACTTCTGTGGCTCCAGTGCTTGATCCTTTGCCACAGCACACAAGGTAGTCTTTTGTGAAGTTTTTTTTGTTTGCCATTTTTCTGAATCCTGAGAATCTGTCTCTTATTTTGAACAGGCATTTTAAACATGTTTTCATTCCTGTAGAGACACTAGAGACTATCATAAAGGGGCCATTAGAAGAACAGGAAGGAATAGGCAAGAGCAGTAGTTAAAGTACTTCTTCAGTTACAATCCCACATAGTT
Organism: Aythya ferina; assembly: GCF_964211825.1. NCBI lineage: Eukaryota > Metazoa > Chordata > Aves > Anseriformes > Anatidae > Aythya > Aythya ferina. The sequence continues at coordinate 98,183,832 of NC_140298.1, read as the reverse complement.
CAGCAGCATTTTCTTATTATAATTTTATCACGAATCATTATTATTCTCTCACTTCCTGTGGACACCTTGAAAGAAGTGATGGGAAAAAGTGAAAAATAATGTAGACTATTTTGGAACAAGATCCAAGCCAGCACTAATGATAGTAATACATCAAAGCGGTCCTAGTACTCAGTAGCCAGCTCCCTGTGATTCCCTCTGAGGTCAATTATCCTTGTTCTCCGGTCTTAGTTTTATAAATATTTCAATCCCTGCCAATCTGAATTATTGTCTCAGTCCAGATTTTCTCAGATCACAAATTAGTTCATATTAAGTTTTCTTACTAGCATCTTTTCCTACACTCTTACAAATCCATGCATCACCTCTGAGTATTCTTTCCTGATTGTCTTCTTTCCCCCTCAATGAGTTCTTATTTATGATCTACCCCCAGGTCTTGGGCCATGCCCGCATGGTCACTAAAAGGCCAATTTCTATTTCTTGCACTGACCTTTTCAGAAGAAGGAATATCTGTATTTTTACCTCATCATTTCCATCTTACAGTCATATTTCTGCACTATATTGTGCACAAGTCTGCCCTTAACAAGATAGCTTTTGGGGTGGGAAAGAGCATAAGGCTGTTTTTCTTCCTTCAGCCTCCAGTGCTTTCCAGAATTTAGCTTTTTGTCATCATTTTCATTATGGCAGATATGAGCTGAGAGTCCTCTCTTTGCATTGATAACATGAAGACTTTATTACCCTCCTAGGTGCTGTTTAAGTACAAATAATAAAATATTTTGCTTTGCTTAGCTTGTGTTAGGATTCCCAAATGTTATTTCATAGTGGTTATTTTTAATGCTTATTTTTACCATATACATCTTATTTTTGTATTCCCCAAATCTTTGCACTGCTAAATACTGACATTTCTCTGCCATCATTAAATATCCCAAAGCACTAGCTTTCAGTGTTGCCTGGTACTGATGTGGGGACATCAGTGCTTGTGATCATTTGCTATCTCCTTTCTTTGCAAGCTCTTCCTCATGCACAGCCATAAACAAATTTGCAAACATCTGAAATTGGCAGTGGAAATGTTCTCGGGTCTTCCTCATTCACAAACACAGGTAGGGTGTTAGTGGTATTATTCTCTAGAATCTGAAGCTGGCTACGTGTTATGTTAGGAAAAGTCGGAGGACCTGATTTTAATTGACCACCAATTTCTGGGTGAAGAATGACCCTCCCTTCCACCATGTAAAGTTACACTTGCACTCCAGAAATACCCTTAAACACTTTGCAACACATAGAAGTTTTCAGAAAATTGTAGAGAAGAGCTTGAAGGATAAGACAGAAAGACAAATTGGACTTTGCTAATTTTTATTAACATTCACAGTTAGTGAGACCCTTTTAACCTAGAATCATTTCAGAGAACACAAAATGGAATTTCAGTATTTTCTATTTCCTCATTTGCAGAGTGACTCTGTAAGAGAAAAAGAAAGGGCAATTCCCTCACATGTAGATACTGAAATACAACTGAAATGGACTTTTGCAATTCCCTTTTTAACATAACCAAAATAGGTTCATTTTCTATGTTTGGGGGAACAATCTGGCCTCCCTAATAGGTAGTAATAGGTAGTATACTTCCTAGTAGGAAGTATAAAATAGATCTATATAGCATAAATGAAATAAAATGCTTGTCTTCAGCTGTTTGTCAAAAGTGACACACAGACTTCTGCTTTTCCATCTTATGTGATTCATTTCAAGAGATACTCCTAAAATCATTTCCGAATTACATTATCTTTGAAATGGTAAGCCTTCGCTTAATATAGCTAACATCAAGCAAAAGGAAGTTATCAAAGAATTATTTTCACCGAGGGAACGATCATTTTAAAATTTCTGCTAGATGCTTTTTTCCTGTTGAGTAGTCTCTGACACATTTTGTATCCCCTGTTTAAACTATATAGGTTGGAAGGTATGAATCCATAAGAACTAAAGTTTAATGATATCCCTCCATGAAATGTAATTTGACATATTTAAGCATTTCTCAGTTCCCTGAAGAAAATACTCAGAAATACAGAAGCCAGAAGCAACTAAATATGTTTTTTCCATCTTTCAGCAGGACAATTGTTCCCATGACACTTCACAGCAAAGTTTGCACATTCAAACTGTCATTGTTAATGCTGAATCATTCTTTTTTTTGGCCATGGTATATTAATTGTACCTGAAGAACTAATATAGCTTTGCATCTCATAGGAGAAGGCTGTCTTTATGCTACCACTTCACTTTTGTTTTAATCAAAGGAAGAGTTAAAACAGAGCTGCATTTTAGAAAACAATTTCATTTTCTGTGTTAGCACAATAGCCCTGAGATCACAGAAAGCTGTCTGATTGCTGTATTGATTTTTTTCTTTCACTGTAGCTTTTCTCCCATAATGTTGTTTTAAGATCTTCACTCATCAGGACTTAGAAAAGGAGAAGATAATCACTGCAACAAAAATAACCTAACCTCTCACACTTTCTTTTTGCAGACAGTATTTTTTCATTTGGTCAGTTGCCATGAATCATATTTTGGAGTCTCTGTAAAGTTCAAGTGTTGTCTGTGTGGGCTGTTATTTGTGTTCTCAGTGTTTATCAGAATATATATATATATAATATATATATGGCTGGAAGTGTTCCCAGGGTAAGCTATCTCATCATTTGCACCAGCAGGGTGCCTTCCAGCAAAGATATGTGTTTCTCAAGGGTGCTGACTGGTGTTTCAGTTTTACACCCTGAAAATTGTATTTGGCTATTGCTGGCGTGTAAGTGATGACAAGAAAAATGCTCCAGGTTGTCACACTACAGCTACTGAAGACACAAAGGGCCAGGACTCTGCAGCCCAAGAGCTGAGCTTTATGCACTATGTGATGGGAGCAGGGAGACTTGCACAGGAAGCAGCAGAGCCTGCGAGCCCAGAGGGGAGCCACGACTTGCAGGGTCAGGCATGATGTGGCAGAGGGAAGCAGAAGACATCACAGGCTCCCAAACACCACAGATTCCTCTACTGAGATATTTCAGTGTGCAGGTCAAATGGAGAACTGCCACCCAGACTTTACTCTCATATCAAAATCCTAAGATAACAAAGCACAAAAAAAAAAAAAAAATCTTAGAACAGAGTCTTTAAGCCCAGTTTAAACCATACCAGCACAAAGAGGTTTTTTGCTAATATCTTTCTTCTGCATCATTTTTAGGAGCTCTGCTGGCACAGCTATGCTCTATTGAAGTAAAGTGATCTCTAGTGTATCAGGCATTAGCAAGACAGCGTAAAATATCACCTTTCTCTCCCCTTACCCCTTCATTCCATGGATGCTGAATTGTCTTTGCTAATCCTCCGGTTGGTGTTTCCAAAGTACTGCAAGGGGTTTAGTAACACAGAACTGTAGCAGAAAAGGTAGAGTTAAATCTCACACACTTTGGAAAAAAGAAACCTCACAACCAATTTATTTCAGTACATTCATAGTTAATCATCCATAAAAGCTTTCTTAGGTATTTGACCAAATATAGGTTATCCTTTAACCAAAGAGAGATTACTGACATCATTTCCTAATGCCTTTCACAACTCTATCCTTCACAAAATATTGAAATTGACATTTGGATTGTTGTAAATGACTACAGAATGTCTTAATTTCCCTGAAACAGTAGTTAAAATCAATACAGGACAGTCCCATAGTGAGGAACCCAAGAATTCCTCCTAGCATTTGTATTGCTGAGCTTAAAGTTTCTCTTCTCTGAACTCATCTCCATTAGGGTAAAAATTGAACGTGCACAGAGGCTCAGGGATCACAAGGATCCCATTGCCATACCTTGACTCCAGAACACTACAGACTGATGGCTGTGCTGTTCTAAAATATCATCTCACTCCAAACATTATGCATTTATTATTATGCCTGCCTGCTATGTTGCCAGTGGAAAAGATGCATATTTTAGACAGATTTAGGCTTAGTATCAGAAAAATTTAGGTTTACAGATTGCACAAATATTCTGGTTTACATGTTAGGATGATGAGCTAAGTGACAGAATATTCTTTCAGGCATACTTTCTCATGTTGTGTGTAGAGCGATTTATTTACAATCTTAGGAATAAAAAAGAAAAGTAAAGAAAGAAAAAAAAATGAAAAAGAAAAAAAAAAAAAAGCAACAAAAGGAAATGAAAATTTAAAACTAAAAACTAAAACACATCATTTAAATAACACTAATACCAGAAGCAGACTGATTACTATAGTTTCTCATTACAGTGGTGCAACTGAGCAAAGCTTTTAACCTGTCAAAAACAGATTTATAGCATCAGACTATATGTCTTGGTTTGATCAATATAATTCTAACTTTTCTTACTCTGCCTTTGTGATGTGAAACTCTATTCAGTTATATGAGTCTGTAGCATTCCTCACACAATACAACATGTATAAATATATATTACTTGCAATTTTCTTGTAATATGCTTATTGCAGGGGAAAAGACACCATTGTGTTAATTTTCCATGTTGTATACAGGGAACTTCTACAATTGTTATCCAGGATATAAATCCTGAGTCTGCATCTACTGCAGTCACAGTAAGAGTTTTGTGCGTCTTCAGAGTAAAACTCATACAGGACCACACAACAAAAATAGAGTGCTTTATGTGCTTCACGGAGCAGAATTAAGGTGGTATGACTCTTTCAAGTGAATATAACATTATCTTAAGGAGGGGAGAAGGTATAGGAATTATATGAAAATTATATATATTTAACTACGTTGGTTGATTTTATCATCATTTATTTACAAGCAAAATCTTTGAAGCATCACCAAACATCTCAATCTCTCCAGTCTCTAACATTCATCATTCCTTCATGGAGATAATCAATCTGCACTCATCAGAATAATTCCCCAATGCATGAAATTAATAACAAGACTTTGGCTGTCTATTAATATTGTGCTAAAGATTATGAATTGAAGTGTTTTAATACTTTAATTTAATTACAGCAAAGCAGAGTAGCATGAATATGAGAGATTCTAACTTCTATGTTTTATTAAGTCTGATTTACTTATTGAAATGGAAATAGAGTTAGATCTTTAGTAAATGGTAGGCCTGTAATTATACATGTGTATTCATCACTCTTGGAGCCTTTTTGAAAGACTGCTCACCAGTGCTATATGCTGCTTCAAAACGAACTTTATTCCTGGCAGTGGGGTCCTAGTTCTGCAAGTTGTTTAAGCCTGCCATCTGTAGAGTAGTTATGAGGGAACGAGGTTTGTTTAGCTTGGAGAAAAGGACTTAAATCGGGGTGTAATTACAGCTCTCCACTACCTAGTGGGTACAAACTGCGAAGGTGAAGGCAGTCTCTTCTCAGAGGTACACACTGAAAGGAGGAGAGGCAGTGGGTACAAGCTGCAGCAAGGGAAATACCAACTGGACAGAAGGACAAAACTCTTCAACAAGAGGGTGATCAAGGAACCCTGAGAGGCTACGAATTGTCTTCCATGTGGGTTTCCAAAACTTGAGTGGAATAATAGTCTGACCAACCTGATCCTTGCTGACAGATTTAGGCAGCTTCAGGTGAAGTCAGAGAGAGGAACCAAAGGCACGTGTTTCACTCTGGTGGTCTTCTTCTCGGGAACAATGGGGAACCTCTCTGCTTCATGAGACATGAGCATCACTCAGCATAAGGTTGCTTTCTAGGAGTCTTCAGCATATAGCTGGACTTGGTGACACATGCAGATAGTGCAGAACCAGTGTCTGACATCCCAAATGGAGGTGTACCACTCCAAAACACAGCATAGCCAGTGCATAAAGTCTTGTCTAGTCTGCCTGGGTTTTAAATCACAGATACCTGTCAACATGATCCTTCATGATAATGAAAATCAAGCAAATGTTTATTTAATTTGGGGTTTGGAGTAACCAAGAGACTCACTACAAAATATTGGTCAGATATAGATTCTGTCAAGATCTAAATTTCTGTGGTAGGGCCCAAACCAATGCATTTTCCTCATACTAAATGCTTGGCTGTGAGATACAGAATTCAGTGGAGGAAACTAAAACTGAGCTTTATTCCCTGTGAGACAAGCACTACAACCATCAGCCTACAGAACCATTCTCACTCTTTTTCTGCCTGGTGAGTAGTTGAATGGAGTGTGGAATAGCTTCAGCAAGGTGATGCCAGGGACCTGCTAGTGCAGAATTCCTCAACTTGGGAAAGAAGGGATTCTGACCCCACACTGGGAGTTTGTCCTATGTCCTGTGCTGTAGAGCATCCAGGGACAAGGAGGATACAAGTTTGGTCGACAGTTACATTTCTACCTTTGTTTAAAATGCTGACAAACAAATGAAAGTGATTTATTTCAGATCAAGTGAAACAATTCTTTTTAATTTATATTTCTGTGTGTTTTTTGGGGGGTTTTAACACCTGAAACATTGCTTTTCCTAAGCCAATGACTCTATAGAGGAAAGCAAGGGGTTTGGTAATCAAAAACCCCAAACCAATTAAAATGTTCTGTTTCATTTGGTCAGCTAAACTAAAACAAAACCCCAGTGAATTACTCATACAGCCCTGAAACACTTAACCCTTTCACAAATGGGTGCCACAAGGGACAGATGAATTATGCATGTTGCTGTTTAATTTAGTGTTGTGGCACAGCTGTAAACTGTTTATCTAACAGAAAACAGAATAGTGTTTAAGAAATAGCTTTACAAATTAATCTATGCTTTTAAAGTTATGAAAAACATATGTTTTCACAGAAACTGAGCCTAAAACTTCTGTTTCTCTCTTGCTGCTTCTTGTGGTTAAGCAGATGTTTCACTGGTCTAGAGTAAGCAGAATTAAAATGTAACTATTACCAAAATATTTTTTTTCATATACCACTCAGTCTTCTCATCTTCTTATTCAAAATAACAATAAAACTTTAAGCTCTGCAAGAATTTAACTTTTTTATATCACATGTTGCAGTCCAGTTTTATTGTATTGTAGCTTCATTCTACCCTAAGCCTCTTCTTTAAATTATTGATTTAGTTCCTTCAAACAAGCAGTCTGTTTAAATTAAAAGATGCCAGAGTATTTATTATGTCACCCCTATACCTACCTCTGTCATTTCCCTAAAGATTATTTAAAGATCAGGAAATTCTCTGGAAAACTCAACCTTGCATTGAAACCCCAGCTTATTATGCATTTTAAAATGTTGCTTTTTCAACATAGATGTTGAAAGGATGTGCAATTTGATGTAGGAAAGTATATTGCTACCAGCTGAAGTCTATCCCAGCAAATGTGGGACTCTAGGAGAAGCTGGTTTTCTCAGGATAAGCCAGTCCACTTAGGCACTCTAGTCAATAGAAAGAGACATCTTCAGGAGGCGATGCATCACATCTAAAAACAAGTGCCTAACATGGGTGAGCTGATGAGCCGACTATTTCCTGTCTTTGATTATACATGTATATAATTAGAAATTTTGATTTAGAGAGCTAGTTCTTGGAAGCAAAGTGAAGTAAAACAAATTGGGTTGGTTCATTTCCCCTGTTCTTGTGTACACTGTAAATAACAAGCATACTGACTGGGGAAAGCCCAACAAGCCGTGTGGGTTGGTTGTGATTCAGCAAAATCCTGGAGCACTTGTTTGTGTCCCACTCTGTCTGAACCTCCCATGCTTAGGTCTTCATGTATTTTCCAGGGTAGACATATAAATAAATTATGTTCCTCAATCAGGTCTGTATTGTAAGTTTATTTTTTTTAATAGTGGCTGATGGTGCTTAAGAGATAAGTCTAGAAAAGCTAACGGACTTTGGATGATAACTTAAAAAGAGCTTTAAGTTTGGTGACAACTTACTAGTTTCAATGTCAGTAGACCTGTTGAATCATTTGCAGTAATTATTTGTAGTTAAATGTTTTGTTAAGTCAGGATGGATTTGCAAAAAAAAATAAAAATAATTAAAAAAATAAATCTGGATAATAATGTTTATCACTGACTTTTTTTATGTTGTTGTTGCTGTTATTTACTTTAAAATTTAAGATTGTTCTCAAAAAAAAAAAATGTGTATATGCCTACTTCAGGAAGCTGTCTGTGTTCCTTTGATTTTTTTCCTACTTTCTTAAGCAAACATTCTTGGTTGTTCTGAGTTATTAATATATCATTTACTATTTACAAAGGGTAAGATGCCACAGAGCTTTCCTATATCTATATCTTTTAAAAATATTTTATGTGTATAATCAGAAGAAGCAAAATATTTACTTCCAGTATAAACTAAGCTGTGATTTCAGCTACGTATTCTTTGAGCTGGCATTTACATTTACTGCCAAAACATCTATTCATAATAACCTCTCTGTATGCTTAGTCCTAGGTAAGATCCGAAGTGCTGTTGGAAGTGCTCAGCTGCTCATGTCTCAGAAATTCCAGCAATTTTATTGGCTCTGTCAGCAAAATCTGGTAAGTGACCATGTCTGGCCATTCTTGAAGAGTTTATGACTCCTCATACTTAGCCTCATACTTAGTATTCTACAAAATACTACTATTCTACAAAATACTAATTTACAAAAAACTGTAAATTTTACAATTAAATATTTTTACTTCAAAGGCAACAACAGAAACTAATGTAGTGTACCCAGAAAGTAGCATTCTGAAATGTCATTTTCATGTCTCACATTTGTCTTACTGTTCCTTTTTTTTTTTTTTTTAACTTAATCTTGAAGTGTAGTGTTAGTACATTTTTTATCAAAGCCAACATGCACTTTCAGTAATTTTAGTCTAGTTGGGTGTTGTCTTTTTTTTTTTTCTTTTGCTGTCTTTATTTAAAAATAAATAAAAAAATGAGAAGGGAACAAATGCAAGTTTTCTGAGACATAATATTGTGGCTTATTTTTGTAAGACCCTAAAATAGTAACAGTATTTCTGGTAAGAAAGGAGGAATTTTTCAAATTACAGTAGGCAGAGAATAGGAGGATACAGGATGCAGCTTTCTACCTACCTGAAAATAGGACTGATCTGGGAAACGGGAACATTCATATTGTTCATGAAATTGGGTTTTATGATTTGCACTGCCAATTATTTATAAGATGTCCTAGGGCTAAAGGAACAGATGCAGTATATTACTTGTAGGAGTTACTGCTATTGTTCTGGAAGTTCATTAGACACTAATTTGATTCGAAATATTATCTTCGTTAATATGACAGCACTCATCAGTGATGTAAACGTTGTAGCAAGATGATACTAAGCAATAGAAGAACATAATGCTTCTAGCTAAGGCTAGTGGTACAACACCTACTTTCTTTGGCTTACTTGAAAACGAAATGTAACTTTCACCTCTTGACTGTCCCTACACATCATACATTAAATGTGCTGAATTTTGTTACATGCATGACAGCAGACATGACCTATATATCTGGTTAGATACATTTCTTTTTCTGTTAGTATTTGCTATACAATTTTGAAAGCAAAAGTCATTCTGGGGAGACCTATATACTACTTTCCATCCTTAAGGTTAAACATCCAAAATTCCTGAAACTGTAGTCAAATATTACTGAGAATATCATGCCAAAAAAAAAAAAAAAAAAAAAAAAAAAAAAAAAAAGGCCCACCTTCTGATAGAAAAGGATAAGATATATAGTCCTCTTTAGGAGAGAATCCAATTATCCACTTCAAAGATTCTGTCAAAACAAGAAATTGAATAGCTATGACAGAATGACAGAGGAAATATGCAAAGTCAGGCAAGCAGGAGATGACCACATCAGTAGTATCAAATATATCATGTGTGCTTCTATTTATTCATGTTTTTGATAGTGAAAGAAGGAAATCTTCATCAATGCCTAGAAGTTTCTTACTGCAAACTTCAAAGTGTCTTCCATTACCTGATTGATTAAGCTATGCAAACTAAGATTTGGAGATCCTAACCTCCATTCCACTTCATTTATCTTCGAGTGGGACCAGCACTTGTGCTTGAGAGCATTGCTGTAATAACGAGAACATCTCCTGCTCTGCACAGCCATCGGCAGTTTGGAAGTGCTGACAATTCCTTACTGCAAAAGCAGTAGTAGAAATCTACCGCTTTGCAGATAACATGACCAAAAAAGGGCAACATTTTCTCTCCTTCTTGTTTGGATAATAAACCTTTGAACTCCTTAATGGCAGCTTCACCCAATTCTGGATATTTCAGCTCTGAATATTCTTCAGCTTCATTAAATCAGCAATGGGCTCTGCAGAAAGCAGCAACTGCAGAACTGGACTTCTAGCTCGTTCATGTTTTGAGGCTTTTCTTCTTATGCTTAATGGTAGAGGTTTTTTGTTAAATAGTCACTTAGTGCTTATCTACAGCAGGCTTTACATATTCTCCAAAGGCAGCATCTTGGTGCCCCATGGGAATGCTGGCAGATAGCAGCCAGTTTATGAAGTCCCCCGCTGGAGAACAACTAGTGCTTACAGGGCTACAGCACAGCAGTTTCTGTAACAGTATTCAACAACAATAACCATAAATGTAAAACAGAGAACAACAGCATCTTCTTTTGCCAACACAAAAATGCAGCAAAGTTTTAAGAACAGGAACGTACTTACTCGAACTGAAATTTAATCATTGCCTATGGATATTTCTAAAGGGTGACAGGAACTTCAGGCAACATATTGATGATGCTCTTGGTTAAGATCTCTCACTCAGAGTAAATTCATACAACTGGACTTTTTGTCAGGGAATGTAATAATAGGACAAGGAGTAATTGTTTTAAACTAAAAGAGGGTAATTTTATATTAGATAATAGGAAGAAATTCTTTACTGTGAGGGTGGTGAGGCACTGGCACAGGCTGCCCAGAGAAGCTGTGGGTGCCCCATCCCTGGAGGTGTTCAAGGCCAGGCTGGATGGGGCTTTCAGCAACCTGGTCTGGTGGGAAGTGTTCCTGCCCATGGTAGGGGTGTTGGAACAGGGTGATCTCTAAGCTTCTTCCAGCCCAAACCACTCTATTATTTTGTGATTTTTATGAGAATCTGACTGACTATCTCTTACAGTATATGGTTCCCAATAACTACTAGAAAGAAAAAAAAAAAAACATCATTGATTAATGACTACTCCCTGCTGAATTATTCACATTATCTCTTGTAATACCCTGCTTTTTCTTTGAAGTGTCCTCCTCCATACCCTAGTCAGCACAGATCCTACTCAGCTCTTGAAATCATCTCTCGGTGTGTCACGGTTGCAGGCAAAAACAGAGCATCATGAGCATGGGCCAGGTAGTTTTTGCTAGCTTTAGGCTTCCTTCGGAAGGAGGCTGCAAAGCTGAATTCCAAATACGATACAAATAAAAGAGCCACTTCTGAAAAGAAGCAGGTTTAAGGCACTCTTTCCAAAACCCAGTTAGCTGTAATAGTAATCATTTTTGCTAGCGTTTATCTACGGGCTGCGAATCCATAAGTGATAGCAGCAGGAGGCAGCCCTCTTGTGTCCGCACAATGCACTGCATGCTCCTGTCCTCCCTGCTGCTCTGGAAGCTGTGCTCTTCGTCATCAGGGATGAACAACGCACAAAAGTACAGAAGAGCAATTAGCCTTGATTCACAAGGCAATGACATTTCTATGAGTGGCATCATTTTGTGTCTGTTTAGAGGAAAGTGGGGAAAAGGAGACCAGGCTGGAGAGAACAGATCGCAGTGCAAGACAAATTGCTATGGGACTGTCCTGACAAATTTCATGCGGGGAGTTGGTTCCTGAAGCCTCTGATATTGACCTTTATTCAGTAATTAATACCACTGACACACACTGTAAATAGTTTTGGAATAAATTGGGATCTTCCCAATGCAGACATCTTCAGTGAACACTAATCTGGAGTTGCATCGTGTTTCCCAGAAGTCTGTTATAATCTGTACTGGAACTTCTGTTTAATCCCCAAACTCCCTATGAAATTAAAGTTTTTCTAGCAAGGTTTTTGAAGTGTATAAACTTTTAGGCAGTTGTTCTTGGGCTGGATTCCCAAAGGGTTTTAGGTACGGGTGACACTACACAGCATCATGCCCAGCTCCAGCCACTCAGCTCCCACAGTGGTCCAAACCCAAATTTAAGTAGCAGTTCCCAGTGTAAGACCACTAGGAGTGAATAGAAATGCTGGTTTATCTTTCTTCCAAGTTTTAGACAACTCTGTGGAGCTTTATTCACTACCTAAAATGTCTTCATCCATTAGATTCCAAGAATACAGGGCACAGAGCCTTGCTTCATCAATAACACCACAGTTTATTTATTACTCAGTAAATTAGGCGTTACAGCTTTTGCCCAGTGAGGGGAAAATCATGAGCTCCTTTGGCCTGATTTCAACTGCATCTCTCCTAGCTCCATTGCAGAGACCTTCTTAACTACTTCCTCTTGCCCTGGGAGATTACTTCTCCATCATCTTCACAGAGATGTTTACCAGTTAAGCTCACTAAAGTGACAAACCTGTCTTCTTGAAGAGTACCAGTTCTCATAAAACATGAGGTACAGAGTCTGTATGCTACCTTTTAATGCAATTTTTATCCAGCATTAACGTTTGGTTAATCATCAGGTTATTAGCGCCACCTAATGCAGTACCTGGGAATAATACCTGCCCAGTTCCTGAGCATGATTCGACCCCATAGAGAACAAAATCCTAACATACCACCCGGATTTTAAAGTTTACACACATATTTGAAAACCCAAGACAATGTAAACATCGAATCCAGCACAAGTTGACAACTTCCTCGTAGTGTTGCTTTGTCTTCTCCTCAGCTATCACAGATGTAATTTTTAACCAGAAAAACTTCAGGCTTCCTGGAATACGAACCACATCCTCATTCCCTTTAATAATCAGCAGAGAGAGGTTGTCAGCATGTGCCAGATTTTAGAAATGCAGATCAGCACAGCAGATGGTGTTGAGGAGCTCTCCGTGCTGCACAGATGCAGAAAGGCTAGCACAGGACATGTAACTCGTTCGTGTTTGGGTTTTGTAGGAGGCACAGCTGCAGAGCATGTGTAGCCTTAGCCCTGAGCAGCACTGCAGCAACAGCATCTGGCACGTCTTTCCTGCCTCAGAGCACTTTGTTTAAAGCCTCCTGTTCTATTCATGCTCTCTCCTTTGTGCATGACAGGACCCGAGTGCCATGCCGAGACCAACTTCCCAGGACCTCGCAGGTTTCTGGGACTTATTGCAGCTCTCGATTGAAGATGTCAGCATGAAGTTTGATGAACTGCACCAGCTGAAACTCAATGAATGGAAAATAATAGAATCACCTGAAAGGAAGGTAAATAGACCATGGACAATACCATTTACTTCCCACTTACAGTACTGTGGTCTCCCTGTGTTAAATCCAGTAGTGAAGTGTGGAAGGTTTCTAGCCCAAAGATAGAAAACACCTACTGGTATAGCCCAATTTATACATGGAAACCTTCATCAGATATGAGGGGGGGTTATTTTCTTTTTAATAATGTTGAACTGAATTGTGTAACAAACAAAATTGATTTTGCTAAATCCTGTTTGTCTGCTCTATAACATTTGTGTTGAAATTATTTGGATTCACATTAAAAAGGCTACAATTGAAATATGTTCTGATTAATTCAGACTGAGGACAATAGCCCAATAATTCAATCAAGGTAAACTGCAGCATGCTGCTCCATTTGGGCCAGCTCAAACCTGAGCATTATGGTGCTTAATCCTAACCACAAGAGATGACTGGTGCTGGGCCACAAGTGAGATAAAAGTGTATGACAAAGCACAGTGCCGGTCAAACTAAAGCTTGACTATGAAAGTTTGGGGGAAAAGAGAATTTCTAGCAAACTGCCTGCACCTTTGTGGTGCAGCTTGGGAAACACCCCTGGCCACCAGGCTTCCAAAGCAGGTGGCACCATGGCCACGAGCACAATGTAAACCTGAAACTGCCTTTCCCCTTCCCAGAGCAACTCCCTGCCCTGCTCCCAAATTATCCCACTGCCCTTGCTGATTATTATATCAGTCAGATGAAGGCAGCATTTGGTTTGAGTCAGTACTGTTGGCCTCAGGTGAATACTTGTTTGGTTTGGGAGGAATTAGGAGGCATTTTGACAACTCTTTCATTTCTTCATGCTCCTCTTGGATTTTAATTTTCAGCCAACTGATTGGTGGATGGTGAGTTTGCAACTCTTGCTTACTAGTGACAATTGGAAGTAAGAAATTATTGTAGTGACAGCAACAGTGGTGTTCCTGAGAGGGAAATAATTAAAGGTGAAAAAAATAATAAGATGGGACAGCAGGAATGGAGTCCTTATGTTCCTGTCTAAAAACAGGAAATAAAGAAAATAAAGACTGGAAGAGCTGACTGTCATGGAGAACAGCATTTTAGGCTGCTGCACTGTTCTTGCTGAGTTGAGAACATTGAACTATGTTCTTAAATTTAACTCTAGTCTTGGATAATGCATTTTGGTAGTAGACACAGAATTTAAAAAAAAAAAAAAAAAAAAAAAAAAAAAGTATTGATGATTCTGCAAACCACAGGTGTATCAGTTCTTTTTTATTATTATTTGAATCCTGCTGTGCCTCAAATTAACTGTGTTCTCCATAAGGAACAGCCCATGCTCTGAACTATTACAACCACTGTAAGAAGTGATCCAGCAGAAAGATATATCATAATAACCATACAATACATATGAAGTTGTGGAATCTCCATCTTTGGAGATATTCAGCCAAGTATTAAATATGATGACAAAAAATGTGTTTTAACTTCAAACTTGAGTCTAATTTCAAGTGGGCTTTGAATAGAGTATTGTACTGAATCATCTCCAGAGGTCCCTTCCAACCTAAACTATTATATTATTATGTGATTCTGCAATATCTTTTTAAGGTCCTTATGTGATATTCCACAATCTATAATGGAGTAAAATATCAATTTCATACTTCAGAAAAGTTCTTGGTATAAAACCTGCAGAAGTCATTTACAGCTACGTTGGTAGCAAAATCTGTTGACTCTCACTTTATAGTTTGCTAATTTTTCAGTATAATTTTCTTTAAAATGGTCCTGGCTGACACGGAGAACAATCAGCCCTATGTTTTCTCTCTGGTTGGTGCTTGCATGTTTCCATTTAGCAATTCATAGACGAGAGTAAACTAACAGACATGTATACACAGCTGCTATCTCATATCCAGCTGAGGCTAAACTCAGTATGATTAATTTAATTAAAAATTCTGTCCTGCTAATCTTTGATGGTCTTTTCACTTGATCAAACCACACAGATGCGCTGAATTCTTATTGGAGAGCCAGTGTGTGTTTCTGTTTATAATGAATGTAACAGTGTGTCAGCTGAAACTAAACAAATTCATGTGAAAGCAAGGTATGTAGACTGCATGTGTAGGACACCTCTAAGTACAGTAAAAGGAAGCATAGCTATCTGAAGGCACAGGATGACAGAATTTGTGCTGAAGTAATGGTTTTCCATCAGTGTTTCTAGAATGGGTAGCCCTTCAAGTAATCTATTAATCAGCTGATCTAAGAGCGCAAAGTGAGCATGCTTGATGTATGTAATGAGTATTTTGCTTTGTATGTCTTCAATTTGCATGTTCTGCTGATGGTAGCTTCCACACACCATTCACCTTGAACTCATTCACCTCCTATTGCAGGAAGAAAGAAAGGTTCCTCCTCCTGTACCAAAGAAGCCCCCAAAAGGAAAATTCCCCATCACAAGAGAAAAATCTCTGGACCTACCCGACAGGCAGCGACAAGAAGCCAGAAGACGGCTCATGGCTGCGAAGAGAGCAGCCTCTTTCCGGCAGAATTCAGCCACAGAGCGTGCAGACAGCATCGAGATTTACATCCCAGAGGCTCAAACCCGGCTTTAAAGACAGAATGCTGCAGAGTTCCTTTTTTAGACAAAATGCTTGTACAGTTTGTCACTTACCTGGTAATTTTTGTCTCATTCTCTCCACTAAATATGCCCTTGCTGTTGTGTTCTTTGTGCCATAAGCACAGTGGAATGCTTTTGATTTCCTCAGAATTTGCTGAGCTCACCGCAAGAACGACTTCTTTTGTATTTATTGTCTGACTTACAATCAGCTACAATGGATAGGGCTTGTTGAGACCTGACTTATCCAGTATATTCTCAGAGGACAACAAGAAACACCTCTTGAGATGGAACCCAGCTTACTTTTTTGTTATTTATATTTTTATAAAATGTGTGATAATTAGGGATAAGAATAACAAACTTATAAATGGGTGCATCTCACCATTCACTAGAGGCATTAGCTAATCCAAGTAGAAGGTGCTACAAATGTAAAGAGCAGGAAAGAAAGAACCCATTTATCTCTCTGACCTCCAGTTTCTTTTCCTAGAACCCAGCTAAAATATTTACCCATGTGCTCTGCCATTCTCCTCATCTTTGTTACTGCAAAATAACATTAGGTCTCTCATGTCATGTCAAGTTTCTGGAGATGAACAGGGATATCCAGCCACTAAAACTCCAAAGTTCATCAGAAACCAAGAAGCATACAAGTCTGGTGGTGTTGGGAATGCCCACTGAGAAACGTTTGCTGTTAGCAGTGTAACAACACTCTGAAACCTAAGCAAAATTATAATGCAAGAGGACTTGAGTGATGGGTGAAAGGAAAATGGAAGCCTTAAAAAGTTAGATCTTCTGTAGCAAGATGTGTAAAGAAAAAGTTATACTTACTCCTTTGGAACACTCATCGCATTTTTAACAGTTCTTTTATGTGTTAACGTTTATTTTAAGCCTTCTCTCTTTTATTTCAAGAGCTGCGCTACATGTAATATTTCAAACTCTCAAAATGTTATATCAATTGAGTTTCCAGGGTATCCTTGAGGAAAAAAAAAAAAAAAAAAAGAAAAAAAAAAGATAAAAAAAAGAAAAAAAAATCTTGCTTGTTTAAAATGCCAGTTGTGATGTTGTAAACAGTTTAAGAAATATGAATGTGAGTGGTAAGTATATCTAAGTTTAAATGGTTATGTTAAGGTAAAGGTGAACTGTGGTTTACAGTTGTATTTTTTTTAGAACTATTTTTCTATGCAGTATCACTTACAGCAAGACTAAGCTTCTTGCTTGCTTCAGACGTAACAAACATGACTCAAGAGAAAACTGATTTCCAGCCATGGAATGTAAGGAAAATAATGTATTTTCAAGCCTCTCATTATCAGAAGATAGAAGTGGTGACTCCCACAATTAAGAGGCTTTAAATCAAAACAAATTGAGATAGAATTATGCCACTTCACCTACCTTCCAGAGCCAACTGAGCAACCCAGCACTTAGAAGTCTTCAGGTGAAGACGCAATAAGATAAGTAACCCACAGACTCCGACTCCAAGGTTGGAACACTACTGAATAATACTTTAGGTCAAAACAATATTAACACAGTGAGACAGACAGTCCCATCTACTGCATTTCCTGTTTACCTGCTTTAACAAATGCAATGTATTTAGCCATAGGCAGAACAGCTATTAAATTATACTCTAGCACTTTGGTTCTTCACCTGACAAGCACTTTAAATCCGTGTCCCACACACCCTGCAGCCTGACAGATGACTGAAAACATGAATTATCATAGGTTATGCAGATCTGACATTGCTTCTAATCTGTTTTGGTTTGGTTCTGCTTTTTTATGTTGTTTTTCATTTTCTTTTTTTTCTTTTTTCCTACAGTGCGTAGTACTAAGCATGAGTTCTGTCTTTGGAGCACAGCTAATAAAGCACGTTTAGCTTCAAGATAGGAATCTTTAGAGATGAAGTTTTGAGATGTTTCTGTGAGGAGAAAGCCCTGTAAATTGAGCCTGATATCTGGTATATACTTTGCCAAATAGCCTTAAACTATATTTGGAAGCAAAAACCAAGACGAATGTATATCCTTCAAAAATGAAAAAAAAAAAAAAAAAAAAAAAATCCCTGAAATATTCTTCTATAGACGAAAACATTATCTTTCCCATCCCTTGTGTTTTCACGGCATTTTCTATTAAGGAAAGAGCTGAATTCTGGGTAGTGTACAATATTGATACTACTTCTATATTTGTTGTACTATTTTAAATACAAATGTACTTGCAGACACTGGCATCTTTAGTGTCAAAAACTGATATATTATTTAATGTGGAGCTGCTAATTAGAAATATCCACATAAAACTAAAGCTAGTGTCTTTCCTAGTTTTAGGAAATATAAAATAGGCACACACAACTAAATATATGAAGCTGTTATATACATATATGGCAGCTGATACATTTTCTCTAATTTCCCTGTACATTTCACACTTGACTTACTTATTTGAAATCTCCCATCTGCAGGGACAGCTCATGTGATAAGACAAGTTGCATTTGATCCTGCCACTAATCAGACTTTAAAAGTCTGACAGTTGTAAAGACAAATCATTAAAAAAAAAATTACAGATGTGCTTAGATCCCAGTAGACCTAATAATGCTTACTTGGGGCAGTCCATCTAAGCTTTTAATTTAGAATCATATTTTCATTGTTTTTTGATGTTACAATTTTAATGGATGTTCTCAGGCAAAAATAGGCCTGCAGGAATGATGCCAACCCTGAATTTTACACTTCCCATGCCATTACAAGCAAATGTTCAACATAAATGTTGGATGCATATGATTTCTGTTTGCTCCACCTTTGTTCCAAAAAAACAAGAATGGAAACAAAAGAAAAAGTATCAAAATTTAATTAGATGCCTACTGAAAGATTTGATAATATGTTATCTGTGCATGTTATATTTCAAAGTGCAATATATTAAATTCTTGTACAGGTAACATTCTATCATAGCGAGCAAGAAAGCCATTTCTATCTATATATTGTACATTTTGTTAGTTTAGAAAAATAACATTATGCTTATCATACTTGTGTTGCAAATAAATCAATTTTTTCAATCCCTGACATGAGAAACACAGCACATGGTACCTTGACATAGAAACAGATCGATTGTAATCTGACCCCACATCATAAAAATAGAGTTCAGTTACAAAACTAATGCAGGAGGAGCATAAATAAACATAAAGATAGAAAGTAGAATACTTTCTACTTAGAGACATCATGGAGTACATCCACACAGCACAGCTGGATATAGCAAAATAGTCTAGTATTTAATTGAACATTAATTGGACTTATATTTATTTTAACCAATGAAACTTATAGAAAGTCTATGTTCCTTTCTTCATTGCCTGTAAAACACAAGTATAATAAACAGAATTGTGAAAAGTTAAATAAAGAAAAAGACCTGACTGGTTGATATCTGCCATACTTATTTTTTTGCTTTGTATATTTTTTTAGATTTGAAATTCTTTGTAAATTGGTGAAGTATATTATGGAGTGTTTTACTATTTCTTGTCCACCTGATCAGAATGGCCTTTGGCAGTGTGCAAAGACTAATAATGTTGTACAGTTTAATACCAAAAAAATACATTTTAATTCATGCTTAAGACTTGTCACGATGTTAGATTTGAGATTAATCAGGAAGGAACTAAAGTGTGCATAGGAAGGTGTGTGGATTTCATGTCTATATAATACATTTCATATAATATAAATTATTTGTTTTAAAATAAGCCCATGTCCTGCTGTATCAGTAAATTATTACTCTACTTTCTACTCCTTTGGCACTGCATCTAGTGAGGGAATTTTTGGTCATTTGGTGGTTTGCAAGGAGAATACTTTCTTCCTAAGTGATTGTGTGCCATAAGTGACCTGCGGTCTCTCCAGGCCCTGCTGCAATTGGTGTAGTGGCATCCCTCCAGATGCACTCATCTCAGCTGTTTGCATCCAATATCTTGAGCTTGCCTTGGCTGGCTGGTGGGTTTGATGTCCTTCTTCTTTGGCATTACAGGCAGGGTACACGTCAGAACCTGACCCATCAAGGTATGGTTTGTGCATGGCCATTCAAGGTCTTGAATTTGAGCAGGTAGCTACAGGTGCCAGGGTGTGTGTGCTGAAAAGCCGTGAAATCCTGTGGAGCAGGAGCCTTTGCATTAGGCAGAGAGTTGAAATGAAATGCAAAGAGGTGTTACTCCCATTGCTGTTCCCAGACCAGATGGCTTTGAGGTGACACCATGGCAGGCTACATTCAAGGTGAGGAACAGCAGTTAACTTGTTGATGCCTAGAGAGGTGCTTCCTGGTGTATCGCAGGTCGACTTACATTTATACAGTGCCTTTCATCCAGAAGGATCTCCAAGCACTTTATTAGCTGACATGCAATCCCCAGGCCAGGCCCCAGCTGGTGCCAGGATGGTCGTTACCCTGCCTGCAGGGGGACACTGGCCTGGGGAACTGCAGGGACAAGGGCTCTTCTGCCTGTCCCCATGCTGCAGGGGAGGTTCTTTCCACATCACCCTCCAGCACCCAGGGAGGACCCACACAGTCCACACCTGTGCCAAATGAGTGGGGAACACTTGATGAAGCAAGAGGAAAACCTGAGCAAAGCAGGGAAGAGGGTGATGCTGATTGTGTCCCTCCAGGATGTAGGCAGGGATAGAAAAACATCAAATTACGTTTTCAGAACAATCTCTGCCTTTTCTTTTTGTGACAGCAGCGAGGTCCTGGTGATGAAGGAGCTCCACCAGGAGGGCACCTCGGGGAGCCAGGAGAGCCCTGGGCAGTAGTGAGCGCAGGAGCTGAGCCCTCTTGCTCAGAGATCTCAGCAAGTCTCTCCTTCACAAGCGCAACCCCATGGCTTTTTTAGCCAGAGAGATGGATCTGGGGCACATGCTGCAAAAGCAGCCTCCACATGTTGCATAACTTCAGAATGCCCTATTCTCTCCCCTTCTTCCCTCTAGCCAAGCTAGCACGAGGGATAATATGGAGCACAGGACTTAGGCATAAGGATTATGCTTTGGTTCAGGTAATTGCTCTGTACTGAGACTCTGCTTTAACCCTAAGGGTTCTTTGTATGACAGAGCAATGGGGACACCTCTCAGCACTGGCAGGAGAGGCAGATCAGAGGCAGCCATTTCACACTGCAGATAACAGAAGGAGGATTTTATACATATATACATAACAATAATTTTTCAGTGTCACAGTTCCCAGACAGTCAGACCCAGGTCAAGGCTCACGTTCTTGCAGACTGTGTGGCTTCCTTGCAGCTGAGCCATGGCACTGCCATGTGCCGGGCCAACTGTCCCATGCAGTCCTATGGCCCATCTGCAACTGCTCATCATGTTCGCCTCCAGGGACCATCTTTTGGGAACAGCTGTTTGATGGCATATTCATATGCATATGCAGACTCCAGGCAAGAATTAAGCCCTCTGTATACATAGAATTTGCTTAGGTTCTCTCTGTAATGCAGCTACCTCTATGGTGTAATGCTGCAGCTGTTTAACCACATAATAGGCTGTTCGGGACAGCAAGTATAAAACTGAAATTGAAATGGAAACTTGCCCAAAAGAGAATTTGGACAGAATATTTAGGCTGATTCAGCTCCCTTAATAAAATAAAATTCTAATAGCTGCAAGAGGCCATGACATTCATTATATCTAAAACCATATTCCAATTCCCTTCTTATTAAATGTATATCACATTTTATAAATGATGATCACATAAAAAGACGGCATCTTCAGAGCCCCTACTTTCCATACATGGGTGTTTCTGCCATTATCATCTATTGCTGACAGAACTGGGCTTCTGAAGTCACATCATAGATAACACAAATTAGTGTGTCTACACAGTTTGCACTTGAACTGAGCAAACACAACAGTTTTCATCAGCTGGCAATTTAATTCTCTATTTTATTAAGGCCAAATTGTTATTTTTCTAAATTGGTGTTGCTGGAGGGGATTTTTTACTTCTCTAATATAAAAACATGAATATTTTCACTAACGTTAAATGAAGTGGAGGTTTATTTGAAGGTATGGCCATTATTCACCACACATCCTGTTAAGTAAGAATTGTTCTTTTCCTCCCCTTATTCTTTTCTCATTCAGCGCAACATTCCCCATTCTTAAAGCTGAACTATCATTAAAATGTCCTATTAGTGAGATGAATTATGGCAGAGCTTTGGCCTGTGTTCTTATCTCAGTTGCATTAGAGAATATATAATTCTTCTTAGCATTATATAAATGAAACCAGAGAGAAAGGTCAGATTTGGACCAATAAAATCCAGGTCAACATCTGACTCAGCAAGCCCTGCTGAGGTAGGAGGGACTTACTGCAAGTGTTAGCTACTGCATAATGGAATGGACGTGGTTCTTCCTTTCAAGTCAGTCACAGTCGAGCAGAGGGCTTGCTAGGAGGTTCAAGTCTCTGACTATAGTCCTCACAAAGAAATATTAGCTTTGTTTATAATTACCAGTGGAATCCACATGCTCATATCCATGCTTTTATTTGTGCTCTGGAGGTTTAAGAGTATGGCCATCTCATTTTAAAAGGGCTCCGCATGTATGTATTCTTTAGTCCACTTTAGACATTAATTTCCTGAATTAACAAAATTTCCCTTTCAAGAAATCTGACTTATACTGCTCTAGAACTGTTCTTTCCTGAAGAAAAGCCACTATGATTGTGCACAATTTTCTGCACAGAGACAAAACACGTATTTTCATTTGCCCTGTGACATGCCAAAATAAACAAATGTGTGGCCTAAGGACTAAATTAAATGCCTCCTATAGAATTTCAAGGAATGTTAGAACCAGGAAACTAGCTGTTTAGTTATCATTAAAAGTATATATAAATATATATAAATATATATATACATAAGAAATCATATCAACAATGAGGATGAACTGAGTGCCAAATATTCACCATCTGTATAAAGCTACACTTCACTAGAATTAAACTATTTTATGTAATTCTATTTCTCATGCTTTTATGGTTCTTTTGATAAATTCTATTTAGTAGCATGCAGGATACCTAAATTGAATGTACAGTATGTTGTTTCATTGCTACAATAATTTCTTGCTTCTCGGTAATATCTTCTTTACCAGAATGTTATTTGTTACTTTGAAGACATATTTGAGAATTGTTTTATTATTGAGTTATTCTTTTTCATGGTTCTCTACTCACCTCCAGCTGATTGTAAGAAAATGTGCTTCACTATTTTGCCCCATGGCTCTTTTATGAAGCTGCCTCTTTCAATTGGTTTATGTATTGTTTATGTTCATCTCCTGTAAATAATTCTGCAATTAAATTTTTTGAGAAAAATAGAGTATACTCTTTATTATATTTAAAATTTTGCGTTAAAATATTCCATTTCCAATTAGGCAATTTGTAGACCACGTTAAATTATTACTTTATCCATGTAGAATTTTGAGTATCTGTTAATTCATTTTCAATAAAATATTTTTGATTGGGTTTTATCTGAATTCAAAGGAAGATGTTTAAAATCTGAAATAATTTGGCAAATAATGGAATTGACTGTGTGACGCTATCAATATATTTTGATTAATACTATCAGCAGAGAATATCATGCACTGTTTTTGACCATTGTGTGTCATTAACAGAAAGAATAATAGTCTCTTTTCTATGTAAAATATCTGATATTGAATGTAAAGCATTTGTTATTAGGCAGAAGTAACTGGAAGACCATTTTGGAAAGGTGAATCCTCGAGGGTCTCTGTATATTTTTTTGTTTGTTTGTTTGAATAACCAAAAGGAACTTTGAGCCCATTTTATGTTTTTTGAGCCCCTTTTATGTCCAGGGCAGACAAGCCACCTTCAGGGAATGGCATAAGCGCCTTAGCAGAAAATTTGATCAATGCTTTGCATTGGCTACACTTCTTGAGATGACAGAAGCCATGGTAGGCAAGAAACGAAGACATATGGAATCTCCGAGTCTAAATAAAGGAGGTACAAGAAATCAAAGTGTTTAGTTCCTTAAATCATTGGATTTTTTATTGCTCAGTTACTATATATACCTATATATCTATATACTATATACCACAACACTTAGGATCCCTAGCTGTGGACCAAGACAACACTGTACATTTGCAAAACAAAAAGATTTCCCTTAACATGAAGAGTTAACCTAGCCATTAGGTAAGAAGCAGCAGATGGAAATACATAGGAGAAAAAAATGAGTCAAACAGTGAGATGCTGTTCATTAAAATGAGGGGGGGTGGTTGCAGCACTCCAGCAGCCTATCAGTTGTCAATTGTTTCATAGCTATCAGGGGAAAAAAAAAAAAAAAAGAGAGAGGATAATGAAGTGGGTTGGAAGATACCCTCAGGGATCTCTACCCCAGATGGAAGCGAGTCCAAGAAAGATGTTTGTTTCAGATTTAACACAGAGATGATGAATTTTGGCATGAGTCAACTGGAGGTAGAAGCTGACATCTCAGTAATTAACGAATGATGCTGGGTACGCTGTGGACAGGTGGTATATGAAGAAGCTGTGAAAAGTCTTGGCAGTAAAGATCCATAAAATTAAAGATTCCGTACTCTGCTGGCTCATTATTTGTATAAAATAATTTTCATCTTTAATACCTGTCATGGAAGGCCCAAAATTTTCCTGCTGTATGTCAGCAATTCTAATGAGAACAAAACTTAGACAGAGAAATCATTAGACCACCTTAGCTCTTCTTTTTGTCTGTCTCCTAGCAGTGGATATTAGGACCTAGAGCATCAGTCCTGTAGTGATATTTTACAACTAAGAAAGGCCTTGATCACTTCTAGCTGAAATTCCAATGATGATTTAGCTTGTCTTAGCCTTCATGACTTCCCTAAAATAGGGTGATCCTTTTTTTTTTCAATCTGGAAAGGATCTCAAGACTAACAAGCAAGCTGTTTCTTGTACAACAGCATTACAGATGGTTACACGTCAGCCTTAGCATTATAAGCATACCCATATAAATGAGGACAGTTGTTGCTGATGAACTAGTAAGGTCAGTAAAGCTGGAGCATGGATGTGGCATATTTTATTTCAGTTGCTGAACCAAATAATCAGGTGCAGAATACATGTTCTGGAATTAGCATATTTATTCCAGCTGAACTGCATTGACACTGGCAGTGGGTTTGTGGAAGGCTGTTATTGTTTTAATCGTAGCAGCACAGCTGAAGTGTGAAAATTTTGAAATGTAGACAAGTGCCATACATAACCTATTGCAGCTTTAACATAATCCCCAGACAGATTCTGCAGTGAATTTTTAAACAAACAATTTATAATGGCCGAATGGATTGGGTAAAAGCAGTAGGTTGTGATAGATCTTCACTTCATTAAGGCTTTTGATACAGGTCCAATGTAGCATTTTAATATAAAACTAGAAAAATATTATCTAAATGGAGTTGTTGTAAATGAAAACTCATGCAGCTGAAAATACTATTTTAATTATGTATATATCCTTGACCCATTTTAAAATCAGAAGTGGGAGCAAAGCAAGAATCCTACAAAAATCTAACCTGGTCTCAGTCCTAGGCAGTAATTTCACTGACAAATTTGATGAGGGACTAAAAAATGTAACATTCATTGATCATATGATGCCGACCTGGGAGAGGTTATAGTTGATACAGAGGATATGGTCAGTATTCAAAGTGATCTCCAAAAAAATGGACACCTTTTCTAAATCCAGTGTGATGGAATTCAGTGAAGAAGTAAATGCAAAACTCTATGCCAAGAATGTTGTGATCAAGCTTAAAGGGGACAGAATATATGGTTTAGAAAAAGTAAAGCAAAGATGTGTTGTGGTGGATCACAAGTGAAGTAAGAGTCAACATGATGCTAAATCAATGCAAGCTAAATCTTATGCTCTTAAGGAAAGGGGAAATCTAATAGTGAATGCATTTGCATATCATTAAATTAGTGTGGCTTAACAAATTACTTTGCTGTGTAATCATCCTTGTATACACAAACTTAAATTGTGGCGTGCACACATTATTGGACTTGACATTGCAGACCAAGTGAAAACAAATTACCCACAGAAAGAGTGAGACTTCAGAGACAGAAAAGTAAAACTTGGATAGCTGAAGCATGCCTTTTCCTCTTCTGGCCAAGCTGCTTCATAATAATCTCCATGGCCATTGCATTTTGCTGTATGTCAGGTGTCTAGGGACTTGTAACAGTCACCAGTTATGACACTGAGAGAGAGGCAGGTCAAATTCTGGGGCTGTAGGGACATCCTCTGTATGCTACAGAGAAGTGCTTGCTTTCCTCTGTTCAACAATGGCAAGATTTGGCTTAGAGTACTAAATGCTATTTTGGAGTAATTGAGAAGCACACTGAGAAAATTCAGAAGAAAGCAACGAGTACAGTAAGGCTTAGAAAGCATTGCCTAACTGAACAGAGTTGAGAAAATGGGTCAGGAAAAGACTGATTTGTTTCAACACAAGAAAGGTTTTTATGAGCTATTAATACAACTGTTTCCTCCATTCCCTGAAAGAAGGTTATTTTCATAATTAACATAAAAATATAGCTTTTTTGTTTGTTGGTTTGTTTGAGAAAGAGTAGTGAGTGAATCCTGAGAAAGACTGCTTAGTGCATGGGCTCGGTAATACAAGACAGCAGGTATACCTTAGCCAACTTTGCAGACATGACCACATTTCAGAATCCTCTGGAAAACCACCAGGGCCACCATGCAAGCTCCAAAGGTGAAGTGTCCTGAGTGCTGGTCCCCTCCTCTCACTTGAGGTGAGATCCTTTTTCTAAGCATCTGGCCATTTGCAGGTGTAAAAGAGGTATTCTATTCACCTGCCAAAGCTGCCAGCACTGCTGAGAGAGCTGGTCTCCCCATCTCTTCCCAGAAGGAGAGGATGACCAGACGGGTTGATATCAGAACCTCTCCTGGTCCGTGGCCACTACCAGTCCCACAGGACCACCCTGCTCACAGGTGCCTCAGCAAGGCTCAGCATTGTGGGATGCTCAGGGCCAAGGCCGTATCCCTGATCCTTTTACTGTGTAGCATGGGTCTGCCAGGTCATAAGGGAATGAAGCTCAGCAGCTCTTGGATAAAAGACCTTAACACTAAATAAAGAAATTATAGAAAAATGGTAGTAGTAGCTGAATCAGCAATGTTCTTTCCTCAGTGTTAGGTTAATATTACTTTTTTTTTTTTTTTTCTTTCTTTTAATAGCTTGCACTGGCTCACTTGAGATGTTTAATTAAGGGGAAAAAAAAAAATCAAAAGAAAGTTTCCACTTCCCATGAGAAGTAACACCACCTCAGCATTTCCCCCTAATGGAAGTTCAGATCCTGATCAAGCTTGGAACTAATGAACTTGCTTAGCCAAAATGTCTTAGAAAGTCCTTGTGGCTGTTGTGTGGTTATTGTATTCCTCATGACTCACACTAACTCATTTACATAGGTGTGAGCTGTTTAAACAATTCAAAAAAATATATATATATATATTCAAGGCGTCTTATTTGTCTCTGGCTGGTTCAAGAAGAATACATTGCAACTGAATTTCATCCTACTCACTACAGAACTTGGCAATGAAATGTTTGACAAGGATGGGACTTAGGTCAATGACATGGAAAATAATGATAAATTTAAATGCAGATCCTGGAGGAGTATATCATAATAGACTGCATCAAACAAATCTAACAAGGAAATTAGCCTTGGTAAAAAACAAGGAATCTAAGTATTAAAAAGTGACATGAAACCAATCATAATAGATGTGATAAATCAGTTTTGCTGGACGGGAAATAAATCACAAGTGAATAGTGAGGGAAGCAGATGAGTGTTATGCTTTGGGATTTCAATATGTCAAAGTAAATTTTGTAAAATATTTATAAATTTATGAAGCATTGACAACATCTTATAAAAAAATCTAGTATTTAGAATTTTATGGATATTTATATTTATATATTTGTATGAGTTTATGTGGCTTTGTATGTGTGTAAGTATATATATACATACGTATATTTATATATATAATATGTATGTATATATTTATCCATACAGAAATAAACCAAGATCAACTGTAAATTTTATATACATTTACTTTCTTAATAAGACAAAACTGTTTATTTGGTTTGGTTTTGTGTGTCAGCTATCTGTATATTTGGATGAAGTCATTTGTTTGTCCAAGTCACAGGAAGAGGGAGATGAAAAAAAAGCTGAGAATAATAAGGCTGAGGAAAGGAAAAACCCGTGAAGAGAAAAAAAAAAAAAAATCACTGACATGAAACATTATTTTTCCGTAATTCTGCTTCATGTGAAATAGGATTTTGGGGTTAATTCACATGACAACTATCTCTACAGACAGATCCTAAATCAAATATACAAATATTGCACAAGAAATCAAACAGTCTGTGCATGAGATGAGCTAAATCATGAATTTTGATAACTTCTAGCCTGAATTAGAACAGGTAGATGTGTTGTTTTGGGACAAATTTATACGTAACCAATTCTTGTATTCCTGCACCCAGACTCACTCCATTGTCCTGAGAGAATCTTTCCAAAAGACATTTTATCAGCTGACTTATTTAACGTGACATGGAATAAGAAAATTTTGCTAAAAGCTCCTCTTTTGTAGTAATGAGTAAGAAGGGACAATTCTCCATAGGATTTTACTCTCTGAAGGTACTAAACCAAAGAAAACAGGTTAATATCTGGAGATAAATGTGAATCTATATCCTTTTAGTCGGAAGGACCGCATAAGGCCATGAATGTACTAGATGTGACAGCATGTGCAGAGGAGCTTCCACGTGTGCCATTTCCCCACTCACTTTTCTTCAGACATCAAAGTAAAATACATGTAACCACAATACTGTTGTAAGTCGGGAGTTACAAAGTTCTCCTTTGAATTAACTGGTTTGTAAGGGGAAGAGGCAATGCCATGAGAGGACATGGCATGGGCCAAGGAGGTGCTAGACAGCAGCACTTTATGGGACTCTGTTGGTCCCTTGAAAGACTTGGTGTAGGAAGCCTCTGGGATGTGTTTGCCATCCATTACATGAGTTTCACTTCAATAACTTTTCTATTGTAGGACCTAACAGGTTGTGGCCCTTGTTTGGGTTCTTCCAAGGACCAAACTTGTCTCTTCTGGAAAGCAGATGGAATGGGTGATCTGTGAGCTGCTTAATATTTGTCTTTATTGTCACAAATTAAGTTTCTGCAATGATCCATTTTGTAGCACAGTGTCAGATGGTATGTGGGGACTCTTGACTTTTTTGAGGAAAGATTAAGTGCTTTCAGTGAAGCTGAAAGCAGTGAAGCTGTTGTCTTTTCAGCTGTCAGGAAAGGCCAGATAAGGTCAGGGACAGGATGAGTGGTAACTCTGAGTCAACTTATGCAAGGGTGGTAGCTTGCAAAGTAAAATATACAGGCGAAATCATTCCTGGGGAAGTGGGTGGGACATGTCACAGATGGATAGCAGGGAACAATAGCTGCTTTTCAGTCACAAGCTTATTTCCACTAGCTAAAAATGAAAACCTATTATAACCAAAATAGGATCTAACTTGCTGTAGTTCTTCTCCTTGCATTAACTGACACTTCCCAGGGAGATCAGGATTTCAGAAAGCATCAGAGGGGCTGACAGCCATTTCAGCCCCTGTCACACCACAGTGCTCTGCCTGCTATTCTGACCACCTTTCTGGAGTTTTCAAAAGGCATAAGTGCTAATTTCCTTTTGCCCTAAGCAAACAGACACTACCAGGGTCCTGGGAGTTCCCTCCATGAGCAGCTCTGGTTAAAAGCAAACCCTAACCCTTGTCTTGTTTTATTTTATCTTCTTCCAGAAGGACCCTCACTATTTCTTACATTTAGCTAAATGAAAGGCACCTTTACTGTAAACCAGTATAAATGTGGCTCTCCCACACACAGTATAACATAGAGTGGGTCAGGAAAGAAATGCAGTCATAGGTGGATTGAGAACACTGCATGGAGGGACAGCCTGGCGAGGCACTAAAATCTTCAGCTCTTTTTGGCAATGTCAAATGGGAGGGAACAGGTATTCAGAAGTCCCAGTTTTACTCCTCTGGAAGACATGACCATGAGAGGAATTCACCACTTCCCATCCCCAGCTTGCCCTCCAAAGGCAGGCAGTGTGCTGCAGAAATGCAGTTGGCTGCAGGGCCACATGGCTGCTGGCCAAGAGCTCCTGGCAGTGCGTGTAGGCCCAGCCAGCGCTGCTGAAACACGGTCTCGGGCCTGCAGAAGTTGATACTGCCACCCACTGTTGCTTCTGAGCACATTCCCCCTCAAACTGAGTGAATTTCTGGCTAGAGTTTGTTCTCAGTAGCCCATTTCCCTTTCTGGACTCACAGCTCTCCATGCAAACGGGTACATTTGGGAGTAACAGGGGCTCTGAAGTGTGCCGGTGGAGGTTGGGGTGGAAATGCTTTTCAAAGACAAGGATCAGTGGAGCCTTTGGATGAATTTTCGGTGCTGCTTCTTCTCAGCCAGGAATACTTTGGCCCCAGCTTTGTCCCTTTGCCACAGGCTTTTTGTTCCAGATGTTGTCAGCGTGTTGCAGTGGTGCAGAGAAGAAAAATTCAGATCTTCTTAATGTCTGAGGCTGAACACCCATTGCCTGACAACAAAACACATTTCGCCACATAATTGGAAGCAACAGCACCTGCAGGGCAGGTGCAAAGAGAGCCTTGACTCCCATAAAATGAGGTTAGAAGCAAAAATTTGGAACAGTGTTGGTGCATCTGGACCATCAGTGTATGTTGCTGTGCAATCTGTGATTTTCTGCAGACAGAGATTGGGGGGAAAAAAAAAAAAAAAAAAAAGAAAAAAAAAAACATATCAAAACAATATAAAAGTGGTTGATGCAATACAAAGTATTTTCTTGTATGGTGTTAATCCAATTATTTTCCAGAGAGTTTGGGCTATTTCAGGTTGTCATACAGTTTTGCCAATATTACCTTGCACCATGCCTGTGCCATTGAAAGAACTTTGCTTTAATTTTAATTCCATTTCCTCCCTTCAGCTTCACCTGCCATAACAGCTATGCACATCAAGCATGCATCTGTGTGAACAGACATAGGCTAAGTCCCCTTTACCAAGTGCTTCTTGTTAAGCCAATTCAACCTCAAATTTTCCATGCCAATTGTCAGCATCTGGTGAAATTACTGGCAGGACGTTTTCAAGCAGAAGAATTCATTTCTGTAAGTGACACTAGGAAGGAAACGTGAGAATCATTTCACCAGTGCCATACTGATGAGGAACCCCATAGTATGTCTGCAACAAAGCTCAGCTTGAGAAAACAAACAAGCTAACAAAACCCCACCAGTTCCTCATCCAGTAAAGAGCAGATTTAATACATCTCTACCTTAGGCTAAAAGGGCTGATGGAAAGCAGAAGGACCAAGCTCAGCACCTTCCCTGCATTTTCCCACTGCCACTGTTGCCACATTATAAGTGAGTGTGAGAAGCTACACATAACCACAGGGCTTTGTAATACAGCAAGAAGAAAAATACGTAATGAAATTAAACCAGGTTCCTACCTGAGCACAGAGGAACTTCAATAATTTTAATTAATGGCCAGCAGACACATTGCAAATTACCAGACAAGCAAAGAGGCATAAATGAATAAATAAAAACATCAAGAATGCTGAATCATAGAATACATTTTTTCTCATTTTATTTATTTGTGGGTGTTTTTTTTTTCATTCAAATTACAAAAAATGCCCCACTCAGAGTTCTACATGATATGCAGTTCGTGTCAGAGCTTGTAAAAAAATAAAATAACAGATCAAATCCACCACAAAATATCACAGAAGTAATTTAATTTCAGAAATGCACAGTAAGTCATGGTATGTCAGTGAGAGTCAGCAGTATATTCCCTGAACATAATGGAGTCTCAGGTATATCAAGTCTTATGAAAGCACATAGTCACTCAGACTGCTCTGGAGAACAAATTATCATTTATTTGACTGCATGAGGATCTGTGGCACAAGCATTTGTGACATCTTTCTGAATACTGGCAAAGAAAAAAAAAAAAAAGAGAGAGAGAGAGAGAAAGGCTAATTTAATTTGGGAAGAAAAGGATACAACTTGACAACATTTATGTACATTTTACATTTGTGGTAAAAGCAGGATGACCAAGATAAAAACTGTCATGAGAAAACGTCTTCCTTCCCAAGGCTGCAAATGCCCCCCTTCCCTGCTCTAGCCCAACTCCATAAGCAGTGGCCAAGCAGAAGAATCACTGAAGGCAGCTCTGCTCAGTCTGTGCTGAGTAATATTTCTCTAATGAGGAAAGTAACATCATTTAGTGTATTTGAGGTTGGGAAAATTTTCTGTCCCTATTCTTGAAATATTAATTAAATACTTGTCATGTTTATCCACTTGGAGAAAGGACACAGGGCACTTCCAGATTTAGTTTAATGGGCTACATATGGGTTTTCAGAGCACTAATAAAGGACGATTTACTGGAGCCTGGTACTATGTGGCAGAGGACAGCTTGAGTCAGAAGGAGTCAAAATGGAGCAGCCAGGGTGGTAAGGGACATCCTAGTTGAAAGCAGAGATGACAGCGGGTAGGTTTTATCTTATATGTAATCCTCATAGCAATTTCTTTCTATAAATAGGCTTCTCATGCACTATATCGGGTGAATATAGTAGCTCCATTGCTATGGATATTACTATTACTTCCTTTGGGTGAATGCTGTCTGCACAAGAAAGAAAAAAAAATAATTGAGAAAACAAAACAACAAAAAGAAAGTCAATTCACATTGAAATGTCCAATCCATTACTAATTTCTTCCTAAAACAGCCCAGTTTGATACATCATCTCAGCATGAATGAATCAGAATATTCTGATGGAAAGAAAAGAATGATGAAAAGAAACAAGTATTTTTAAACAGGTATTTGAATGTAAAACAGCTAGGAAATGAAGGTCAGCTGGAATTAGGCATAAAGTAATTTCTTTGATGCGTTTGTTAATCTATTTATAGTTGAGATACAGTTTTTAAAAGACACAGGCAAATTTAGAGTCTTGCAAGTTATACTTGAGAAAATGCCTCACAGAATGAACATAAAAATAATCTATTCCGTTCATCAAAAAAAAAAAAAAAAAAAAAAAAGCACCCTCACACCACCAAATTAAAAGGAAAAAAAAAAAAATCAAAGACTGTTATGTCATCTGATTACAATATCTGATTACAATATATCAGTATTTTCCCAGGGAGGACACACTGAGAATGAATAGGCTTCTTAATCTAGCAAGGAAACGTGTTAGCAGCACTGCAAAAAGAGAAGCTAGACTGCTTCACACTGCAGAAAAGGCATGCATTTTAAGGCTGAGATTAGTCACTGGTGCAAGCTGCTAATAAAAGCAGAAAATTCTTCATTTCTTTTGGCCTTCAAAAGCACAAAAAAATGGCTTTCTGAAAATAAGCATTAGTCAAACTCTGGTGATGAAGCCTGATAAAGGAACGGCTGAGAATGGTAAGGGCTTGTGATGTGCGGGAGGTTAGATTACATGCTCCAGTGATATCATCTGTCCTTAAACGCTCTGAGTAAATACAGCATTGTACTGGTATCCAGAGTAATGATCAAAATTCAGCAAATCCACCTTTTTCTCCATTTTATACATTTTTCTTCAGGAAACAGGGAGACAATTACCATTTGCGTCTCTATGATTGCTTTGGTATTCTATATGCTCCTAAACCTCGATAAGAAACCGAATTCATTTTACGACCCTTTGACACTACTATGGCATTAACACAAACTAGAGCTGGGGCCATTGCATTTATCACAGCAAAGTACACCAAATAACATCCACTGTGCATACTGTATGATGCATATAAATGGCAAGATTCTAGGGACTCCTTGGGAGCATCAGATTTCGTGTCATTTCTAGCAGCAAATTAAACATGACAGATGTTTAAGTCTTTACCTAAAATAAATAAATAATATATATATATATATATATATAAAATTATCAAAACAGTAAGAAAATTTAAATTCTGTGGGTTTGTGTCATGTGTGTTCCCACACCAGCCTTCTGCCTCCTATATCTTCTTAATTGATATTACCAGATCTGTTTGCAATGCAAGACCCCACTGTATCTTCCACTCCTGAACAGTTTCTAGCACTGACTTAAGATTAAAAGGAGAGAGGATTTGCTATTAGTAACATGAGTGAGAAGTGTTGAAGAGAAGCAAGGAAACAGAGGATCAAAAAGTGCCACTGCTACCGTTTACTTGGCAAGGCATTCTGCAGGTAAAGAGTTATGTTCCTTTACAATAGGCCCTCATGTTGAATATGCACGTGGCGATTTTTAAATCCAGACCTCAGCCCAGTGGTGTTTCTGAGAAATTGACAAGCCCGTCATAAGTTGTCGACAGACTAGAAATGCTACTGAGAAGGGAAAAAAATAATGGCAAGACAAACAGATCTCCCTTCCCAGTTCAGCTTTCGTGCAGCAGCAGAAGGAGCAGCAACAGCAGCTCAGAGCTGCCCCCGGAGCCCGGCTGCCGGCCGCCTCCGCCAGGGGGCAGGAGCAGAGCGGCGGCCACGGGGGGAGCGCCGAACCCGGGGGTGCTCGGGCAGAGAGCATTTAAAACGACAGGGAAATGTGGCAGGGTATTAATTCTTTCCTTGGGAGATAACTATTTTTTATGTTCATATTCTATACTTTTAAACAAGAGGGGGAAAAAAAATGAAAAATGGGAGTGCAGGTGTCTCCTTCAAGAAGAAGTAACCTGGGTTATTTGCCAATAATTTGCCAAAAAGTGATAAATCCCATGAAGAGTTTTACAAAAGGGGCCAGACGTTTGTAACCAAAATACCACATCTGAGTTCCCATCTAAAGGACAACATCTTTTTACATTGCATTTATTGTGAATGCCCCATTACATTACATTCATTGTGGATGCCCCATCCCTGGAGGTGTTCAAGGCCAGACTGGATGGGGCTTTGGGTAACCTGGTCTGGTGGGACATGTCCTTGCCCATGGCAGGGGGTTGGAACTATGTAATCTTTAAGGTCCCTTCAAACCCAAACCGTTCTGTGATTCTATGAGTCTATTTTACCTTTTAACCTCTATTGCTATGATGTATTGTAATGCCACTCCAAAAATGGAGTGGCCATAATCTTTAGCATATGAGATAAAGCAAGTACCTTGTACACAAAATACTTCAAAACAGCATCCAAAACTTCTGAGCAATGAATTTCTGAGCACTGAAACTTGGGAGAGTTTTAGTCTTAAAACTTTTGCTTTCATGAAGTAGCTGGAACACTTCTACTACAAAGGTTTGGAAAGCTGTTTTTATTATGAAGCTTCTATTACAGAGCTCACTCCTGCCCTGTTTTTGACTGTATTTGTCATAGTGCTATATCATGTACAAGGATATACAATTTAACCTGATAGTGGGTAAGGATAGTAGGGCAATAATTAAAGTCTCTTCATTGTATTTCTTATCAGCTGCTTTTAGACTACATAAGATTGTAAAACAGACTACTGTAAGAATACAGTATGAAATTGTAGAGTTCATCTACAGGGATCTAATCGGCCTCTTCCAGGGAACATTGCATTACACTTCTGAAGAGCAAAATGCTGCTTGTCCCCATGCCCATCCTGGGCTCCACTGACCCTATTGGCTTCTTGCAGATCTTTATTTATGAAAGAATCTGATTTACATTATTTGGGGCTGCTGCAGTAGTTTTTGTGAGTGATTTATTTATCCTATTTTAATTAAAGAAAGCAAACAAAACTGTGGAAAACAAATGTTAACTGGAGCTGTTTCCTTTCCAGTGGAATTCCAAAGCTTCAGCAAAGCCTGCTTCCATATGGTGCTTCAGGGCACACAAACATGTTGATATGGGAAGATAAAGCCTCCTGACATTACAAAGCCATTCGGTCAGAAGACCTGCTGGCTGACAGCTGACGTTGGACGCTCACCCACTGTGGCACAAATACTAGGACTATGAAGACATCTGTGTGCACTGTGTCCCCGTCTGTGTATCCCATGTAGCTGAGCCCCTGCTTGGTGAGTTACGGTCTCCTGGGGTCCCGAAAACCACAGGAGGAGCAGGATGGAGTCATGGTGGCCATCCATCTCCATTGCTCCCTTCTTTGCAGAGGGACTTCTCTGGTAGTAGCTGTGCACTGGACTCTCTGCCCTGTGTTCGCAGGGGAGATGTCTGCCCTCTACACAGCTCCAGGCCAGGGTAGGGCAAAAATGAGATCACAAGGGCTTCAGAAATCCCTGAGAAGATAAAAAGAAGTACACTATTTCAACCAAATACAAATATTTAATTAATTGAACAAAGTTGTTATTTAAGAGCATTGAAGGGAGCTATCTAGGGAGCTATTGATCTTGCACACTTCTTTCAAAACTCTTCTGTAAAAAAAAAAAAAAAGGTTCAAAGGGGGTCCCCTTTTTCCTGTCATCTGGTTATAATTTGCCTAAACTTTCATGATCTCCAAGGTCATGTCCTCACCCACCTTGCACTGAGGAGCCTTGGGTGGCAGGGCCTGGTGCTGGTGCACCAGATCGTGCTCACTCACACGCCACACGGGATGGCATACTGGCTGTGCGAGTATGGCCAACGAGCCTGGGGCAGCTGGAAGCACTCCAGAATCAGCACTAGTGACCCACACAGATGCAGTGGTCTGCAGGTCAGTCTGCAGGCAAAAAGGAACTTGCCTAGAAAAAGTGTAAGATGAGCTAGTATGATATACCCCTGACATCAAAGGTATGCCATGCTATTTCTTCGATCTGTCTTTAGATACTAAAGAGATACAAATATTTTAGATACAAATACTAGTCTGATTTGAGTAGATTAAGACTGTTCTGCTGCTTCAAGCTGTCTCTGTAAGTAGATGGGGAAATTGAGGATATGATGGAGTACCAGCTCCACTGGCTCTGCAGTTGATTTGTCCCAGTATGTTCCCATCCAGAGAGATGTGAGGGGGGAAACACACCTCTCTTTCTCTCTCTTCTTCATCCTGGTTAAGTCACCTTGCTGCTCCATGTAAAGCTAACTTATGCTGATTGCAACAGCATCTCCATACAGTTGAGTCTCCACATTTTCAACAGCTAAGCCCTCAGGAGAGGTATGGTCCTAGAAGATAGCAACCAAAGCCCTGATGTCTTTTGGGTCCCAGATCACACTGAGAAACACAGCTACTGAGAAACATTTCCTAGAGGAGACTAGTTCTCTGCATTGGCTAAAGAGGGAAAGTGGGGAGATAAGATTCATCAGACTTAGACACCATTAATGCCCCTTGTACTCTGTTATTTCTAAAAGCCAGCTCCTCCCTGAAGACCTCTGGGATTGCATCCCCTTTCTCCTCCACCCACTGACTTTCTGAAGACCAAACTGAACTGTGAGCTCTTGTGACACTTTTTCCTTCGACCCATATTTCCTAAATAAAGCAAATACCTAAGCTACATTTTGTTCTATTTTACATGCCTGAAGCATGCATTAAAGTGAGAGAAATCCCAAACGTATCTACTTGTGTTTCCATGTGTTGGGTGTACACCCACAGCTTGCCTTAAGGAATATTACATTTTTTATTAAAGCAACCCTGTAATGCATCATCAATGCTTTGTTTAGAATATATTTGTTCTAATTAACTAACACATACTGTAATCAAAACTGCTGAGAGATATTAGGGAAATCTATGCTAGAAAAACAAGTGGCTGTTAAACAATGTTCTGACAAAATTTAAGCAGGCCTAAAGCCTTTAGAAATAAACATTTTGTAACATTGTCTTATTTTGCATGTTTACTAAATTAGAACAAATAAATGGAAAATCAAGGCTCCTTTAGAGAATCAATGAACATAATCTAATTTTTTAACTATTGTACAAAATAAGATTGAGTAATAAGGCATCAAAGTGCAATACTGACAACGGTGCAAAATCACTGTTTTAAAGTAATGTTTCATTTGTTTACTACCAGTGGCCAGGTTTAATATAGACAAACAAGTTTCATACAGAAACTCCTTCCAAGTACAAAAATAAAATTTCTACTCTTCCTTTTGTTTTTCTAATGTTTTCTAGAATATTTCTTCACCACCAGAAACAGAAACATTAAATAACAAAAATTCCTGCAATGGGTCCGTCCACTATAAACATAGTTCACATATTTTAAAATGATATTTGATTTTTTTATACCCCAAATACATTTATAGCTATTTTTTTCCAGAATCGGTTTTGTCTCTTCTCATTTTTCCCCTTTTTTCCTCTTCAGAGGTTTTTAATGTACACTACACGTTAAACATTTGCCTGACAGTCTGATGACTCTACCACATTATCAAGGTTTTGTTCACTATCTCTGTCCTCTCAGCTATAGTCTCTTCAAATATTGACATTACTCTTCATACACAGAAATGCTCATATTTAAGATATTCTCCATGCAAAATGTCCCTGAATTTTACAGGGCTTATTTTCTGTCCTCTACTTCAGGCAGTTGTGAAACGTGTGATGTAAATCACCTGTGGCACAGCCTTCATAGTCCTCAGATGGTGCTTAATGATTGCACTGCACAGCAGCTCATAAAACTGGGCACATAAATGTTTTTATGGCTATGAACTTGTATAGACTCAATTCCATATTTCTTCCCAAATTTAGTACATTTCTGCTAAATTAGCTCCCATTCCCTTTTGACATCTTATTGCACATCTAGCAAGAGGTCTGGGCTAAAAGCAGATAAGGCACCAAGCCATTAGTTCCTTCAGGGTTTCAGCCCCCAAAGAAACATCACTCAGACGTCAAGAAGTGCTGAATAAGAAATACAAGTAAGGCCTCACTTTTGGCCTAGCTTAAATTCTGTTCTTTGTGTGAAAAAGGAGCTCTTTTAAGCATTAACTGCAGAACAGTGAAGATTTAGTTTCACAAGATTCCCTTCAGACCATCTCAAGTTGTTATCCTGTCAGCACAAAAGCAAACATGCTACCAGCAGAGCTGTCATAGCCTTGTTCTAAGAAGCAAATCTCTAATCCACTCCTTCTCCTTTTAAAGAAGTTTTACTAAACTTGACCTGTCAAGTGTGAGGAGGCCAAAACACAGGAAAGGAATACCGAGGGTAGGTCTGGCAAAGGACTATGGAATGGAAATGCTGGGAGAAGGAGACCCAGGAGCACTCACATGGGTTTGGACAAAGGGCCTTGTAAGAGAATAGGTTTATAGTTTGGCAGCTTCCAGAGTAGGGAGCTGTGGATGGGGCACAGGGAAAGGAAGAGGTATAAAGTGGGCTATTGTTTTTATAGGGAAGGAAAAAAGACAATGAGGGTGTGTTCTTCCTTTGCAGCAGCAGCAGAAGAAAGTGGAGGTGGACACTGAAGTGAGGTGAGAGGGATTTGAGAATTGGGCCTCAGGGTATTGCAAAATGGCCTGGGAGTGGATGTAACAGGCATATTTACTAAACAAGCCTGATGACACTGATCATTGTCAATGCCAGCACAGGCACAATCCCAATCCTTTCTTCCTGGGCAAGCTGTTACCAACAGGGAGTTTATGCACATTAAGACATGCTTGCAGTAGCAGATTACCTGTCCTTTTTTGTTGAATAATCTCTTTCTGTTCAGAAATAGCTAAACCTGCTGTACTCCAGGCTGCCTGTTTTCTGTTGAGTGGCTGCTGTGCTGTAGATGGGTAACTGTGGCTGCCTAGTGGTAGCATGGTGTTGGTAAGCTGAAGACCCTAGTGGCCCACCTGGTTAGCTAAACAATCTTTCCCTAAATTTAGTTGTAGTATTCTTACTGTCTGGAGTCATCTGAGTGAGACTCACACCAAACTGGGAAGAGCAAGCAGCCTGTTTCACATTTTTTCTGCCCTTCCCAGGTGATCATATATCACAGCCCAGCTCTTTTGCTATGGATCTGGCACATCACATCGTGCTTCTTTCTTTGGTTTGTTTAGCTTCACTCATCTAGTATTTGTCTATGAGCTGCTTTCCTGAAAACAAAAGGGTTTTCATTAATACCATCTTA
This sequence comes from Aythya ferina, assembly GCF_964211825.1. Lineage (NCBI taxonomy): Eukaryota > Metazoa > Chordata > Aves > Anseriformes > Anatidae > Aythya > Aythya ferina. The sequence goes on along the minus strand of NC_140298.1, from coordinate 98,144,174 downwards.
AGAAAGCAAGCTTTTCTAAACATAGTCTTCTTTTTAATAAAATAGCTATACCACCTTTTCTTGTCCAAAGGAGTGTTGATAATACTTGTAAATGTAATTTAATGACTTAATTTAAAAATGCGTGCATGTATAAAGACACTTTTCTCTAAAAACCATATCTTTAACTGCCTGTTTGGATGTAGATAAGTAAGAATCTCTGTGTTGTGTCAAAGCCAAGGTCCTTCAATCAGTTCACCATCCTGTCTTGTGGGAAAAAGAACTCACAAAGAGTTATGGATGAAGAACTCAGCTACAACACCCCAGTTAAAAAATGCACTCAGATGAAGAGTATTAACACCTACTAATGTGTCCAGCAGGAATGCAAACTTGACACATGAGCAGGCTTTCAGTGAATTAATGGGAGATCAACAGCTTGAGCACATAGGGAATGTCTGCACAGCTGTCCTAGGGAAGCTGTTCTAGAAGTAAGGGACAAAGAACGTAGGACATACCACCATGGTAGTGTTCAGGAAACAGAAACGTGGAAAGAAAGTTGGACATCATTTTGGTAATCCTTGAGTGAAAAAAAGTGGGTTGGCAAACTGAAATAACATTTTCTTATTATTTGCCTATATGTTACTGGAGAAACAACTGCTAGAATATCATGTTAAAAGAAAGATCCAAAAAAAGAATTATAGAGGAGAACTACAAAACTTGTTACAGATTGCTTAATCATCCTAAAAGCTTAATCTATTTAAACAATCAAAGTTTAAAGTTCCCTTGATCACAATTTATAAATGCCAAATCTAGCTGTTGAAGCTATAATAGGATTCAATGTCTGGGAGATGAAGCTAAATTAATTCAGGCCATAAATAATGCTCTCATTAGTTATCTGTGTGCATATTAACTGTTGAAATAATCTGTCAAAGATTGTCCATCACTAAAAATAATTCAATCACCATCGGATTTTTATTTGGTAGACATGCTTTAATTCAACAACATCTATTGGGCTTGAAGCAAATGAATTAAAAGATGTCCAGTGACTGATGTTACTGAAAGGGCTGGAGTAAATAATTGTAAAGCCAATATCAATCACTGAGTTCTTTAATTTATCTACCGCAAATAACAACCTCATAGCTCGGCTATGTGTTGCAAGGTTTATGTCTTGATTTGTTTAGCCTAGTCACAGTATTAAGATATCCTTGCAGAGGATATCTCCTTTCTCCCACAGCCAGCAACGACCATAAAATTGATCATTAGAACACATCCTGTCCTCTAAATCATATTGCCACCTTTGTCAACAAGCCCTCTCAGAGGTCACAATGGCATCGGGTAAGGACATTTTCACCGGCACTCTTGTCCAAAAGGATTTCAGAGCAGGTGACATTATTTGGGGCTGTAACTATACCCTACCGAGAGAGGTCCCGTGACATTTCTGTTAGTGTTGCACCTTTTAAAATGCATTGCAGCACAGCCTAGGAACAATGTGCTCATTTGTCAAGATAATGCACATCTAAGTGTGTTAAGCTCGCAGTCAGGCAATTCTGAAACCTAATCATCGCTCTGCCATTTGTTGGCTGGGTGTGATTCACTTAACCTCTCCGTGACTGTGTGTCAAATGACAATAATAATCTGCTTTCTGGGGGCTTGGGAGCATTTAGGTAGCATTATGTGGTGCTCTGTAACCTGAGGTTGCATGACTGGCTCCCCATCTCATCATTTCACACGCAACAGCACAATGACTTGTCTCTTGCCTGTATCAGTGATGACTGACCAAGATGACTTGATGTGTGCCAAGAACTATCCAAGACAACACAGCTTTGGTCTAAAGAAGAGACATTTCTAAGCAGTAACGGTACATCCCGTTCTCATATACCAAATGAAAAACTGAAGCTCTGGGAACTGGACAGACATATTGATATGGCTCACCACAAATACTGTCATTCCATAATGTTTGTATCAGCTATTCTCATTAGTAAATTTTCACACAGCACCTTTATTACAGTTTGCCATGTCTCTTTCATTACTTACTTGCTAAGAGCTACCGTCTTCACATCTGGCATACATAGATAAAAAGAATTGTATTTTCAGGAAGAAGATTGTTTTTAGCATTAGCCAAATTATATGCATTTGTACAATGTGTCCTGCCTTCTGCCAATTACAGCCACATCATACATTGGCCTAAATTAAGGTCTGTGGTATATGGATTTGCTCAAGGACTTCCATGGTGTGAAGCTCTTACAGTCTTTTTCTACCGTTATGGGTTTATGTTTTATGGATCTTTTGCATATGAAATAGTGCCAAATGGCAATTGTGGAATTCACCACTAATTGTAGAGAGCCAGACAATGGACACAGATACTTCCCCAGCAGCTGGGTCTGCCAGCTAAAAGGCTATAATGTCTCTCCTGGCAGATACTATAATTCTCTCCAAGCTGCAAGCAGAGTTGATAGTGGAATTGTTACTTACCTCCTTGAAGCTAAATGGGAGTGCTCAGAAAAGGGTCACTGTTCAAAATACCAAAGCTCACTTTGATGGACACAGAGGCTGCGCAGGAATAGAACAGAAGGTGCAGCAACCTGCAACATGGATGGCAGGAGAGAAGAAAGGTGATCAGCTGAAGACAACAGCTTCTGCGAGCACAGCCAGATCTTGGATCGAACATGGATGTGCCCCAGTCTTAGTTCTTGATTTCTCATCTCTCTAAAATGAGAAGCATGATAGGAGAAAGGATTTTCCTCTGGCAGTTTCTACCTACCCCAATGTAATCTGCATGCTTCTCATTTAATGTGGAATTGGAATTTGCCCACAGAGCACTTCAAAACTCCCTTCTTTGTTCTTATTCACTTCCCACTCACTTCTAAAGACACTGGTCTTGATCATGTTGTGACTTATGTTATGCAGCAGTACCACTCTAATTAGTACTTGGACATGTTCCTGTTACTTTGGATGAAGCTGGAGGTATTTTCTCATTTCTATTCTTCAGGTCTGTTCATGAAACAGTCACTTTCTGTGATAGATGATGACTTTACGAGTCATAATAACTCAAGTCACAAAAACTTAATTTAACAACTTGCCCTTAACAAGTGATTTGTTGCTTATGGCCAATGTACTCACTTCTTTCATTCTGCTTCCAACTACCAGTCCCAGCTCTGCAGTAAAAACAACATGGAGAACAGGGAACATATAACTACTTTTAAAAAGGGGGTAAAATAAGAGGAGGGTATCTGGATCCTTATGGTCAGGCTTCAGGCAAAGCTGGCATTTTATTACTTATTGCTTTTGCCAAATGCTGCTGAAGATCAAATTTACTTAGAAATCTGTCATTCTTACATACTCACAGTATTTTTTTGTCTTTGAGTTTATCCTCTTCTGCAGGGGTAATGATTAATCTCATTCTCTTGGCACACAGTTTTAAATCCAGTGACTTCAGCAGAATGAAACTATAACCTTAGCAAATGGGAATCTATGGCCTTGTCAGAGCAGAGTCTCTTTATACGTGCTGAGGGCTTGAATGCTCAGCAAACTCTCCTAAAATGATTTCATGAGCACACCTGCTATCTACTTGGTACTCAGTTTGATTTCTGGTAGTGTAGGTAAAAGAGGAAATTTAGGTTTCGTTTTATAGCAAAAAGTGAGCTCACTCCTGCTGAAAAACCTTAAGGGAGCTTTTATTCCCCACAACCATTTCACTCGCCCCTTTCTGTTCCTGAGCTGGAAGTACTTTTCCTGGGGGATTTTTTATTTGTCCCTTAGGAAACTTGGAAGTGCCTCAAGACCGAATCAGAATGAGAATTACTTGTCAGATAAGATCTAGTTCCTGAGGATAACCTATCAGCTGGAGATGTTGGAATAGCAAAGATCCTGCACCTTGCTGCTCTAAAAACTGTCTCCCTACCATTGAGGTTTTGGCTAATTAATCGGCTTCTTCTGCCTACAGTGTCTTTTTTTTCAAACATTTATTTCATTTGGATTCCTTCATATATATGATAAGACTGATGTGAAGGGGTTTGTTTTTCTGTTTCAAGTAACTGGTGAATAATTACACACAACCACAGAATGGTTGGGGTTGGAAAGGACCTCTGGAAGTCAGCTGGTCCAACCCCCCTGCTCAGGCAGGTTGCCAACTAGAGCAGGTTGCCACTGATAAGGGCCACTGACTTCTGCAGCTTGTCTGAGCGAGTATAACTTTTTACACCAATTCACAAAAATAGCAACTTCAGTACAAAGTTTAGTACAACCACCGTTGCAGAAAATAAAATGCTATGGTTACAGTGAAGACCTCTAGTATAGCCCTCAGTGGTTTTTTATTGTTTTTGTTTTGTTTTGTTTTGTTTTGTTTTTGTTTTTCCTTTCCTTAACATAGAAGACTTACATGGAAGATCTATATAGAAAGACTACAAACTAGTTAAAACAAATACTTATAAAATGGAGATCCTTTTAAAAGAACAAGAAGACCAGGCTGACTTCATACATAATCAAGCTGTGCAAATGAAAAGATAGCATCTAGTAAAAAGTTTTTAATTGCACTAAGGCCTGCTTCATTTAGATGTCTCCATCAGCTTAGAACTGCAGAGCGACACAGACTATATTTTGATTTGCCTTATGCTCTCCTTCCAAATACCTAAGTCTTCCAAAATGAAAGGATGCAACAAGCACTAACAGATATCCATGTCAGATATCCTGTGTGCACCTAGTAAATAGATAAAGCGTTGTGTTGCAGCATCATCATTTTTGAAGAAAGGAGGGTGCGTACATAACTGTAGCACCGCTTAGCCTTCAGACCACTAAGAACTAGTCCTTCCATCATCTGCCAGTCACCAGTAGTCATCACTAATCACCAGATCAAGTTGTTTTGAAAAGCAAAGCAAAGGAAACTTGTTTCCTGATATTTTTCTGCCACACATATTTCTCATACTTTCTCAATATATTACTCCCATCTGTCTTCTGTGGTCCTTAACTTGCAGAATGAGGTGCTCCTGTGGCTGGTTCTGCTTTTGGGGCTAGCTGTGAAGACTGGTGACCTGTAGCCAAACAGAACAGAGAACTACTTTTTCATGGTGTAACCTTTCTTTTCATAGGGTACTAGTCTGGAGGTTTTTTTCTGCTGATTTTTTAATGTATCTTTTAAGAACATATTTACTTTGGATGAAACTGGCCAATTGGTTGAAAATGTACTATGAAAATCTCCTATGGCCTTACACACAAAGGGTAAGATTATATAAAATCTCATTTCCCTTAAATTTCATCATTTTTAGTTGTGGTTGTTGTTGTTTTTCCTTTAAATCTCCTTAAAATATTTTAAAGGCTACTACAATGAGTTATATCTGTAACCTGTCATGATTTATTTCAGTGGGTTTTGATTAAGTTTGCAAGAAATAGGAGAGAATAACTTGGCAGAATGTTCTCTACCACATTTCTCTTCCTTTTTTTTCTCACTCTTGAAATATGTTCTTTCCTCTCTGTGGGTAAGACACTCGTAAATGGAAGGCCTAAAATTTTAGCCTTCACATTAAACTGTCTGAAGAACCTATGGTAGTATGGAAGAGTCTAGCAAAACACTATGAAGGCCAGTTCACATTTTACTGAAAGTGAAAATTCAGGAAGTATGAAGTACAAAGAAATGCAAAAAGCCCTTACAGGGCCTGACCATGGGCTGATATAAATCATTTCATTGGTCGTGTGCTGGATGATGTCCACTGTTTCTGTACACCACAGAACTGCTGTAGTGCACATAGCAGACCATGAAAACTCTAAGGTCATCCAACACCGACAGATTTGTGGCAAAGATCAAATGCTTGACTCTTGACTGCTGCATATGAACCAAGCATTGGAGAGAAAGGAGACATTAAAAAGGTTGTTCATCATCAGAGGCTTAGATAAATTACATTGTATGAACAATTAAAAGAGACAGGATTATTGCTGTTCGGGTTAGTATAATTTATTTTTAGGAATACCTGAAGTACATAGTTAGAATCTTCTTATTCTAAATAAATTTAAATATATTACATATAAAAGGATCTCTATCTTTTGCAAGTCAAGAATAACCTGCCATGAAAGAAGCTCATTCTCCCCTGATGTTTCAAACACCTCTTATGTTTCTCCCAACCATATCTAGCAATCTCTAATTTTAATAAAATTCCTTTTTCTTTTCATCTGTTCTCCATTTTTTTAAAAAATTAATTGTTGCTTTGCTAAATTTGGATATCTGCCTCATTCTCAAGGATATCAGCTTTATATTGTTGTCATTATTGCACAGTACTGCAAATTGCGAAATGCTCGAGTGTCTCCAACTGGACGAAGTTGAAAATAGAAAACAACTCATCGCCTTACCAACTCCTTATCACTTATGGACTATTCATTCAAAGAAGTCACCTAAGCTGTTGGGAACCTAGTCCACGTGGTGGATTTGCTGTCATTTTCCTGAAATCCCCAAGAGTAAACTTATTAGATTGGTGACTGAGGCCACAGAAATGTTTGTGGTTTCCACCCATCATTACCATGCATTAATTGTAAAGTCTTTGACTTCATCTCAGATAGTTTCCATAGAGCTGTTTGAAGTTGTCTACACACAACTAAAAAGATGGTCTGGGGTAGTAATGTGGGATCAGATCCTTGGCAGAAACCTGCATCTAAGCAAGCTACCGACTGCTCTGTTCCTAACTTGGCAAACAGTATTTTGCCTCCTGGTGAAGCCCTTAGTTTATATTGAAAGTGAGATTATGTGGAGCTAAACAAAACTCAAAAATGATAAGCGTATAGTCCATTGGGCGGATATGGGATTTTCTTTTGATTCCTGAAGAGACATTGGAGGTACCTGCGTGAGAAATGGGGAAGAAGGGCTAGAGATTCTGGAGAAACCTGAAACACCAGTTAGATCACACTTCATGACCACAGCTGTGAAGCAAGAACCTAACTACTAATGCAGAATAACTTGTTCCTGTTAACATTGTTAAGACATGTGGATTTGTGAGGGAGGAATAAAAAGGTTCAACTGGAAACCCAAGCTTGTATCATCACATCATGCTAGTTACCTGAAGCCAACCAGAAGCAACCAAGGAACTTGCATCCAGGACTGGACACAGTCAGTATTATTCTTATTTATTACTTCTATGGGAAGTGGTTATAGTGTCATGAGTGATGCTGGGCACTAGCAGGTGAAAATCTTCAGGGAGGAGCATAAATCTTCAGGGAGGTACTGACTGGCCACGGCTCTCCCTCTCAGAGCTGGGGAGAAGAGAGAAAAAATTACATGATGAAATATATGTAAGTAATGATTCAAAAGACATGTTTATGATAAATAGAACATAAAGAGAAGCTTGCAAAATACAGAAAAAGAAAAATTTGGAGTGAGTTGTGAACTTAAGGAGACAAAGAAGAGGTGAAGCAGCAACACCTTAGGTATTGCAGATTAGATGCAGGATTAAAGGGAAAGAGAAGCTGAGATTCAGAGAAACTCTTGAGAGAAATGGTTGGGCCAAGCAGAAGAGAGCTTGAGAGTGTCTTTTATCAAAATGGAAATAAATGGGGATTAGAAGAAAAAGGGGTAGGATATCTCACCTTGAAAGGAAGTAGAAGAATGAGAAGGAAGGAAGGGCTGAAAGAATAATTGCCCAAAGGTTGTACTTGGTGAGGTTCAATTAAACAGTGGCCAGATGTCACAGGGTCAGCAGGGGCTGGGTAAACATCCTGAACTGTGTCTACTCATGTAGTAGAGTGCTACTCAACAGCAGTTGTATACATCCAGCATTTTCATAACGTGTTTATAGGAAAAACAGAAATGGGTGATAATCTTGAGAGGGATTGTGCCAAGAATCTCCAGTTGTTCTACATTGTCTGAATTGTCTGGAAGCAGGCTGAAACAGCCTGTTTGTTTGCTGCTATTTTTCCTATAAATTTTAGTTCCAAATCTGGATGCTCAGCAAATCTGAATTTTCTAAAATTTTGAGGCTATCAAGTGCTTCACAAAGACAACTATTATCTCTATCTGTTCTGGAGCATACGGAGTTAAAGTTGATTAACTCATTTAAAAATGACTGTAAGATAGAAAACGAGTTTGCAGAAACTCCTGCTGATCTACAAGTACTGAAGAAAGCAAACCAGCGTGGGCAGATGAATATGTTATGCAATGTAAAGACTTTCTGAATCCTTTGCACACATGAAAGCCTTGTAATACAGGTTTTCTGGAAGAAGTTGAGCATGGTTCCTATTAGCTAAGAGGCAAAATGCCTTCAACAAGCACGTTCAAAGTGCTCCTTGGAATAACTGTAGTTTGCATGTAGGAATACGGCATAAGTACCTGTTGGACAAGAATCAGGAGAACTTCGAGAGTATATGTAAAATATTAACAAAGTGAGATTACACATTTGGTATTGCCACAGAGTTCCTTCAGGCAGGGTGTACGTGGTACAGCTCCCACAGATCTGAATGTAGACAGCAGACTAGCAAGTGGTAAAAGAACAAATTTTCGTTTAAAAAAAGAATTCAAGAAGCATGCCACTGAAAATATATGCTTATGTGACAGGTCAGCAGAAGTTGTTTGTGTATGTACATACCTGTGTCTGCAAATAGGCAGGCTTTTTCTTTTGGGAAGAGAGGGCTAAAACATTTTGAAAAGTCAATGGGGTCTTGACTTTTCAAGTAGTTGCAGACTTTTAATCTGCTATGGGGAAGATTGTCAGCTCATGTTTTATTTATACTGATAGGACTTAGTTCTACATATAGTACCACTGACTACAGCTATTTGGTATACTGGAATTTAAAACTAAGAGAACCTAAGGCAGTAACTTTCAAATGCTACTCAGAGAGATTTTTTTTCCCCTCTCTGTTCATTCATTAATTCCATTTTCTCAGGGCGTTGAGATTTTTAGACATCACCAAAACCAGTATAGTTATGAAGAAAAAGAGACTTTGTCCGGGACTCATCTATACTGATCAATAGCACAGCTCTTGAGTGCTGCCCCAGAAAGATTGGCCAATTTTCAAACATTTCATTCATATTCATGCTGCAGGCTTAAATATGACTGTCAGAGAGCACAAGTCATGTTGAGACTGCAACACATATAGGACAGTCTTCACCACAGATGTAATACCAACTTTTCCTATCCTCATCAGCCAAGTTGTTGTGGTTCTCCTGAAAGTGTGGTCTCATTTGAACCATGTGTGAAACATGAACAAGGGATTAAAGGTCCCATCTGTTATTTAGTCTAGCCACACTGATATTTCTGCACTAGTTTTGATTGGTGACTACCTAAAATATGCTGCACAGCATTCCTGCAGCAGAGCATATATGACTATTTTACCCAGTGTTCCTTTAAGGGGTTAATGATTATTAAAAATAATATAATAATATAAGGTTCTTGCCATCACTGGTGATGTTGTACCAGTGGGAGCTTAAGGTAGAGCTGCAGGTTTCCCTAGAGCTGGACCCATAGGGAGCTCTGTCACGGTGCCAGCTCCTGTCTCATATTTGTCAAGTGTACCTCAAGTCAGAGGAAAGTCTTGTAGCATTGGCTGTATGGTGGGCTCAACAAGAAGCATAAAGAATGCCATCAACAGTTGTGGCAATATGATGGAGGTCACTGGCAAGGTATAAAATGATCAGAGACCCACCTCATCAGGCAGGATTCCTTCTAATATATATTCCTCACATATTAGAAGGATATTAAAAAGATGGAGAGAAACTTTTGTATGGGCAGATAATGATAGAACAAGGGAGAATGGCTTTAAACTAAAAGAGGGGAGATTTAGATTAGATTTTAGGAGGAAATTATTCACTCAGAGGGTGGTGAGGCACTGGAACAGGTTGCCCGGAGAAGCTGTGGATGCCCCAGTGAGAGGGTATTAGTCTGTCTCTGGGAGAACAAGGACTTGGAAAAGGACATGGAACTGTGGCACTCTGATTTGCAGAATGAAGAAGAAAAGTGATAAAACTAAAGACATTGTTAACTATCATCGGCTATCTGTATATTAGTAAATCACAGAATCACAGAATCACAGAATTTTCTAGGTTGGAAGAGACCTCAAGGTCATCGAGTCCAACCTCCAACCTAACGCTAACAGCCCTCCACTAAACCATATCCCTAAGCTCTACATCTAAACGTCTTTTGAAGACTTCCAAGGATGGTGACTAAATACAACAGAGGAGCTACTGATTCATTACTCCATGCAAGTACTTAATTATTAGTATGCTGGCTGGAAGAAGTCTGGCCTGTGCCAACTGGTACTTCTCTACATAGGTCATAATTTGGGGCATTGGTCTTATTTTGAGCAGGAGTCTGATCAAAATGACCCTCAGAAGTCAGAATTTCTATGGATGTTTTGGGGGATAGCTCATGCCAAATTCAATGGACAGTGTGGATGTAGCTGCCCTATTTCAAAGTAACAGGCAGCCCCCACATGGACCTTGGCTGTCTTTATCTAGGAGTATAAATGTAGCCATTGAGGCAACGAAACATGAATATTGTGCAAAAAATACTGTTCAGTTCTTGACAGCAGGCAACCACTACCCCTGCCATTATAAAAAGGCTCTGAGCTACGATGGGGAGATCATCCAGAGCATATGTGCAGGGCTCCCTGACTGGAGGTGCTCTTTGCTCTTCCAGCAGTGGCATTCAGAAGATGCCAAGAAAATCGCCCAAAACCAAGACAGTGCAGACAATCAGGAAACTGAGCTTTGAACAGGGCATGGTGTAGGATCCAGCTTGATTGCCTGTAAAAGGGAGGACTGAACATGACATAAAATGGAAGATGAGACTCATTACAGGAAGAACTATTTTGAAATACTTGAAGTGATCATAATTACCATAATGAGACAGCTATTAAAAAGTTGTCACTAAGTAGGGTTGTAGTATCAGTAGATTGAGAAAGTAACGCTAAACTATTACATCATAACTAGTAGCTCTTAAAAATTAGATTTTGCTTGAGAATGGCAAGAAAGACAGCAGAGAAGAAAAAAATAAGAAAAACAACATATCTGTGACCTTATTTTTACAGTATGATCAGAGCAACTTATATGTACATAAAACTCAAATCTCCTGCCTCAACATGTTACAATTTAAAGGAATTCCTTAAAAACAACCATGAGAAAAATAAAATTAAGGGAAGCCAGAACAGCAGCCTGCACTGTGACAGCTCCAGCAACCCACCTAGTTGACCAAGGGAAGCAAGCAGATGTAATCTTTTTGGACTTCAGCAAAGCTTTTAGTACCGTCTCTCACAATATCCTTCTGGACAAAATGTCCAGCATACAGCTAGACAAGTGCATAATATAATGGATGAACAATTGGCTGATGGGTTGGGCTCAAAGGGTTATAGTAAATGTGGTTACATCAGGCTGGCAGCCAGTCACTAGGGGGGTTCCCCAGGGCTCATTTTTGGAGCCACTTCTCTTCAATGTTTTTGTAAATGATCTGGACACAGGAGTCAAATGCATACTCAGTAAGTTTGCAGACGACACTAAATTAGAAGGAGCTGTTGGCTCTCTTGAGCCTTGCAGAGAGATCTTGACAGACTAGAGGGCCAGGCAATCACCAGCCACATGAAATTTAGCAAGAATAAATGCAGGATTCTGCTCCTGTGATGGGGCAACATTGGCTATACGTACAGACTGGGGAATGAGAGGCTTGAGAGCACCCCTGCAGAAAGGGATCTGGGGGTTCTGGTTTGTTGAATATAAGTCAACAGTGTGCCCTGGCAGCCAGAAGAGCCTACTGTACCCTGGGGTGTATCAGGCATGGCATTGCTAGCCAGTTGAGGGAAGGGATTCTCCTGCTCTGCTCTGCGCCAGTGTGCCCTCACCTCAAGTACTGTGTGCAGTTTTGAGCACCACAGTATAAAAGGGTCTAGAGGACAAGACTTATACGGAGCGGCTGTGGTCCCTTGGTTTGTTCAGCCCAGAGCAGCGCAGACTGAGGGGAGGCCTCATAGCAGCCTGCAGCTCCCTCACGAGGGGAGCGGAGGGGCAGGCTCTGAGCTCTGCTCACTGAGGACAGCGACAGGACCCGAGGGAACGGCATGGAGCTGGGACAGGGGAGGGTCAGGCTGGGGGTTAGGGAAAGGTTCTGCACCCAGAGGGTGGTCGGGCACTGGGACAGGCTCCCCAGGGCAGAGGTCACGGCACCGAGCTGCTGGAGTTCAAGAAATGTTTGGACAATGCTCTCAGACATAGGGTCTGATTTTGGGGCGGTCCTGTGTGGAGTCAGATGTTGGACTCAGTGATCCTTGTGGGTCCCTCCCAACTCAGGATATCCAATGATTCTATATCACTATAACATCCCCAGCTCTCTCAGCTTTTCTTTATAAAAGAGGTGCTCTAGCCCTGTGATCAACTTTGTAGCCCTCCTCTGGACCTGTTGTACCAGATCCTCATCTTTCTTGTGCTGGGGGCCCCAGACCTGGATGCAGTACTCCAAGTGGGGCCACAAAGCTTTGCAACAAATTTCCTCTATTTGCAAATTTCCTATTGTGCAAAGACAAATCCTTGTACCTACAAGAGCAACGTGCCAATGCATGTTGTTAGGATCTCTGACATTTAATCATGACTGTGCGCTCTGTACAAAACAACTATTTTAGCTGAAATCTCTTGGCCTTGACTTACTGCTGAGTCTGGGCCTCTTGGGCAGGGATGAGGTTGCTTGTAGTGATGTGGCAGGAATGCTCCAACACGTGACTCACCAAATGACACATAAATAGTGTCTGGGTGTGTGGGCAAGGCATCCCGAGACTTCAACCAAAGCCCGGTGTCCCTTGGGGCTGTCTATAGAGGAGCTCAGAGAGGGCCTACTGGCAGCTTGCAGTGCCTCACAACCACCATGTACAAGGCAGTAGATTTTATTTCTGGATTTTTCATATGAACAACAGAGGATGGCAGCTGCTCATGTCTAAACTCTTGAGGTGGCACATAAACAGATTTAACTTTTCAGAAAGCTCAGGGAGTCCATCAGGGACAGTTTTCACATTAGCAATTACAAACACATGAGAACAAACAAACAAAACAAACAAACAAACAAACAAACAAACAAACAAATGAAAACCAACCTCCTCTACTCATATATCCCTCTACTTTGACAGGACCCAGTTTTCCACCACCAATGACAGTGCTTGCCTCTCAGGCTGGAAGCTGAGCACCTGAAGCCTGAGGACTTTTATTTCCCAGGTGTGGTCTTTCACTACAGGCAGGCCCAGCTTAGCATTTCAGCTGTTCTAGACCAATTCTCCGTGTAAAGGAAGTTGTGGTTTGATTTTTATTTTTCAGTGGAATCATGTGGTCAGCCATGGGACTGAGCTTCCCCTTGGCAAAAGCCTCAGCCAGCTCGGTGACTTGTGTAGAATCACAGAAACAGTATGGTTGGAAAAGTCCTTGAAGATCATCAGGTCCAACCATCCCCTACTACCAATGTCACCCACTAAACCATGTCCCTAAGCATCAGATCCAACCTTTCCTTAAACACCCCCAGGGACGGTGACTCCACCACTTCCCTGGGCAACTCGTTCCAATGCATGACTGCTCTTTCTGAGCAGAAATGTCTCCTCATTTCCAACCTGAACCTCCCCTGTTGCAACTTGAGGCCATTCCTTCTAGTCCTATCACTACTTATCTGCGAGAAGAGGCTGACCCCCAGCTCTCCACACCTTCCTTTCAGGTAGCTGTAGAGAGCAATAAGGTCTCTCTTGAGTTTCCTCTTCTCCAGACTAAACAACCCCAGTGCCCTCAGCCGCTCCTCATAAGACTTGTATTCCAAACTGAAACCCAGGCACGGCTTTACACCACTGCTGAGGAAACCTCCATGCGTGGTTTCCCTGGGCCCTCCCGTGTTGCTCTCAGAACCGGGCAGCTTGAGTCACGGGGATGACAAGATCATTTTTGACAAGTATGGAAAGAATCATGTAGCAGCACTCTGTGACATCCCTTTTGTAATTCGCTGTCCTTAATGAAATTGGATAATTACAGGTAAGGGTACTCGCTGTGGCATGGGTGCTTTTTACTTGTTTTATTTATTTATTCCAAACAGGCATCTAGTAAATACCATTAACTTTTTAGTGGTAGTGAGGAGCTTGTTTCAGTGTGTGTGGGGAAATGTAAACAAGGCTGTTTTCAAACTTAAAATGGAAAAAAAATAGTTAAAAAACAAACAAACAAACAAACAAACAACTCCTCGTGGATTTCCTCTGAGGAAAATCGCAAGGGCGGCTGCTGCTCCTGCAGCCCTTTCTGTGCCAAGAGACTTCGGGGCCCCTGCAGACTGGAGCCCCCCTACGAGACCGGACGGTCCCCCCCCGTCCGGGTCGCAGTGGTACGGCCGGGCCCTACCCGCGCGGCGCAGCACGGTGCGGTTCGTACCACCGGGCCGGCACGCTGGGGGGGGAGCAGGAGCAGGAGGAGGAGGAGGAGGGCGGTGTTGGCGCCTGCGCGCTGGGTGCATGGCGCCGGCGGAGCCGAGCCGGGTGGTGGCGGAGCCGAGGCGGGGGGCCGGGGGGCGTCTCGGCGGCCGCAGGCGGCCCAGGAGCCGGGAAGGGCCCGGCCGCCGTCTCGGGCAGCGCTGCCGGCGAGGAGCGGCGGGTGCGAGCGAGGTGTGTGCGCGGCGGGGCCGCCCCTGGGCTCTTAGGGGCGAGGGGAGGGGGTTTGGGGTCGGGGCCGCCGGGCGCTGCCCTGCCCGTGTGGGGCCGAGGGGCTCGGGGGGAGCTGTGGGGGGGAGCAGGTCCCTGCAGCGCCCAACACCTGGCCCCAGCCCGGCCCGGCCCGTGGTGGGGGCGTTTTGTAGGGTGAGGTGAGGGGGGTGCAGCTCTCTGGGGTCTCTGAGCCCCAAAACCCAGCTCCTGCCACGGTCTGCGGGTGGTGGTGGGGCTGGTGGTCCTGCTGGTGTCGTCTAAACTGTAAGTAATATGAAGTGGCACTCGCGTGTTTCCCTGGTATCCCCTCCCCACAAGTCCACGATCGTCACCTACGGCGTGTTCAGGAAGTTTCAGCGAACTCGGGGTGCCTGCTGCAGGACTGTTCGGTTAATTATGATAATGCTGCTAATAACACACAGTAACGTTGCTTGTCTGCATTCCGCGCTCTTCTCGCATTTTTGGAATAGATTTTCTGTTGGAAAGTTGTTTAATCTTTGGAGGCTGCCGGCTAAGCCTTGTTTTGAGACGTGATCTTGAAAACCCTTTTTTTTGTAAGTGGTGTTAACCCATGTGAGTTATTCCATGTCTTATCCCATGTGAGTTACCCATGTGACTTCTCCTGTGCGTTATCCCATGTGACTGATTTCACATGTAGGGATAACTTTTCATATTTTTATGTCCCAGGTGTGTCTGTGAGATTCTGAATCGCGCCCAAAACTCTAAGAAGTTGTGGAAAATCAGTGAGGGAACAGCAGAGGAGCAGAAGAATAATGGTTAGTGACAGCACGCTGCTGTTGAAATGTGAGTTTCGTGAGTAAGAAAACAGGATTTGCTTCTTGTGTTTTCTCTTCCTCTTTCTTGCCTTCCTTCTTTGCCCTCTTCTTCTGCTTCAGTGAGTTACTTTGCACTAGTAGAGATTTTCCAGGCCAATTGTTAATCTTAAAAAAAAAAATAATAATAATAATGGTTGTTTTTGTTTTGTTTTTTTTCATTTATTTACCTGTCTTTGGGATGACTGTGCCTAATGGCAACAGGACCAAAGTCTTACCCCAATAAAAGGGAGTTCCATATAGTTCAGGAGTTGTGTATACAGGTGACTTATTAAAAAGACTCACTTTATTTTTTTCTTCTTCTTCCAGATGGAAAAAGAAGAGTTCGTGGTTTCTGGTTTGCATATTAGCAGAGGCTGACTAGGCCTAAAGGAGACAATAGTGTGGGCAAGAAGTGTCCAGCCCCCTGCAAGACTTTGATCTATTACAAGGAAAAACAAAACAAAACAAAAAGAAGAAGAAATGAATCCCACAAATGATGATCCAGCGTTTGGGACCATTTTTGACTGGGACTACCTCTTATGGGAAGTTCGTTTGACATTTTTGGCTGCTGGTTTTTTAATCTACCTGGGAGTATTTCTTCTGTCCCACTCGTTGTCTTCCTGGATAAGTACCACTTACCGTGCCTTGCATGCAAAGGAGAAGGTGTTTTGGAATATGGCGGTCACACGTGCTGTATTTGGACTTCAGAGCTGTGTTTCTGGCCTATGGGCTTTGCTCATAGATCCCGTTTTTCATGCAGACAAAGTGTATTCACAGCAAAAGTGGAGCTGGTTTAACTGTTTAATAGCTGCTGGATTTTTCTTGCTTGAAAATGTAGCTGTTCACGTGTCCAACATTGTTTTCAGAACATTTGATGTGTTCTTGGTAGTTCATCACCTGCTTGCTTTTGGCGGCTTGGCTGGTCTAGTAATCAATGTAGAATCTGGACATTATCTACCTTTGATGGGAATGTTGCTGGAGATGAGCACTCCCTCAACGTGCATTTCCTGGATGCTACTAAAGGTAAGAACTTGATAATTTCCAAGTTATGTTTGTAGGTTTTCATGCATCTCACTTCTCCGTAAATAATCTGTGTGGTTTGCCTACATAACTTTGCAGCCGGGCTGTTCATTTAACTGACATCCATGTCATTGTGATACCTGTTTCTGTCATGATCACATTTCTGTAGTCCTCCAAGTAGATTTCTGTGTGGTGGTGTCTGTGTGTGGATAGTGGGATGGTTTGGAGTTTGGGTTTGGGATCATGTATATGTGGAAAAAATACCATAGCTCTATGTGACAAAACACCATATCTCTACGTGAAAAAATGCCGGAGGGGATGTGTATGCAAAAGCTGGGTGTTTGCATTAGTTCTAGTGATTCCTTATCTTGAAATAACAATCTCACTTCTGTATACTTTCTGTTCTTGTTTTTCTAGGCTGGCCGTGCAAATACCTTTTTCTGGAAGGCCAACCAGTGGGTGATGATCCACCTGTTCCACTGCCGCATGATTCTTACCTACCACATGTGGTGGGTGCTCATTTTCAACTGGAGTTCTGTGATAGAAAATCTGGGACTTCTACATTTTATTGTTTTATTCTCTGGATTATTTGCCGTCACACTAATACTTAACCCGTACTGGACATACAAAAAAACTCAGCAGCTCCTCAGCCCAGTTGACTGGAACTTTGAAAGTAAAACGACAGAAAATGGAAAATTAAACGGTGACACACATCAAAAGAAGATGTAACTCTGAAACATCTGTTTCCTAGTATGATTGTAGCATGCAGCAGAAAAACACACTGCGAAGTAATCTGCCCATGAAGTAGAAGCTTTTGCAAGAAGCTCATTAACGAAGTCATTCCTTGCTGTTAGTATTCTGTAAGCATGAGAAGTATTTAAAATCATTGTCTGTATTTCGTATGTACACAAGATCTTCAACATCTTAGTGAAGAATTACGCCAGCTGTTTTGTCAGGTTGAACAGTACTTCATGATTTAGCAATTGGTATTTCATGATTTAGCAATGACATGCTCTCTAATGGTATCTTTTGTCCTAATGCTTCTAAGTGGCTTTGTAGTTAATTTGTCCACTGATCTCAGCTTGAATCAAGTTGAGCTTGATTCCCGTTTCATCTGTGCAGGACATGCTGATACTGAAAATCATGTTAAGGAGTTTATTAAGATCAACTGTGGCCCAAGTGAGGTATGTGTGGGTACCTAGTTCCTGTGTGCTATTAAATTGTTCCCGGTGGTTGTATTGGTCATGTGGCAGAATGTAGTCATGGCTGGATTTTTATTTTTTTTGAAGTGCACAGGATGAAAAGGAGTTGAGTGTTTGCTGTCCAAGTGAGTTGTATGGGAGTTCGTATCCACCACAAACATGTATGTAGCAAGGAATGGGAATGTCAGTTCTTTATGCTGGTGGTCGAGCTAGGTAATCATGGTGCTCCTTTCTGGACTTGAGATACAGGAGTCAATGACAAAACCTTTGGCTGTTTAATCCTTGAAAAAAAATGCTGGTTGATTGGTGAGATTATCTTCTTTGTGGGTCCCAGATGAGTAGTCGTGCAATTAGTTCCACTAGTAGTCCTGTTATAGTTCCTCATATTTTTGGAAAGCCTCCTAGTTATAGAGGATTTTAGAATCTGAGGTGATTCCTCTTTGGAGGAAAGCCCATACCACCTCTTTTAGAAGTTCTGTTGTTTTTTTAGTATTTTGATTTGTCGTGTTTTTATTTTACTTTGAAGAACACTCAAAGTGAGACTAACAGTCCTTTGCACTTTATCTACCACATCTCGAAATCTTTCCTTGACCTAGGGAACAGAGCTGCTTTTTAGATTGGGGTTTAGCAAATTGTGGTGGTGTTTCTCCCACTAATAATACTCAGTCATGGATATAATTTTGGACAGCCGACCAGGGCATAAAGATCACGATAGAAGAGAGTGACACCTAGTGGCAGGAGAGTGACAAATATGCTCAATTACTGTTGCACTGAACTGTTGAGAAAAAAAAAAAAAGAGTGTCTTTTGAAACTGTCATCTGCTGTGACAAGGCTGCTACACAGGTTTATTTTCCAAGGTGATATGACTGGACAAGCCCAGGCTGTGAAGAACTTTAGGATGACGCTTTGTCTGCTGATCTGTGGTGGAGCATACTGTTTTAAATTAAGGTGGGGGAGCACTTTTTGGTGTAAACAAGTCCATTTAATTCATTTTGGCAGAAATGTCTTGGATTTTGTTAGGTTAGGTAAACTAGTGTTGAGGTTGCAATGTTCCCTAATTCACTTTACATGAGCACAGAGTTGAAGAGCTGCTCGTAGGGTGAGGAATCTTTCTCTGTTAGGTCACAAATTTATATCCAGATCTTGATAGTGATGAAGTGGTGAATGTCCAAAATTGCCTGTTCAAAACTAGGCTGAGAGGATCATCTTAATTTTACACAGCAACCATATCTATTATCTTGCTGATATTCAGTACAGAAAATGTAAATCTTGTGCTATCTTCTTATTTCTAAGCGGGCCAGAATGAGCTTATAATGTTTTGGCAGTATGGCCTGCCCAGATGTCATACTGTAGGGGAAAAAAAAAAAAAAAAAAAAAAAAAAAAAGAGTACTCTGAAGTTAGAAATTGTGTACTTCTCCTGAGGGGTTACATGAGAGAGTAATAACGAAAGTGCTTTAGGAGAAAGAAGAGGAATGAGTTCCTCAGAAACAGAACTGAATCACAGGATGGCTGAGGTTGGCAGGGACCTCTGGAGGCATCTGCTCCAACCCCAGCTCAAGCAGGGCCACCCAGAGCAAGGTGCCCAGGACCACATCCAGGTGGCTTTTGAAGATCTCCAAGGAGGGAGACTCCACAACCTGGGCAACCTGGACTCTCCAGTATGCCCATGTCTTTCTTGTACTGGGGAGCCCAAAACTGCAGCCAGCATTTCAGGTACATCTCTCCAGTGCTGGATAGTGGGGAAGGATCACCTCTCTTGACCTGCTGGCAGCACTCTGCAGCCAGGAATGCCATCAGCCTTCTTTGCAGCAAGGGCACACTGCTGGCTTATGTTCAACTTGGTGTCCACCAGGGCTCTCAGGACCTTTTCTGCAAAGCTGCTTTCCAGCTGGGCAGTCCCCAATAAACATGATCCAAATGCACATCGTGCAGAATACGAGCCTGGGGAAGGGGGATGCTAAGTCACTAGACCTCAGGGTGATGCTGCACTCTTTGCAGCTCAGAATTTAAAGGTTTGGATTCAATAAAGCATGGCAATTACTAAAAATCCTAGCTACAGAAGTGTGAAGAATCCTAATAGAAAATTACCATCAGAAAAGAAGTGAGTTTGGGCAAAGTGCTCAGTTTGTTACAGGAGCTGGCTAAAGGAAGTGAAATTTTTATGTGGTAAAACAGTTTGGAAGGTTGGGATTAGTGAATTTGGGGCTGAAAAATAAGGTTAGGTGTGGTCAAGGCAGACAGGTTAAGTCAGTGACACCAGACTTCTAATGCTTAATATTTGTATTATTAATTGATGTGTTAATTATTAATTTAAGTGGACTTTAAATCTTACATTAAAAGTATTGTGATCAGAATAGGGCAATCTTTTAATACGCATCTCTATGCAAGTTTTTTCCATGTAATGACCACTTCATAGTACATCTCTAAAACTTTTTGCATGTCTTACTATATAATGAATACCTAAGAGCACCTGCTAACCTAACCACTGCTACACCTGCTATAACAGGAGAGCTAAGCAATAATGCAAATGACAGCATTCACTTCATATTTCTGTTGGTTTGAGGAGTGAAGGGATTTCACAGTCCAGCTAGAAATACAGCACAACATGGAAGTACAGACAACCTTCCTTCTCCATCTTGAAGGTCAGCAGGTAGAGTTATCAGTTCTGTTACACAGAGCCTCTTTTTTTTTTTTTTTTTTTTTTTTTTTTTCTACTGAAGTGTTTTCTTTACTTCCTTTTTCTTCTTTGGCTGCTCCCTTCAGAAGAACCTTTTCTGGTTTATGACTGTGGGTGACTCTCTTACTGCTCTGAAGAAAAAAAATTCTTTGAAGGTTCTGTTTAATTACTCTTATAATCCAGTGCTTCATTTCAACCCCAAAATGAGTTACAGTTTGTTTGTTTGTTTGTTTTAATATGAATTTAATTCCAGGCCTTCTCAGGCCTCTTTTGTAAGGTCTCACGTGCAGTCTGATGTAGAAAAAATTCACCATCAGCTTCAGCAGGAACAGGATGAGGTCACAGGGGGTGCCACTGTCGTGATTTGGAAACCTTTGGCATAGTTTTTTTGGGGGTGAATTTTCTGCCTGCCAAGGTGACTGTTAGACACTTCATCCTGCTTTCTTTTTGGGCAGGCTTATCCAAGGAGTGCTGTTTGTGTCACCTTTCTAGGTGAAGTTTTTTTAAAAAGATAACCTGTGTTTTGGTTTGTGGTGTTTTTTATTGTTTTGGTTGTTGTTTGTTTTGGGAGTGTTTCTGTTGTTTTTAAAAATAAACCAAAAAGTGTCTGATCTGAGGCACACTGGCCAGACATCTGGTTGTAGCTGTGTTCATACAGCCTTCCTAAATCACAGTTTGTTGTCCTCCATTTGTGTCTTACATCCTATGTTTTTTTTTTCCGAAACCTGTTACATTTATTCTTACCTGGTCATGATCCTGCAGCAGTCACGGTACCACAGCGATGTTTTTGGCTAACAGTTTCCAGCACTTACTGTTGATCTCTTCTTCTGTTACATACCTAAGTCCAAATCTTTCAGGTTTTTGGCTTTTTTTTCCTGATAACACTGTTTAAATATTGATGTTGTACAGTTACGAAAGACACCCTTCTTAACCTCAGGGAGATTCCCACTTAAAGTGAATTTAGAAGTGTTAATGAATTAATAAATTCAAGTCTGTTCCGTGTACAGTGCAACGTTTGTTGAATGCGTCTTTATAGTGAGTGCATAAATAAAAGTATTTTATTGAACATTGTCTACTGTTTTTTTTACTGATGAAAATAATGCCTCAATTATTTTTACTGGCTGTTTGTAGCTGATAGTCATCTTTAAATATGTATATATCAGACCTACTTATTTTGAAGTAGTCTCCCAAACTTGATAAGGGTAATGTCGTACCCATGGCAATAGCTCTAAAGCCTTGTAAACTAATGTCCTTTCACCGTCAATATTTAACATTAGCACATTTGGGTTAAAACTCTAGAAAGTGCCCTGTGGGTATGTACTAAAAATGCCTAAAAAGTATCACTTGGTAACTCTTGTTTGTGTATTTGAAACGTGATTGTTTGTTTTTTTTTTGCGTTAGGCTGTACCTATGTAGACACTTCATTTGGTGCCACGTGATGCTTCATAGTTTAGCATCACTTTTTTTAAAAAAGATGTTCAATTGCTGAGTAGCAAAATACAGTTATAAATATTGAACATGCTCATCTTGAGTGGTGCTCTGCAGGACTTAATTCCTGATGCTTTTTAGCATTACTGAGCTAAAGGGAAATATCACCATTACTGGCATTTCAACTATTCTTGTAAGAATGCACTGTACAAGCAACTGGCTGGCATAATTTTGGTAGCTGCCTCTGCAGAGAAGTCCCTGAGATTCAGTGAGGCAGAAGCAAAGATGTTCATGTGCAAAGCTCCACTAGCTGTGGAATGTGTGTGGGCACGGACTGGGGTGAGGAGAACAATGCTTGTATGAATAAAGTCCGTCCTTGTAAACAATCTGTGAAAGGAACATGTTGCTAATATTTTGCTACTCAGCTGTTCTCAATTAATAGATAAATATGTTTTACTTTGTAGCTCTTGCCATATTCCCGGAAATGTATGAGCGCACAGTTATGCTGACAGCGTTACTCAGCAGTCGCAATCTTTTGATCCCGTGTCGTGGCACTGGTATTTAAGCTGATAATTTGGAACAAAAAAAAATAAGTGAAAGTCTTTAATTAAGAAAATTATGCCTGTTGCTTTAGTTGTCAGCCCCCAGATGGGTTTGCAGTGTTGGAAGAGACATTGCAGGCTCTGATCTGATCGACTAATTAGTGTGTTCCGCTAGTGGTGGTGTCACAGAAACGAGCGTTCTTGTAGCAGCACATTGTGCCTTCCTGTTTTCCCTGAGCAAAACAATGCTGAGTGAGGTCGATGACAGAGATGATAACGCAGCGAGCATGTACAAGAACACAGCAACGTTCAAGGTGGCAGAGATGAGCTTAATTTGAAAGGAGTGGGACCTGCTCACGTGTGCACGAAGAAGAAATGAAGCAGATGTGCTGTGCTTCACCTGCTGCCCTGTCTGTGCGTGTTCGCGTGAGTCAGCCAGGGTCACTTCTGGGTCCTTCAGGGCATGACCTGAGCAGAGGGAGCAGAAGTTTAATGCTAGATTCATCTGATACAGTACGTGTTACTTCTGGTCTGGAATGTTTATTTCCTCACATGATCCTCTTTTCAGCTTCCTCTGCTGCTTTGAATGCTCACATCGCATTAAAAGGGACACTGTTTTCACCAAAACGTCTTCTGATACTTAATTTAAAGACTTGTGGGTGCGTGCATGGTTTTAGTATTGGTTTGATCAGAGCAGCTCCAGCTGCTCACCTGGGCCTGTTTTTTCACATTGTAAATGCTGTATAGCAAATGCTTGCACCAAATGGGGAAAAAATACACCCAAGAAAGGACTAAGTGTGCCCTTGTGGTTGTACATTCACATATTTTTTCCTGATGTATAAGGTAAAAATAAAGGGCTGACTTTACTGCATTTCTGGACTGTGCAGTTCTGCTGGCAGAAAGTTGTAAGAGACATCAAGGTGATAACTACAATACCTTGAAAAGCAAAGCCATGCCGACAAACTATAAAAGTAGGATCAAGTGGTTTGTGTAGAATGGACAGGGGGCATCTAACAAGCTTGGTCAGTTCGTCTTAAAAGTTGTATTTACAGGGCAAAAGTGTCCTTGAAAGCAGCAGCAGCCTTTTTGAGGAGCCATAGGGAGTAAGTATGAAAAAAATTAAGAGGCTTTGGATGAGATGGCTGAGACCAATTGTGTTATACAGTGCTGACCAGGTTGTAGGTGGGCTTTGAATAAGTTGTTTGTATGATGCTTTAACTCCTTTTTTTTCTCAGCAGCATGTTTTGAGTATCAAAACCCTATACATATTGGATGAGGCGAAGTTTGAGGACTCCTTTTAGGATATCAGAACTCTCAAGCAACGTATAGCCCAAGGCCAAAAAAGCCTACAGTGAGTTCTAATTCATAATACTTTACTCTTGTACTATCATTGCCTTTTTATCTTACATAATTAATTTTACCCCTGGAGGCTCTCTTGCATATTCATGAGAACAAAACAATCTGCTCTTTTATTTTCCTGTCTATCCTCATACTTATTATTTGCCACTTTTCCCACTTGAACTCCTCTTAAATATTGGTGGCTTTGAGTTATACATAGTATTTCATATAAAGTCTTTTCTTTAACTTGTATTACATTACTATTTAAGTTTCCTCACTGAAAATAGCTTTGTTTCAGCCCAAGGTTGTATTTCTCTTTCTTTTACATTTGTATATACTTAGTTCTTTGTAGTCCTCCCATGGCAGCTAATTCATGCCACCTTTTTCCTTCCTTGCTGCTTTATCCATGGAAGACATTCCAGCTAAAAGTAGCAATTTTTTCTTAAGTCCCTAGACATAAGGCTATTCCACACTTCTTGTTCTTGCCCTGTTCCTAGAAAAGTTTACAGCTCAGTCAGATATCCATCCTTGATATAGTTAGTGTGTTGATGGTTTTTTGCTGTGTTAGGACTTTGGCACGGCTGGGCCCAGCAGCCAAAATGGTGGCACCTCTGGGGAAAACTATTTAAGAAAATGGTAAAAACCACATTAAAAACAAAAAAATACATTAAAAAACAAAGAAACAACAACAACAAAAAAAAAAAACACTACACAGGCAAAGGGAGCAAGAAAAAACAGTGAGAAACAGCCCTGTGAGCACCAGTGTTGGAGATTAGGAGATTCCCCTGCAGTTCATGGAGAAGACCATGGTGAAGGAGGGGAAAAGCATGAGGAGAAAGGAGCAGCAGAGAGGAATGGCCTTGGACTGACCATCAACCCCATTGTCCATCTCCCCTGTGCTGCTTGGGGGCAGGAGGAAAGGGTTGGGGATGAAGGATGAATTTAAACCTGGGGAAAAGGGTGAGGGAAGGTGCTTTATTTTTGTCTTTTTCTCACCATCCTACTCTATTGTTTGAAATGGCAATGCATTCGATTAATTTTCCCCAAGTTGAATCTGTTTTGCTTGTAATGGTAATTGGTAAGCCATCTCCCTGCCTTTATCTCAACCCAGGAGCTTTCCATCCTATTCCTCATCCCGTGGAGAAGAGGGAGTGAGAGAGCGGCTGGGTGGGCTCTGGCTGCTGGCCAAGGTCAACCCACCATGGTAAGTTGCGGCATCAGCTGTTCTGTAACTTGTGCCACCCTCAGCAACAAGGAGCTGATGTCACATGGGTTCTGGTGCTGGGAAGTATTAAAATTTATGGAGATGTGTGCCTCGTCTGTCTGAATCGGCAGTCATAGAATTTGACTTGCAAAGACTCCTCATAAGCAGAGAGCTCCTGAAGGCATTCATAAAGAAGGTGCTAGTGCTGGTAAAACAGCATGGTATCGTAAAACTAAGTTGTTAGGGTAAATGTTGGGATGCTCAGAAGTAACAGATTGTCTCCCAGGAGTAGTGCTGATGCTTCAGGGGGACCTGGAAGACTGGGAAGCAGCAGACATCGTATCAGAAAGATGAGCAATGCTGTTATTAAACCAAATGCTATTCTGATGTAATAGTCTGGATTTAAGATGTTATTTTTAAATATATATATGTTTCATCACTCATGTTTGATGAGGGAAATGGAGGGGAACTATATTCTAGGAAGCTCCAGCATGAGCTCTGCAGGTGCTCAAGTTGAGCAAGGCTATCCTGGCTCTGAGGGGTTTCTGGACTACAGGTGACATACGTTCTTTGTGGGGGACGTGGTTAAGAGCAACAGGAGAAACAATTCCTGAATTTTCAGTGGATGAAAACTCTGTAAGAGAAATTGCCTGCTTTGTCAGCTGGTAAAAAGAAGGAAAAAACAAAACAAAACAAAACAAGAAACTACATAATGAGAATGGAATGAGCTGCATTATAATTATTGACAACTAATTATGGATAGATAAATAATGAATTTGTCATATAGACAAATACATAGATAAATAATGAATTTTGAATTAGATGACCGCTGCTTATAGGAGATTGTTGTAGAAACTATTAGGAAGAGAGGAAGTTATTTTGGAATGTAGTATCTTGTTTTGTTATACTCAGATTTCCCCAGCAACTTTTTACTGGAATCAGAGAAGTATATTTAAGCATGGTCACCAGAATCCAAGAAGTAGTTGTCAAAAGTCAAAAGGGTTCAGAAAAGAATTAGAGGAAGGATTTGAAGTTTGCTGCTCTGATGGTGAAACATACATGCGAAATGGACAGGTAAATGCACATGGATAAGGAGGTGGCTGCTGAAAGAAGTGTATTGCTTGTAGATGATGTTTTTAATCATGGAATTCAGCAAGTTGCACGTAATCTAGATATATGCCTGTTCTTTAGTGTGGCCTTTAATGGCATGTACTTACTGAACAGTTTGCTAAACAGATTCTCTGCCATTTCAGCTCTTCAGATGGTAGCTGTATGTGAGTGAAATACAGCATATTTTAAAAGTTACAGAAAGGACAGAATAAAGTGGTCTCTACTGGAAATTGGACTGAATGCTATAATGGGATTTCTGACCTTGACCTTTCTATATGGCTCAACTTTCTCCTCTCATTTTCTTTCTCACGGAGGGCCTATAAAGCTATGTGAAAACTATTTTGAGGTGGTACTGTAACAAATTGCATGAAAAACAAATGACTTGGCAAAAACTCAAAAATGTATCAAAGTAATACTTTCAAATATTTAATTTGGAATTCAGTTTGCATGGACCCATATGAACACATGGGGCAGTTGTGTATGTACCTGCTGTTGGACAGTCGTACAGACAAATGAAGAATGTGGGGAAAAGTTGGAATAATCAATTTTCCTTTGAAATGCTATCATTTTCTAACATAAGTGGTAGAAATAGCATAGTGGTTTCCTGTAATGGTAAGGAATTTACTATATTTGGGCATATTTCATGACTGGCCATAGCATGACTGCCCTTAAATAGGCTAGGGTCATCACTGTGTGATGCATAGATCTTTGAATAACATCTTTGAATAACATTTAGTTTGGCATTTTCATACTTAAAACTCCTCCAGGAATTTTAAATGGGGTTTATGAATAGTAATTGCCATTAAATAATGGCAATTGATATCAGGGATTGAGAAATTATAAGGTATTTAAGAACACATTTCACCCCAAGGTACGGCGGTACCTTGGATGTATAGTACATATGAGGTACATGGATGTATAGTACAGTACATTTTCAAAATGATTGTGAATTATGAAGGGGGTGCTGACTCATATCCATGTGAGCGTTCAGAGGGTTAGCTCGGGTGGATTACTTTTGGGATAAGCATTACATGCCTGCACTGCACAGCCTGACCACTGGCTTGGTCAACATGGCTCTGCAGCGAGAGAGGAGAGGGCAGCGAAGACCTGCAGGTTAAGGAGGACTTGGCAGCATCTTTAGGAAACCTTTATTTCGGTATGCTTAAACAGGCTCAATTTCACAAACTATGCATGAGTGATAAATGAGATGAAGCTCTAAAACAGCCACGGTGGCCTAGCGCACGCCAGCGGGCTCCTCCTGAGAATGAGGTCGGGGGGAGGAAGGGGGGCGTTAAAAAAAGCCCATTTTTGTCCCGATTTCTCCATCCCTGCCCTCCTGAAGGCCTGCAGCGAGGCAGCCGCCTCCTCCTCCCGCTCCCCCTCATCCCGCAGGTGCCCGGGGCCCCTGGCTGGTGGCTGAGGCAGGAATGGGGCGGTGGGGCCGGGCCCCGCCTCATGGCGAGCGGCGGGCCGCTGCGCCAACCGGGCGGCCCCAATGGCGGCGGGGCGGGGAGGAGGAGGAGGAGGACGAGAACCAGGAGGAGGAGGAGGAGGAGGAAGGGGGCTGCAGCGGGGCGGGGGCGAGCGGCTCCCCGCCGGGACTCGGCGGCTCCGGGCTGCGGTGAGTGCGAGCCCCCCGGCCCGCGGTGTTTTGCGCTCGGCTGGCAGCGGGTGGGGTGGGCAGCAGAGGCGGGGTGTGGGAGACAGGGTGCGGGCGGACCCCGCGACGGCTTGCCCCAAATCCCAGCCCCAAAATCCCAGGATTTTGGGGTGCGGGCACCCACGCGTGGGGGTGTGCTCGGGACTGGGGTGCACAGAGCTGCGGGAAGCCAGGCGCTGGGCTTGGCGCTGCCCGGAGTTCCTCTCCTTCCCCCGCTTTCCTTGTTTTAAACCTATCTATTCAACACCAACTTTGTAATCAGCAGCTGAGTTGGCTTTCCCGAGACAAGGGAAGACGCTCTGGCACCGCTCATTTTCATTTCTTTTTCAAAGGAGGCATTAAAATCGTGCTCCATTTCTTCGTCGTTAACGCTTGAACTGTCGAAGTAGTTCCCGAGTTGCCTGTGGTGATCGCAGCCCACGTAGCTGCTCCTGAAGGATGCCGGGTGCTGGCGGCGTGAGGCGAGGGGAGCTGTAGGGACGGCCAGGCACCTGGTGGGCAGGTGAGCCTTGGCGCTGGCCAACACCAGGTGTTCGTGAAGGCAGCTATTGAGGATCTGCCCACCCCAAGGGCTTGTTTTAAAGCCCCTCAGGTGGTGCTTGGTCTTTGACCAAAAAGATTTTATCACCCTAGATCCTGTTCTCTTCCATTTAAGCCTTTATTCAATCCTTTCGTATATTTCCAAAGCTACTGAGGTCATGGCTTATATCTCATGGTAGCAGTTGTGAAGTTGTTTAATTGCAACGTAAAAGTATTTTGTTTTATTTTCAGTTGTGCAATTTCACTGTTACAGCGAAAAGGTTTGTATATGTATACATCTTGCTGCGTGAATCACAGAATAAGAAAGATTTGAGTCAAGAATAAGAAAGATTGTCCATTTAAAAACTGTTCAATGCTGAATAAATGCGGTGAGGATATACCAACATATATGAGTTGGTGACTACTGTCAAGAAAATAAATGTTTTCCAAAAGCCTTTGCTCTTTACTAGAGAAACCTGGTGAGCAATCTGTACTGCTGTAGAAGTGAAATATTACATTTTTTACATTTTCTGTTGGCACTTAGGAGGAACAGATTTATTGCCTGAGCACGGGGTGTGTTGGGCGTCTACAGTTGCAAGCCCATTATTTACACGGGGATTCTGGCTCTTCGTCTTTCTCCTTCAGTGGTCTCCTCCTTCCTTTCACTAGGGTGATCCATTTGATCTTGATAATCTCTCTGACTTGCTTTGTTTAATCCATCTTGTCTTTTTTTTTCTTTCTTTCCACCCTCAGGATCAGTAGCCCATGAACTAGTTACATGTGTTTATCTGCCTATGAACAGTAGTTCTTCAGACACTATCTTGAAATTTGATATTTCTGAAGGCTTTCCAGGCAGATTTCAGTGCAAGCTGTGGACATCTTGATTTACCTGTGGGGTGGGTAGTACGTGAGACAAGTCATGTTGCAGGTGTCTTGTGACGGAAAGGCACTGCGTGTCCAGAGCATGAGGCTTTTGTGGCTGAAGCCCACATGTGGATGTAGGTGCACAAAGGATTGTGGAAGCAGGTGGGTGCTTGAGGAATGTGCTGTCCGGTAGCTTCTGCTGAGCACACAGACACAGCAGGATCCCCTGGATCTGGGGATCTGTATGCAATGGGGTATGGAGCAGAGCAGCTGAGTGACATTGAGACCAAATGTGCAAGTCTTGCGCTGTTGGATTTGGCAGGTCAGTGGTTAGCACAGCAAAGTATGGGAAACACTCTTTCCCCTGTAAAGAGATGCCCATTCTGTGCCCTCTCTGGACAGGATCTACAGCTCCTCTCTGCAGACAGGGTATGGTTCTGCTCATCAGCAGTTTCCTGGCACTGCATTCCTGGAGTGGAATACTATGAAACAAACTTTAATGTTTCTTGAGTCTAAGTTTAAAAAAAAAATCCATAGTATTAAGTAAATACTATTAAAGTTCTCATCTTTTATTATATTTGAAAAATAAATTAAGGGTCTAGGTTCCTCAGCATCTTGGCTTTTTTCTTCTGCTACCCTGTTAACTTCAGTGGAAGTGTGCTGATTTACACCAGGTTGAAATACTAAGTCTAAATACTTATTTTAGTCAATATGTCAAATATTAAGTGGTTCTGATTGTCCTAAACCTAGTAGCTCAATGACATGTCTTAAGTACAGATTTCCAGGATCCAAACTTTATAACGTATGCAGCCTTAGTTTTGAGTAGGTTGATTTTTTAATTCAGACATGACAGCTTATTTGAAATGTTTTTGGTGATTTTTGTTATCTATGTCTGTCGATATAAGCTGCTTTTCTCAGCATTGTTTTTTTTTTGTTGTTGTTGTTTGCTTTCTGGTTGTCCTTTTATGTGTGTAAAAGCTTGTACTGATTGTACTTTTTGCCCGGACATACTACTGCTTACTCCTTCATGGGGAATGGTTCTCTTTTGCTTTACTTTTCTTTTTTTTTTTTTTTTTTTTTAATTTTGCTTAAAGATATTTAGTGTCAGCATTAATAAATGCTGTTCTGAAGAAATACCAGCACCAAAGGACTTCATTTGATTCTGAGCTGTTTAGAGTTTCTCGCATAATCTATAAATGTTTGAAGGAATACAACAAGCTTGTCTAAAACCTATAAAACTATTTTCTAACTTCATAAATATTAATGGAATTTAATGCAACTGGGAATAGTACATTACTCATTGGTATAACGGGAAGTCTTTTAATTGCTTCTATATAAAGGAGAAATTATTTTTAGATCTGTTGTAGAAAATATATAAACTTCAGTCTATTTCTGAACAAACCAGGAAACAAATTCTGCGATCTGAAGGAAGAGGAATATTTTTGATTCAGACTTTGACATTAAAGTTTGTGTACTGTGCAGAGCTGTAGTCAGTTTATTTTTTGTGCATTTTTAATACTGCACTGCTCTCAGTTTTGTATGTGAGGGAGAAATTAGCAGTGTGTAGTATTTACTTGTCTTCACATACATGGATAGTTTTCTTTCTGCTTCTGTCAAGTGACACCTGTTCCATTTTTGTCTTATTTAATCATGTCTTCCCATTTTGCAGTTTTAGTTTATAACTGTAAAAGGGATATAATGGGGACGGTTGTTGTACAGCCTCTAAAGGCACTTTTGAAATTTACTTTTAGTAAGTTCAGCTTTCTGATGGCTTTTTGAGCTGCAGTTGCATTTCCATGCTGTGCTTGGATGCATCTTGTGGAATATATGTTGTAGTAGTTGTCCCCTATAGAAACTTCACTTGGAGTTGCAGTGTTAAGTGCTGTGAATGTAAGTGATGAGGGCGTCTTACTTTTTGAATGTTTTACATGTTCTAACTGGGCAGTAAGTGAGGCTTCACTGATAATGACATGAATCAGTCTTTCGGTTTGTAGGTATTCTTTTATTCACAAAAATTATTTTTGTGAATAAAAATTATTCTTTTCTTTTATTCACAAAAAAATGAGGCATCCTTTTTTTTTGTCTTATCCAAGTTCTCCTTTTGTTAAAATAGGAACTCATGGATGTTTTTTCATCCTTGTTCCTATTTGTATTAAGCCCCCCTTGATACTGTGCTCTTACTGGAAAATTAACGTTGGGAAATTCTGTTCTGACTCTACAAGTAGTTTCAAGAGTTGAAAAGTGCAGGAGAGACATACCTCCCAAACCTCTCCAACCTGACAATTATCAGGAGTTCGTGAACCAAAGCCTGAGAATTAGTTAGGGAGACTGCAAACATGATCTGAGGGGCTCTTTGTGATGAAGGAGGGATATACAGTAGGAAGACAGAGCAAATTTCTTGTTATGGTCCTGTACGAAACTGTGATTTAATATTTTCTGTTTTGGTTTGAAGAGAACAGGATCTTGGGAGTCAAGAGCTGTCACATCTGTGGAAGGAGGCTGTTGCATTAGGAACATCTTCCGAGATTTAAATCACTTGCATATTTTCTTATAGTCAGGAATCTGGCTTTTACTCTCATCAAAATGCTTAAGTTGATCATGAAACCAGAGTCACGTAAAATACAACTTGTTTTCAAGGGGAATGATGACAAGTAATGTTAGACAAGATCTGAAAAATATTTTTGTAAATTTGTGGTTTTTAGATCAAAAACTTGATTCATGTTTTTATTCTGAATTGCCCGAATCAGCAAGTCTGTGGGAAGTGATGCATAACTGGACAACATTGATTCATGTCCTACACATTTACTGCTCAGTCAGAAAGCCTGAAGCTTAATGTCAAATGTGTGGGTGAAGTAGTTAACCAGAGCAAAATAAATTGTTCTACTTATGTGGTGGTGAATAGGGGCATTATCTTCGGGAAAATCTGTTTGTGACTTACTGTACAATACTTGCGACTTGGGACTGAACCATGAATCCAAGACATTAGGACCCAAGCTCGAGGTCAAACATTCACTCTCATTTCTGTTCTCTAATCTGTTTTTTAGAAATGCTTTCAAAAAAAAAAAATTGCAAAAATCATATGAATATTGCTTTCTGGAAAAAATGTAGGAAGTTGTGAGTGTTTTCTAAGATTTCATTGTTTTTTTCATGTGATCAACTTATTAAAGATACATAACAAGTATGCATCTCAGAAATTTTGAGTGAATAAACATTATTTCCTTATCTGTAAAATGGGATCATAAGTTACTAAGAACTAGACAGCAATATGTGAATCTCCTTCTAGGACCACTGAGCCTTGAGTTTATGGCTCTTGACTTTGTATTTTACACCACTTTAAAGCATTCTGTGTATCTGATCCACTATGACCCTCAGTCTCCTCCTCTTCCTCCTTCTTTTTGCAAGCTAAGATTCATCTGGAGTAAGAACCTGTTTTCAGAAGGGGACACTTTCCCTGTGAGAAAAATAACTGTTTTTTACATGTGAGGCTGATAAGAATTACTAGAGTAAATGCATATTTTGTAATAACATTTATAAAATCTCTGCATAATACTTCTATGTGTATTATAATAACATGTATACATGTAAACCATACATAAATTTGCATTGCAGCTGCAGCGTTATGCAGTATGTGGGATCCTCTCTGGTTTAAAACCAGAAATCTTCATTAGAATGTTTCTACTGAATATCATGCTTGATCTCCAGTATTGGGAGAGAATAATCTGAAAGAAGGTTGAAAGTGGACATTATGGAAATGAGATTACTTTTCCAGATAAAGTTAGTTACTTGATTTTAATGAAATTTAGGGCAAATTAAGAAATATGCTCCTGATATTAATATGCTTCCGTTTTGCTTGTGTGTGTGACATAGAAAGTCATGGTCCTGAACCAGCAACAACAACCAGCAACCGCTGTTTTGTGTGGCACAGAACAAAGAAGTCAGTCCTTGCTGAAAGGTGGCTCACCAGCATTCGCTTTTAGCTCCTTTGGTGCTTGTGGTTGTTTTGGTACAGCTGACTTCCAGGATGGAATCCCAAACCCAGAGTGATGCCTCTGTTTTACTCGTGTGTATTCAAGCTGTTTCTATCAGAAGAGACAGAAGCAAAGGCTTATTCACCAGAAGTCAAATTTCCTAAGAGCATGCTCAGGAACCTATTCCGTTTCCTGGTTTCAATTACTTTTCATCCATACTCCCACTCATTCCATAAATATTTGTAGGTCTCAGCTTTCCCATCTGTAAACTGAGCATAGTGCTACTGAGCTTAATAATGTTTCTTAATGTTTGTGTTAATGTTTATTTTG
Organism: Aythya ferina; assembly: GCF_964211825.1. NCBI lineage: Eukaryota > Metazoa > Chordata > Aves > Anseriformes > Anatidae > Aythya > Aythya ferina. The sequence continues at coordinate 98,110,907 of NC_140298.1, read as the reverse complement.
GATTGAGCAAGGTCTTCTACAGAATAATGTTGCCATCTGGGGGGTATACTACTAGAAGGATGAAAACTGACTGGACAACGGGGTTTAGAGGTCATTTTTGTTGTACCCTCTTTGGGGACTGGTTACAATAGGAATGCACTAGTTGTCTGTTGTAGGATGTGTCTTTTTAGCATTATGCATGACTTGAAAGGCAACCAGCCCTTGCTTCAGGTGACACCAGACTGGGGGAAGAGGGGAGCAGCAGTGGATGTTCCTGAAAACAACAGGACCTGGGCAGGGGGGCGGGATGGGCTGACAGGAGCTGAGTGAAATTCAGCAAGGACAGGAGCAAGGTTGTGCACCTGGGAAGGAAAAGCTCCTGCAGGGGGAAGGATTCTTTTCACTCAGCACTTCTCAGACCAAACCTAGAGCATTGTGTCCGATTTTGAGTCCTCACCTCACCCTGCCCACTACAAGACGTGGATAAACAGGAGGGAGTCGGGCAGCAGGCCGCCATGATGGCTGCAGGCCGTAGCACTGCCCTGTCAGGAGAGGCTGAGGGAGGCTTCATGGGGGCCTCACGGCAGCCTGCACCCACCCACCAGCAGGTTATCAAGACACCTTCAGATGATGTACTGGGCAAGAATTCACTCTAGATGAAGAAATGTTGCCTAAAAAGAGGGGGAAGAGAATACTGATCTTCAGCTGTGTTCTTTGAGCGTCCCTGTAGATTGGTTCTTGTTCAGTGCTTGCTGCCTTGTTTTCTCTAGCTTTGAGCAGGATGTTGCTTGGTGTGGGAAAGGGTGGTAGAAAAAGAAATGAGGTGGCTTTCAGGCAAGTGGATTCCATATGTGCTCCAAAAATGTCAGATCTGTGGATCTGACCTTGTTTGCATTGTAGCTGGTAAGAAAACTTCCCCTGGCTTTAGCTGAGCCAGGCATTAGGCTTCCTATAAATAAATAAATACATACACACAAAAGAAATTTACCTTCCTCCTCCTGGATTATTTTCTCTTCTTGCTTCTCTGCACCCCCAAAAGAGGCTATCCATCAAATTTCAGGAAGATTTACTGAGTGGGAGTTCTGGAGTTATAGGCTGAATAGGCTGAAACTCAATTGGGCGTTACGCAGCTGTATTAAGTAGGTGACAAGGGCATAAAAGTATCTTGGACATTCACAGGCTTTATCTTCACAGTTTGGTTGTTTTGTTTTAATTCAATTTTTAGGCTTGCACGCTTCCCCAGAGAAGTTACTTTGCCGCTTGCCTACACTAAGCACTCTATGAATCACAGTCGATCAATCTTTGAAGTCAATCTCCTAGCTTCACCTTTTCTGTTTTGTATTAATTTTATTAATGCTCACTGGCTCATTCTTTCCGTACCATTAAGAATAAAGAATCTTGATGTCACTGAAGTTACAATGCACATTCCTTAAAGAAAATGTAATTTTCTTAGTGATAATAATAGAAGTCAATCATTACTTGTATCCTGATAGCCGAAAACTGGTGGTCTGTTGTTTATCCCACAGTTAGAGGAAATTATTGATGCACTGCCTCATCACGGAGACCTTCTACAAGAGGTAATCCCAGCAATATCACAAGAGGGGAAACTGAGTCACAGAGAGGAATACAACTTTCTTTTATAGCCTTTGGACAAGCACAAAGGTGCCTTTGTTTTCTTTGCTAAAATTGCTGTTGGCAGTGGAATCAGAACTTCAGTTTTCTGAATGTCAGGCGGCTCGTCTGTGTTATGGAGGTGTTGCTGCTCCTGAAATTCTAAGGGTTGTTGTGGGACATTGCAGACACATTGTGGAGACACATGCTGTCAATTTTGTTTCATAAGTTTCTGGTTTGAGTTCCATTCCAGATCTGACTGCTTTCACTGCGTATGATTTCTCTCCATTAGAAACATCACCCAAGAAAATCTGATTTTAATGTGGTGTTGTAAATATACATATATTTTCTTAAGCATCAATTTACCAAGTACATCATGATACCTGCATTTTGAAATCCTTTGTGTATTGCAGTGTATTAAGGTGGTAGGATTCTTTTTCTTCCAAAATACTTGTGTTTAACATGGCTATTGATTTTTAAAGATAGTCAAACTTACAAAGTTATTAGCTAAGCTTCTGGAATAAGAGCATGCTGCACTGCTACAAATTTTTTTAACGGCAGTAATTAGGCTGCTCTTAGGTTCAGAATTTTTCCTTTGTGTAGATCTGCTTGAATAGATAGTTTCAGTGGCTAACCATTCCAAGTGGAGAATTAAATTGGGAACTTAGAAAGTTAGAAAACTCCCTTTCCTCTTTCATTCTGTAAATATGAACATTACCTATTGTTCATAATGGTTTGGGAGAAGAGGACCAGGTGAGAATATGAGAAAGCAGAGAGAACTTTGGACAGGAAGGGTCGCCGGTCTTTGTGAAAGTGTGTACCTTGACCTTGTTCCCTGTATCTGCTGTATGTTGGCGCACGCAGAAAGAGATGAAATGCGCAGAAAGAGATGAAAAGGAGACAGTCAGTAGAGCACCACCATGGTCCACAGCACCCACTGCTACCTCTTAACCTGCAACCGAAGGAAAAAAGGTGAGGGGCACTGAGTCAGGTGAACTGTTCGGGCAGCTGTTCAGGAAATCTTAACTTCTGGGCTAGGTAACTTCAAGAGGTTCTTTCTATCCCTGTGTTTCTGTGATTTCAGTGAAGCCTGGAAGGAAGTGGTTTGAGTAATTGAGTAATTAGTGGTAATGCTGTGCCTAATAAATCAATTTTAAATGAAAAAAAAAAAAAACCACAAATAAAAGCTCTGCATTTTGGTACTTTGTCATACCTAATTTTTCAGGCCAATTGTTCAGCTACTCAGGTGCATAATTTTATGATGTGATAAGCACAATTATAGCTCATGCGTTTCACGTTTGTTATGCTATTTTTTCTATCTGCAATTTAAAAAAAAAACAAAACACTTTGGAACAAGTTTTTGGTATTCTGTGGTTTAAAAGGACAGAGTTGAGTTTCTTAAATGATTCTATGTTAAACTGAGTAACACCTACTCAACACCTATGATGTTGCATCTGGAATGTTCGGTTTGGGTCACCCAGTGTGAGAAAGACTGGCAAACTGGAGCTAGTCCAGTCAGGGCTGCTGCCATGGTTGGAGCATCATGCCAGTTCAGGAGAGGCTGCAGGAACAGAGTTTGTTTAGTTGTACGTGGAAAGGATAGAATCCTCTCAAGGCAGACAATCTACTCCCAAAAGAAGGGGTTGTTGTGAAGAAGATGGAGCCAGATTTCATTCAGAGGTGCACAGCAAGAGGATGAGAGCTGATGGCCACAAGCTGCTGCAAGGGAAATTCCAGTTGGATGTGATGGAGGAGTTCTTGCTGCCGTGTCTGGTGAAGTACAGGGGCAGATGGTGAAATCTCCACCTTTGGGGGCTTTCAAAATTTGCCTGAACAGGAAAGCAACCTGATCTAATTTTGAAGTTAGACCTGTCTTGAGAGTATGAGAGAACATTCACCGGTGCCTTCCAATTTAATTTGTTCTTTGATTTCTGTGATTATTCTTAAATAAATATCTACACAGTTTGAAACTTCTGTTGGCGGTAATAGTCACTGGAATCAATCGGGGAAAAAATACTGGAGCTTACAAGTGGCAAACAGATTGTGTACTCCTAGCCAAGTCAAATTGCCTGGCTTAATCTTGATCTAAATCCCTTTGGTTAGAGTTAGCTCCTCTGTCTCTCAGCAGAAGGGCAAAAAAGTTTTGTGTATGGTGGTGTTGGAAGGTGTTCTGTGAACACTGGCATGGTTATATCGGGCACAAAAATAAAATAATTGCCATTTTATGGAAGGTATTAGTGGAATTCACAGTACACAAGCTCACTTTCTGCTAGAATGTTTTTTCCATATCTAAAAAGTAGATAAAAATCTGTGGAACTTGAAAATGAATTAATGCAACATATAATGTAACCCATAAGGCAGAGCAAGTGTGTCTTTCTTCTTGTGAATAACTGCAGTGTTCGTATGAGAGAAAGCAGGTCAGTGGTTAGGACTCGATCACCGGGTCTGTGACCTTCCTCTACACAGTTCTTGGGTAATGTGAAGCATGTCAGTGAGCCAGATGAACACAGAAGGCAAATTGAAAGCTTCCACAGCTCCGTTCTGTATGCTAATTGTTAGGATTTGCTTTTGAGGAAGATGATTATTTTCGAAATCATTGCGAAAGTAAGTTCCATATGCATTTAAAAACTAACAACCTGTTTAAAAATAAAATAAAATGGGGGGCTTTTTAGCTCCCCTTCTAAAGATGCGTTTGGCAGAGGTGTTGAGACAAACTTCCCGAGGTTTACCATTTATTGCATGTTTCATATTTGAAAACCTATGTTCTGGTGATGATTCAATTTTAAAAGAAAAAAGAAAAATAGCTTTCTCTTCAAACTATTTTTTTCCCTTATTTTGCCTGTCAGTTTTGGTGTGGCAAAATGCATTCCAGGCATTTGTAAGTAGGAACACGCCTTTGAGCTCTACAGATACAACTGATAAGGAGAGAGGCTTTAGAGGGGACGCAGTATAGCGAAGGCGTGTCGTAGAGCATTTTGTGTGTTACAGACAGATGTGTGTGTGTATGAGCCCTTTCTGAGCCCTGGCTGTGAAGTTCCTTGATCTTGTCCAGGGTTCGACTACCTTCTGCGGTTGGATCCTATTTTGAGGCATTTCCTTTCATCCACTGCCAACTTCTCTGCAGGTGGCAAATGAGTTGACCTCCGCATCCTGATTCATTTAGCTGATTGTTTCTCTGCTGTTCCTGAATTTCGCCATCTCCTTCAACTTACCCTTTCCATACCTTGGCTGTAGAGGCTTTGTAAGGGCTTGAACTATTTCGCTCAGCAGTGGTGAGGTTGAAATGAAGTGGCTCAAAAAGAGTTTTTTAAGATAATCCTCTCCCCTCCTAAGGTAGAACTTAAGATTTCCAATTCCCAAATGGAGAAAGGGATGATTAAAACTTCTGAGCTTCCTGGAATTCCTTTTCTCCCATTAAGATTTTGAAGCAGAATACGTGCCACAAACAGACACTGAAATAAGATGTTTTAATAATCTGTTTGCAATTGTGACAGTGGGACCTGCAGAATATTAAACAGTTTGAAAACTTCATCTTTATTCAGCTGGTTTATTGAGATCATTACATGAACTGGCTCCAATACTGAGGACTATGTACATAAAAATTTGGACTAGATGTGTTCTGAAGCAAGAGGCCAAGCACATTTCCTCTCTTCCATAATGGAATTAGCTAATAGGTTTGAGCTTGGCCAAATTGAAAAAGGAGTGTCTGTATATCGGAAAATCGTGTTCATCTAAAAAACATTCTCCCTTTATTTTTGCAGGGTTTTTCAGTCTGCTGAAGGTGCAGTGGATACACTAGGATGGACACAGAAGAATTCCCTCCCCCACCTCCAGAAGGTAACACATAATTTTTATTTTGTTGGTAACTTTCCTAGTAACAATGTGGTTAAATTTTCAAAAGTATTTTTACCTCCCCAGTGCTCCCTCCCTGCATATCACTGTGGGGCTTGCTCCTGGAGGTATTTAACTATGCCTCCACTGAAACCTGTGTGCCTGCCATCCTCCCTGATTTATTCTTGGAGGTTGCTCACTGGTGTTGTAAGAGGAAGAAAAGGGGAGAGGATTGATCTTTACAGTCCAAATCTTAAAAAAAAAAACAAAAACAAAACCAAAAAAACATTTTCTAAGGTAGCTTAGGCTGGACCATATCATCACACCTTCACCTTGTTCTTCGTTGGCTATGAGTCCTCCAGCAAGTGCTGCCCTGTAGAGAACAAGCAAGCAAAGATATTTGGGTCAATGTCTTAAATGCCTGGACAGATTTGGAGTCAGAACTGGGAGGATGGAGGGGAGTGAGCTGTTCTCTGGTAGGGCACGTGCTGCTTCCACAGGGTGTGCTTAATCAGGACGATGTCTGCTGAGGGCTGTGGACGGAAGATCTTCTGATGCTGCAGTTCTCTAGCCCCATATCTTCAGTTCTGTGCTCAGCCAACACATGTCCCAGTGGGAAGCAGAGGGGAAGTGTGCGTGGCTAAACCTCTCTGTGGTCAGAGCACATGAACTTATGAAATATTATTGTGCGTGCAGGGCTGTTTCTGTAAAGTTAGCCCTTGGTGCTACTTGGCTGCTATGTACTGGCAGCCATATGGTTGCTAGGTCAGCCCAGGTTTCAGAGGGCACAGAGGCTGGATTTACAAAACACTGTATCATTGTCTTCTCCGCTTTTGCTTGCTCTAAAAGAATATTGCCTGTAGCTGTTCTTCCCCTTGTTTGATTTCCTGCAAAAACACACCTTTGAATGTCGTTTGGTATTAATATATTTTAAGTCTTGAAAGGATTTGGCTTTTAATAGTTGGGTGCTGGGAGACTTCTTAAGAGAAGTATCATATATGCTTGTCCTCATCTTGCTCTTCCCAAAGCATTAACTTATGGAGACATGGATTATGTAGACCTGTGGCTGAATCCATTGCAGCTGTTCTTATTTTGGTAACGTTGCTAATACAGTTCGTATAGATAGTGACTTTCTGTAGTCTTCCCATGAATTTCTGCTCTGTCTGTCATATTGACATTGGACTTGTGTGTTCAGTGAGCAATAAGATGTATATAAATTCATATGGTAGTGTATATTATAAAGTATGTGCTAGCACATGTATATTAATAATACACGTATAGGTCACTTTAAATAAAATGTCCTATAAGTGTATTATTGTTTATTCACAGACTAACTCATACCATAGCTACATAAACCTTTTTCAGTATGAAAGAGAGTTTATCTTGGTTCTCTTCAGTCATAACTCTTTAGGAATTTTGGAATAAACATCCTAGGTCAAAATTGCTTTCCCACTAGCTTGGACGCTGCCACAGGCAGAGGTCTGTTACTAGATACTACCTAGGAAACTGGGAATGTGAGAGAAGCAGAGAATTGTGAAATCAGCTTTTAATGGGTTCACTTTTTGAACAAAGTTGTTGACAGTTTTATTTATGCTCCAAGATACCACTGAGGTTATTGCTGGCAAAATGCTTTTCCTGTCCTTGTCCTAACCCATTGTGGTCAGGACTCTGAATTTAACTCTGTTTTGTTTAGTGACAGTTTCTGTGAAATTGTCTTTTATCAGATAATCCATCTCAAAAGAAATGTAGTGCTGTGGAGAAGGAGTCATCCATAAGGAATCAATATTTCCACTTGAGGAGGAGCTGCCATTGTTCGAAGACTTCTAATAATTGTGGCAACAGCCCGAACTTCGTACAGCTTGTCAGTACTTGGGGCACTGACAAAAATTCAGGGCCACATAGTTCAATAGGATTCCAGAATTCAGCTGCAAAGCTCTTCATGCCATATGGAACTATGTATACCATACTTATTTTCAGACCTGTTTCTCCTTAATATGCTGGCATTAGACTTGTTAACATAAATTGAGATTCTGCTCAAGGTACTGTTCTGCCTCATCTTGTGTCAGTGGATTCTTTCCCTGTCATTTGAAAAAGTTTTGTCCAAAGTTATCAGAATTATAATATTTTTTTAATTTTACCAATGCAATTTCTTTTTAAAAGCATATTTATAAAGGGTATCTCAGTGAATGTAAATTTTAATTACACTAAAATACACTTTAATTCACTTCCTAGGTAGTTCTTATTTTGCAGTTGGGTAGCAGGTGGAAATTTTAGGGCCAAGTACAACTGCAAATTCACATACCTGGATTAAAAGACGAAAAGGTATAGAACTGCTTTATAATGGTTGAGGTTTTTTTTCTTGGTGTGCATATACTCTGCCAGACCCATAGGGTCTATTCAGAAGTGCTAAGCAGAATGTGGGCAGATGGGTGATTACTGTGGTTTGCAGTGAGGATGAAGTTCCCATGGTGTGCTGCATCCAGGACCCTCTGCAACATACTACATATCTTTTTAGCTGTTGCGTAACTAAAGTCCTGAACTGTGGTGACAAATCAAATAGCAAACTATTTTGTCATAAGTTGAAAGTGATGTGGATTCTTTTCTAACTTACAGTGTATACCCTGTACTATAAATCTCATTTTTGTACTTACTTAATAGGTTTCCTGTGTCTTTGGGCAAGGAACTTCTACAAACTTATTTGTATCAGTCCTTATGTATAAAAAGGGGTAAAATAATGGTAAGCCTTCATCTTTGCAATAGGGATATTGTAAGAATATATGTGAAAGCTATGCAATTAAATTCATATTAAATAACGTCTTCTCTTTAGCAATAATCATCTGAATCTCTACCTTGTTTGAGAAATGTGAGTTCAGGTGCAGTTAAGGTCAGTAATAGGGCAGCTTCTTCCACTTCTCGAAAGGAAAAACCTACATATGATAGGAAAATATGACCACAAAAAAAAAGGAATTTAACCTTTATTTATTTCATTTATTATCCTTATGCAACATAGCTGCTTATAGCTGTTTGGACATTCCATTCATGCATGGTTAATTAGGCAATGACAAGTTTGTGCTAGTTAATTCCTTTACCCCAGAGCAAATCCAAGTACTGAAGAACTTCAGTAAAAAAAAATAAAAATTAAAAAAAATAAAAAAAGTCTTACATGCCTGTATGTTCCTTCCTCCAGAATGTTTTTAAAAAGTAATTCTTCTAGCAGTGATTAAAAACTGCCTGCTATTTTTCTTTGTACATATTCTGAATGAATGTATGTGTTAGTAGCCACAGTGCTGCTGGAGGAGAGTCAATGCAAAGGCTTCCTTGGCTAAGAGAATAACCTGGAAGCTGCTTCAAAATTGGCACTTGAGATGACAGTACTAGCTTGGGTTCACTTCGTCAACGTGTATATGCATAGGAATTTCCCTGGCTATTTTGTGAAATAAAATAGAAATCATTTTCTTCTTTAAAATCTGAACAAAAACAGATTTTATCCTGGCTGTAAGTTACAAGAATGTTTTTAATTGATTGCTGCATTGGTGTGGAGTTAACCAAACCTGTCCCTACAGCAAGGACATGCAAAGTGAAAGCCTTTTTCCTTAAGTGTTTGGGTCTTTATCAGGCCTGTTTTACAAGGGAAGGCATCTCTGTCAGTCCCAGGGGATGGACACCTGAGAAGCTTCTTGCCTAAGGGAAGTGGGGCAGGGTAGGGACTCTGTGTCTGACAGGCTCCTGGTTTTGCACTTCATTCTCTGAATGTGTCCCTTTTTCTCTGTTCCCGTATTCTTCACATTCATGTGACATGGTCTCATGTGATTTCTGTGAAAATTATTAGAAACATTGGGTTTACTTCCTGAGTATGCTTGTCAACAATTCATCCCAGTTACCCTAAACTAAGTTGCCTTTTACAACATTTTTAAGACCTATGCTCTGTTCTGTAATTAATTGAGTCTTTCAAGGTAGGTTTATGTGTAGTGAGGAGGCTTGGAGCATGGCTCCATTGTAGTACAGTTCTGGAGTCAGGAGCAGATGGTATGTTTTGCTATGTATTTAGAGGAAATGAAAATTATTTATGTTAAAATGAAATAGTAGAATTTCAGTATTCAATACAAGAACATCATGGGAATGAATTTGTTAGAATCACAGAAATGGTTTGGGTTGGAAGGGACCTTAACGATAACCTAGTTCCAACCCTCCTGCCATGGGCAGGGACACTTCCCACCAGACCAGGTTGCCCAAAGCCCCATCCAGCCTGGCCTTGAGCACCTTCAGGGATGGGGCATCCACAGCTCCTCTGGGCAACCTGTGCCAGTGCCTCACCACCCTCTGAGTAAAGAATTTCTCCTTTATATCTAATCTAAATTTACCATCTTTTAGTTTAAAGCCATTACTCCTTGTCCTATCACAACACCCCCTGACAAAGAGTCCCTCCCCAGCTTTCCTGTAGTCCCCTTTACTGAAAGGCCACTGTAAGGTCTCCTTGGAGTCTTCTCTTCTCCGGGCTGAACAACCCTAACTCCCTCAAACCTGTCTTTGTAAGAGAGGTGCTCCAGCCCTTTGCACATTTTTGTGACCCTTCTCTGGACTTATTCTAATACATCCATGTCCTTCTTGTGCTGTGGGCCCCAGAGCTGAACGCAGCACTCCAGGTGGGGTCTCATGAGAGCAGAGCAGAGGGGGAGAATCACCTCCCTCACCCTGCTGGCCACGCTGCTTTTGATACAGCCCAGGATATGGTTGGCCCTCTGGGCAGCAAGCACACATTGCTGGCTCACGGTGAGCTGCTTGTCAACCAACACCCCCAGGTCCGTCTCAGGGCTGCTCTCAATCCGTTCTCTGCCCAGCCTATATTTGTGCTTAGGATTGCTTTGGCCCAGGTGCAGGACCTTGCATTTGGCCTTGCTGAAACTCATGAGGTTCAACACCCACTGAGAGGCCCACCTCTCAGGCCTGCCCAGGTCCCTCTGGATGGCATCCCCTCCCTCCAGGGTGTCAACTGCATCGCACAGTTGTTACTGATCTCCTCCTGGACATTGAGCCGTTGACCACCACTCTTTGGGTGTGACCGTCCAGCCAATTCCTCACACACCGAGTGGTCCACCCATCAAATCCATGTCTCTCCAATTTAGAGACAAGGATATCACGGGGGACAGTGTCAGATGTTTTGTACAAGTCCAGGTAGGTAATGCCAGTTGCTTTTCTGCTATCCACCAATGCTATAAACTCAGCGTAGAAGGCCACCAGATTTGTCAGGCAGAACATGGCCCTTAATGAAGTTGTGTTGGCTGTCACCAACCAACTCCTTATTCTCCGTGTGCAAATTTCCATGTGCAAAATTCAACTGTGTAGTTGAATGCCAAACACTCTGTACCTGAGAGACAATCATCCGTCACTCTACTTCATTTGGGAAACACGAGGTGCTGTTAAAGCTGCCTGTGTGTTTTCTCACCTCTTTTACTGACTTGCACCGCTGTCTCCAATGCTTTGAGTAAAGCCAGGTGAGAAATTTTGTTCTGTTCTGCCGAAGATTGTGGATTTAAATGTGCTTCAGTGGGTTGAAACAGAGACATTTCCATGTGTTTTTTAAGCTGAAAAAAAATAAATATATGTTTTCACAACCGGTGTCTAGGAGATTTTATACAACTTTATATGTAAATGATCAGCTCTCTAGGGCTGCAAGTGGGATATTTCTTTATTCCCATTACGGCAAGATATAAAGCGAGGAGGCCAAGGGCTTAAATCTGGATATCCTGTATGTGACCAAGTGCTGTGATTGTGTCTTCCTGCTTTTTTTGTTTGTTTGTTTGTTTTCCTGCCAGTGCTGGAACAGTAAAGTAGTCGTCATTCCTCTGTCCCTGACAAGGAAGTCTGCCTTGAATCTCAGTGCGCTCTCCAGTAAGACAAAAGTAGGAATAACTGTACTTTCATGAAAGGTCCCATTGAGGTGACTGCATATTCCAAGAAAAAAAATAATCAGAAGAACCCTTGGTTAGGGATTAAGGAGCAGCTGAGTAGTTGCAATGTTGTACTGAAGAGATAACTGTATTTCTCTGCTAGGGGAACTTTTTATTCCATGAAATATGTATTTATGTATTTATATAAAAATAATTTAGATGATTCAGTTAACTTTTGTCCTGTTTAGTGAAGGATCTCATAGTTTATTTAGGTTTTAGCTGTTGTAACAAGCTGATTTTGTGACTGACACAGAAATCAGAGGCAGTTAAACAGGGGCTTTTGTCAAGAAAATCACTAGTCTATTTTATGGTTTAGTTTATGGAAGCAAAGAACAGTGGGGAAAATGTGCTTGTGTTTCAGGCTAAAGTAGGACAAAAAGATGTTACTTAGCATGATTGGGGGATTGAAATAAGAACATTGTTTAAATTAAACTGCAGCTATAAAGGGAGTTGGTCTTAGGCTAAATGGCATTGTTTGTTAGATATCTATTTTCAGCATGCAGACAGTTACAAATGATGGTAAAGGGGGAGCCAAGATTTCAGGAGAATGAGAACAGAATATGAATTGTAGTTATGAATGGTCCCTTGTTTCTGAAGCCAGCAATAGCTTGCTGGTGTCTGACATCCCATTTGTAATAGAACAATTTATTTGTTTCTAAAGATCACGTTGCTCTCAGTAAATAAAGGAAAATGCACTGGTTAAGGTAAGGATCAATTATTTCGTGTGACAATTAAGACAAGCTGTGTAACAAAGAGTAACAAGAATATTTCCATTGCAGAAATGCAGTTACAGTGTCACACGTCCCTCCTAATCATGTGTTTTTCTTCAAGCCAAACATATTTGAGAGTTGGGGAAAAAATGAAGAGAAATAGATTAATTAAACTTATTTCTGTTTTTATTATCTACAAAGAAAACAAAATTTAAGATTTAATTATATTTTCTTTTCTTAGAAGTAATGCTGTAATTTTTTTTTGTTGGATGTTTATAATTTGTTAGATGAAATGTGATTCACTGTCATGGAACTGAGAGGTTAACTTTATCATTTTGATCATATTTAATGCTTTATTTCTGAATAATAACTTTTAGGGTGTATTTTTTTTCTTATTCATTCAGCTGCTTTGTAATATGACTTCACATCTGGATTTAACTTGCTCAGCTATGTGTAGGGAGAAGGTCCAGATATACTGATTGAAAAGGACAGTTGATGAAGAGATAAGGGGATTCTAGGGATGCCAACACAACAATTTTTTTATTTTTTTATTTTTTTCTGGGGTAATTAATATTCTTTCTGAAGAAAGAATATGAAGATGAAGAAGCAAACTTTAAAGGAATTAGGGGTATCTTGCAAGGAATATTTATGGAAGCTAAGTTCCAAAATTTTAATTTCCAACAATGAGTCAGCACACAAATAAAGTTATGAATATTTTTTTTTCTTCTTTGCCTCTTTTTGCCATTTTGGGATTTGTATCCAGTGCTAACTGGCCAGGATAAATTGCTGCCAAATAACTGAGGGATTTTTGTTTGGCTTGGTTTAGTTCCATGTCACAGATCCCAGTAAATACTCACTAACCATGCCTTAGACTGCTGCAATGACTCCAACTGTAGAGTTTACGTAGAGAGATTAGTTTTTTTATACATTGTTAGAATTCTTTTATCTTGTGTATGAGAGCCAGCAAAAACTTGTTTGCATTATGGTATGTTAGATAGAGTGTCTGAATTATTGAATGAAACATTTATTAGGTGCTGCTTGCTTTCTCTGCAGAGAGGAACTGAAGCTACGCCTAGAAAATGCACTTCATGAATATTTTTGGGAAAAAGCCCTACAACCCTCCGTATAGTTTCTCCTTTCTCACTGAAGGAAATGAGACCTTGTCATGGTTTTGTGAAATCCAGAAGATGATTTAGGCAGTTAAAGAAGGGTCTTTGCAGGAATACATCCTGTTGTTAAACAGTCCGTTGTTGCTCAGTAACTGATTAGGTGAAAGCATGAAAGTTCCTGAAAAATCTTCTTAAGCTCGCACAGGTTTTGCCAGGAACTGAAAGAAGGATCTTTGCGTTGCTGGGCCATGGAGATGCACATGCTGAGAAGTGGCTTTCACTGAGTGTGTGTGGCTGTTGCAGTGGGAGACAAAGGGAAATCCAGATGCTGACACTTGAAGTTGTCCCGGGAGTGGTGAATTGGTTTAGTGAAAGTGTCCAGGGGGTCTTTGTGGTCTCTGGTATTGCAGAGTACAGTGGAAGTAAAATTAACATTGGCTGTGAGTGCTCTTGCATATCTGATTATCTGTTTCAGTGACCCTCTCATGTTTGCATATGAGGAATGTTTGCCAGCTGAGTGCTTAAGATGACTCGTCATGTTGGAAGGAATCCCTTTGTGATTTCCCAAGTGGACTGGCTACAGCAATGAAGCACGAGGTTTGGTTATGTCAGCTGTCTATGGCCGGTTCTGGAGCCAATGCAGAGCTTTCTTTCCCTTCCATAGCTGATGAAATGAGGTGATGAGAAGGACTCTGATGCCAATGGAGTGTAAGATCCCAGGGAAACACCACCATTGCCCAGCTCAAGCCTATATATATACTGAGGTGATGGAGTTTCTGGTGAAAGCTTTGTTAAAAGGATATTGTGAAACAGAATTTTGGAGAGCTTGGTTAGTGAATCTGGATGGTAAGAATTGCTGTTTTTTCATGAGTTTGCTTGAAGTCCACAGATGTACTTTGAATTACAGCAGAACCTTCGTATGTTAGGACAAAGAAGAGCTCCAAAGACACAGTGAAACAATACTTGGTGGGAATGCTATAAAACTCGAGCTTGGCAGGCTGTAGCAATCACCCATGCCCACCTCAGTGAGCTGTGGTAGCCAGGATTTGTGAGCAGCTATACTCCTGCTGACTGTGCCTAGGGGAGTTCCCCCACTGAGCCTGTAAACCAAAGCCAGAGATCAGATGATTCATACCCATGGTAGCCTGAAATAAAGTTTGAAATCAGGCAGGCAATACTGCTGATCCTTATTGTTAACGTAACAAGGTGGAAAAGAGCTTAAAAACAGGGGATTGAAACCCTGCATTAATGTTAACTACTTCTTCCCCATTAGTTTCTGGGATAATGAATTTATCATACTTTAGCGTGTGTATTAAAGTTCGTTTACATTTCAGTTTATCTTTTAGTGCTCTGTAATCTGAGGAAAGAAAGAACAACAGAAATTAGGTGAGAAGCCAGCTAAAACCCAACATATTTCCAGTGCTTTTCCTAAGTTTACAACACAAAACCATTCTGTACTAGCATATACATTTTTCTGTAGTACCAGATGATAGTCTCTGTTAAAAGATGCGTCTCTAAAGTCTTTCCTTGTTTAGAGTAAATTGAGAAGATAAAGGTTGCCTGCACTGCTTTGAGAGCAGTGTTAGGTAGAATTATCTTTGGGGAAAAGTAACCTATTGCAGTGTGTCCAAAAAGACAAATCAATCTCCAAAGCAGCATGCAGCTTCTGGACCTCACCTCGGCCATTACCACTGAAGGAAGGAGGCTAAGCGTGTGAACACTTCCAAGGAAGGTCAAGGTTTTTAGGTGTTAAAAGCTCTGCTTTTGGGAGTGGCTGCAAATGTTTCCGTTTTGACATTGCTGGATAAATGGTTGTTGAGCCCTGGCCTAATGATCCAGAGTACAGATTTCCTTTTGCCTACATCACGTGAAGGCATGGTGCTGACAGAGTAGGAGAAAGAAATGTAATCCAAAGTTGAAGGCAAACCCCTTGCTACTTCATATCCAAAATGTGTCAGGCTGGTGGACGGATGTTGCTAAACACAGTCCAAGACCTAAAGTACTTCGGCTTTTGCTTTGTGTGGGTTCTAGCTCTTTTTTGTATGATATACAGTTTATGTACCTGAACTGTGTGTTTTCTTTCTGTGGAAGTAGGATCTCTCATGGTCTACGTGCTTTTGACCCCTAGAATAAGTGACACTTCCTGCCTTGTGGGACTCCCAAGTCATTTCAGTTCAAACTATTATCAGATGATGCAGCAGCTTCTGACTGCTAATTAGAATTAAACAGGCTGTAGTAGAGAAAGGCATATTCCTTAAACAATTAAACAAGAACTGCTTCAGTTTAAAAACAATCATTTGGAAAACTATATATAATAGATGAAAAAGTAGAGAAGTAAAGGACAAGCCAGATTGTGCTTTCTTGTGGAGATATTATTAAAAAAATGGTAATTTTCCCACAAATATATCAACTGTGTGGTCAAAAAGTTTTCCTAGAAAATCCTCATTTGTCTTTCTTTCTTCACATGACGCTTGCATCCTGTGGTTAGCCAACATGCTCCTTCTCTCCTCTTCCAGAGCTGGATGCTTCATTTTTCCCAGTGACTTGTCCTTCTGCTGTTTGATTTCCATTTTATGAACGCTCACTGTTTTTTTCCATGTACGGGCTGTGCTTTTGGCAGTATGTTGCAGGGCGAGTTCAGCAATTCCTATAAACGACAGCGTTGGCTGTGCTCAGCTACACGTATCACTAGCAACAGCCATGTCATGCTGTATGTGTAGTTTCTCTGTTTTGATGTCTCTTCCTCGTGTTAGATGAGGTGGCGTTTACATGGATTCAGTCCAGTGACCACAGCAGTGTGATGTGGTGGAACCCTGATGACACCAAACTTGGAGGAGTTGTGGACTTTGCTGATGACACCAAACTTGGAGGAGTTGTGGACTCAAATGAGGGCGTAAAGGCCTTACAGAGGGATCTGGACAGGTTGGAGAGCTGGGCGATCACCAACCACATGAGGTTCAATAAGAGCAAGTGCCGGGTCCTGCACCTGGGACGGGGAAACCCTGGCTGCACGTACAGACTGGGCGATGAGACGCTGGAGAGCAGCCTAGAAGAGAGGGATCTGGGGGTCGTGGTAGACAGCAAGTTGAATATGAGCCAGCAATGTGCCCTGGCATCCAGGAGGGCCAATCGTGTCCTGGGGTGCATCAAGCACGGCATCGCTAGTAGGTCAAGGGAGGTGATTGTCCCGCTCTACTCTGCGCTGGTGCGGCCTCACCTCGAGTACTGTGTGCAGTTCTGGGCACCACAGTATAAAAAGGACATGAAACTGTTGGAAAGTGTCCAGAGGAGGGCTACGAAGATGGTGAAAGGCCTGGAGGGGAAGACGTATGAGGAACGGCTGAGGTCACTGGGCCTGTTCAGCCTGGAGAAGAGGAGGCTGAGGGGAGACCTCATCACAGTCTACAACTTCCTCGTAAGGGGGTGTCGAGAGGCAGGAGACCTTTTCTCCATTAACACTAGTGACAGGACCCGCGGGAACGGGGTTAAGCTGAGGCAGGGGAAATTTAGGCTGGACGTCAGGAGGGGGTTCTTCACAGAGAGGGTGGTTGCACACTGGAACAGGCTCCCCAGGGAAGTGGTCACTGCACCGAGCCTGTCTGAATTTAAGAAGAGATTGGACTGTGAACTTAGGCACATGGTCTGAACTTTTGGGTAGACCTGTGCGGTGTCAAGAGTTGGACTTGATGATCCTTAAGGGTCCCTTCCAACTCAGGATATTCTATGATAACCCCTTCAGTACCAATGGAAAGTCAATAGCCTTTAATACTGATGTGTTTTAAGTGTAGACAGGGATCTATCATGCATTCATGCAGATTTCAAAATAATACCCATTCATACTGTCCTAGCAGCCTCTCATTTTAAAGACTTGCCTCTCTGTACATCAGTGACGTTTCTTGGTGAAATATTAATGGCGGAACCTACACATACACTTCTGAGGTGGAAAAGATGGTTTCTTCCAGGGACCAGCATTTGGCCTCTGGTAGTGGCACTCAATACCAGTGATCGTCAGTGTGCAGAGTATGAAGGCAGTTAAACAGCCACGAAATGCTGGTTTCATGTAGCAGCCTTTGTAAATCACAGCACTGTAGGGGTTGGAAGGGACCTCCAGAGATCATCGGGTCCAACTGCCCTGCCAAAGCAGATTCCCTAGAGCAGGTTGCCCAGGTAGGCATCCAGACGGGCCTTGAGTATCTCCAGAGAAAGGGACTCCACAACCTCTCTGGGCAGCCTGTCCCAGTGATCCGTCACCCTCACCATGGAGAAGTTCTTTCTCATATTGGTGCAGAACTTCCTGTGCTCCATTTTGTGGCCATTGCCCCTTGTCCTGTCAAAACATAAGTATAGCCAGCGTTGAAGTGCATCCTGTGGAGTCAGGGAGAACAGGTCTGTTCATGTTGCTGCTGGTACTCTCTGGGCAGCCTAGTTCATACCTAAGGTTTTTGTTTTAACCTCTTTGGTTTTTGCAACTCTTAATTTTTAGCTAACTTCAAGCTTAATTTTTAGCATTGTGAGCCATCTGTGTAAATCTTTCCGAACATCTGCTGCTGTTGGTAGCAGCCTCTTTCTTAAGCTTGAACAGGCAGATTCATCGTTCTTCTGACTTGAGGTTGAAGTTTGCTTTTTATCCAGAAGAGTAGTTTCTGTTGTACATTCTTGTCAATGTAATTAGTATGTAATTTGTATGTTTATGAAATACTGAAGAGAGGTTTTTACTTATTTCTTTGTTGTTTATTTGAAGGGAGAGCCTGTTAATTTGTGTGGTTTTGCTTTTGTTTCCACCACTGGAAACGCTCCTTGTTCTGAATATGTGCTGTTTGTTTTGTTTTGTTTGTTTTTCGTGACTGTTTCCCGTAGAGACCTTTAATGCTCACGTTGTGGTCATGCTTTGGATGTGTGTGAGCTTTGAGTAATTAGCAACGCTTTTATGCCACGGGGACCTGGGTTTCCTGTAACACCAGCTTAGCCCAACTGCATGTGAGTGGGGAATGAAAGCCTCTGGCTCCCATCTGCTTTCCAGGGAAGTAAACTGAGTTCACGTGTTTTTGGGTTTTGGGTTAGACTTTTTTTCTCCTTTCCAGCAAAGGAGACGCTTTCCACCTGTGTGACTGTACAAGGAGCTAATTTGTGGGTATTAGTGGTGTGCTGGAAAAGCGTAAGAAGCACAGCTGAGGCACCTGTTTGTGGAGGGCCTTTCTCCTCAACTGCCATCATGTCTGACCCCATGCCGTGGCATGGAGGGTGCTCAGCTGTCGTGATGACATCTTGTTGTGGTGACACATTGTGGTGGCATCTTGGCAGGAACCAGGACAGGCCTCAGGGCTCCTCCTGCCAGTGCTGTGGAGGAGATAGGGCCCGGAGGCTACACACAGGGAGAGGAGGAGGCCATGCACCGCCGTCCTTTCCACAGGTGTAGGACTGAGGGAGAGCATCTGAGTTTGCTGAGTCCTGACGTGATGAGGTAGCTCCTGGATGTTTGTTCCTGGATGTTTGTGTCTTGTTGAAGATGTCTTGAGCAAAAATGCTCCATTACAGTATCTCTGCAGCCTGGCTTCATCCTTTAAAGCCGTGATCAGCAGTTGGAGGTCACTGAGCAGTGTGGAGGTTGGTGCTCGAGAACATTCTGGAAAAAGAGTTGCAGATATGCACACCCAGAAGGGCATACTTATGGAAATGGTCAGTTAGTGGCCTTGAAGTGCCAGTAAATGGTGGTTCCTGAAAGCCAGCTGTCCTCTTCTGCCCTTTGGTTCGTTTAAGTACTGATACAGTACCTCAGAGGCTGTCATTGCTTCTGCTTGCTCTTAGCACAGCATGCTCCAGGGGATCTTGAATGGGCATTAGAAATTCCAAGCATGAAAGTTACTTGAATAATTTAAAAAGTTGTGCTTTTTTATTTTTTCATTGTGGAAACAGTTTATAATGGCTTGACTGCCTATTATTTTTAAAGGAGCTGTTGCAGTGGTGTCTCCTGTATGAGTCCTTGTTTCTTCTGCTGGTGCCAGACCTCCTTAACCACAGAAGTGCTGTCTCCCTCTCACCCAGAACTCCAGCCTCACCAGTCACCTTACTTGTCCCCATCCTTCCCTATCCAGCTATTTAGCAAGGCACATGTGAGCCAGCTGGCTTTCTTCTTCACCTTTCTTCCTGCATAGGTGCTCGGGGACAAAAGCAGGAGAGAGGCACTCAGGCCAAGTACCACAGCGAAAGAATGTTCAAGTGCAGTTCTCTCTCCTGGTACTGAAGAAGTCCCTGTCTCAAGTGGGAGATGTGAGCAGCTAGAAAATATTTTGTTGCTTTCTAGCTGTAGTAATGCAATCTAATCAGCACTGAAAAGCTGTGAGGATTAATCGAGTGGTGACCGAATCTTTTAACAGCCTTTTAAAAGTTTCAGCTGAACATGAATCAACGGCAGTTTTTCAAAGGTTTGCAAGTTGGCCAAATTGGAAAATTTTTGCAGTAGCAATTAAGCTTCTTCCTTGTAATTCCTATCATTTCTCAGGACAGACAAGTATCAAGTGAATTACAAAATTTCACCTGAAATATAAACTGAACAGCTCTAGCGCCCATTCATTTTGAAGTGTGGTCAGCATGATGTATCGGGGCCCAAATTGTTAGTTTTACAAAAGTAATAATAATTTTAAAAACAGTTATTTACTGTTATGATACTCTAAAAAGAAACAGAGCTCACAGCTCTACCTTTGTTAAGGAGAGATTATATTCATAATTATGTGCATTTTTTCTCTTTCTACAGCTGTAATAGTAGATCTGTCTTGAGGCTGGCTTTGAAAGAGACAGAAAAATAAGTATCTACTTTCATCTATTCCTGCTTATATACTTAGCCACATGGGAAGTGGGTATTCCAGAAACATTACAGTTTCTGGAATTGTTTTCAGGTTGGGGGAGAGTAATTCTTTTTCCTTCTGGAGTCAGGATTTTTATCCTGGAATCAAGATTTTTTTAATATATATTCCAGTAGAAAGTTACATTTTGAGGCTTTCCTTTATTTTCATGAAGATATTTTTACTTCTATTTATTTCAGTTACTTTAATGAAGAGCACTTTCCTGGTTAGAATACAGCAGAGCACTAAAATCCAGACAGTTCCATTCCTTGTTTCTGTGTGGTGTCTGGTATACTTACATAAGGAACTGGGCAGACTCTAACTACCGAGAAATAAGGGTTTGAAATAGCAAACATATCTTTCACTTTAAAAGAGAGCTGAGGAGAACATCTCTGGAATGCATCAAGGTTAAATAATAAATACTTGAATTGTTATCCCTGGCTGTTTGCTTTAATTTGTAAAAATTAAAATAAATGTAAAATGTAAAAGCTTTGCTTTTACATTTTGTAATATCTAAATGTATTTAAGCTAGTAAATGATTTTAGTAAAAACTTTTTCCTATTTCAGGATACTCAAGAATTTGTAGCAAGTTACAGTATTCATGGAGTTCAGTTTGAAGGAAGACGGCAGGTCTGTGTTGTCCTAAACATCTAGTGACAATCCAAATTACATGAGTGGAAAAGAGAAATGTTTTCAGATTGCACATCAGAATAAGAACAAGCAGCTCCTTCCAGTTTGCTTTAGTTTCAACTGCATTAATATTTTTTCACTAAATGATATTTTCCATCTGAAACAATGTCTACTTCTTTTGGTCAGTGTAGTTGATGATAAATATTTCAGTCACTTTTATCATATCCTTAAGAAAAAAAAAAAAAAAAGAGAGAATTTGGCATTCAGTGAATATATGACAGAGATCACAGACATTCCAGAGGCAAAATTGAGGAGAAAAAAAAAAGTGCATTGGAAGAAAACTGCTTGCTAAAGGGAAAAAGGGAAAGGATTTTTCCCTTCTGGCAGCATGGATATCTACTATGTCCTGCAGTCTTTGGGCCGTTCTTTGTTGTGGAGTTTTTCAAATATAGTAGATGCATTTTCTCTTTTCGTTCCATAGTTCTTTGCTAACCTTTATTTAAAAACAAAACAAAAAAACTACAGCAGATTGCAATGACTACGTTCCTGATTATGCAGAAGCCTTCTTTCAGTCTGCAAAGGCACTGTTAAAACCTTAAAACAGGCATGTTCAAATGCAAGTATTTTTGATGGTGGTGTGTCTTCTTATGTCCAGGGCTTCCAGAGTTACTGTCACAGTGTCCCAGACTGCTGAATTGTTCCTGCTTAGGGTTCTGATCATTTCTTCATTTATCTTTGTTTTCTGTGAAAAAAACTCAACTGACTTCTTTAGGATCATCTCTGATTTATGTGATTGCAAGGAAAGTCAGTTTTACTTTTTTTTCCACTTTCTCCTTTGTTTGCACTGTATTCAAAGTGTGTTTGCTTCACATGCATTCAAAGGGTAAGTGCTGATCTATTTTGTTTTAATTATGTATTATCTCTAAAAGAAAATTATTAGTGAAGCTTCACTAGCCTCATCTCAGCTTTAAAATTAATGCCACTCTATTTATCTAACTATTTATCTGTGCTATTAAACTATAAATAGTTTAAGGAAAATGAATGGGAAAGCAGATGGTGCCAAGAATGTTTCACAATTGGTAGAACAAAATAAAATTGTTTAAATTTGCTTATGCCCCAGCAGGTCTCTGTAAACATAGCCTAAGTTAGCTTGTTTTTGAAGTCAGCTTAAGAAAAAATAATTTCCCTGAATAACATACCACAGAAAAGTCATAAATTCATGTGCTGTGCTAACGATTATGAGAGTATTTATTCCTTCTTTTAATTCAAAATTCACATTTTCACATTTAACCCTGAAGGACATTTTTGTATTTCAGATTTCTTTTCCCATGTTTGAAAACTCCAAATATAGATTTAAAGGAAGAGAAGTAATTCCCCACAGAATGGTATTGGCATAGGATGAAGAGGTTTAATCAATTATTGTATTCTCATTGCTCTGGCTGGCACTTGGAAAGTTTAAGAATGTGAGTAGTAGTGAAAAGGCAAATTGGATTTTTAGTAACCAATTTAATTATTCAAAGCAATTTCAGGCAGACTCTATAATGCCAAATGAATATTACTTAGGCCAAAAAATAATGAATTTTAAAGTGATGTTAAAAAGTTGTCATCTTTGGACACCACTTACCACTCTCCCCTCCCACCACGTATTTTTCTGCAGTCACAATTGCCTGGAAATCCACTTTCTGCTTTACACCTAAAGGATTGGAGGAACTGTAACTGTCTTCACGAGCATTACATTTTGCAAGATACATGGTGGCTTTTTTTGGTAGTCAGATTCAGGTCAAGCTTAACTATGTTTTGTGTCTTCCTAATTTGCTGTAGAACTTTCCAAGAGCAAAAATGTGTTTTCTTGTTAGTGCTGTTTTGATGTAACACAAAAAAAAAAATGTAGAAACAGTACATATTTTCTAAACTGTAGTTACTCATAATGTCTTTTTTGTATAACAGTCTCTATCTGCAGCGCTGAGAAGTTCTTCACATGAAGCAAATGGAAATCACCCCCACCCTCTGTTTATTTTTGTTATTAAAATAAATTGTTTCCATAAAATTAGAAGTTCAAAGGAGAATGCTTTTGCATATGAAACTGGCAGGATCACTAAATTCAAAGAATTAATTTAACCTGCAGGATTAAACTAAAGTGGGAGCGATGCAAAGCCAAAATACAGTTTTGAAACTATTTGGTGGGAGGTTATTTGTCTCCAGTAGCCCATCACTAAAGGATATATGATCTGGGAAAGAACTCTACTTCTTTCTTTATGTCTTTTTTTTTTCATCCTAACCCACCACTGATTCAGTTTAGGGGCTCTTTCCATCCAGTAGTGCCCAATTACAGAGTTCTGCATCTTGTTTATTTCCAATGCAAAGTAAATGGAAACACAACAGGGCAGCATTAGCAAACATGACAGGAAAAAAAAAAAAAAAGATCAGGTAGTACCTTTCAATTTATTTGTTTGTAATCTAAGTTGAGAAACTCAACTCTCTGTTAGGTTTTCTGCCCTCAGTCATAACGTGTGAGTTGGTTGGGTTGTTGGGGGGAGATGGAGAGGAAAATTGAAGGGAAATTGTGCCTCAGCCGACCAGGGTTTGCTCCTGGCTCCTGAGTCATTCCTTTTGCTTTTAGTGTCTCAAATTACCTTTTTTTGCCAGTGGCAGTTGTTGTCTGTCTCTGATAAATGACACTGTGCTGGATTCAGGTGCCTGGGGAATTGCATCAATGTGAAAGTGCTGGAGCAGAGAATAACCAGGCATATGATACCTAAGCTACCTAAGATACCTAAGAAAAAAAAAATGGATCCAGAAGCTCTGTAACTATCAGCCACAAAACTTCGTGTTGCTTCCTAGATGTTTGCCTGCGTGGTGTGGATATTTCATAAATTAAATGTATGGATTCTAGAGCTGACCTCTGGTGAGCAGGTGGGCTCACTGCTCTTACTTCAGCCCTGCTCGAGCAACACCTAAGTTTGGAGTGTGGCCTAACCCTATAGAAGTGAGCAGAGCAAGTTTAACCCCTTCTGGTTATCTCATCTTCCTTCTCCTGCTACACAAAATGCAGAAGAGCTTTTTTATGTGTTGGTAGGGTTTGCTGCTGATGCTCACTTGTATAGAACAGCCAGAGGAGTAGCCCGTGCACACACTTTAAGTTGTGATACTCTGGCTGTTACTGACTTCTGACTGACATCTTCTCACTTGTCTACCTAGTCTGGATGACTAACCACTATTTCATGCACTGGTAATCCCAAAAAACACTCTACTTGGAAAACAAAAACCTGTGAAGTACTAAATTTGAACTATAGAGAGAAACTGAAAGCTTTAAAAAATGAACAAAAACCTACCGACAATAATAAAACCCCTCTTTTCTTTTTTTTCCCCCTTCCTGGCTAGCAGCAAGGAGTACAGAGGCAGTTCAGGTGGATGCTGAATCAGGAAGAATTATGGGGTTTTCTTGAGTCGTTTGGAAGAGCTCAGTAGCATTTTTTCGTCTTTCAGAAAAAAAAGTATTGCTAATGGACAAAAGCAAGTATGAAAAGCCTCAATCCAAAGGCATTCTGACAAAAGGGTTTTAAAAGGCATCAAAATTAAACTGAACGTCCTGCTGCCTCAGCCACAGACCGTGACCATAAATGCAGGGAACCCCCTTTTTTGTTCCTTAATATTTTTGCAATTAGTTCGCTTTCTCTCCTACAGAGAGACTGCGTGAAAGATCTTGTTATTTGAGGCTGCGATAAAATATGCTGGCTCAGCCTGCCCGAAGAAACAGAAGCCTTGGCAAGAATGCTGATTACCATGACAATCCAAGCAGTCCTGCATGGCAGAACAGCTGATAAGCGTCCAGATTCAGGAGATCCAGCCGTCCTTGCGTGACTTTGTTTTTAATATCGTGTTACCTGAAGGAGGGGGAAAAACCCTATGAACCTCAGTAATATGTTTATAAAATATTTGTGTGTTGACATTATTAAAATATATTTTTGTCCTATAATTATGTGTTTTTATTACATTTTAATGCGTTGTTGAACTCCTGCATAAGAATGGCGTTGGGGAGGAGCTTGGGAGGTTGGTTGGGCTGAAGAATTTCCACAGATGTTTCTGCAAGGAGAAGTCTGATAACAAATTTTCCTTGCAGATGGTAGCAGAGCAGCTGTGGCAGGTCTAGGGAAGGAAGGGTGAAGCCCTTTTGTAGAAACAGAAGGGTCTGAGGGGTTTGGGCTTCCCTCCTTGCAGCTGCAGTGGCCCCCTATGCTCTACAGAGCACCTCCAGCAGCAGCTTTGGATCCTGCACTCAGGTTTCATGCGATGCAAATACGTGGTAAAAACAGCAGTAAATAATGCAGTGAGAGGTTTTAAGTCCTCAGGAGTTCTTCGTGCTCATGTGGATAAGAACAACAGCACCAAGGGAAACTGCTCAGCTCTTCTTCCTGCTCCCCACCCCTGCATGGGGTAGCAGGGGTGTGCTGCAGGGTGCTCATAGGTAAAGACAAAAAAATAACCCACATGCTTCAGGTCCCAGCCACGTTGGGATGTAATTTGTTTAAGCCATTAGCTTTTCACAGCTAAAAACCCCCATACCAAAATACACCTCGATGACTGAAGTGTGTGGTAATGGGGTTACCACAGATTTAAACCAATGACATCACGTAACACACCGTCTCAGATTGGGGTAGGGAAAACAATCTGCTGCTCTTTAACGTGCATGAAGAAAGTTACGGTCGCTGTCATTTTGATTCTGTTAAGAAAGAAAGGGCATAGAAAATTGGAATTAGAAAGGGAGAGTGATTTGATATAGAAGAGTCCCTATCCAGCTACATTAATTCATGAACTTTTCTTGTTTAAAGAATCAGCTGCTTTAATGTTTTTATAAATCTTGTTTGCTTTTGCCATAATGAACTAGGACAAAAAGGTATCTGTATTACCAGTTTCTCTCGCTTTCTAGGTAATTTAGTTATATTAAAGGGTTTGTTGTAAATTGCCAGAGGGTATCAACATGTTGAGAAAGTTCTATTCTGTTCCAGTGACCTAACATTTTTGGGCGTCATTTTATGGGCTTCATTCATAACACAGAGCACCTGCCTAACGTCTGACATCATTACTGAGAGCAAAAAAAACAAAGCTTGTCTTTCTGCATAGTTCTAGAGCAAGAGCCTAAAGCCACGGGTACGAATGATGATGAAGAGGACGAGGGAGAGCAGTTTGACTTCGACAGTGGAGATGAGATACCAGAAGCAGACAGACAAGCCCTTGTGCCACCTCCTCCTGATCCTGGAAGTAACACAGAGCACCAAGAGGCTAATGGCACCGGTAAGTCACCGCGACGGGCTCTGCATCTCTAGGCTAAGTAAAGAGGCAAGATTGATGATGGAATAAAAATACTTGCAAAAAAGAGAGATCTATGGAATAGCTGTGCAAATGTTTTGATTATTTGTGCTAGCTGTACTCGTGGTAGATTTGACAAGGCAAGTGATGATCACACACAATTCCTCTGAGGTTTCCCATCCATGTTCAGTGTAAAACAACGTACTTGTCTCAGTCATAATGCCATGCTCCAGGAAACCTTCTATGCCCTTGGACCTGTAATAGCAAGAAGATGGCTCAAGATAGTCTGCCTTCACAGCTAAGCTTGATGGTTGCTGATCGTATGACGTGCATAAAAAAAAAAAAGTCAGAATGTAAGAATCTTGTTCATAACAGGGGTCTTATTTTATTAGACATTAAAATATTTTTTACAGCACTTGCAGATGTTCCCAGTGCTGAGGTATGCTCTGGAAATCGCTCTATTCTGCTCAAATTGACAACAGCTGATTTGGCTGACTTTGATCCAGTTTCCTTTTGTAAACAGTCATTGTGCTCATGGCAATGAGAGATAAATAACTCGTCAGGTGACTGAGCAGATTGACAACCTGGAACTTAAAACATGACTTTTCTCTGAAAAATTCTTGTTTGCTCATCCTGTTGTGAAGACGTGCTTACAGCTTGAAAGCTTCTGATCACTTGGGATCCAATTCTGTAGCTTGCTTCAGAGTAGCCTTTGGTTGCGCTGTGCCCCAGCTTGTCTCTAGAGATACCAAGGAGTTTGTGTATCAGAAAATAGTTTATTTTCAAGGAGGAAAACTTCAAAAGTTATTTTCTTTCCCCTGTTCTTATCAGAGCATTTTCAGGACAGCTCTCTGAGGAGCATCCCTCCAGTGAGCTTTTTCTTTGCTCATGGCTATTGCTAAAATGTTTCTTGTATTTGTGTATATAAGACATAAATATCTCTAAAATATGACTTGCAACATGAGGGCTTAAGACAGTTTTCAGCTGTGTGCTTATGGCAAGCAAGAGTGGACCCTAGCCACTTGTCAGAAATCTTATCCTGTATTTAGGATCAAATTATTGTTTTTCTGTAAGGCATTCTTGTAACCCAGTTGTTTTGCTGCTGGAGAACATTACTGTGTGGGAATTTTGTGTCATAGACTGTAAGCAGATTGTATAGTGGGGGTCATATAAATGTTTAGTATATTTGCAAAGAACAATATGAAGCACCTTGAAAAGGTATAAAAATAAAACCTTTATTTTTTTTTTTTAACTAAAGGTGCTGATACCTTAGAAAGAAATGGGGAGATGCGAGCATCAGAACCTGCTGCAGAAGGCATTCCAACAAAAGTAAATCCCTACTCAGTCATAAATATTTCCCCAATGCAAGAAAAGGATCCATCCTCCTCCCCAGAACCAAGTCCTCAAGAAGAACCTCCAAGTCCGAACGTGTCTGGTGGCTATTCTGTCCCCGTGCCCTGTGGCTATGCTGTGCCATCCAATTTACCTTTGATACTGCCAGCATACTCCAGCCCTGTTATAATACGCAGTGTTTCTGTAGATGAAGAAGGTACTGTATTTACGCAGCTTATTTTATTTGATGGGGAATCCTTGTTTAACTTCAGATACCTGTGCTGCTTTGTAAATGCTTATGTACCACTCAGCCTTGACATCTCTGGGGGATTTGGTGTCAAAATAGAATAACTCTGTTGTGGAGTAGGAACTAAAATTTTGACGGACTCAGAAGTATCGGTTTATTAAAACAAAAAGACAGGGAAAAAGTAAACATTTTAATGGGACTCTGTTTGCCATATTAGGATTGAGATAGCTAAATTAAGATGTGTAAGAAAAAAATGAATGTACACGGCCAGTTCTTTTCAAACCTTTTAAGTCCATGATGGTTGACCTTTAGTTTGCTGGCACTGTATCACAACATAAAGCACGAGTCAGGACTCTACTATCTTATCTTGCCATTAAAAATGATTAATGTTAATTCCCCCTTAATGTCATGAAATAATTTCCAGAGTAATAATTCAGTGCTCAGGCCAACTGATTTCTTTGCAAACCCTTATCATGCTTGATCTGGGTCCTGGCAGAGTTCCTGTCCCTTTTACCTTTTCTATATGCACTTCTGGTGTTTTTTTTTATTGTTGTTGTTGTTTTTTATCAGACCTTATGGATTTAGAATTGCTGCGGGATTTTTTACTTGATAATTTGGTGCATTCTCTTTGTCCTTTAGTATGATTTTAAGATGGAAGGGGAAACTAGAAAGGGGAATAACTATGGATTATTGCAGAAACAGGAACAGTCCCCATATGTTGTAACCAGAATTAGCAAAGTTGACAGCTTAATGTCAAGAGAGCAGGAAGAGCAGAAAGCTTTCCATATCCTGTCTTTTTTTTTTTTTTTAATTTGTTTTGTTTTGAATATATTACTCTTTAGCTAGGAGGCAATTGTACTGTAATTCTGTGTACTATATGTTTTTTGCAGCCTTTGCTATCTACTTCTGTTAGGCATATAGGAGAGTAAACCCAAAATTTTTGTGTTGTTATTGCCTGAAGAGGAATATATGATTGAGAGATTAGAATTAAATGCATCAGATACTGTAGCTTCCTTTTACTAGCTCCTATACCAAATTGCTGTGCCTGTGTGAATTCTTTCAGTTGCGAAAATAGGTAAGATAGTGTGAAGAAACTCACACTTTTTTTAGAGATTCTTAAGAATAAAAGTGCTGTGTGGAAGTAAATCATTTGTTAACTATTAGTAAAACTGCTTTCTTATACTGAAGTGTACCGTTTGAACCCCACTGACATTATGCCAAGCATTTTGTTGATTATATGTATTTTTTCTACTTAGCAGGTATGCAGTCAGCAACTGAAGAATGTCACTGTAACTCTGTAAACTCAGAGGAACCCCAAAATAGGTGATTGCCAGTTCAGTATGTTTTTAATGATCTCTAAAACCTCAATTCCTGAGAAAACTTGCATTTGATAAATACTTAATTTTTCATGTCTGATGCTTCCATGTTTTATTTTCATCTTCTTAACTCCATAACTCTGCTTATTTACCAAAAATCTCTTGCATTTCTTGAGGTTGGAAGGGAAGTGTTTTCAATCTATTGACTAAAATTGTCAGATAGAATAGATTATTAAATCCTAATTACATACTGAAGCAGAGTTTTTGAGTAATCAGCAACCTCAAAATGAGAACTGGAAGGCAGTGAGATGTTTTTATTTATTGACTTGTTTTCATGGTTGTTTAAAAGCATCATTGCGTAGCTTTTAATGATTTTATGCCTTCCCCCCCCCCCTCCTTTTTTTCCCCATCAGTGAAGATAACCAGGTCAAGAGAGAGGATGATGCTCTGGCAAAGTGGGTTGCAGATCCTGCAAACACTGCATGGATGGAAAGTAAGTATCAGTGAGTTCAGAGTTAAACTATAGAAGAAGGTCAGTTTTAAGTTGTGATAAACTGTGTATGTAATCATGTATGTTTTATGGGAATGTCAGTGTTCACTTTTATTGTGTTTTCTCAGGTATGTTCTGGAGCCCATTTATACATAGTTAAAATATTCAGCAGCATAACAAAAATTTGTATTTTAAAACAAAATTAACATCGACTTTTCCATGAAGTGCTTTTTGGGGTCTATGGAATAGTTCATCACTTTCTACAGGAAATCACAGAAATCATTTGGCTATTTCAGTATGTCTGTGGTGGAAATTTGCTCAACTTCACAGTCTGCTCTGTGGCTGTATGTGAAATCTTCTCATGAAGTAATTGGCAACTGTTTGCTTAACGCATTTTCTCAACATGTGCCCTTGGCTAGTGGGTGCATTTGAAGCCAGAACAGAGCCTGTGTGGTTTGAGGACAGGTTATCCTGGCTGTTCTCACCTGGGACAATGTGAGGGATCCCACTGGGCTGGAGAGTCATCTAAATGTCACTTGAAAGAATTGAAGAATTTGCGTTCCTGTCCTGCCTCTTAACTTTTTGAGATGATCATTATGTTATGTACAGTTTTGATTATTTTTCTAAAAATGTCTATTACAGTTTCTTACAGCTAATTAGTAAGATAATAAGCAGCACCTGAGAAACACCTCTACTGTTGTGAAAAGAAGTGAGAAATACTGAGTGTGGAAATAGATTTCTATTTTCAAGCTACCAAGGCTCATAATATACAATGTAGATAAAACTGCTTGAATTTTCACAAATACATTACTGTTACTGTTGCTATGCATTATTCCTTTACTTGGATAACCTTGATTAGATATACTAGTAAAATGCTGATGGAGAATGGGTCGTATCTCCATTGTATTCATATATGCCAGTATAACCAATATACTCTGTTGCTTCTGTTCAGATTTTGGGTGATTTCTCATGCCTTTTTTTGTTTTGTTTTGCTTTTAGACCCAGATGAAGTAATTTATGATGATGTACCAAGAGAAAATTCAGACTCCGAACCAGGTTTGAAGTCTTTGTAATACAGACCATGCAGGTTTTAGTTTAAATTGAAAGCAATGTCATATGGCCTCTGTGCATATATAATGAATAGACACATTAACTAAGTTCCATGTAAACAGAATTAGCATTCTAACAGTAATCAATAGCTCTTATAAAGTTCAAAATTAAAACTAACTTTTAGCACAGTCTTGTCTCAGCAGGTCTCCTACACCTCTCTGCCCATAAGCTGAATTCTGCTGTGTTTTATAGGTACTCTGGGAAATCCCTAACTGGTTGTGTTCTGTGCATTAGAGACTTGCAGTGGTGGGTGTTGTAGTTGTAGTGACCTAAAGAAAGCAAAGTAGGGAAAGAGTGTTTTAAATACTTATCTAGTATAATGCAGCATTATCATAGTTGCACAGAGAACTGCTCTATTCTGGGAAGCACCCTGTCACATAATAATACCTGTTAGATGGAAACATGTTCAGCTCTCTGAACATTACTTGAAGAGGAGGTTCAGGGCAGCTATTCACCTTTCTGACTGTGACTCTCCAGAAATGCTTTTTCTTCAGCTTTGGAGTGGTTTAGCTCCTTATTGTGTGACCATGTTTGGAAGAGGCAGAATAGATCTTAAAACAGTAGCTGAAGCCTAGATTTTACCTTTACTGGGTAGGAATAGTGGAGTTAGGGGTCAAGAAGGCTATTTAAACAAGTTTTTGGTCAGGTTTGTTGGGTGATTTTTCTTCACAGTGCCTGTGCTTAAGGCTTGGTTGCTGCCAACGAACTGTTTGAATGGATCTGCTTATTGGGAACTCTACATTTACTTGTCATGGCTCTCAGGGTATAGGCATTCATTTGATTCTGAAGTTGGCTATGACCATGTTAATGGTTCAAGCAAACACTTGGGACTTCTGCTATGAAACACACAATTGTCTTTAAAGCCTTAACTTTTTTATTTCTTGCTATTAGTGCTATCCAGGCAAGACATTTTGCAAATTTTATTACTATTTTATTACTCACATTTATTTATTATTTCAGTCTATCATGTTGCATTTAATGGCATGAATGCTTTTAGTACTGGAAGGTCCCATAGTGGACTGTGCTACTCTGGGCAGGGATGTCTTCGCGCTGTGTTTGCTTGGTCCAGAAGCACATAGACTGAGGCCAGAGGCTAACCTGAGGAGATATACATGTCATGGATGCTCTGCTGAACATCTCTGTCAGAATTTTCACCTTATGCCATAAATCAGTAATTAAAATTTTGACATTCTATTTGTTCCCAGAGTTACTGAAAATTTCTGAGAAAATAGGTAGCAGGGGAAATTTCATATTTGTACGTTCATGTTCTTTATGTTTATTGATTATATAGTTTGATAGGCAGACACTCCTATTTCAAGAAAAAAAATCTGTCTGAGCTCATTCTACATCAGTAGGTGAACAAGATACATCCGCTAAATCACTGGGTATAGTGTGTCCCAATAATTGCATTGCAAAATTTTGGCCTTTTTAAGTCTTGAATTATTTTGATTTACTATGATAATTCTTTTAAATTATTCATTGTGCTAGTTTACCACTAAAATGTGGTCCTTCAGGCAGTTTATTTTAAGGACAATCTTGATATGCATGGAGACAAAAAAAAAAAAAAAAAAAACTTAAATTTTTGTTATTCCAAGTGAGAGGAGATTCTTCTGTGGTAATTCAAAATAGTTTCATTCATGCTAATAATGGAAGATTTTTATTGCTCAAAATGTATTTTTTTTTAAATAATAGAATCCTGGGATCAGCCAGATATGTAAAATATGTCAGCTTTTCTTTCAAGTATATATATTTTTTCTCAATTTACATAAAACTTTAGTCTTGGAATAAAAGCATGGCTAATGTGAGACAGTTTTAAATGCTAAGTTGTAACCTCTGACAGTAGGGATTCCTGGCAGAACTATCCATACTTTTCTACTTGTATTAACAAAGGATTCTGTTAATGTAGGCTGCATGCTTGTTTCCTGAAAAATATTTGGCAATAAAATTTTTCCATTTTGTTTTGAGTTACTAGATGTCTGTGCCAACTAAAACAGCAGCTGAGGTAATAATGATGGAAAGCTTAAAGTTAAAAAAAAAAAAAAAGTTGCCCAAACAGTGTGATTATTTGTAGTATATTTTTTTTTTCAGTAACTAATTTGGAAACATTTTTCCAATGACTTTAATGGGTGGTACTTTGGTCAACCTCTGAAATAATAGCTTCCTAGATCTTGAGAAGGTTAATATTTCAAGTTCTTAGACTTGATGGACAAGGTAAGAGAGGAGAGAAGCCTAGTCAAAGGAGGAGTGCCAGTATAACTGCAAGAATGAGTCATAAAGTACCAGAGTTTTGTAATGTATTTCTTGTTACTTTGGTCTGTTCTGCTTGAAATAGTAACGTCTTCATTTGATTCTCAGTGTTTTAGCATTTGTTGTTTGAACTGATCATGAAAAGTTCCTAGCACAGCTACAGTTTGAGCTTCCATTGAATTTCTTTTAAAAATATTGTGGCATTTGGACAGAACAGCATAATTTGAGCATGGCATGTTTCTAAAGGTATCATGGTGTGTACCCAGAACACCAATCATGTCCTGTTACAGTAATCTCTTACAACAGAGATAGCCCATTTTGGCTCTTTTGAATATTGGGTTACTTTAAGCATGTTAAAAAGTGTGCATACAAAAGTCTGCCTAATTCCTTATGGTACATCTGAACAAGAGGTTTTTCTTGTTTAAACAAAAAGGTATTTCAGTGTAGCTTTCTTTTATTTTGGTTTAATTCTTGCAGAAGAAATGATTTATGATGATGTTGAAAATGGCGATGATGGTGGAAACAGCTCGCTGGAATATGGGTGGAGTTCAAGTGAGTTTGAAAGCTATGAAGAACAAAGTGATTCTGAGTGTAAGAATGGAATGCCCAGCTCCTTTTTGCGAGGCAACCACAAAAGACATGTATGTATCCTGCAGTGCTGCTGTCATTGAGGTCATCCTGATTTTCAACACCTGCCTTTCTCACCTGTATTTCCCTTCTCAATCCACTTTCAAATACCAACATATTTTTAAAGGACACACAAATCTGTCTCCTTTAAAGAGACTGTCTTTAAAGTAGGATGAATTTTCCTTGTGGGCAGTTCCTCACAGTTTCTGTTTTGCAGCTGGTGTATTAATGTAAGTGGTAAATGTGTATGGAAAATAATGCAAAGAAGAAATGGGATAAGCCTGACAAAACTTGAAGTTTTGGGATCCTTCGGGCACTCAAAAGTCACAAAACTCTGCTAGTGTTCCCTGCCTTTTTGTCCTAGATCACTTTGGTTCTGTCTTGATTCACTTTGGTTGTTTGAAGGTGAGAATTTGTGTGTGTGTGTGTGAAAGAGAAGTTTGTACCATTTATTAATGAGAGAAGAAAGGTTGTGTGGATAAAATGCTATTTCTGTGACATCTCTGGTCCATGCCACAGGAGCCAGGAAGACACTGACAACATGGGTATGTGCTCTCCCTGCATCTTTTTGACTGCATGTTGGGAGGAGACCTGGCCTCCTGTGCTCTCTCCTTCAGCTGCACTCCTTTTGCCCTTGTGCGCTCTCTGTGAGAACAAAGTCTTGTGTGGGAGCTGGGGCAGCCATCCCGCTGCCAGTTCCCTGCTCTGAGGGCTTGGAGGATGGAGGCATGGTGCAGAGACTGGACACAGCTTGTTTGAGAAGGGGGATGGGGTTTGGTGCCTGTAATCACTGCAAAAACCTTAGGGCTTCTCAGTCACATGCTAACCAGTAACAGATGCTGTAAGCTACTTCATAATTGAGTATAGTCAGCGTGCAAAATGCTCCAGTGGCAGTAGGATGTAGGGAGGCTGCCATGGCTGGGGTAGCACAGTAGTAGGAAGAGGAAAACTCAAAGGCTGGGGACTGAACCTGCCCATTCTGCTGGGTTTCTCAGTAATGTAGGTGTGCTTGCTTTCTTTAGCTGCTTTCTGCTTTTGGCTCTACATATTTTTTTATCCTGATTTAAATACTACTGCTACCACCTCATTTTACACCGTTCTTCCAGGGAATGCAGCCCCAAGTCCACTTGCACTTTCAAACAGAAAATGTACAAGAACATTAGGGAACTTGCTCAGCACTTGTTCTTCCATAGCACCCTTATTTTGATTTTGCAGGCTTCTTATCTTAATGAAAACAAAAGCCTCACTGTCTCCCTCCAGTACCCCTTATCTGCTTTCCCCTGACCTCCATCCTTGCTGCGTGCCCTTTGGAAATCAAGGAGTGAGCAATTAGCTGGAAAACTTGATCCCACTCAAATCAGCACTTTGTGAGCTGAGTGCTGATGTTGTGAATTTCAGTGTGGATTTTTTTTTTTTTTGACCTAACCAGAAAGAACAAGTTTAAGCTATTGCAGTGGTTTCTTTCTGGGGAGGTGTTGGACTAGCCTGAAGAAAACTGAGTTTGATTTTTGAATACCTGTGGAAGAGACTGAGAAGTACTTTGCACTTGAGCTTGTAAGTCTTAATGTGGCTGTTGGTTTGTTCTTCTGAGGATAGGGGTGAGGAGCCTAGGAACAAATTTGCTGGTGGATGGAGAAGTTGGAGAGACCACCCACACCTGTATGGGTTTACTGGGAGCTGGAAAAGTCAGGAAGCTAGAGAAGGGGTTTAGAGGAGGATGAGGCAAGACTGAAATTTCAGAATTGTTAAGACAAATAATCAAGCATCAGCATTTCAGTATAGGGAGAAACCACTCTCCTTTATACCTGGTCCCTATATCCATTCCTTTGACTAACTTTCACTTCTCCTCAGGTCTTATGATGGACGTTAGCAGTGTTTTCTCAGCATGTCTCCTTGTAAAGTCTTTTATAGCCTGTAAGAGACTTACCTTATTATTTTTTTCTGTTAGTTGAAAAGCATGGGAAGGTTGGAGGCATGATTTTAATTGTAAGTGGTGGTATGACTTCCCTCAAAGTCACTTTTATTATAAGTTTTGAATTGTTATCTTAAATTCTATTTTTTTAAGAAGAGAAAACATTTGTACTATCAAATATTTCTAAGCTGTGAACCGGATGCTGTTCTTAATTACACTGTTGTAATGCCAGAATCATCGTGTTGAAGGTAATTGCATCCTGACTAGCCTAGCAGAGCTGAATGCTGGACCTGCCCCTTTGTTTTCAGCTCAGCCGGCCTTCTCTTTCCTGATGCTTTGATTGTTTGCCAGATAATTCTGTTGACATCAAGCTGAGGGTTTTTCCATTGGGCTTCTTTTCTGTTATAAGGCACACAAAAATATATATTTTTTTCCAATTGAATTTTTGCTGCTTTTATCTTGCTTTCTCAAAATGCTTAGTGAGGATTAATGAGTACTCCAGGGTATTTCTCCATGAGAACTTCCTTACCTTGCAAGTGCTTGTACTTATGTACGAGGTGCTTATGCCTGCAGTCATTCAATGAGGCTGTGACAGAGCAAAGATGCATACTTCCCAATTCCCACGCATGTGGGAACTACAAACCTGTGCATCCTCCCTTATTTTCTCCTTACCCAACGCGCTAGTACAGTAGATCTCCATTTTCTCAGGTGCCACAGCTCCTTCAGCCCTTGAGAATTCCTCTGATTTGCTGTTTTGAAAGAGCCAGAAATGCACTGGCAAGGTGTGCTCCTCTGAATGATGAGCTGAAAGCTGATGTGTCGTTTCCAAACAATTTGTAAAAGATGTGCACGGTATAATTAATATGCAGTTAGCTTAGACTAAGTGACTTTGTCCCTCTCTTTACATAGTTGCCAGCACAGCGCAAAGGTGCCTGGCCGACTTTCGGTAAGTCCAGCGATCTGCAGCAATAACAGTCCACTCGTCGGGCTGGAGCTTCCCTGAATGAACGTTTTCTCAGTTATCTGTGTGTCAGGAGGCAGAATTAGCAACATGCATGATGTGTTTTAGTACTTTAGCATTAAGTTTGCACTACAGGCTTTTTGAAAAGATTGTGTCTTTTTATGCACTGTAGCTTTCTCATGACCTAACGCGTTTAAAGGAGCATTATGAGAAAAAGATGAAAGATTTGATGGCAAACACTGTGGGAGCAGTAGAGATTCAGCAACTAAAGCAAAAACATGAGCTGAAGGTAGTGTAGTTAATTTTTGTAATTAGCTATGTTTAAAATGATTGCTTTGCCGACACAGACAATATTGTCTTTGAATAATAGCTTGAAAAAGTGGACAATGATTTGTTTAAAATAGTTCTAAATGTGCTGGATTGCTATGTAGTTTGTCTTAAAAGTGCTTTGTCGAGGGCTTTTCCTCATGTTTATTTGTCAATTGTAACAATTTCAGAAGATCGGGTAGGGCATTGGCCTTCCCTTATCCCAGAGCCTGAGCGAGGAGTGAGCCCTGGTGCCTTTGTGAAACCCCAGGGAGCTCCACAGGGCTAGCGTGACCCTGGCGCTCTGTCCATGTCAGAGCAAATTGTAGGACAGAGAATCATGCTGCTGGCCATTCTGAATGGAGCCAGCATGAAAAGGCTGCTTTTTTGCTAAAAACTTCAGCTCAGACAGAAAAAAACTGCCTGAGTGCAGCAAGACAGCTTTGTTTGTATTCTGGTGCAGCTGATGATGTCAGCACGGTTCTGGCAGTAGTGGGGTTTTATTTTTATTTTTTTTTCTTTTTTGCTTTGGCAGCATTTAGGAAAGGAAGAGTACAAAGCAGTTTTTAATGAACATGTCCTAGCAAAACAGCACTACTTTTTTTTTCCATGAAACTTCTTTGCTCTAGTATTGTACTACAAAATATACTTAATTAGATCAACTTACTGATTTCTTCAATTAATGAAATTATTAGTTGTAAAATTTTCTGCAAAACACAGTGTTTATTTAAGAATATAGTTAATACAGAACTGAATTTTTAGGTCAGAAATACTTTGGCAGAGTTAGAAGATAAATAAGAACCCTTACCATTAATGACATGTTCTTAGTGTTTATTTGTTATATATTGTAAAGTCGAGCTTTTGAGACTATTTTAAGTTCAGATGTTTGAAGCAGAAGGATTCTTAAAGCATTCCTGTTATTTTGGGTGTGCATACGAGGTTATCGTAAAGTGAGATCCTTTCTCAAGGTTTGATTTGATTAGGAAGTACAGATGCTCAGATCTATGGTTTGATGGATTTGAGTACTTATTATAGCTATTTCATTGACTTTGGGCTATATTTATAGCCTAAAACACTTGACAGCATTCTTTTAAAAGGTATTTGGATCAAAAGCATTCTGCATGTTATGCTCAAGCGGGTTGGTATTATTCACTGAACATGTAGAATGTATTTTTTATCTTACAGATGCAAAAGCTCATGAGAGCTGCTAGAGAAGGTACCAAAGATGGACTTGAAAAAACAAAAGCAGCTGTGAAAAAGGGTCGTTCTTTCATTAGAACTAAGTCTTTTATTTCCCAAGGTATGTATGTGTCAGTTATGCTGTGCTAATGTTGTTTTTTTCTAGTCGTTCCTGACAAAGGACACAAATAGCCTAGCAATTTTTTGTACTAGTAGCTGAGTACTGGTTGCATCAAATCATAGAATCACAGAATGGTTTGGGTTGGAAGGGACCCTGAAGATCACCCAGTTCCAACCCCCCTGCCGTGGGCAGGGATGCCACCCACTGGGTCAGGTTGCCAAATCAGCTCTGTCAGCAAATAGTGTAACATTCAGTTCAGATCACGGTGCGGTCAGTGCATCTTGAGTAGTTTTATGTTTGGGGTGCAGGCCTCAGTGACCTAGGGAACCAGAGGACAACACAGAAGAGTCCACTTAAAAATAACAGTGTCAGAGATGCTAGTTAGATACTGGTTTATGGGGATTATAGAAATCATGTTAAGGTACTAAGTCTGTCCACTTCCCTCCATCTAATAACTCCAGAGTGTCTGTTAGTAAGAAATTCTGCTGTTATGATCCGGATTTCAGTGGAGTGATAGCTATTTAAAAAGTCTATAACAACCAAAAAGGATAACAAAAACTGTGCCTGAGAGTGGTAGCAAGGAAAGAGTCTTCTGCTTTATCAGTTTGCTGATTTCTAGCAAAAGCTGGCTTTTGGGTTGGGAACTGTCACAACAGAAGAGGCTCTAAAATAAAAAAGCTGGAGGTATTTGTGTTCTTCTAATTTAAAACAGGCATCAGTCCCATGTCATGACCCTCAGCAGCCACAGTCCACAGCTACTTTTTGCATGTGGTAGTGACTATACACAAATTTGTTCTCCAGGATAAGGCTGAGAGGTAGTCTGTTTTTCTGCTCAAGTTTCTGCCCAACTAATTAAACGGTTGTAACTTCAGAGCTCCTAAAACTACAGTTTTAAGAAGCCAAAACCACAAGACTGGAACAAGATGTTTTTAGCAAGTGAGCTAACATAAAGCTGCATCCTATCTGTAAGGACTAGTGCACATCTCATTATGGTCTCTAATAACTGGTTCTAAATTTAGGTGAGTCACAGCCATAAAATAAAAGATTATTTGCAGAAGGTTTATTGAGCAAAAATGTATCCTCACCCTCTTGCTGTTACACAGTAGAAAATCATCTTCGTTAGTGTTACAATGGGCCCAGTACTCCTCCTCACGGTTGTAGAGGTTAGGTAGAAGGTGCAGGATATCTATGGAAGATCTAATCCTCTAGCCAGTTACCAAATCAGCAGGGAGCATGTGACAAATTTGCTGATTAATCTCATTAATTCCTCTAGCCAACAAAACTGCTTCCCTTAATTCTCTTTGTGTTCTAAGCCACAGTTTCTCACACTGTTCCTTCTCTCTCCTCTGCTGGTGTCGGGCTGTTTGGCTGGCTGTGTACTGCCACCTATCACTGCACTTTGGTGGTGCTTCTCAAATGAAATTAGTGGCATTGAGAAGTCCATAGGGACTAATAGAGAATTTCTTACTCTCATTTCTTTTGAAGGCCAATGTTTTGATACGTTTGGCTACTGATTTTAGTTCAGTCAATGGAAGGTTGTATGAATTTTCTTGCACTGAATCATGTTATGTCTGTGTTTAATTTCATCCCAAAGGTTATTTGTTTAAAAACTGCCGGCCCTGTAGTTGCAGAGCTTTAACCCTAGTTGTCATGTCCTGCAATTTGGACAGCTCTGTGCTCTTAGCTGTAAAGAGGAAGGAGAAATCATGCAAAAGATGCATAGGCTATCTCCTGCTGTGTGGATTTTAGGACTT
Source organism: Aythya ferina (assembly GCF_964211825.1). NCBI lineage: Eukaryota > Metazoa > Chordata > Aves > Anseriformes > Anatidae > Aythya > Aythya ferina. Next base: position 98,071,341 of record NC_140298.1, on the reverse strand, counting down.
TGAGATAGCTTTTGAAATATGTTCTGTACTAGAGCACCTATCAGTGCTGGTGTTTTTGTGATTTCACAGGTAATACAGAAATGCTGAGAAAATTACTTTTGTACAGGAAGTGAAAATAAGGCTATGTTGTAAATACTGTGCTTGGGTCTCTCAATCTCTGTGTTGTCAAAGTTGACAGTTTTTTATTCATCTATTTGTAGATCATAGATCATCATGTCTGGAAGAAGAGGAGCTAAACTTATTTATTGATGTGGACTGTATGCATGCAGAAGCAATTATGACCCCTATGCCTGAAGGATTATCACAGCAGCAGGTAAAAGGCTTTTCAAAACCTGGTCTTTTACCTCTTTTTTTTGTTCCCCCTTATTTTCTGCATCAATGGCTGTCAGGTGCCTTCCTCTTCAAACATTCTGGCATATGATATAAAATAAAGGGAGATTAAATTCAGACTAGAATAAGTAGTTTTTTGAAAATTGGTGTGTGTGAAATGTATCAATAAAGAATTCAGCGAGAGGTACAAAACGTTTTGCATTATAAAATTAGGAACTACAGTAATTACTTATTTTTCTGCCTAAACATTTCAAGCTGAATGTGATGATTTTGAGTGAAAAAGAAGAGTTTAAGATTTTTTTGCTGAGTCAGAAGACGCTGGTGCTCTAGGAGTTCTCTTTTAAATGCAGAGAACATTCTGTGTACTCTCTGCATCTTAAGATTTCTCCTGATCTAAAAAAAAACTTGTCCATGGTAAAGTCAAGTCTACAGAACAGTATAGTTTGCTGTTCACCACCTCAGATTTCTATGGTCACTGTGGAAACCACGTCAGTAGACACTGAAATCAGCATAAGTTTGAATTTTTGGCTGGAAATAAATCCTGTTGGTTCATGTTACTGTATTGTTGTGACAAGTTATAATGACAGTGTGAGAGTTTTTAGTATCTTGTGGCGTAAAGTCATGAGTTGGTCAGTACCTTAAAAAAATGAGTGGCGAAGCTAATGGTATTCTTGAAAAATAAGTTAAAGAGTAGTTGAAGAGAGTGGTATGGGCTTTTGTTTTGCTTGGTGAATTCTGTTTTTCTAATATGTTTAGCACAATGCAGTGCTAGATCTTGTAACGATACAACTACCAAATGTATTACATTACTGTAACATCCCAGCATCACTGAATGCTGTATTTTCCTGCTTTCCAAATATGGGTTTGGGAGTTTCACTGTTTTCTGTAGGTAATTAAAAATGGATGTACTTTCTTCAGGAAAGATAGAGAGCTCTTAATTTGGAGTAAGCTGTTAATTGCTGTGTAGGTCATGATATATATTGTGTATCGTGAAGAGAAGCCCAGCTGAGCAGGGATGGAGTTAGGAAAGCCAAAGCTCATCTGGAGCTTGAGAGATGTGAAGGACAACAAGAAGGGTTCCTTATATGTACACTGACAGCAAAAGGAAGGCTAATAAAAATATGGGTCCCCTGCCTGATGGGACGGGGGACCCTAGTGACAAAGCAGGCTGAGAAAAGTGAGGAAGTCAGTGACACCTTTGCCTCAGCTCTTACTGGTAAGGTTTGTTCTCAGGCCTTTGAAGCCCCCAAGCCAGGGGCAGGTTGTGTTAGGGCAAAGCATTACCTGCAGTGGAAGATACAGCTAAGGTGTACTTTGGCTGGATGGACATGTCCATGAAACTGGGTGGCACATATTTAGTGGTTCTGAAGGTATGGCCTTGATCATCTAAGATGACAGTGACTCAAAAAAATTTAGTTATCACACTCATCCTCAAGAAGGAGGGTCTGGGAAACTAGAGTCTGGCTGGCCTTATCACAGTCCCTGGGAGGTTATGCAGCAAATCCTCCTAGTAGCTGTTTGTGAGTTTGGGAGGGACAGAAGGATGATTAGGAACAGTCTTCAGTAAGTCCATTAGTGCCTGACCAGCCTGTGTGCCTTTGGGGTGACTAACTTGTGGATGGGGAAAATGGAGGGTGTCATTCCACTTCTGCTTTAGCAAGGCCTTCAGCGCAATCTCCAGAAGTATCCTTGTAGCTGTATGTGTAATATAATTCCTATAGGCAGACTATAAATTGAGTGGAAAGCAGGTTGAAACCTGCTCAGAGGGGTACAATCAGTGGTACAAAGCCCAGCAAGTGGCCGGTGTTAGTGGTGTCTGTCCTGCAGGAGGTGATACAGGCCCAGTGCTGCTTAATGTCTGTATCAGTTCTCTGGGTGCCAGCTGCAGTGCTCCCATCAGCATGTCTGCAGGAGAAACCAAATTGACATAGGCAGCATGTACAATGCTGGAAGGTAAGGCTGCTGTTCAGGGTGACTTGGATGGCTGAGGAGCTGGGCTGACAGCAAGCTCCAGTGATGCCAACAGTGGCAAACGCAAGTCCTGGCTTTTGGTTCAGAGTATCCCTGTGCCACACACAGCACAGGCAGGGGACAGACTACCCAGCAGCCCTGGGGATCCCAATTGGACTGGAAAGCTCCTTCCAACCTGAGTTACCCTGCAGTGAGTTGTCTTTATGGATGTTCTTGCTTTAAACAGTAGGTGGCATGGTAGCTTTTGTTTAAAAGCAAGCTCCTGTTTGAATACTATGTCCTGCTTCGGGTCTCAATCATGTTAGCTTTCACGTCGTTTTAAGCCTGTGACTAGAATTCTTTCGATTTTTTTCTTTTCAAATTTCTTATTTTAAGTTGTTTATGTTTATATGCTATTCCTACTAGCAACAATGCTAATATAAATGTAAGACTTGCATGCAAGCCTATTGGAAGTTACATATATCATGATGACCAATAGGTGCTGTTAAGCATTTATTTTGTGTATTGTACAGCCTGAAAAAGCATAACTCAAACGTATTTATTCTTTTCAAAAGTGTGAACTGTGACTAAGAGTAGCAATGTTATCTTTTATTAGAGCAACCAATACGTTACACCCAATAAAAAACTTAAATCTTGTCTAAGCACAAATTAGACACAATGAATTTTACCACTTATTTCTTTAAGCAAGGCCTCAGATAATTTTGAAGTCTTCCTTTGAAATGCCAGCACTTGAAAGAAAATCCTTACATGACCTACACATAATTTAATAATATGAAATGCAAGTGTGAAGAATTAAAGGCAGCTGCGGAGAAGAAAGCAGGAGGCTGTGGGGATCAGAAGCAGGGGAGTTTCAAGAGAAGCAAGTCTGAGATGTGAATTTCATGGTCTTAGCCTCTCATTTCAAGGCTAGCTTAAAGTAGTAAAAGAAGCAGTTTTGCCTTTCCTTGTACTTCTGGGTAAGTGGCTTGTCCCTGCCTTCCTACCATCTTCTCCCTCAAGCAGAACATCACTTTTGAAAGTTGGATTAGGAAGTGAGTTTGGGTGAAGACAAACCCTTAAAAATAGCAAGAAATATAATCCATAGCAGTTAGAAGTTTTACTTTTAAATCAGATCAATTTCTTTGTCCTTTCTCTCATGTTATCTGCATGTGTATACAGTATGTTTCAGCTAAATCACAGAATTAGGAAGTAAAGAAGGATATGTGATGAATAGTCTGGAGTTTGTAAACATGAAATATGACAGTATTTCCTGAAGCTTACAATTCTGTTGATTGGTATAAATATAGATAAGATTTTCACTTAGGCATGTTAATATCCCCCCCAAAAAAATCCCAACTAAGATAATTCCTCATAATGAATAAATTCATACATCTAAAAATAAAAGATGTTTCAAAATTAGAGTTTGAAATTGGAAACAATCAGCAAAGATTATATAGGCTTACAATAACTGTTGTTGTCTTAAACTTACTATTACTCTAAAATTATTTTTAATGACTCTTGAAGATGTACGGTGTTTATGGTATGGCAGTGCCAGTATTTAAATTGCCTTGTGTTTCTTGCTTTTTATCAGTGTGGGATTTTTACCACGAGCATTCCCACTTCTGATAAACATGTTTTCCTTGAAATTAATCAGGTAACTTTATTTCTTCAACAGGTTGTGAGAAGATATATTTTGGGCTCTGTAGTTGATAGTGAGAAGAATTACGTGGATGCTCTGAAAAGAATTTTGGAGGTACTGCAATAACTTTTGCATTCTATGGCTTGGGAATTCGAAAATTAATCAAATTCTTAAAGAATCTGTAGCGTGACTCACAGGTTCTGCTACAGATGCTTTATGCCAAATGTTCAGAGAGATTTTGTGCGTATGTGCTGTTAAGTAATTTGTTTGGCTTTTTCTATGTATAGAAGACCCAATTTAAGGCGATTTTAACATATTTATGTATCTTTTTTTTCCCACAGCAATATGAGAAGCCCCTGTCAGAAATGGAACCAAAATTACTGAGTGAAAGAAAACTCAAAATGGTCTTTTACCGTATTAAGGAAATTCTTCAGTGCCATTCAATGTTTCAAATAGCACTGGCGAGTCGTGTATCTGAATGGGATTCTGTTGAAATGATTGGTGATGTCTTTGTTGCTTCAGTAAGCAAATGCATCGAAACGTATTATTTTTATTTTAGAATTGTTATTCAGTCTCTGTATCTTTCTGTTTAATTTGACCATTTTATATCCCGTGTTCTCCAATTCCTGCAGTAACTGTCAGAGTATATGTGTACCATCATGGTAAGGAAGCTGGCACCAACAGGTGTCTTCAGCTTGGTTAGCAGATGAGAAAGCATTGTGGCCAAAATTTTCAGGCCTTGATCAAACTTTGAGATACTTAAGTAAGCAGTTTCTTTTTCGGAGGAAATAGGTTCAAAAACTCACCATAATAAGGGTGAGATCAAAGCTCAGTTTCTCTTAAAAAGCAGGTAGTTTTATGTATGTGGGACTTTACATATTTACTGGGAATAGAAAAAAAAAAAAAAAAAGAAAAAAAGAACAAACGCAGTACTTGATGTCCTGAGTTCCTGAGTTTGAACTGAGCCTGGAGCACACACACAGAGTATTTGTAAATCCCTTAATGGACCTTCATCCAGTGAAGAACTGGACTAGCCACTGGCTTGAATTACAGGAAACAAAAAGTTGCCATGGTTGATAGAAAGATGTTATTCCCACAGCAGGTGTGTGAATGGAAAGGGAAGGCTACCTACTGGCTGGTTTGCGTACTTTGTTTTGTTGCCACCCAGCTGCTGGAAACTACCACCTTTTCATTTCAGCTGAAAGAGAGCAGGGATGTGCATTTTTGGGTGCTTTGACCCCATTTCAGTGAAAATGAAACGTTTACTAAAGAGTCTGTCTTTAAACCAGATGTGTCTTGCTTTGACCGAAGCAAATTAGGGTGTACTTACCAGGCGAGCTCTGCAGAATCTTTACTGAGGAGACAATGGGCAGACAGAGATCTTGCCCTTCATGTGGCTGTTTGCAGGTCACAAAACCTGCTTTCTTGCTAAACATCAGCTAAAGATGGGTTGTGTAGGCTTTGGGAATTCACTTGTTCATTGAATCTGGAAGACAGGCAGCAGTGCATTACCACTGTGAGAAGGTCATGGGATTCCACTAGCTGCTTTGAATCTCAGTGGAGGCTTCTTGATTACACAGAGTCCCCAGGCTTTGCCCTCGGATTGAAGCCAAGGTGAAGCTATTTCTGTAAATCTACATTTTATAATTCATAGCTGCTACATCTGTACATCTCCAAGCTGTGTTTTGCAGAAAAGTTGTTTTGGGTATCTTCGGTATTTCTGTACATCCAGCACTGAGCCAAGCAAAACCCTTTAGCTCCTAACAAAGTGAGTCAGGGCTCTAAATGATACTGTTGGGCATCCTTTGTGCTTATAGTTATGGTCTACCTTTTTATCTTTTTAGTTTTCCAAATCTATGGTATTAGATGCGTACAGTGAATACGTAAACAACTTCAGTACAGCAGTGGGGATTCTTAAGAAAACATGTGCCACCAAACCTGCCTTTCTGGATTTCTTAAAGGTGAGTTCACTCAAGCTTAAAACAGCTGCACATGTGATATGAGTAAGACACTATAAATTAAAAGGGGGAAAATAAGACTATAATACTGTATATTATGTGACTTTGATTTTATGGCTTAGGCATATAAACTCTACAGAGAATTCACTTTCACTACTTTGAGAATGATAACTTGATTCTAGATCCTGGATGTGTTTGGAAGTGCAGAGTGGTGTTTTTTGTTGCTGTTGTTCAGGTCAGTTTATTGGTGTTCACATCGCTGTACTTGGCAAAACATTGGGATTCTTTCATATCAGGTGAGCATGAAATAAGAGGACTCAGATGGTGAACTATTGTTTTGGATTTATTTTACTTCTAAACTCTTCATTCTGTTGTGCAGTCGTATAGCTGTACTTCCATTCCACAATAATTTACTATTATTTTGCAAATATATTTTTATTTTTTTTTTTTTTACAATTTGGAGATAAAATTGATTATTTTTGTGCAGAATGTTTACTGCCCTGATGAATGCAATAGTGTGCATCGTGAGCCTGGCACATGCAGTGGAACTGCTGGGAAGCCTTAGGGGTGATGCCCTACAGAGGGTATGCAAAAACTATTGCAAGGCTTTTAGGCTGTGTGTTACACTGCTAAGAGCCTGGAAGCTCAGTTTGTCCCATTTTCCTGAGAGTCTTGGATTGAGCTGGGCCTCTCAGAGCTGTCACTCTGCCAGGTCTGCCACAGTGGTCCATCAAATGCTGAAGTCGGGTGCCCTTGGCAAGATAAACTGTGAAGCTTTTAGGTTGCTAGAGGATTGGGAAGGGAGGGCCAGGGGAGCTGATTGCTAATCTATCTTCAGATCTTAAAATTAATTCAAAGCATTTTGGAAGTATGGCAGCAGCAGTACACAGGATTGTATTCTGGAAGCCCTAGGCACCACAAAGATGAAACTCTGTAAGGTTACTTCTCACACAGGTATAAGCCCATTGTTCCAGCAGTGGCATCATTTACGCTCTTGACAATCCTTGTCAGTACCAGCACTGGTGCTGCTCCCAGCTAGGGAGTCACAGTTGACTTCTTAGGACAGAGTAAATTTATGTACCACCTGTTTTTTTATTATTATTTTGTCCAACTGCAACTAACAGACTTTGTGCAAGAATTTTCTCCACCAGTGGTCAGGCAAAAAAATGGTTGTGAAAATGTAATCACTGCACACAAGTTTAATATTGTTTGTTTGGTTTTTAATATTGAATATTTCTTCTACTCTTCTTTTTTTTTTTTAAATCTTTTGTGATTCTGATCAAAATATTCAAAAAGTTGAAATATTTTAGACAAACAGGGCTTCTGAACATGCAAATGAAATTTGTATGTTCTTATCCTCCACTCCTAAAAACCAAAGTAATGGATTCTGATATTTTTCTTTCCAAGCATAAATCAGTGATCTTTTCCCTAGTTTCTTCTAATAAAGAAAATGAAAGTCTTTTTGTTTCCACAGTACTGAGATAATGTTTTCTTTAGATTTCCTCTTAAAAACGCATTGGTTTTCACACATTTATGGTCTCTTAGGCCCAATGTACAGATCAGCAATAGTAAATTACAGAGTATAAATTGACAAATCACTTGGATTTACAAATTTAAAAACTGGAACAATTATGTTCATTTTGTTGTACTTGAAGTTAAGCAGATGTTTCATTGCATTGCTTATGTTAAAAAGAAAAGAAAAAAGAAAAGATGTGGTTTATCACTGTATACATAGGTACCACATTGCTGGTGAGGCTTCATCCCAGCTGCAGTTACTTAAGGAGGAGATTTAAGTTTGGTTATGTACCAAATACATCACCATAGTGATTAATAGTGATTCTAAAAAAAAATAAATTACTACTTCTAAATGAAAAGAAGGAATATTTGTAGTAGCATTTTTATAATAAATGAAATGATACAGAATATTTACAAGACATCTTTTAATTTTGTAACTGATGGAAATACACTGAAGGGAGTAAACAATGTGACTTTCTTGCATTGCAGCAGTGCCAGGAGTCAAGCCCTGATCGGATTACACTGTATGGTTTAATGATGAAACCTATCCAGCGCTTTCCACAGTTCATTCTGCTATTGCAGGTAAAGAATATTTACCAAACAGATTTACCCAATAAGTGTTTTTGCTGCATTCTCACATGGCTTGTTTGTGGGATTGCTGGGTAGCTGTCTTCTGCTAAAAGACTATGCTGCAGTGGCAGCGACCACTGGATCCAGGGGAAATATCAAGGAAAAAAATTGCAGTGCATCATCACGTACTGATCTCTGATTGCATGGGCAGGCAATTCACTGTAATTCACAGTTCCCCTCTGTAGACCTGCTCCAGACCAATTTTCAGTGTTTCAAACTCCTTCCAGATCATGTCAAGTCTATCCCAGAGAGAGCTAAAAGTTAGCTGCATTATGCAGGTGTGACACAGGGCAGGCTTCAGGATGAAGGTCCAGGAATTAATGCAGGATAAGGTTTAGAGGAAGTTGTGGTGGGAGGTTGTGGGTAGGTAGCTGTGGCAAGAGCTTTTGAGACAGCACAAGAGATGGTTTATTGTGGCAGGAAGCCATAGCGAATTCGTGGTGATTTTTAAGTGCTGTGAGGAAGGAGCAAAAATTTCAAATTGTTCCAACGTGTGCCTACAAAAGGGAAGGGTTTTTTAGCAGCTGTTGTAACCTCCATAGAGTAAGTATGGTCTCCTACTTTAGTATGATATTGCTGTCAGTGTATTAGTGAGGAATAATAATAGTAATAAAGATAATTGAACATTATTATAATAAGAAGTATCAGAGAAGTTTAAATGATTGTTTAGACACCATATTATAATATTGCTTTTCAAATCGTTTTCTATTGTGTGCAACTTCTGCTAATCTTTTTTTGTTACATTTGGAGGTTTTACATTTATTTTCAGGTTTCTTTTCTGTACTTTCTTCCTATAAATAATGACCCCATTCAATATCTTTTTTTAATATCTATTAAGATATTCAGGAAAATAAGTGATGCACAGTCTGAATATTCATTAGATGTTCATTGGTCTTATTCTTTAGTAGTATTCAGGTAAGGAATGTAGCAGTAACTTCTGCACACAAGTCCGCAGCACATCCTATACTCTTTTGAACTTGAGTTTGGAGTTAATTCTGATTTTTGTTTTCATTTATGATTTCCCTAAAGGATATGTTGAAGAACACTAATAAAGGACATCCTGACAGATTACCTCTACAGATGGCTCTTACCGAACTTGAAACACTGGCAGAGAAGTTAAATGAAAGGAAAAGGGATGCGGATCAACGCTGTGAAATAAAACAGATAGCAAAAGCAATGAACGAACGTTATCTGAATAAGGTTAGGAAGCAGAAATGTGTGATGGAAGAGTCAGTTTATTATTAGTTTCTGGGTCTTGAACAATCTTTAGAATGGACTCTGAAGGGGCACCTGCATTTTTTTCTGTAGTGCTTGACACCATGGGGTTGTTCTGGTGGTAGGTGTGAGAAGTGAGTTACCTTCAAGACAGAATGGGTTCACTGGTTTAAACCACAGTGTGTTGGGGTGGGTAAAATGCTGAAATAGCAGCAGCAGTGCTGGTATTTTGTGGCAGTGTAGAAAATAGCAATGTTTTCTTTTTCTGTATCAAGTTTTCAAGGAAATCTTCTGCTTAAGAAGATTAATGAGAAACTTCAACTTAAATTTATCCTAGAACCAAGGAATTACTCCTGTGTAAAGGAAGGAACCAGTTTCTTACACCACAGTGCTTCCAACTGCAGAGTGGTTGAGAGTGTGCTATTGAACATGTCCAATATCTTTCCTGTCTTGAAGAACACCCCAGTCTGTTTCATTCATATATTTAGATCTTATAATAGAAATGTCTTTGAAGAACTGCGGAAGACATTCAGTTATGGGGAAGGAACAATTTTCTTTGAGTTTGTTAGTAGCTATCTGTATTGTAGATATATGTATGCTTATTTGCATCATAAATGCTTCTGTTTTTCCCAGTGCTTCAATTATTGCTTTCATGAAGTTATAGATGATTGTACTTATTCTGGCATGGAGTAATGGAGGCATGCTAAAGGAGTGCAAGGAGTGCTTTTGTCTGTGATTCATAAAAACCCTGGTAGTTTTAAGAATAGAAAGTAGTCAACCAGAACATACTTCTACTAAGCTCTTTATGAAAAAAGAAATACTGAATTTATTGTCATCCTGGCATATTATTTCCATTCTAAGTGCATTAAAGAATGGGTTCAGGTAATTTACTTTTTCTCGTTCTCATACTCCTGCTTTTTGAATTAGCTACTAATGATTATCTACAAGTGACTGAAAGAGTTAAAGACACAGAGTGTGCCCTTTAGCAGGTGGTCCAGATTTCTTTTTATCAGTTGATAGCAACTGTAAAGTCCCATGTTCTGTACCAGGAGATTTGAGATCTAGCTGCGTAGTCACTTCAAATCATTTAGCGCCTTGTGCAACTTGTGACTTAATGTTTGCTTATACAGATTTCGACAATGCCATTATACAATGCCAGGCAAGGTGAAACAGGTGGTGAAGGAAATGGATAGATAGGAAATGGGTGCGTTGCAGACCATTTTGTTTTCTCTGCCACTATGGAGATGTATTTGACCTGTAAGGAATTGGTTCATGCTTGCACGCAAGGCTGAGCCTCAGCACTTGAAGAAAATTTGCAGGAACAGTTTACATGTCCTGCACCTTTTGTGTGTGTCATGTTCTTGGCAGTCTGTGGAAATATGCCAGCTGCACTCCTTCACTGGTTTTGTAAGCCAATGTAGACAGAGAAGCTGAAAGCATTCTTCTTGCACCCACTCTGACTTGCCCCTTTGTGATGGCTGGAACCAAGTGTAATGTTTAAACGGACTATGAAAGAAGAGGTGAAGGAAGGAAGTAATGGAAACTGTGGAAGCTATGACTTTTTTTTTCATTAGAGGATCTTTATCAATATGGAAGACTTTCAGAGCAATTACATGTTCCATATGAAGAATTAAAACCCCTGCAGGACATATCCTGGGGTTATGTTACTGCTGCAGGAAATGAAAAGCAAATCAGTAAAGACACTTAATTCATTTGGCAAATTCACTTGTGAGCATTTGTAGTCATATGGCAATATTGCATTGTTGTTGTTGTTGTTCTGGATGTTAGATGAATAATGTATAATAGACGATGTTGATTGTTTTTAAAATCTAGTTACTTAGCAGTGGAAACAGATACCTCGTACGGACTAATGATATGGTTGAAACAGTTTACAATGACAAAGGAGAAATTATCAAAACCAAAGAACGGCGACTTTTCATGTTAAATGATGTGCTGATGTGTGCAACGGTAAACATACGGTAAGACTTGACTAATATTTTTTAAATTATCATTCAAGTTTAAGCTGGAAATGATGACAGTGAAAAGAGTTTTTGTTGGTGTTGTTTTTACTATGTCTAATGGTCTCTATCAGTTGTCATAATGAATGGACAGCTGGCTTTTATACACTCTTCTAAATTGCCTGCTGATATTTTGAAGTTCCAGAATAAATTTGTGTGTGTGAGCATATATACGTGTGTGTGTGCGTGTGTGTGTATATATATATATATATATATATATATATATATCTATCTCAGTTGGAAACTGCAGTTAGAAATGTGCTGTAGAATCATCAGTGTGCATTAGGGTAGAGTGGAGTGCAGATATACCACGGTAGGTTTTTTTTCTCTTCTTCCTTAAATTCGTGCTGTCACATATCTGTAACCTGACACGATATGGAAGTTAAAACAAAACTAAAGCTAATGCGTGTAGCTAGAGAAAAGAAAAAAAAAAAAAAAAAGGAACACGCTAATGAAATTCCAGCTGGGGAAGGGTTTTTATCTCTGAGACCAAATGTTGAAGGATTAAAGTTGAGGTGCTTTGAGGAAAGCATTTTTTTTAACATGCCTTCTGTTTTAGTTGGCTGTAGCAATTACTGTTACTATAGCACTGTGTATGCCAAGGTCACACTCACATTCCAATGTTGCTTGTATCATGAATTGCTTTGTGTGTTGGTACATTCTGACAGAGAAAATGTAGACTGTTAAAATCTTCCAAAAACAGCTTTTCTTAAGCATAATATGAGTTGTTACGTTAGTTCATTGGTGAAGTCTGAATGCAGCACACATTTCTGCAGTAGTGTGAATGCTTGGTCTCACATTAGTGAGCAAGAAGTACGTTTTCTGAAGAGCAGTTATTACATAGCAAAAGCTTATATCCAATTATCCCAGGAATCAATTCTGTTCTTTAGTAGCTTTTGACCACTTATTTTCATCATTGTCTTGGATTTTTTGTAGTTGGTCCTGAAGTGGCAATGTGCACTCTGTTTTCACTTGGCGTCTGAAAAGTTCATGATTTTGCCAAGTCTCTGGGTTCCTTGTTAAGTCAACAGTTCCAGTTATCACTAACAGCACTGTTGTTCCTGACATTAACTGTTTTTTTCACTGCAGAAGAAACTACTTTGTCAGGCAAAATATAGTTAGGGAATGAAGGAAATAATATGATAAATTTCATTGATTACACTAGTATACAGTCCAGAATTTTTGGTCCAAATGAGCTGTAGTTTCATTTTAGCTGTGTAGAAGTTAGGCATCTAATCTAAGCTAGGCTTCTGTTATAGCAGTGGTTTTCAAACTCAGCTTTGTGCACGCCTACCTATTGACCGCTGAAGGTGTAAACTTCTTCAGAGAACTTACATGTACAGGTAGCAGAACAGCACGTGTCAGCTCAATTTTCTTAACCACCTTTTATCAGTCTTTACAGAAATAGTCAGACATCCCAGGAGCCTGGCAGGCGTTGGTTCCAGAACAATATTCTGTAGCTGGCAAAAGATGCATTTCTGCAGTCCGTGACCCCCAGAAGGTCCTTCTTCACGTGTAGCCTAGATGTCCGGCTTAAACTGGAGACCTAACTTTTAAGTAGTGGGAGTTGGACAGGGTGGATGCTATCCCTAGCGACTGAACAGCTGTGTCCTGCCCTGTCATGTTTTCTTTCTTTTTAACTAGATCTAGAGTTCATAAATATTTGCTTAAGTTGTGGTAGTTTTGTTTTTTCTGTTCATTCTTGTCTCTCCTTTGAAACAGAAGTGTGACTGTGTGGTGAATAATTAGCTGACTAGCTGAATGTTGGTGTCCAGATACTGTTCTCACTAAACACTCCGGGCCGATTTCTCCAAAGCTTTTATTTTGCTTACTTCAGCCGTGCTTTCTGTGAAGGAAACATTCCTGTTTCCTTTCATATCTCTTTTGTGCTTGATAGTAGATGTTTGTTACATATGCTTGAATGTGTGAATAACAGAATGAAACAAAGGAAAAGGAGCCAGTGAATTCCATTTCTATTTCAAGTAAAGCTTCCTCAGCGTGCTGTTTCCTCTGAAATGCCTGTTGTGATGTACACATCCGTTAGCAGCAGTTCACATGTAGATTCCTCTTAGAAACCACAGCAATTGCAAAAAGTCTGCTGTAAAGAACATCCTGGGCTTTGGGCTTCGCAGAAACGTTGGCTTGTCAGCAATTGAGAGGTTGCATTGACCTTCCTCTTCCTGGTAGTCGTTTCAAGGTCCCGTCATCCAGGCTTTCTTGAATGCAGCAGTTACTGCTTTTTAGCACTGTTTCAAGTACTGTCCTAAAAGACAGTACAAGCAAAAAGAACTAGGAAAAAGTGGAGCCATAGTATTGTCCTATGGGCTCGTGTTTGGATGTCAAGATGCATATTGATTTTAAAAGATCCCACAATCACAGAATGGCTCGGGTTGGAAGGGACCTTGAAGATCACCAAGTTCCAACCCTCCTGCCGTGGGAAGGGACACCTCCCAGTAGATCAGGTTGCCCAGGGCCCCATCTAACCTGGCCTTGAACACCTCCAGGGATGGGGTATCCACAGGTTCTCTGGGCAACCTGTTCCAGTGCCTCACCTCCCTCTGAGTGAAGAATTTCCTCCTGATCTCTAATCTGAATTTCCCCTCTGTTAGATTAAAAACATTCCCCCTTGTCCTGTCATTATCTGATAGAGCAAAGAGTATCTCTCCATCTTTTAAGTTCTGTTTAACTACTGAAAAACTGCAATGATAGAAATGTAGGGTCTGTTGATGGCAGTCCTGTGCTGTCTGTAAACAGGATTATCTGCACCTGCATAGCTATTTTTGTACTCGAACAAAGGTCAGTCACAAAAGTCATCCTGATGCATGTATTTCTTTAAAGTTTTACACAGTACTCAGTCTGCTGAACAGCAGATTTTCTGAATTAATAAATAGAATGCCATAAAACACAGTGACTTGCCACAACAATAATCTGTGTATGTGTATCTTCCAGCTCATCCTACGAAAGCAGTGGCACTGTGACAACTGGCCAGAGGTATTTATTAAAATGGAGCGTACCACTGGGACAAGTGGAAGTCATAGAGTACGGCAGCAGTGAGGGCCAAGGAGAGAACTGCAGGTTTCCACCCCAGCACTCTGCTGAAAATGTCGTCATTAACTCTAAGCCAAGTAAGTGACAGCTGTTACAGATTTACATATTTCATTTTTTTGCTAAAATACATATGTCAATTGCAGTGGGCTACAGAATACAAAGCATTTGGTGCAAGAAGAATTCTATAACATGGACATTAACTTAATCTCTTCCTTTGGAAACTGAGAACTCAAGTGCTAAGACAATCTCTTGCCTTGCAGCGTGAATTAGTTGTGTTTGTCCTATTTCAGAGTTTTATGCATGAATGCATAAACAATTCTAGAAGTTTAAATCCTGAATGTGTATGGACATGCAGTAGATTTTTCTTGGTGTAGTAGGGCAGTTATCCAATGGTAGCTGGTTGTACAAATGTTCTTATCCCAGAGTTACAGTGAGGAATTTCTCTTTGATAAAGTTGACAAGCCACCCTGTTGCTGTGGCATCAGAGTCTGGCCACAAGTGGTTACTGAAGGGCAGAAGTTACTTCTCTGACGTCTATTGATACCGCCCTTCGAGCACGGTATCAAGTTCTTCAAGGAAGAAAACCCAAACACTTTAATATTAATTTTGATGAGTGTTTTAAAAAATATGCCAATAGAGAACTTCCTCCCAGCCTCTCTCCAAAAATGACCTAAGGCTCTGAAGTTTGCAAGTTCTTTCTGTGCTCATTAATCCATCCTACAAGCTTGCCAACTGCCCTCAAGAGATGTATGAATTTCAAGAGTTTACTCAGTAGCTAGTCTTATATTTATATATATATATATATATAAATTCTGTATTTGTAAGCATATTTAATATACCTAGATTGTGAAGCATATTAATGGATTGTAATTTAGATTGGTTTCAGTGCTAGCTCTGGGCATTATTTCACACTACGTTTATTTAATATTGCATGCTTGGCCTTGTGATTTTTTCCACAGTTGTGCTGTAAGGAGGCATAAATATTATACTTCAGAACTGAGGTGTGGCTGCAGCATTTAATACCCCCCTTATTCTTAATGACAGTGTCAGGCCTTTTTGCTCCTCCCTTTTTAAATAGCCTAAGAACATTTTTATAGGTATTTATGACTCTTTTTCAAGGACGACCTCATTCCTAGAACTCCTTTAAAACGTTAATGGTTTATTTAGACAACGAGATTAGAGCTCTTAAACTATAGATTAACAGGTGCTGTATACATGACCCCAAGAGGAGTGAGTACAAGGGACCGTGTAACTTAGAATTGGTTCCCCTCATAAGAGTATGTAGGTGGAACAGCTTATGAATATTGCTAGCGCAACTTTATGCAGCAGCTTCATAACTGATTATATCAAGCCCTTGCCTGTCAGCAAAATCACATAGGAAGTGGAGGATGAAGGGAGAAAGAAAAAACCCTTACCCAAACTATCCTGTAGAACCTACTTGATTTTTTTGGTTTTGAGGTTTCTGTTTCATGATGTGTGGTAACAATAAAAGAAAAAAAAAAAAAAAAGACTTTGTACATCATTTGTAGTCTCAAACTTTAAATTAAATTGTGCTCAACAGATAAAAGGCAAGGTGAATTTGCTGTTCACTTAGTAAGCTCTGATCACTGCATTAATTCAGTCTTCTAATAAAAAGGATTGAAAGGTAATAATTAAAAAGTTTATGAAGGATACTGGTTATACAAATGAATAAATCTTCTCTCAACTTTAATCAAGCATTTCTCTGAAATGATCCAACTAAATCAATTATAATCAGTCATGAAAAAGGATGAGCTTAGCTTTGCTATTTGCATGTAGTGCTGTGTCAGCACTAGCTGTTACTCTGAATGCAGACTTGTCCGAAATGACCTGTATAGACAAGTTTGAAGAGACGCTTAATTGTGTTCGTTTTTCTGTAGAGGTGCTCTCTTAGTTCCAGTTTTCTTAGCTGCAGAAGATTAAAGAAGCTCAGAAAATAGTCTTCTTGCAGAGAGAAGGGATTGGTTAGACAGTAGTGGTTCACTGTTGCTTAGCTGCACCTACCAAGGTACCGTATTTTATATTTGATGATGACACATCATCATTGTAGTCTTGCATTGTCAGTGAAATATTTTGGGTGTTTAACACAAATGACAAAGCATTACTGGCAAAATATTCAATCATTGCTTGGCTGAAAATACATCACTTTATAGTCATATGTTGCGTTTCCCTCTGGTTTTGAAGTATTCCATGGAACTGCTGTGGCTTCATGGAATGTGTTTTTAATCTGTTGAAGAGCAAGACAGCCTAAACATCTAATGATCGAGAGCAATTTGGGGTGCTAGAGGCAAAATCGTGGTTTCCTTGAACTAGAACCATGTGTAGGTCTGTGTTTTCACCTCTCATTTCTCTCAGTGGAAACTGGAGAAGAGCAGAATGATGATGATTCTGTGTAAAAGCAATAGGGGGGTCACCTCTTCCATTTCTGGAGAACCGAGTAAAGAAAGTTTGTATCTGCAGCACACTGGGTTAAATATTTCCCCCATTAAGGCTATTTACTTATATTACTGTTGCGATCAACAAGAATTCTGTATAGTGTCTGGTTGTGTCCTTGTGAGGATTACAAGTTGTGCCATGATGAGAAAAATGTGATTAACTTTTTTTCCCCACCAGAATCCTTGAATTCTATGACAGAAGACAACTGCCATAAGCGTAGTATCTCACTAGTAACAGCTAAATGCAAATGGCACCCTAAGCTTTCTACCACGTTGCAAGAAAAAATATTTTAAAGATGCAAATTTTACTTTGGGTGTTGCAGGAAAAGTAATAGCCGAATTTGAATTAATCCTGTATAGGTTGTAATATGCAACTGCTGAAAGGTTGAAAGGTTTTGTTAGTACCTATAAATCAAGGGTGTACTTTAGTACTGTTTTAAAGAAAAACAAATGTTGCGGGAACATTGTTTTCAGTTAGCAAAATCATAAATTTGCAGTTTTCTACTCAGTTCTGCTTTGTGTACCAGTCGTTTATCTCTGAATTTTAGAGGAGAATCCATTTAGGGGCTGTTCAGTTAAACTTTTTTTTTTCTTAAGGCTTTCTTGTCTCTTGCCAAGAGATACTGTGTGGCCTGAGGGTGTGTGTGGGGAAAGCAGAAAAAAATCTGAGTTTGTTCTGCTATGATCCTTCTGTCTTTGATGTGCTTTTCCCTTATTCCTGTTATTCTCCCCTAGCACCATAAGTAGATTATGAGATCTTTTAATTATGAACATGGAGAAAGATTGAAGTCTCAGCTGTTTGGCAGATTCCTTATATTTGTACTGTACTTAATACTGTTTTG
This sequence comes from Aythya ferina, assembly GCF_964211825.1. NCBI lineage: Eukaryota > Metazoa > Chordata > Aves > Anseriformes > Anatidae > Aythya > Aythya ferina. The sequence goes on along the minus strand of NC_140298.1, from coordinate 98,053,743 downwards.
TCATGGGGAACAATTATAACTTGTGTTTGCTTCCTGTAACAATATTTAAAGCACAAAACATTTCATATTCTCAATTTTCAGGAAAAACAGAACAACAAAAAAAAAATCGTGTTTTATGGGATCTCCTTTCTTTGAGCGAATCCAGCAGAGCCTTGTTCCCTGTATGAGTTAATCTTTGAAAGTCTGTGAGTGTAAGCCTCTGGCACCCCAACCAGATGGTTCCTGTAGAAATAGCTACCTTAACTTTGTATGCCAAAGAGGTCTGATGTGTTAATTTTCTTCAGTGGAACCATTTGCAGCAGGATGAAGTTCTTCCCCAGTAAATCCACATACTGTTTGTATCAGCTATACTGATTCTCCTCTACATCCCAATCCTTTTAATGGTGCTGGTTCATGCGAAGAAGCATAGACACATTTATGGTGTTGAAAAATTGAATTAATGGGAAAAAAATTAATGTTGTTATGAACAGGAAATTTTGATTCACTTGTGCTGGAAGAATTGTGTCATATAACGGATTTCAGTAATCGGTATTTGAAGCATGTTTAAGGTGGTTATGAGAGCACTTGATTTGTTTTTACGGTAAGATATGAAAGATGGTATAATGCTAGGTGAGGTTGCAAAGTGCAAGAAACAAGAACTGTGCTTCAGGACTCAAAAGGAACTTGGCAAAGGGATTGTGTTATGTGAGGAGAACCCTAGGTAATAAATGGTTGAAAAGCTCAGAAGAGACACTTACCTTAATTACACATCTTCAATACTTAATGTCAATTAGTGAATTCCATTCTTCCATTCAGTTTTGTTGATACTTGCATCGACTTCACCTCCTCTATCTGCACTACTGACAGTGACAGATTCAACGTTCGCATCTAGACAACTAGTTTCATTCGGTTTGGTTTTCCTTTCTTTTTCTGCTTGCTTTTGCCCCAGACAGGTATGTGCTTATTATGGTCCTGAGGGAATGAATATCAAGTTTAAGGGCTCCTGAATGTTAGTATTTGCTCTGTCTGTTTGTGGGTCAGTCTTACTGTTCTGTGCGTTGGTTTCCTCACCTATAATACGATCTCTAGTCTGGGTGGGAGGCCTTAAGCAGTCAAAGTATCTCAGGCATGTAATGCATCTTGTGGAAATCTAATGGAGACCACAGTTCACTTAAAACCACCCACAGGTAAATCAGTATCTTGGATAATCCTATTATCTCACAGAAGAATTGAAAGAGTAATCCAAGGCTATTCAAGTACCAGGTATTGCTAACCTGAATTTGTCTTTTTTTTTTTTTTTTTTTTTTTTTAATGTAAGCATCTAAAGCAATCAATACATTTGTTTTGTTATCTTTTTCACCATTATATGCTACTTTATTCTGAATGTTCCCTAGTAGTTGAAAGGATTTACCTATTGGCTATTTCCTTGTCTTCATGTTTATTACATTTTTTTTCTGTTGGCTTTTGATGAAGTTTACTGCAGTGTTGCATTGTAATAAATGATAATCATTCAATCAAAAAGGAAAAGCCAAATGAATTTATAGAAAGAGGGTGGCAGGTAAATTAAATGCTACTTATCTTCTTGTGATGAAAAAGAGGGAGGGTGAAAGAGCAGTGAGCACAAATTGTTTTTTAATCCAGTCCTAAATATGTCTCCAAAAGTTATAAAAATAGGGTCAAAGGCAAAATTGTAACTTCTCGTTAAAATGTACTGTGTTCCATTCTAGAAGAATGAGAAGAATGAGATCTTCACTTAAAAATCACCCTTCTGGAAATAGAATCACTGATTAAAAAAATATATATATATATTTCACAGCTCTTTAAAGGGATATGTAGGAACAATAGGTAAATACACTCTCCAGAGTCTGTTTCTTAGACCCCAGCATGTATTTTTATGAGTTTGCAATTTCTGCAGGCTGTTGACAGATGGTGAAATGTGGGTTCTGTGCTGAGATGAATTTCTGTTTGGTGCTGCAGTGACAGCGACCACCCTGAGTTGTCTGTTTACTGATGCTCAGGGCAGCTCAAGAACAAACAGCGTGAGCTGTAAAAGTTTTACACAGTGTTTAATGTAAGAAGACTGCACTGTAAAGGCTCAGAAGCAAAGAGAGTGGCCTAAACATGCTGCCGTCACTGAGTGAGAAGCCCGTGCCTGTCAGCAGCATCTTGGCTTTCTGCTGCTAGTGGTATTCATTAGGAGTGATATGCAGCATAGGCTATTACTTAAGCAAAGAACCATTTAATTTTAACCATATGGCTAAAAGCTGAAAGAGAAAATGAGCAAGACCCATCTGTACAATATATATCATGCAGTGATGAGTGTGGGAGATAACAGTAAAATGAAATAAATGGTTTAGCACGTTTGAGTTTATGGCAGAGTTTTAATGTTATTTTTTTGTTGTTGTTTCACAGATTTTCAGTTCATTGCAAAAATCAAACCTCAGCTTCACTAAATTGTGATTTCTCTGCTTTCCTGATCAGTCTAGGGATAAATTTTACTCCATTTCCGCTTGCTTATGGTCTTGATCTCTGTTGTTTTTGTTTGTTGTCAGGCGTAACACAACACTGAAGTGCAGACGTGATTCTTCTGCGTTTCCTTCTGCTTTGTGCAGTCGGTTCATGTAGGTCTGTGAGTGTTACCAGGGAAACAGGTAGGGGTGTTTGATGGGCTACAGTGTGTGAGCACTTGTGTTTCTGCCACTGTCTTCTTACTCAATGGAAGAACAGTTTTTCTCAAAAACAGAAATAATGCTGCTGCAAAAGCCATTACCACTGAAACTGACTTTTGCTGCTTTGTCCAATGAGAAATGTGGAGTTAGGGAAGGAAAATATGAAGGAAATAAAGCTGCTTTGTCATCACTTTCAGGCTGAACAATTATAATACATCATTTAATACTCAGTCTTGCTTACTACGGACATTACACCAACTCTAGCATTGGTGATAAGGCTTTAAAATTATGATAATGGCATGAATTGCTAGGTGACCTAACTTTCATCGCTGGGATGAATTTACACTGGGATCATCTCTGGGATGATTTACACTGACAGTGTAAATCTTTGTTTCAAAACTAGTGAAAATAATCTGTATACTAAAGTAATGTAACGTGCATAAATGTAAACTATTGTTAATATATGTGAACAAAAGACCAGAGATTTTAAATAAATCTCACTCCAAACACAGCCTGTTCAGCCAAGCAAACCCAGAGACATTATATAGTTCACTGGCTCAGCAGATACGTGTTTTCAACTGGTGGATTATGCATAGATTAAATTAGGTGTTACATTTTTATCTCACCCACTTTAGAAGAGACTCCTTCCTTTGCTTTTCATACCCTTTTTAGTGGTTGTAGGGCTTTGACATTCAGCTCACAGAAACCTTTTTGTGGCTTGGCAGAGGTCTTATTCACATCTTGACACAGAGTAGTAAAATGAGTAGAAACTATGAGCAAACGAGTATGAAAAAGGGAGGTTGAGCTCCCTCACAGTACAATTTCCACATGAGTTGCAGATATTCTAGTCTCAAATTCAGTGGAAACCACTGACAGCCTGGCCAGCGTATGGTCCCTTGCAGACCTATCTCAAGATCGTTCGTTGCAGTACTATGATCATGTAAGTACATTCAGACATGCACTTTCACTGCCTGTTCATGTCATTGTTTATCTTCTCACATCCAGTTGTGGTAGTTTCACCCTGATGGGCAGCTGAGCTTCACCACACTGCTCTCTCGCTCCTAAAAAGTATGAGAAGAGAAAATACAATGAAAAGGGCTCAAGGGCAGGGATAAGGGCAGGGAGATTGCTTGCCAATTACTGTCACTGACAAAACAGACTCAGCACAGGGAGATTCATGTAATTTATTGCCTATTGATAGCAGAGTAGAACAGTGACAAATCAAATAGCAAACCAAAACCACCTTCCCCCTATCTACGCTCTTCTGCTTCCTCCCCCCAAGCAGTGCAGGGGAACAGAGAATGGGGGCTGCGGTCAGTCCCTGACACTTTGTCTCTGCCGCTCCCTCACGATCACTCTCTGCCCCTGCTCGCCTTGGGGTCCCTCCCACGGGATGCCGTCTTTCCTGAACTGATCCTGCAGGGGCTGCCCACAGGCAGCAGCTCTTCAAGAACTGTTCCCACATGGCTCCGTACCACGGGGTCCATCCCCCAGGATCAAACTTCTCCATCACGGGTCCCCCACAGGTGGGCGGCAGCTCCCCCCAAACCCCCTGCTCCTGTGTGGGCTCCTCTCCACAGGCTGCAGCTCTGGCCCGGGGCCTGTTCCCGCGGGGACTCTCCATGGGCCGCAGCCTCCTCCAGGCCACATCCACCTGCTCCACCGGGGGCTCCTCCACGGGCTGCAGCATGGAGATCTGCTCCATGTGGGACCCATGGGCTGCAGGGGGACAGCCTGCTCCACCAGGGGCCTCTCCACAAGCTTCAGGGGAATTTCTGCTGTATGCCTGGAGCACCTCCTGCCCTCCTGCTGCACTGACTTTGGGGGCTGCAGGGCTGCTTCTCTCATTTTCACACTCCTCTCTCTGAGCTGCAGTTGCACAGCAGGTATTTTTTCCCATTTCTTCAATCTGCTCTCCCACAGGCCCACCCAGTGTCGCTCACTGGCTCAGCTCTGGGCAACAGCGGGTCCCTTTTGGAGCCAGCCAGAGCTGGCTCCGATCTGACATGGGGCATCTGCTGGGCTCTGCCCACAGAGGCCACCCCTGCAGCCCCCCTGCTTACAAAACTGCCGTGTAAGCCCAACACACCAGTTCCTCTCATATCCTTTACAGCCATGCAGTCACACTCCAGAGGCTCCTTGCAGCTTCCCTCGCTTCTTATGAGGTGGAGGCTTCTAGGTTCCTTCTGCCCTCCTGTTGGACCCTGCAGGTGGAAAGGGTGAGGAAAGAGCTGTAGCACCTCTCTGCTTTCATTCTACAGTCTCTTTGCTTCCAGGATTTTCTTTCCCCATGGAAACAGAGACAGGAACTTGAGGTGCTCTGACTTGTACCTGCAGTCAGTAGGTGGCCCAGGGAGGCACTTTGTATCTGTCCTCCTGGTGTGCTGCAGAGGAACTGGGCTGTGGGCTGAATTTCATCTATCAGTCATCCTGTTTCCCTCCCTCCTGTTCCCTACTGGTATAGCTGTTTCTGTCACTAGGAAAAATATTTATGGTGTTTCACCTCTAAAATTCCCTGCACTGTCAAGATTAGCTGAAGATTAATGTAATCCCTAAACCATGCTCACAGTGCATGAGCTACTTCTCACCCTCTTAAAAAGCTTTGCTTGTTGTTCTTGCATAATTTTACTCATGAATGGTATAGCATTATAATTGCTTGCATTTAATACCTTGTACAGTATTTGCAGTTGCAAGCTGCTGATTTTATCTGCACATTACTCAAGCTGTGTGAATAAGCAGGTTTGTGGTTGGACAGTAATTCTGTCCAAATTTTTGTGCGACCTATTTCTTTGGTGTTCAGATCTGATAGAATGAGCATGTATTGAGGCAGGTCTCAGCATTCATGCAGTTACCACTTAAGAGCTGGCAGGGAGGCAAAGCATGTTAAAAAATACTTGTCAGGATGAAGACTTGGACGATTTGTTTTCCAGTCTGTTTTATGTGTACTGGGTGGCACTGAGGACTTGGTTCATTATTCAGTGAGAATAAATACATTAAAAGAATTTTAGAAACTCAGATTATCATATTCAGTAATTTAGCTCTGAGAAATTACCTGTAGGTGCTTATATGATTAAAGTGCAATTAAGATTTCTTCCTTTGCAGAGGTTAGCCTGAGTAATGTCTCCTCATGTTTATGATAATGCTCTTCATGTTGGATGATGATGATGGTCTGTCCTGACAGTATTGGTAATTAGGTTTGCTTGCACCATGTCTGGATTTAGCAGTTCATGTTCTACTGATCTCAGGGTGTTTTATTGCTTGTCACTTAATATTCTGTACATGTTTGTGCTGCTTCTTCCCTGTACAAGGCTGTTAATAATATTAATAAACCTTATTTAGGGTTGTGCTGAAAAGCTACATTGAGTACAGCTGCTCACCCTTTTACCGATGGCTGCCAGCTAAGCTTTTGTGTCTTGAGATCATTCCTCATTTCCTATTTACTTCAACTTCCCAACCTAGAGACAAACACTACCCTGTGAATATTTATTTAGTTTGGATCTGAGAATTTTATGAAACCTAGGGTGAACTAGGTTTGAGCAACAGTCAGTGGCTTAGGTTTTTCAGGGGCATGCAACTGCTGAGATCATGAGTTTGATTTGGCATGAAAGAACAAATGGGGCTAAGACAAAAATCTGCTTTTCGTTTATGAACTTTAAATTGATCTATGGGCGTGTTTGTCTTCAGATTCCCTCCATGAAGATGGGTTTTGGTTCCCAAGCCTACTTCTTTGGTATTTTACTGGAATTTCAGTTGGCTATTAAAACACTCTCGTAAAAGAAAAAACAGAAAACAAACCCTACACGCATGCTTTCCTGAGGTGCCTATGGAAACAGGAACAATGTGTGTAAGCAAGTTGAAAGACACAGATAGGAGTGGTGCTGTGTGGGAGCTGTCAAGTACTCTGCTTACATAACAGCATGTGCAGGAAGCTAGTGGTTCAGCATCTAAAAATCAGGTCTCATCTGCTTTGTCACCGGCTTTCACGTTTGTAAAGAATTTTCAGACAGAAGGAGCTAGAGCTAAGGAGGCACTTTCCTTGTGTGCAGCTGCTGAGTTCATTTGTCGTCTTCTGTACAGGGGAAGTTTAGGAGCAGTGGGGCAATTGTCTTCACCTACCTTCCAGTGAAAGTGAAGTGTTTAATTACAAAGGTTTTTACAAAGGGAAGGGGTTTAGTATTTAGCAATGGTCATTACTACCAATCACTAAGTGAAAGACAGTATTCCGAATATTCATAATCTTTTTACCAACTCTGTTGATCAGTTCTTAAACAGATGGCTTGTGTATGTAAATGTCATATGAAAGTCTTCTTTTCTACTTGCATCAAGAAAATTAGTTTCACTAGACCATCTTAGGGGGAATGTTTTTTTCTCTGTTTTTCTTGATCCCTTACCCAGAGCAGCTATAAGGCATTTGTCCTGTGTATTTTGCATTCCAGTGTATCTGTAGGAGCAGGGTCCCAATGTAGAGGAAGAATTCCTGAATTGCAGTACTTGGACCTTATTAATGCTTTCTGGCTTTCCTTCTTTAAATCAGTTCTCAAGATCCTCAGAGAACAGAAAACTATCTTAACTTCTGATATAATTTTCTCTCTCTCTCCATTCTTTTCCGTCTTGAAGGTTGGCCATCAAGAACTGAGCAATGTGATGCTCTCAGTCCACTGTTCCTGTATGAGAAATCAGTGAAAAATTTCCAGGATAGACACGAAATCACATTTAAAACAAAACAGTGAGACAGTTCTGATAGCACTGAAATAGCTTTAAATGTATTATTGCTACATCATCATTGTTAACATGTTCAGGCTAAACTGTCTCAGACATCTGTCCAATTTATTATGAGGTGATCAAGAACTCATCTGTTATCATGATGATTTGCTTTCCAGCCCAGTGCACAAATTTCTCTGTGCTAATGTAGACTTAAATGCTGTGGAAGGGGCCTATCTTTTATTATTTGTTCCGAGAGCATGGTTCTATACGATTACCAGTTTGTTATGCCTTCCTCAGACACAGCAACTTTTAAAGTTACCTCCCACATATATAACTTCTCCCCAGATCCCGGATGATTTTTATGCTCAAGATGAGGATTGAATCTTTTCCAGAGTTCTTTCCTTCACAACACTTGATGTTTCAGTATGCTGCCTGGATACACACAGATGGCTCAGTGGGAGGAAGCAATTTGAGCGCACTCAGCCTCAAACACCAAATCACAAATGGCAAGTCAGATTTGGGATTTATCAGCCTTTCAGCGTAGTCTGCAAATCTGGCACGTTCTGCAAGGGTGCCGTTAACTTTGTGTTGCCCCTCAATAAAGCTGCAACTATAGTCAGGAAAATAGCCTTTCCATGCTTTTATTACATGACTATTTGTGAACTTCCATCCTGTATACTGCACAATCTGACTTCAGGGCTCTGCATCTATCAGTTGAAGTAACCTCTCTGAGGACCTTGAATTTCTCTGATGCATCAGTTCTCAGTTCATGTCAGTATGTTTGTTTTTTTTTTTTTTTTTTCAAAGCACATTGTATTGACGTGTTGTGTTTTTTGAACCATAAAGGGAAAAGGTCATTACTATAATCATACTCAGAGCAGATCATGTCAATATTGGTTACTCTGCAGTAAAAAAGGTACCCAGGAGTTGGACTCAATGATCCTTGTGGGTCCCTTCCAGCTCGGGATGTCCTGTGACTGTGTGTGTGTCTGTTAACCATCTTCGGCTTAATATGACACATGGTTCAGAAATCTTTTCAAGAATACTTGTAATATTGAGACTATACTGGATGAAGTTTTTATTTTATTTACATGCCATTTGGATTTACGTGATATTACTTTCAAAAATCCCCCTAACCAGTAATTAAACAGGAGTTTGGAATTGGAAAGGACCACCTAAACCATTATGCCTGTTTACCCAGTCATTGATGCTTAATATATAGGTGTCTGCATCTACTCTAGGCTTTGTAACACTTTTTTATTTCCCATTTAGCAGCATAAATCTGTCATAAATTAGTAAGTCACAGCTGAGAATCAGAACACAGCCAAAGCTTGTGGAAGAGTTGAGTACAAGTAGCACATCACCACACTAAAATCTGTCCCTGAGTAATTCTTTGAGAGTGAGAATGGGGTGTGCTCCATTTGGGATTAAAATAACCAATATGCTCTTGGTGCCTGTGAGAATTGAAAATTTAGGGGAACCGGATGGACGGTGATCACCGGGGAGCGGCTGCACTGCCGGTACCCATTAAGGCAGCTGCTGCTGTGCTGGCTGTGTGCTGGAAGAGACACAGCTGCTGGCTCTGCTCCCAGGGCAAACAGCGTGTGGCCAGAGCTCTGCTGTGCCGTGCACGGGGGGCAGAGAGGGCTCTTCGCAGGAAGGTCGGCTACTTTGAAAAGGGAAAACCTCCAATGCTGTGAGGGTTGTGAATTCAGCTCCTGTTTCCTCTTGGTCCCAAAGCGTGGCAGAGATCCTCTAAATAAAGATGGTAAGGGATTGTTTCCCCTTCTGCCCACACCCAAGACACATCTATGCGTGTATTTATGCACAACCTTCCAAATCCTAATTTTGCCTGAGCCAAACTGAGCAGACTTTAACCACACCCAGGGAGTTTCCTGCAGGCTTTGTAAATGGCTTGATGTAAATGGGCTAAAATAGTTTCTGCTACGCTTACAAGAATTACTACAGATCAGGCAAAACTAGTGAGTTTAAAGCTGTGGTTCTGAGCATAAGACTGAGAAATGAGCAGGTAGAAGTGTTTAGTATTATATTCAAATCACAGAATATCCCGAGTTGGAAGGGACCCTAAAGGATCATTGAGTCCAACTCCTTGGACTCAATATCTATATATGGGCTATACATGTATCTCAACTAATGATCAGTTGCTTTAATAAAACATTCCTGCCACCCCAGTTTTACTTTTTAGTTTTCACTTTTTTACAGCAAAAATTAAATTAAACGTTAACCTCCTTTCTTCCCTCAAAAATAAGTGGCAGGTTTTTCCCTTAAATCTGTCCTGAATACCTTTCAAAATAATGCTGAGCAAGGAGCAGGAGTTTTTTTGCATGAATTCCTGGTTGTTGGCACTAAACTTGACTGTTGCAGGGAGGCACGAATTCCTCTGGTAAGATCTTAGCAACAAAGGAGTTGATGAAAAAAAATTCCTGCTAACTTGCATGTGGCCAAGATTTCACCCTTGATCTGTAGGCGGAATGCAAAAAGCTTTGCCTCCGAAGCCATACAGAGGGTTATTGGCTACAGCACATGGCATTTTCTCCTAACACCATTCTGCATAACACGTAGGATGTGTAGAGCTGGGAAGAACCTTCTTTAGATTCCTGCTTTTTTTCCACAATGGGAAAAAAAATATGTTTTGGAACTTGATAATTCGCAAGAGTGGCTTAGAAAAGGGAAGGAAATGACTTTATCGTTTGTAAAACTTTTCAAAATACAAAAAGCCACCCCCACACAAGAGTGTATCATCTGCTTTGGAATGAAGCCAAGAGTTTATCTGTGCTCTCTGTGGAGGAAAGAAAGAGCAAACACCCACCCAAACCCGCCAGCAATCTAACGGTCAAGGAACATGTGGAGGCTGAAGTGGGCAAACCTCTGGCTATGAATTGAGAAACACATCTGATGAGCAGACTGCAGTGCTCCCCACCACCGTCGCCACCTACTTCACCCAGGAAAAAACCCTTGGTTAGACAATTCTCAGCTAAATCAACTGATAGTTAACATATTGTTAGCCACCAAGGATCCAAGCAAGCTAATCCTAATTTAAAAGACATTTTGAGTAACCCTTGCAGGACCTGATTCAGAGATGAAATTGCTGTAACTTAGAACTCAGTATTGAGGCACAAATCGAGTGGTAAATTCTGAGAAAATTATTTTCTGAAGTGTATATTGTTATGATCTCAGTTATTTTTCCCCGTTTCAGTTTGTGCCTACTAAGGACCTTCAGGGAGGAATGATGATAGCCACAGCTATTGATTTCTTCCTTGGCTGACCATTACAAATTTTTCTTAATGTGACCATTTGTCACACATGAATATCAGAGATCAGAGGATGGAAGCAGGCTGTCTTTAATTATTGATTGGTTTGGTTTTTGGCTTTCTTCTCTGTGCTAAGAACTTGGTCTTTAATGAATGAGCCTGAATTGACTTCCGTTTGGCTTTTCTAAATCATTTCATATGCCAGGTTAGTTTATTTGTTTTGACAGTCTCATTGCTTCCTTTTTAATCTTGATTTATTAAAATTGTATAAAATATGCATGATGCAAACAAAATAGACTCAGATGACAAATAGTGAAGGGGATTGAAGATTTATGCCTTACTCTTAATGCTGGAACTAGGATATCTATAGAAGCATTTGAAGCTCCAGGAAGAGGAAGGTAGAGAAGAGCTACTTCCAGGTGTGGTGGACGTATATGCTATAATGGGGAATCCAGTCAGTGTAAGTAGTTAAAGCTTGCTTTATGGCCTCAGTTGAAGCCTATGGCACAAAATCCTGCAGTATCTAAGAGCTGCCAGATTGCTTGCTTGCTGCCTGATTTGTTGCAGGTTAGTGTCCTGTCTCTGACCTGCTTTCGGTAATAAAACAAAATCTCAGGGAACTCCATCTTTATGAGGCTGCAAAGAGTGATCCTGGCTTTTAAACTTTAGAAATGGTGTAGCTGAAATTCCCTCGAGTGAAAATATCCATCCTATTACAAATGAATTCTCACAAACTTCCAGCTTTTCACAGCAAGACAGTTTTAAATTTTCTCTTGGATCAGACCCACAAGTATAAATTTTGGAAATATCTGTGGTAGGTTTTTCAGTGCAGCAGTTTGGTTTGTTTGACCGTGGGATTTATAAATGACAGGTAAATGAATGGACTTCTGCCAGAAGCTCAGCTAACTGCCAATTACTTACAATCACTCTAAATCTTGTTTTGCAGAAACTAACTTTTTGTTACAGAAATTTGGGGCAAGAATGGTTTCATTTGTGTTCTTTACAATGACAAGCATGTTATCATGGCTTCCAGCCAGATTTCACCAGACTTCTAACACTGAACAGTCCTTTTCTTTACAAGTAGCCCCACTGAAATCAACAATTTGATGTGTCTAGGAACTAGCAATTCTGGTGCTTAATAATTTATAATTACTGTAGACATCCGTTAGTAAAAGATTTTAAGCTAGCAGAAGAGGGATATAAGGAGAAAAGAGTTTACAGTTTTCAGGTATTGTTTTTATTCAAGTATCTGTACTGGAGAAAGTGAAAATACAGCTCAATGAAAGCACAGTCTGCCATTCCAGAAAAGTATTAAATTTTTGTTTTAAACAAATCATTTCTCAGCTGAAGATAATGTTAAAAACCTAAGAGGAAGCTCTTAGGACTACTTTGGGATTGTTTCTTTTTAATGAATGTAACAATCTTTTCTTACAGACTGATTTGTTTGTGAGGATAAGAAAGACTATATTGTGCCTTTAATTAGCATTCAGAACAGGCAAAGGAGGGTGGATGAAAGTCGAATCTATTCTGTGGTTGGGTAACTAGTAGTAAGTGCAGTAAGCCCTGATAAGTGCTCAAGGGCAATACTCCGAAATCCTTTCTTTTGTTCAATTTACCAAAACACCTAAAGGCAAGGGAATAACTTGCAATTTTCTGGGCATGTATAATATCTCCAGTTTATGTTTTCCTGCAGTGGAGAATTCATAGGTAAAGTAACCTGTAACATCTTCCGTAGGCCTTGTAATTTTACCCTCTAAGAGCATCTTTGTGGTCTGCAGTCCTAGGAATAATATCCATGTAATCCTTGTGAAATGAGTGTTTGGCATTACTTTTAGGCAGAAGCTGCCTATATACTGGGCATACGTAGCCAGAATTATATTTAAATCGTGTTCATGCCAGCTCAGGGTTGAAAACTGCTCAGGGTAGTTTGCTGCCCATAGACTAGCTTCCAAAATTGTGGCTTGGTAAAGGAGCCATAGTTCAGATAGCACACTGCAGGAGCTAAATAATCTGCAGGGGGGTCCTGGGAAAAATAATCCTGCCTGATTCCTGTCATTCAGCCAACGGGAAATGTGCTGGCTCTGTATGAGTCAGGGTGTGAGGTTTTGGGGGAGAGGGAGAGAGTTGTTTCTGCAAGAGCTGCGTAGCCATCCTTCTAACACGTCTGGGAGTCAAGGTGCTAGCAGGGCTTTGAAAACTTTGTGCATATGAATAGGCAGTTTATTCTACTAGTCAGAATATTTTTCTGAGTCACTGTTACTCTGCGAACAAGCATACTTATTGATGGCTAGGGAAAAATATTGCTGCTGCTAAGACTTGGTGCTGTTTTCAGGTCAGCTTCTTTCTTATTTTAGCATTATTGCAGTAATGTTTCAAGTGGTTCAGTGAAATTGCAGATTCGTGTTAGAGTTGGGATGTGGGCATATGATCCTGCATTCTCGTTCTCTCAAGGTAAAACAAGATTTGAGTTTTAAACCATCATAGTGAAAGCTACAAATATATATTTTTTTGCTTCATCACATGACAGAAAGCAATATTTATAAGGGATGTTCAAACTAATGTGTAACAACAAATTTGGTTGTCGGTGCTAAGCAAAAATTCAGTATTACATAGAGGTTTGGAGGCCAGCGAGGCTTTGATATTTGTCACAATTCTCATTCATGCTTTAAAGCTACAGATGATGCTCTTCTTTCTAATAGATGAACAAAGTGAAAAAGACAACTAATGAACTGAAAGGAAATGGCTGTGGTAACACCTGTGTATATGCAAAGCTAGCATACAATAATATATACTACTATCTGTAATTTCCAATGATGCATTTTACAATTATCTGTTGTTAAGAACACTGGAAGCACCTGGAGCAACAAAATGAAATGGCCATGATAAATAAAACAATGAAGAACCTACTTGGACCTTGATGCATTAGTTGTTTTTATGATCCAGAGGGAGCAAAGCCTATTTAGATAAGCCTAATTTTCTCAGTGTTAAGAAATAATTACATATGTTAATAGTGTTATCTTTGCCATGCTTTCATCCTTTAACTGAGAATTACCTCTTTTTATTACATATAACCTTCTGTTCTTATTCATTTTAGACAAGCTGTATATGGGACCAGGGCAACTATACCATGATCTGCAGAACCTTTTACATGACTTGAATGTAGTTGGTCAAATCAGTCAATTAATAAGCAGCCTTAAAGGAAACTATCAGGTAATAAACAAAGCTGGGTTTATTTTTCAAATAAGTTCCTGTTGTAAAGTAGCATAATTGTTTTTCCCTAGGGTCTGTGCAAGACCTTATGTAATTCTCTCTGTAAAGAAATCATGTTTAGCTCCAGTAATTCATTTGCTTTTAAATGTTTAGTGTTATAAGTAGATTACAACTGTCTTTCTAATATTGATCTACTTTGTTGTTTTGCAGTGTAGGTGGATACTACAATTGTCTGCATTTCCTCAGTAGCTGATAAGCTTATATGGAAACAGAATTAGGTTTTGATCTTAATAAATTGGATTCTTACAGTTAGACAATGTAGTAGGAGGGTGTTTTTTTGGAGAAAGCTCTTGATGCTTGTACAAGCTTATAATCCTAGCTTTCAGGATGGAATTGTGCTTAAAACTGAGTGCAAATCACAAAAATATTAATGGACGTTCAGAGGAATTCTGAAAGCAATTTGCTTTGATTTTTTTTGTTTGCATCCCGTTCATTTAGCTTTTATTCTGGCAAGCAGATACAGCACCTTAACACTGAATTTCAGAATGCATTCTCCATTCTCCACATTCTTAAGACTTAATAAATAAAGATTTTAAAACTCTTTTCATTTTAAAACTCTTATTTGACACCATAGTATATAAATGCATGTGAGTATGTATATGAAATCTGAATTTCTTAGGATATCTTACCTTCAGAATCAAGGGCATTAAATAAAACACAAAACTTTGTGAAAACGTGTACTGCAAAGGAAGCTTTAGGAAGCAGTACTTAAGTTTGGACAAAATTTCACCAGGATTTGGAGGTGAATTTCAGCTGCATTATTGGAAGTATGTGTGTATCAAATACTATGGGACTTTCACCCACTAAAATATACAAAACCTCTCTACCTGTGCTGCCCGTCAGAGCCAACTACCTTTTAAAAACTAAAAATGTGATCAATGTTTCCAGGTTGAGACATGTAAAATAATTAGGACAATTTAGATGAGGTCAGCTTCTTTATTTTTAAAAGATACTTGAATTTTCATAAAATTCTAACTATTGGCATTTCATGTGCTCTTGTGTATAAATAGCTTGTTACTACTGATGCTTTCAGTGTCACTCAGATCTGCTTGCCCTCTGTGACTGAACACTGAGGTTGCAGAGGGTGGTTGTTGCAGCATCCTACCCAAGCAGATTGCACCTACACAGAGCTTTTGTGATGGCTACATAAATATTTTTGCCTCAAAGATTTGTACAGAAGCATTGGCAGTATGTTTTATAGAGGTTTTCTTAAGAACAGAAATTTCTTTAGAACCATTTGAATTCTGGGGAGTTCTTTGTAACTATTCATTGAAATGAAGTAAAAGGGTTTTGCTGCAATTGATGCAAATTCACATTTCTTACTCTGACAAATGCTTGGGAGCATAATTTACGTATTGTCAAACTGAACAGTGTGAGAGTAAATCGTCACATAAAATATGTTAACAACCTGTCTACAGATACTTTTGAGATATTTTTACAGATATTTTTGAAACGTTTACAAATCTGGCTAAATTATCCATGACCTAAATGAGATTCATTAGTAACTAAATGAAATTCATTTAGTTCATTATCCAGAACTAAATGAGACCCAGGTGCCAGGAATTTTTTGCTGATATGTGGAGATTACCTTAGTTTACTGGAAATAGGTCAGTAAGTGGCTGTTGAACCTTACCTTTTTTTATTCTTTCAGAACTTAAACCAATCAGTAGCCCATGACTGGACCTCAGGTTTACAAAAACTGATCTTGAAAAAAGAAGATGAAATCAGAGCAGCAGATCGCTGTAGAATTCAGCTGCAGCTTCCAGGAAAACAGGACAAGTCAGTAGTAATCTAATTTGCAAAACTTTCCAAATGGGTAGGGATGTACCAGGGAGGATTTGGGAGTCGTTAGCTCTTTCTGCTCTACTCTCTGTAAGGTTAGCCTCTCACTTCTGCTGTCGTGCCACAGTGTTGGCAACTTACATGTTGCAGGACAGCCCTGTAGTTTTTCTCTTGTTCCTCAGCTTTATGTTCTTGATGCAAGATGAGAGATGGGAGTTAGAGCAATGAGTGTTAACAGGAAATAGCCTTTGTTATTTCAATTCACCAAGGAGGATTGTTCTTTTCATACCATTTCATGTGAAGGGTGGGAACAGGGGCATATGGCATATCATAGCCTGCATAGCCTCTGTTTCTATCATAGCTGTGTCTTTGTCTAAGTATTAGAAAATAATGGAATTTCTTCTTGCTCAACATTTCTAGCGTTGACTGTATCTCTTTGTGCATTTGGAATGGCCTGTTCTGTTTTTTTGTTTGTTTTGTTTTGTTAGTTTGTTTTTAATTTTTTATTATTCATTTATTTATTTGTCTTGCAGGTCTGGGCGGCCTACATTCTTTACAGCTGTATTCAATACATTTACCCCTGCCATCAAACAGTCTTGGATCAACAATTTACAAATGGCTAAACTAGCCCTTGGTAATTCTTAGTTGCTTACATTTCCTGTCAAGTTCTCAATGTACAGTGCAATTTTTTTCTTAGATTTTTTGGACAAAATTCTATCTGCAATAAAGTAGGTAATAGTGATTGTGTATCATTACAAATTAATGAGGATCTAGGCATCAGGGACACATTAGGATCTGGACATCATTGTCAAGGAATATAATTTCTACAGTATTTTAATGAAATCTATGATAATCATTTCTAATTCGAAAATCAAAATTGTAATATCAAAATCAAAATGCACTAGAGGACAGACAAGTGAGAAATTTACTTCATTGTAAATTTATTTTTTCAGATCTTACAAACCTTTCAACCATATGCCTTTCAGTTCAAATTCCTGTGTTTTAGCTCAAGAATGATTTTAGCTAGGAAATAGCAGAAAGGTGTTGGGTTCGTGTTTAGCTTTTTGAGCATGAAATAAACATTTATGCAATTTTAATAAAACATTTCCCTAGTTGGATACATGAAACAAGTTTTTATTTTGAGGATCCTTGTAATTATGATGAATAGTAGATGGCAGTAATGTCACTTAACTGGCAGAGCAGTGGTCATATTTGCAGAAGATAGATTTGCTGGAATCTGAGGAAAGGTTTGGTGGTGTTCAAGCGTTCAAAAGGGAAAAGGCAAATGTACCTTTTCCTCTTTTAATAACCTACTGACAGGATCATTGACTTATGAAAACACCATTAACAATTCACTAGCATTAGGTGTTTTTTTTTTGTTGTTGTTGTTTTTTTTTGTTTTTTTGTTTTGTTTTGTTTTGTTTTTTGCATTAATGATAGTTATGTAATCTATATCAAATTTCTGCTCATAGTTGTAAGTTGTCATTTATACCAACAGAAGTATATATGGCATGAGAAGAGCCTGGTCATTATTAATCAGTTCTAGAATTATTTACTAGTTCTGTAGAGAGGTGTAAGCGATTATTCAGTAAAAGTATCGTGAGATGTTTGTTGCTATTTTCTTTCCATTACAGCGGAGGATAACCTGTTAGGTTGGTTCTGCGTAGAAGATGATGGGAATCAAATCCAAAAGGTGAAACATCCTCTCCTTGTTAGACACATGCCAGTGATGATGGCCAAGCAACAGGAATTCAAGGTGAACAGAAGTGATATGCAAAATTACAATTGCATTTCTTCAGTGATCTCTCTTTTAAGGAATACTGTATTGTGTGTGTGTGTGTATATACATATATTCTCGTGAGTTACAGTTATTCTTGGATGTAAGACCAATAGCAATACAAGGTCCAAGAGGGTCTCAGGAATGAACAATACCTGCAGTATTTAAGACTTCAGAGAACATGGTATTTAGTTTTATATTATATGAATTTTATTTTCAGGTGTAAGCTCATCACTCAATGAAAGCAAAATTAGTAGGAGTTTTGAACTTATCTCGAGGTTTCCAAGTGTTTATTTGAAGCTCCAGAGTAAACCTCAGTTACAATTGGGGCAGAAAATTGATCTCCTGCTCAAATTTCTGATTTGAATTAATGCACAGAGAGCAAATTTTAAAATATTTTTTTTAAATTATGCTTTATGGGGTCATATATCAAATGTAGTCCTGTTCTGAAAGGTGATGCAGAAATTGTGTTAATGGCTCATTTTCCAAAGTAATCTGTTTGAAGTCATATTGACCACTGATTTTAATGATGAAAATAAGTACAGCATGTCAAAGCTAGTAGATGAAAGGAAAGGGTGCTGGATGCTGTTTTTTCCTGTGCATCAGCAGGATTTCTATTGAGTATCAGTTAGTTAGGCTTGTACAAAAAGACTGATGGAAATAAAATTGTATATGTGTGACCAGAATGACAGTGTTTAATGTTATAACATGAGTACTGCTTGAAGCCTGAATAGGTCTGCAGATTCTTGTTGCTTGGACAGTCTAAACAGGAAAGAAGTTTATCTGAGAGCTTCACTGCGAGTATGAGTATACAGGGCTGGATGTTAAGGGGCAAATTGCTAGCTGGACATGCATTTGAAATGTGTAACACTTTTAAATGGGGACATGCCTATTATCCTGTGTTTTGTTTTGTTTTTCCAAGCAGAGCTGCAGTTGCACGCAGTCTGCAGAAAGTCTCTAGTCTCCCATACAGCCATCATCATTCATATCTTACTAAAACCTCAGATTTATCATTAGTGAATACTTTCTAATGTCACCATAGGTAAATAACCAAAAGAATTGATTTTTTGTAAGGGAATGTAAAATACTTACGTTTCCATAGAGCTAGGCATTTGCAAATTCTGTAGGGCCATGCCAGCTGCCTTGAAAGCCCAGATTTAACCCCTATAATCAAGTTACAAGAGGATCTGTTTGTTTTGGAAAGAAGGGGAGGTCAGTTGCCCATACAGGTGTGTAATGGTCTTTGCTATCATCACTTCAGCAGAAGACATTGCATGGCAGAGTTTGCCTGAGCTTCAGGTCTGCTCTGCCAGTTTTACAGCTCCTAAAGAGCTGTGCAAGCCCAACTGTTACTCATGATGCTCTTAAGGCCTTGATGTTAGTGGATGAAATCATCTAAGTATTACTTGTGCTTTTCTGCAGCTTCAGCTGCAGTTTGGATTAGCTGTCTCAGCTAATCAAATCAAATCGTCCTTGTGAGAAGATAGTTGCAGCATGTGTTAAATGAGACAAGCTAAGACTGGCATAGATGCTTTTTTTTTATTTATTCTTTTTCTGATCTTTCTGTCTTACACATGTAGTATATTGCTTTGGTGAATACAAACCATCATTTTTACTACTGCTATTCACTTGGTGATGCCTGCTGACTTCATGGAGAATTGTGTAATTCTTTGCACTTCTGAAAATTCAATAAACTGGGAATTTAGAATTCTAACTTATGCCCATTCTTGTTTCCTTATTTTTTTTTCTAAATTATTCATTGTACAGAGATGATGTTGCAAGGTTCTGTTGAAGTGTGTAAGTTCATACTAACCAAATAGTCTTCAGAGCCATTAGCAATATAATCATAGTGTCATTGGTGTCTTAGACAATAACATTTGCATGAATTGTAGAGGATCTTGTCTAAAAACATAGTATCACACCTCATCAGGAACCTTTTATTCTGTACGTTATTATGAACTGCTTGAATATATTATAAAGTGTTTACATAAACTTTGTGCAGCTCTTCCATGGATATTAGATAAATCAGGGAAAACAGAAATCCGTGACTGCTCATAAAAATGACTTTTTCAGAGCCTACATATTGGTGCTTGAATGATTTTCTGAGATGGGATAGACTTGCATAGATCTTGAGTCTCGTGTAGCTTTCAGGATGTTTTTTTTTTTTCTTTTTTTCTTTTTTCTTTTTTTGTTCTTTTTTTAAGGGGCCTGGATGATAAAATCATGAGTGTGGTCATTACTTTACTGACAGTGATATGATGACATGCAGTTGGGAGTGAGTGAGAGTGCTTTGGAGCATAGCATTGTCATTCAAAATAAGTAAAACACCTGGAGAAATAATCTGGAAAAACAAAAATAATGAGGATGATAGCTACTAGGACAGGCACGTGATAGGTATGCTCAGGCAGAAATAAATAACTTCACAAGTTGAGATTGAGGAAGTGGTTGAGTAGAAAGTCTGTAAAAGGAATTTTTAATAAACAAACAATGCAAAAATTGGTTAAGAATATAATATTGTGACAAAGAGCAAATAACCAATGAGTTTACACAGGGTTCAGAAAAGGTACTCATTATGTACTCTAGATGAACTATAACAGTTCATCTAGAACAGTGTGTTCAGTTCTAGAAAGTTTTGCACTTTCAAATATTCAGAGCTGATGGGGAGATGCCAGTTCTAAAACAGCAATCACAATCAAGAATTTTATAAACTAATTAAATATAGAATAGATTTATTTTATTTTATAAATAATTGAATGATTTAAGCAGTAATGTTCATTTAGCATAAAGAAGAAGAAACTCAGGGAGGTTCATAACATATAGCAGCCTTATTTATAAAAGAGCACTGCTGAGGTGAAGGAAATACCTAGTGGCTAACATGGGAGGTAAAGACTAGCAATTACTAAAAGGGTGGTTTGGGGTTGGATGTTTGGAAAAAAATAACAAAAGTCATGAAGCATTTGAGCACATCAGTTATATGATTTGTAATCTTAATCTTTAATATCTGTAAAAGTAGATAAAGAATGGGTTAGGATTAATGCACATGCAGTTGACCCTACCCACTGGAAGCTGGTTGAGCTAGACTGACTTCTTGCCTTCTCTTCTGTGTTTGTGATATCCTTAAATGCTTTAGTTAATTACACACTAAATTAACTAGAATCAAGCATATATATATATATATTTTTTAACATGTTAACTGTTCTTTTTTCTTTGTTTGAAGATCGAATGTGCTGCTTATAATCCTGAACCATACCTCTCTGGAGAAAATGAGTCAGATTCCTGTTCCATGGAGCATGGTTTTCTTTGGGTAAGCTTAGTCTTACAAAGGGGTTTGTCTCCTCTTTCTTGAATTGTTCATTGTGACTCTTAGTAGCATATGGATCTGAAATTATTATTATTGTTGCCATCATGTTACGATGGAATTCTGTAAAGGATACATAGTAATTTTGTCCACATGATCTCACTGTACTCTGCAGGGTTTCATTTATGTGTATGTGATTTGTTAGCGTGGCACAGAATGAATTCCAAAGCGCTGAGCACAGTTAGACATGAGTTATGTGCTAATTTCTAATGAGGGCTACTTAAACCCATATGAGCTCACACTGTCCTTTTGTCTGTTTCCATATTTTAAAAATGTTTTATCCATAAATAATCTGTTTAAGTTTGTACATAGGAAATAGCTTTATTCTGACTTATTTTATTGCAACCCCAAATATGCTGATATCCCAGCAGACAAAGTGACATTTGCCAAAACTTGTTTTTAAAACAATTTCAGCAGATTTTCTTTTTAATACAATACTGAAATTTTTTAGGGGCAATATTCTGGAACCTTTGAGAGTTAAAAGTTTTTGTTAGCGGTCGTTTTCAGGATGACCTGTGTAATTTCTTTTTGTCTTCGGTCTTCGTAAACAGTCATCACAAATACCTGCCAATAAAGCCTTTTTACTACAATGTAATGTTCTTTCTTCTCGTTTGCCATGTTTTTTTCATTTCGTATAAACATAAAAATGTTCACAACATTTTTAAATGTTATAAATTAAACATAATATATAACATTTTTATAGTATTTTTAAATGTTATAAATTAAGTACACTATATAAATGTGTATTGCTGCCCAGGCAGATAATTTAGTTTTCCACACTTCCCAGCTCCCTAAAATATACCAATTAGTTTCTGTAATTGCATTATTTTCAGTATGTACATATGCATATGAGTTAAACATCCCAGGTCATAATATTTGTCTTCAAAGAAAAAAGTGTTTTTGTAAGTATATGAGGGAATTTTATGTTCTTACGTAATCTTTAAAAACATGTTTGTGCTGAATTATTTTCTTGTTCAACTAGAGATGCACTCTTTTACTTTCCAGTATTCTTTCTTGTTAATGCTGGTCTTGCTGGAGTCAGGCATCAGACTTCATCTTTTATTTTATTTTTTTTTCTCCCAATTCAGATTGGTAGTTGTACTAATCAGATGGGCCAGATTGCAATAGTCTCATTTCAGAGCTCTGGCCCTAAGGTTATTGAGTGCTTCAATGTGGAATCACGGATTCTTTGCATGGTCTACATACCAGAGGAGGAGAAACTAAAAGAACGAAATATGTCTCTAGATTCTGAAAATGTTCCTGCAAAAGCTTCTAATGTGCCTACTATTTGCCTTGGCATGGAAGAAGGAAGGTGATTCTCATTTTCAGTATACTATATATGATTAGCTTTACTACTCTAGCAAAAATGTGTGAGATGCTTTCTAGAACACGTTTTCTTTTTAATAATGTATTCATGAATACCCAATGACATCAACTCATCATTTCCACCTAAATCAAGAAAAAATACGCTCCACATGATTTTGAAATATACTTTGTACTATATAAAATGAAAATAATACCTGTATTTGATGAAAATAATACCTATATTTTGATGAAATTTTATTAATCATACATCATGTCTGAACAATATAAATACTATTTTTGTAATGTTGCAACCTAATTTTTAGGTATTGTAAATTTTTCCCCTGGTATTTTGTTACATACTCTTTCATGCATATTATATTAAGATCTAAATAAAATACAATTTTGCAGTTTTATTTTTTCTTGTTTCTCTTTGTAGCATTTCTGTTTACAAAAGTTGCCAAGGTTCAAAGAAAATTCGACTTCAACACTTCTTCACTCCTGAAAAATCAACTGTTATGAGCTTAACGTATATGTCGCAATACTTGTTTGCTGGCTTGGTAAATGGAAACATTGCAATCTACACAAAAGCAGAAGGTAATGTAGTGATATGATTTGATAACATCCTGAGGAACTTGCATGTCAGTATATTTTGGCACAAGCAGTTTTCCACTACCATATTGTTTCTCCATGTAGAAATGCTGAAGTAAGGTTACTGCAGTTACAGGGGAAAAATATATATGAAAAAAAAAAATCATATTTTCATTTATTACTTTGAAGAATACTTGGTAATTTGATACTGTTCTTTTTATTTGGTACCATAAAATACATATGAAAACTGATCAGTGCTCCGGCTTAAAACCTTAGGTATTCAGTGTCATGACTCCCTATATTTGATAACATTGTTTGCTGTATTTTACATAGCAGTATGCTAATTCCATTCTACTTCTCAATATTAACTTCAACACTTCTTCACTCCTGAAAAATCAATTGTTATGAACTGTTATCTTTATGAAAGACAAAAATTTCCTAATGGTAAAGATTTCTGTATATCTCATTTGAAATAATGAGTCAGCTTTTATTTTTCAGATGAAAGTGATTCCTCTTTGTGCATCTCATATATTTCACAGTAGGACTCATTTTTCATTGCCATTTTGGTCGTTTGTGCTCTATCTAGCTAAATAATTGTTCAAAATAATCTGAGTAAAGGAGAATCCCAGGTACCACTTCTGAACTAGAACTGGCTTCTTCAGAGCTGGCTTGGGTGGAAGTCTGTGCACTTTGAGAATTTTTCATGAACTTTCCTGCAGTACCACATACACGTACAGTTAGTTCAGCTCAAAAAGCAGTGGGGAGCAGCGACACCTGAGTTTTTAAATAGCTCTAAGTGAGATGTTAGCAGAGACACACCTAACCTTGCGAAGTGCAGAGCTGGCACTACTACCTAATATACCTTGTTATCTTGAGGTGCATAAGTGTTGTTGCTGTGCTTCTCTAATATGACAGGTGCTGTGAACAGTACAGCTGTGTTTGTGTGGCACTACACCTTAACTACTGAATCCTGCGAGCCTCTAACTGCAAAGCCAACTTCAGTGACTTAAATTTGTGGAAGAAATGATATGCCACCTGTATTGTCCAGTGTTAGATAATACAAAGAGTTTGGGAAATACCTTTTCAAGCAGCAAAGAATCTCAAAGTGTTGGGAAAGAGATTTTCTTTCACCAAGTGCCATCTTCAACTCAGTGGGTTTCCTTCTTCCTTCTTGAGCTGTCTTCTCTTATCTGAAGCCAGACATTACATTTCAGTGCCCCCCCCCCCTTTTTTTTTTTTTTTCCCACTGAATAGCAAATTTATCCTTGTTTCAGAGGCAGAGAAACCTTGACCCTAGTCTCACAGCATCATTTTTTGACGCTTCAATTTCTGTATTTGCCTGTGTGGGGTAGAAAGTGCAACTGCGATCTTCTCTGAATGCGATGGGTGTGTTTAAGATTGCTGTCACTCAACTTCTTCTGAAAAAGACCATTGAAAAACAAGAGTGGCATCCTTAGCAGTATAGGTAAGAAAGGATGCATGGGTTGCATATCTACAGAGCGAGTTAAGAATGGGGCAGACAGAATTGTGAGCTGGAGGATTGACCAGGATCATAGTGTCCCCTTCCTCTAAGACACCAGTTTTGTGCAGCTGAGTATTCAAGGAGCTTGTTACGTTCTCTTTCAGGATAGCTGAAGCTCAAATGGGAAATGTGTTTTTTTTATTTTTATTTTTTTTATTTTTTTCCTGACTCATCCTGTGGTGCCTTCCTTTGCAGTTTGGTCTATGTTTGTTATTTCAGTTCTCCATGCCTTGTGAAAGTAGTGCAAATCAGCTGCCCCCACATTAGCATTTGGATTCCTTATAGCTCACTGCTGCTGTCATGTGATCCTCCAGCCCTGAAGGGGTGTTTTTATGAGCACTGACCTATTTTACCAAACAAAGGAATCTGAGCAGGGAAATAGAAGGGACAGAGAGTGCAGCCTAATAAGAGCTTTGTGTAATTCGTCCGTGTCGCCTTCTCTTCTGCAGAGGGGGTTACCTTCCAACCATATAGGAATCAACTCTTTTTTTTTGGTCTGTCAGCATAGAGGAGATTAAGGCAAAAATTAAAAGTGAAAGTGAAATATAACCAACTGCATTACCAGACATCCTGATTAGAAGCCTGCATTCAAAGACAAATGTTTTGGGATGCACAGGTAAAATAGTTGTGCAGCCTATTGTGGTACTTCATGAATAAGAAGGAGTAAGTAATCTTCCAGGGTGAAAAATCTATCTGCCTGTTTCTATTAGAATTATGATCCTTGTTTCTTCCGTTATAGGTAGTGTTTTGTGGATCAGTTCAGTCACTGAAGCTCAATGCCTGTACATATGTAGTCATATGTACATATGTAGTCTTATGTAGACTTCTGTCATTTGGTATTCATCACCCAAATAAGTATAATTGCTCCTATTGTTTTCAGATGGCTTAATACATAAAAGCATACAGCTTGTTTAGAAATAGCAAGTACTCTACTCTGACTTTCTTCTCAAGAAAACTCTGTCCATTTGACAGCATCTGCAATGCTCTGGCTGCAGAGAAGTCTTCTCATGGAGTAATTTAAAATGGGAAGTAAAGAGCTGAGGACCACATGGCATGGTAATGGGAGAGTTGGAGGTTCACGGTGTAACTTCCTCCTTCATGGAGGGCAGTCATGTTTACTCAGACACCTCTGTGTTGGTGGGTTTTCACTTTTGGATTAAAAAGTATTTGAACCTGAATGTATTTGAAAATAAATTAAAGGCAATGGGGCACTGTTATCTTGAAATCTACTCAGTTCCAAAATGTGAGCTGGCATGGTCATCTGAGAAGATGTCACAGAAGAGCTAGGAGGTAGGTGAACTAATATTAATCCTAGAAATAGAAGCCTTAATAATTACATCTAGGCATGTGGGTTTTTTTTTTTTGTTTGTTTTGTTTTGTTTTGTTTTTTTTGTGAGTAAGAAAGCTAGTTTGAGAAACCATAAAACAGCTAGCATGTTAAATGTTTATATGGGAATGGTAGTGATGTGGATTGTAGTGTTCATCTGACACTTTGCATGTTGAGAACTTGTATACAGTGCTAGGAAGTTTGCACAGTTATCGTTCTGAAATATTGTGTATTCAGTGTTTGCCCCAGACCAAATTATTAGGAATATTTCCAGGCAAAACACTTTTAGATGAGGTTAAGGAAAAAGTATGTTGCAATGTCTGTGTAAGAAATGTAACAAAAACCTCTTTGTGCTGATTGCAGACAGACCAACAGATGTGTTTTCTGAGTGACGTAATAGCAAAAAAGGTCAGCATATGTTTGACTTCCATTCACAAAAGTATCTTAGGAAAAGGAAATCACAATCTTTATAAAAGGTAGGTGTATTGTCCCTGGTGTACTGTAGTCAGTTCCAGGTACTTCCTTTCTTCAGGACACTTATGCACGTTTCCTTCCCATGAAGTCTATAAAGAGAATGGATAGAAACAGGAAAAGGAAATAAAATCTCAGTATGATTGTGGCAAAGACTAGAACAGTTAATATATTAGTAATTTCAGAAAGGGTTTGGTTCAGATGAGAGAACAGATACACTAAAAAGACTTGCTGCTCTGATTACAGTGCCTGACTTCTGAGCATGCAATTGCAATCTGTAGCCTCTCACTTGCAGTACCTGCAGCGAGCCCTTGCATATTCAGCCCGAAAATGAAGTTCACAGCACTCTGCATGCTCAGAGGTCCTTCTGCTCTGCTCAGCACTGGTGAGGCCACACCTGGAGTACTGCATCTGGTTCTGGGCTCTCCAGTACAAGAGAGACATGAACTTACTGGAGAGAGTCCAGCAGAGAGCCATGAAGATGATGAAGGGATTGGAGCCTCTCTGCTATGAGGAGAGGCTGAGAGAGCTGGGACTCTTCAACCTGGAGAACAGAAGGTTCAGGGGGGATCTAATCAATTTACATAAATACCTGAAGGGAGCGTGCAAAGAGGATGGAGCCAGCGGTGCTCAGGAATAGCAGAAGAGTCAGCAGGCACAGATAAATATCTGAACATCAGGAAACACATTTTTACCGTGTGCGTGACTGAGCACAAGGTTGCCCAGAGGGGCTGTGGAGTCTCCTTGTTGGAGATCTTCAAAAGCTGCCAGGACATGGGCCTAGGCACCCTGCTCTGGGTGGCCCTGCTTGAGCAGGGGTTGGACCAGATGCCTCCAGTGGTCCCTGCCAACCTCAACCATTCTGTGATTCTTTGAGTAATATCCAAGCAAGCTAATAAAGAATTGAAGCAAGGCATTTCTTAATGTCATCCTCCTTCCAGGTGCTGCAGAGCTAGAGAAGTGCCAATCTCCATTTGTGATTCACAGTGGAGAGCTTGCATCTATAATTATTTTTTTAAGCTGAGGATGAATCATTCCTCTTCTCTTTAAACAGGATAGGAGAAAGAGGACATGTAGTCTTTCATATTGTATCCTAATGGCTAAGGCACTAAGCTCTCAAGTGGAGAGATCTCTGTTTTATCCAATGATGATTTAGTACATGAACTGTATTAAACTTCATTTGTTCTGTTGCCCTCTCACCTTTTTTTGAAAAGTGGCTCAGTTTTAACACAAAGAAGAGACTGGGTCTGCTGCCATTTCCATTTTGAGTGGAGCTCACCCAGGTGGCTGGAGGTCTCTCCTGGAATCCAGAAGATGCTGATTTGAATCTTTTGCCATAGCCAGAAATGACCCACACATCTAGAAGTGGAAGCCTCATATATTTTAATGAAAGCAGTGTTTGCCAGTGTTTTTGTTGTTGTTATTGTTGTTGTTTGTTTGTTTTGGTTTGTTTTTTTAGATCCTGTGTAGATGTATGCTGCTAGTTTCTGGCCCTGAGGTTTAAGGAATAACAGAAAGCTCAGGTTTGAGTATTGCAATAGAATGTTGATGTGCTGTGTAAACAAGAACTGGGGCAGTTCTGGCCATGAACAGGGCAGAGTTTTGCATTCTTTACGAAGACTTCACCAGGAAAAATGTTGGCAGCTCTGAAGTTAGTCAAGAGTTTGATGACTTACCTGTCTGAAGAGGCCTCAGGACATGGATTAGTTATTTTCAGAGGATTAATATCAAGGAAAAGGAACAAAATTAAGACGAAATATAAGAGTAGGGGGAAATAGATCAAAAAGTTAAGGGAGAGCAGGTTATTTCATTAGCAAGGTGGATGTCTTGCCAAGCTGATCAAGGCATATGTACTTTGGCAAATCCAGGAAAGGGGGAATATGTGGAATGTAAAGGGTTGATATCAAACCTCAGAGCTTGGGTCTGAAGGACAAGTATCTAAGCACAGTTGCAGTGTGTCTGAAGAGTGTGGTTCTGGTATATGATCAACACTTGAGGTAGAAAGGGATGAGAGGTATTGCTATGAAAAGTAATGAATGGTACCAAGCTGTTAGGGAAAAGCAGTGATACTGAAAAAGAAATAAATACTGTTATCTTGACTGTGTTATCACTGTTAGCAATATTTCCAAATACTTGCTACCAGAAATGTGTTGACATTGCTATCAGTCTTATTTGGATATCACATGCTGGGGCTTCCAGTGCCACCTCTGTCTGTAATTTTAGGTAGGGCTCTGTCAGCTATATAACATTTTTGCATATATATGAAAAATCAACTATATGCATGTGCAGCACAGGACACTCCTATTTACACCTGTTTTTAGAAGAGCAGACCTGGGTCCTTCGGCTTATTTCCATGTGATTAGAAATGTGCTGAACTTTTTAGTTCTGTAGCTACTATCTTACTCCTCAACTGTGTTGGTTTGTGTACCATGTGATGGAAAAATGTTTGTGCTCCACTGCACAAATTAACCAACAAGCACTGTTCCCAGGGCTGTGTTGGCAGCTCTGTCAAAATCATCAATAGTGCTGCTAAGCAAGAGAGGAAGTTACCAACAAAAAAGCGGGTTTAGTTCAGCTCTGCTGAAAGCAGAAAGGAAGGGAAAACTACTACAACCTCTGAAAAGACTTTCTGAGGAAGTAAATTGTATTTATCAGGTTAGATCAAGACTTGAGAACACTCACAAATTATAAAGGTATTAAAAATAAAATGTTTTAAAAATGAATAATGAACTTATTTTTATAATCATCTATAAAGGTAATATCAATGCATTGGGTTTTGTGGAAACAAACCACAGAATCATAAAATAGCCACTACTCAGTCTTATAAAATGAAATTTGTTTTAAAACTTTTCTTCCCTGCTTGATTAAATTTGAATGAGTTGCAGGATAACTGGTTTTATAAAACATAAAAATCAGGAGACATAGCAAAACACACTAATAGAAACAATGTCCTTTTACATAAAGGGCTTAGAAACATTTTCTGAACATAAGATATCTTACTCTGATGCAGCTAAGCAGCCTGATATGAGCATTGCAAGATACTGTTCAACTTTGGGATGTAAACTATGGCACATAACTGTTGGAAAAATATAGTTTACAAAGTGTATTATAAACAGTGGCATAAAATATATTGGTGTGTGGATACAACAGTGCTTAAAAACTGTT
This sequence comes from Aythya ferina, assembly GCF_964211825.1. NCBI lineage: Eukaryota > Metazoa > Chordata > Aves > Anseriformes > Anatidae > Aythya > Aythya ferina. The sequence goes on along the minus strand of NC_140298.1, from coordinate 98,024,554 downwards.
CTCATGTTTTAAATATTAATAAAAGATACAAATATCAGAAGTTATAACATCTTATTTCTAGAAGTCCCTATACTAAATTATGTATTTGACCCTGTATTCAGGTTTTGTAGACACATCTCATTCTTGCAAATGAATACCTTGCCTGCAGTCCATACTGATGACTCCTATTCAAGTGATGTCTGTGAAGGCTGTCATGTCTCATGTACTAGCTATTTGATATATCTGTAATAATAGTCGATGCCTGCTTTGATGTGCTCGGTTTAACCTCCGAGTCCACTAAAACTTGCAAATATGCTCATCTTTATGTATTGTTAATACTTTCAGACTTTTCTCACAGAGCAGAAGGAAAACTCCTCTCTCTTCTCCCACTGTTTCCCCTTCCTGTTTCCACAGGTGTCAGGCTCCGATCATGTATTTGCTCAGAGTGCAACAACTGATTTTTCTACATGCAGACCAGCCTCTGGTTATGGGATAATTGTACTGCATATTGTATCTCATGTAGTAACTATATGCTTACCTTGTAGGTTAAAGAAGAATTTATTGTCTGTAGCTTTTTAGCAGTCTAAAGATAAGGATGACCAGGAAATCTTAAAATTAAAACAATGATTATTTAGAGAACAGAGACAAGAACAAATTCTGTTCATTGACAGAACAGAATTTTAAGCCACATTTCTGTGGACACTCTGAAGGGCATTCTCCAGCCAGGTCTCTGTGAGCTGCATTATATACATCTCCATTGCTTATTTTTCTTTTGATCAGTTCCTGCTTTTCATGAAACAATTTGCAAGAAGTCACACTGGGCTCCTTGGTCTGGCTTTGTCCTGGTGTATGCCTTGACTTTTTACCAACAAAAGTTTTACTTCAGCTACTACTTTCCCACCTTTTTTTTTCTTCTTTTCCTTACAAGGAAACCAATATATTAATTGAGTACCTAACCAAGTATTTATAACTTCAAATGAAGCCTCTCCATTTCTTTTGCAAGGGCCGTGCATAGTTTTGAATAGATAGTGCCACTTACTGAGCATGCTTACATAACTGTGTCTTGAATTTGCATCCATTTACACAGGTGGAGATAGTATTTCACTTAGATTTTAGAAGCAATGAACTTTGGATCAGACAGATAACATGAAAAAGCGGACATCAAACATGAAATCTGTGCAGGCTGTATCGAACAGGACCTGGTGAGATCTGGAAGGACAGGCAGAGAGAGCAGTATGTGTTCTCAAAACTGTGATTTTGATGGTCTTGAATCTATTTGTGAACTAGATTCAGACCTGTTAAGTAATTTGGTTGGGGGTTGGGTGGGGAATAGCAGTGCAAATAATCTTGGTCAGCAGAATGAAGCCCTGACCTTGCTTTTAGCCAGGAGTCTGCGGTTAAAGCATTCACAGAAGTGTGTTGGATTACCAAGCTTAATCCCTTGCCTTGCTTGAGAGGATTTGTACCCATGGTTCCAACTCTCAAGAGATTTCAACAGCCGTCACAAAATAAGGAGAAAGAAGCAATGCTTAATTTCTCCTCCTGGTGTCATCCCACTTTGTATAATTAATTAAGCGTTCATTGAGGCAGGGATAAGAATACAGCTTACCCATCATTTAAATCCTGTCCTCATTACCAGGCTAGAGTCTTCCCACTTGCCCTCTTTTTTTTTTTTTTTTTTTTTAAACCTTTTCTGTCTCAGACGTTGGCTGATCTGGAGGACAGTGATTGCAAAAAGAAATAAAAAAGTACTGCAGAATAGCTTTATCTCATATTTAGGTTATCTTTGTAGGGTGATACTGAGCTCCAGATTTTTCCTGGGGTGATGTCAAGTTGGATTGCTGTTTCTTTGCATAAAGTCATGGAAACACAAAAGACATCAGGTCTCTGTTTCACCTTTTTCCAGTCCCCTGAAATCTTAAAAGTAACTGGGTTGATAAAGTGTTTTGCTAAAAGTACCAACAGAAAATGTTTTTGAGAAGTGGGTTTTGATACTCATAATTGTTAAATCAAATATTCATAACATTGCTATTTGTCAGTGACACTGAACTCCACCTCCTTACCCTGTAGTATGTTGTTTTTTTTCTTTCAGAGTTGACATCCATGTGACAGCAGCACTGATTTTCATTTTTATTCAAAAACTGCTACAAATGCTAGATGATGATTTTAAATGAGACTCGATCAAAATTAATGAGGTGGCTTAATGCTAAGCCACCTGAGGAGTTGCACAGAACTTGAGGATGCTCACGATCCTCAACGAAATAAAAATGTTTGAAAAGGAATTTAAACAAAATTTAAATCCCAGAGTCCACAGTTGGGATGCTGAAAATCCCCACTCGTTTGTCCCTTTAGAGTCAACTATGTGTTAGATATAGATTAATGTATATATTGAATGTGTTTAAGAAAAAGAGCTATTGAGTTCATTGAGCAGTTTTGTCTGTACATTAATTGTTCAGTGTGGGCCGTATAACTACAGGGGAAAAAAAATAAAAAGATAACTTGTTGTTTGGCATATCCTTCAGAAGAGACAGTAGTAGAATTATGCTGGGTTTATCCCCAAAAAGGAAAGCTGAGGGTGCTATGTACTAGATGCTGTTACAGCTTCTGCAGTCAGTGTAACAGGCAATGAAAGCCAGGATATGCACACACGTACAGCTCTTTTCTGTGAAGTTCTGTGTGCACTGAACTGCACACAGTGGTTAGAGCATCCACAGGGTATGGGCAGCCTCCAGGTAAGAATTTAATTTGAGGATTGTGTGGTTGCTAGCAAATGCAAACTTTTCCAGAAGTTTCTTTATTGCTAATGGTACACATGAGTCACGAAGAGCACAGTGACTTTGCATTGCTGGGAGAGTGTGCAGGCTAATAATTGGAAACATTCTTACTTGCAAGCTGAAATCATGAAAACGATTTTGACAGTCTGAAACTAAATGCCATTTTTGCAAAGATGCTTTCAGAGCAGAGCCACATCCTGGGAATGACTCAGTGAAGACTGCATAATGCAGATGGCAGAAGCAATTAGAAGCACTCCAAAAGCAGAGGCTTATCATTGTTGCTGTTGTTATTGTACAAGCAGGTAATGCCTAAGCAGATAACGAAAGGTGGACTCATTACAGGAGGAAAAAAAAAAAAAAAAGTGCTCAAGTGCTTGACTAAAGATGTGCTTACCTTGGTCTCATAAATCAAAATTCAAGTGGCTACTGAGTTGAAACCAGTGTAAGTAAAGGAAACAACATTTTTGCAGCTTATGCAGGAAGAAGGCTTTCAAATGAAGAAATGGGGCCTTTTGGATGCATTTTATCTCAACGTTAAAGCAGATACATTATCAGATTGTGATAGTAATACTAAGTAATGGACAGAAAGGTCGTATTCGAGAATATTCAGTGAGTTCTTACAATAGACATAAACTCATAGAAGTATTAAAATGGTAAGGTCAAAATATATGGATAAAAGACAGCTACAAATACTTCAACAGTATAGCTAGCTGTTACATTTTTTAGACAAATGATCTGCTAATCCTCGTTTTGAAGATATGTCAAGTGTAAGTGACCACAGCAGTAAGCGGTGGCATGCAGCTTTTATTAAAAGGTCTCTGAAAAAACGATGCTGCAACATGTACTGCGTATTGTAATTTGGATCTGCTAAATGTGGTCCACAGAAAACACTGTGGGTTATAGCTGGGGATGTTGTGGTTTAACCCAGCAGACAGCTGAACACCATGCGGCTGTTTGTTCACTCCCTCCAGCCCACAGTGGGGTGGGGGAGAAAACTGAAAAATGCAGTGTTGAGATGAGGACAATATAATAAAAAATATAATTAAAAATAATAAAAATAATGTAACATATAATAATAAAATAATATAAAATAATAAATATAAATAATAATAAATAATAAATAGTAATAATAACAATGAATAGTAATAATAAATAAAATAATAATGAATAAAAATGATATGAAAAATAAAAATAATAATAGAATGATAATAAAAATACATAATGATATAATAAAAAATAAAAACAATTAAAAAACGTCTATCCCTGCCAAAACCAGAATAGGGGAATAACAATAAAAGTGAAGATACAGCACAGAATTCAGTTTTAATTAAAAACAACAACCACCATCAACAAAAAACATCCAAATGAAAAAACACCTTCTTACACAAAGCATCTAGTAACAGAAAATCCATTCCCCATCAATATGTTGCTAGAGAGTTATTGGAACTCATTAAAACCTACCACAAAAACCTAACTTCTTGAAATAAGAATCTGTCCTAGTTGGAATTTGGTTTCAGCTGAAACAGCTCACTTGTGAGCTCCTTCTGAGTGGGAGAAAACTGTGTCAGTTGTGGCTTTCTGACTGTACTTCTGGAAAGAAAAGTGTTTATACGAGCAATTAATCCAGATGAAATTTGTTCATTTAACAAATACACAAGCATTGTTTTTTCCTCTTAAAACATTAAGGTAAGGGGATTATTCTTACAAACTTACCTTCAAAGTTAAAATTAAACAGGTGCAAAACAGAGTGCAGCTTTGCAAAGTTTTGCATAGTAGGCTCTATGGTATCACTGTTCCAATTCTTCGTGTATTTACAATTTTTCATGTTAAAGCCTCTGGATTAGTTTGCAGCTCCTTTTGAGGGTGCTGTTTGGTCATTATCAATAAACTAAAACAGCGTTTCCAAAAGTATTTTATAATAATGATTGCAATATGTTGTACAGTCCTTTTTATTCTTTTTTCTTAAAGATGGGATGTGGAACACTGAACCTCAGAAGACAGTTAAGCTGGGGGTTCTGCCTGTCAGAAGTCTGCTTGTGATGGAAGATACCATTTGGGCTGCATGTGGTGGACAAATTTTTATAATCAGCACTGTGACGCATTCCATAGAGGTAAGTGCTTTTGAAATTAATTATTATTCACATGCTATGCTGCAATGTATAAGTGGTAAAATTCAAACATTAAAATCTCTTTAAGAAACGTGAAGATTTAGGAAGCGTTTTGTAAACTGTGGTTTCATTTATTGTGTTAAATCCCACCCCCTACAGCCTGAAATTCTACCGCAATGTTTTTTGCTGATGTTTGATTAGATCAAGGTATGCTGCTTCTTCCCCCCATGTTTCTACATAAAGTGCTTATAGGGTATTTGGGGGAAGAGGTTTGTTTCAAAATGAGATCGAAAGGAAAAGAAAGCAGCAACAAAAGCAGCCTGTAGGAATTGCCCATTCATTCCAGAAGAAGGTTTTGATGCAAAGAGACTGCCTCTGCATAGTTAGATGTGACTTCTACTTTCTGAGGATTTCTTAGCATATTTCGGATCACTTCTGTTTCTCAGTGGTCTACAGAAATGTGCTTTGTGTAAGAACATTTTCAAATGAATAATCATGCAAACGTCAGCTTTTCTGGAAGGACAGAAGAATGTTAAGGATTCAAACTCATATTTACAACCGCATTTTCCAAAAAGCATGAAGCCTTCCATTCTGTTAAAATTGCAGCGCTCCACCAAAAGAATGTCTCAGCGCCTAAAGTTTAAGAGTTGATGAAATGTGAGCGATTAAAGCCTCTCCTTCAACCTACGGTACAATTATACTGAGTGCCATGATGTTTACAGCCATGAAATTCTTTCAGGCTGGAATTTGTGATGAGATCACAGCCTCCTTCTGTGTGTGCTTTGTTGCTGCCTTTTTTTTTTTTCATTGATGATCCTGTTTTCTCCCAACAATTGTCTGTTTGGAACAATTGATTCTGTGAGTCATTGTCATGGGTTTGCAGGGAGAGCGAGTGTCCTAATTTCCTGTTTTTATCTGTGATTTCTGGGTGACTTGCTTCATCGAAGTAAATGCTAGAATCATATATTTTGCTTCTATGTTTTCCTTTCATTTTTCTTTTATCCTTGTTTTGTTCTTGGTTTGGATGTTATGAGGAAGAAAAGATTTTGAAATGGTGGTTTTGAAATAGGTTCTTGTGGATGGACTTCCAATTACCTTAATTGTGGGGTAGCCTCTGGGACACCTGGAGTTACTGACATAGACTTGTGTGATGAATTCTTACTCTGCTCTGCACTGGTGTGATCTCACCTTGAGAACTGCATGCAGTTTAGGGCACCAAAGAAAAGGATATAAAACTATTAGCATCCAAAGGAGGGCAACAAAGATGGTGAAGAGTCTAGAGGGCAAGATGTACAAGGAGCAGCTGAGGTCCCTCGGTTTGTTCAGCTCAGAGCAGAGCAGGCTGAGGGGAGGCCTCATGGCACCTGCAGCTCCCTCATGAAGGGAGCGGAGGGGCAGGCGCTGAGCTCTGCTCTCTGGGGACAGCGACAGGACCCAAGGGAACGGCATGGAGCTGGGACAGGGGAGGGTCAGGCTGGCGGTTAGGAAAAGGTTCTTCACTGAGAGGGTGGCCAGGCACTGGGACAGGCTCCCCAGGGAAGTGGTCACAGCACCGAAACTGACAAAATTCAAGAAGCATTTGGACAATGCTCTCAGACGTAGGGTTTGATTTTGGATGGTCCTGTGTAGAGTCAGTAGTTGGACTCAATGATCCTTGGTGGGCCCCTTCCAGCTTGGGATATTCTTTGATTCTGTGATCTTTCTGATGTCTCTGATTCTCACAAGTTATACGTGGCAGCAGTAGTAGATCACAGTCAGATTGTTCCTGAGATTGGTTTTATACAGCCAGATCACTGTAAATAATTTTGGCAGTTCTGGCCTGATTCAGTCACCAAGTTCTTCCCAGGTCAGGTTGCGTGCCTGCAGGTGGGATTATGGTGTGCTATTTTGGCACAGAACAAATCCAGACAAGCTTGGAGGATTAAAGAACATATTAAGTTTACACTCCTAAAATACAGCGTGGCATTGTCAATTACAGTAGTGAAAACAGAAGTTCAGAGAGAGACAAATAAGATTCTATCAATCTCTCTCAGACACAGTAGTTCCATTTTTTAGCTTTTACTTCAGGTTTTCCTACAAAAACATCACTGGAGGTTTCTTTCAATTTCCCAATGCTTTGTAAACTAACCCATCCGTTGTTTTCAGAGCCTACATTGTTATAGATCCACTGACTTCTATAGCTATAATTAACACACAAGCAATGAATGGTGCAGCAAGCAACATAAAGAAATGCTGCAACTGGAAATGGTGTGTCTGGGTTGAATAATGTTTTTGCAGCACAGATCATTGTATTCAAGACTGTGATGAATTTTTGCATGACTAGCTGATGGTCATGTTTATTTCACAGAAATACTCATACCATAGCATGTTTTCTTCCTCACAGAAGTGCAAACAAATGTTGATTTTTCTGTTGCTTTTTATTGATCCTAAGATATACACAGTTACTGATCCTGTGTTAATCATCTCACCAGACAAAACAGCTCAGTGCTTTTTATTGCTGTCCTCACTTACCTGACTTGTTCTGATAACTTCCTGGTTTTATATTTCTGAAAGTTACCTGCTATGGTGCCCATACCATGTTTATTGGCAGTATTGGTTTAATACACAAGGAAGTTTAGGCACTCTCTGTAGGATATATTTTAACAATATCAGAAACAAAATATATCTGAGCTACCTCTTCCGTACTGTGCAGAGCAGAAGTGTTTCTGTATGGAGGGAAATCAGCAAAGAAATGGTGTATTCTTCCTCTGTGTCCTCTCTTGAGAGGAGATTCAGTTAGTAGTAAAGATTTGACTCTAGAATTTTGGCATCAAGTTCAGTAATATTCATTTTTGCTCTGTCAACAGGAATGCAGGTGTCACACAAGGCTCAACTGTTATTCTTCCCTTTGTGCAAATCCTTTATTTCTCCATATTCCTCAAGTTACTGCTGCTTTTTTCTTGATTGCTTTCTATTATTGTGCATACATTTTATATGCTCTGGGTCATTATAAACTATTTATAAAGGTACCTGACAAGTTTTGAAGACCTTACTCACGCAAGCCCAAGAGCATATTCAAGATCATTTCATAAATGCCTTCCTTGTAAGGCACTCCCAGCTTCATAAGCATTTAATTTAACTGCCTGTGCATTTGCTAAGTGCAAAGTACATTATCCTCTGAACACAATCTCATTGCACACCTCCCTGCTTTTTTAAGACTCTGATTTAAACTTTTTTAAAAAAAAAATGTTACCCAATGAGCAGATTTGGCATCCAATGTATTGATTATGGGTGTTACACACTTTTCCTGCTTTTTTTTTAAAAAAAAAAAAAAAAAAACACCCTTGGATAAGACTTGCAATTCACTTGTTTTAATGATACATTACTGTAGTAGTTGTAGTGTTACAGGAAATCATTTTCATCGGCGCAGTGCCCCACACTGGCACAATGCCTCAAGCTACTTGGCAAAGGACATGTGAGAAATGCATCAATTGTTGTTATGTATTAATTTTATTTTCTGATACTCTTTCTGTGAAGAAGAAACTTGTCCTCAGCCTTGACCCTTGATCTGGCATTTGCATTGCTGTTTAGTATCAGCCTTGATCCTACAGAGTTCTCTGTGCATGTAGAGCCTTAAGCTCTGCAAAGGCAGTCCGTTTAAAAACAACAACAAAAAAGCCAGAGAATGTAACGGAATAAAGTCGAGAATTGAATGGCATTCCATCCTGTTCTGTTTCGTCTTGTTTTTAAAACTTGGCTAACTATTTACAAGCTGCTCTAGTTTTAACAATGTATAAGTAGAATAAACCAAAATATTTAGCTGAATAAACTAAACAAATGAAAATCCCTATACCTGAGTGTGTGTTGCCCAACTACTGTGTCTTCTTTAAAGAAGTAAAAACAATTTCTTTCACCTTGTGGACAATGATACCCATTATGCATCTCTCATTAACCTTGAACTAATGTGGTTCAGTTCTTGGCACAGCTGTATGGTACAAGTGGGCAACCCCTCAAAAGAAACATTTCAGCTATGCCCCGTGCTGTTGAAACAATAGTTAGCTATGTCAGCCTCCACTGCAGGACAGACTCGCTGTGGCATCCAGTGTGTTCTGAAGCTCTGATGTTGCCATAGAGTTAGGAGAAGACTGCCTGAGGGGGGAAAAAAAACCGACTGAATAGAAGTCAGAGACTAATGTATTTATGAAAAGTGAAAAAGTAAAATCGAGTTCGATTATTTTAATAACAAAGGGAATGAGACATTTTTGTCCTCGCATATCTGGATTTCCTGTAATGTGTAAAAAAAGAACTTGAGGAAAAAGGACGGCTCTTGGATTTCAGATAGATGTGTAATTGAAACAGATGTCAACATTATCCTCTATACAAAAACTTGTGCTTTGTAAAAGAATATACAGGTTTGGGTATGTTCCTGCTCCATCTCAGAAGGCCCTTTGAATGAGAAGAATAGTTCTTTTTATATGCTTCTTGTGGTGTTGACAATATTACAGTTTTCCTTTAAATGTGTCTGTTTCAACAGACAGCTGTACCAACTGCAGGGCAGACAAAGTGGGAGTATAATGAGTTAGCTGGTAAAAATGGAATGTGACAAAAATGCCTGTGCAAGTTGTTTACAGTTGCACTCACAGAATTGTCCTCTGTGGTCAGAAAACCAGAGGAAATTAATTTTTACAATCAGCTTCAGTTTTCTTCGTATTTCAAGCTATTCAAATTGCTAAAATTCACTTCAGTGGCCTTGGATCTGTCCCTGAGAAGTTTTTAAGTCAATTGGTTACCGTCAAGGCTGAGAGAACTGGAGTTGTTGAGTCTAGAGAAGAGAAGGCTCCAGGGTAACCTTATAGCAGCCTACTAGTACCTAAGGGGGGCCTACAAGAAACCTGAAGAGAGACTCTTTGTCATGCAGTGATAGGACAAGAGGTAATGGCTTTAAACTAAAAGGGGAGATTCAGGTTGGATGTTAGGAAGAAATTCTTTACTCTGAGGGTAGTGAGACACTGGCATAGGTTGCCCAGAGAAGTTGTGGATGCCCCATCCATGGAAGTGCCAAGGCCAGTCAGGATGGGGCTTTGAGCAGCCTCATCTAGTGGGAGGTGTTCCTGCCCATGTCAGGGGGGTCATAACTAGGTGATCTTTAAGGTCCCTTTCCACCCAAACAATTCTGTGATCAGTGTATGTATGAGTCTATAAACAAAAGTGCATAGAATATCCCAAGTTGTAAGGGGCCTACAAGGATCACTGAGTCCAACTCTTGACTCCACACAGGACCACCCAAAATTCATACTCTGATCTCCAAACACTTGGTGAACTCTTGTAGGTTTGGTGTCGTGACCACTGCCCTGGGGAGCCTGTCCCAGTGCCCAACCACCCTCTTGGTGCAGAATCTTTTCCTCACCCCCAGCCTGACCCTCCCCTGTCCCAGCTCCATGCCGTTCCCTCGGGTCCTGTCATTGTCCCCAGAGAGCAGAGCTCAGCGCCTGCCCCTCCGCTCCCCTCGTGAGGGAGCTGCAGGCCGCCATGAGGCCTCCCCTCAGCCTGCTCTGCTCTGGGCTGAACAAACCAAGGAACCTCAACTGCTCCTCATAAGTCTTGCCCTCTAGACTCTTCACCATCTTTGTTGCCCTTCTTTTGACACTCTCTAATAGTTTTATGTCCTTTCTATACTGTGGTGCCCCAAACTGCACATAGTACTCAAGGTGAGTCCACACCAACACAGAACAGAGCAGGACAGTCACTTCCCTCAACTGGCTGGCAGTACTGTGCCTGATGCACCCCAGGGTATGGAGGTCTTTCTGGCTGCCAGGACACGGTGATGGCTCATATTCAACTTGCCATCAACCAGAATCCCTAGATCCCTTTCCATGGGGCTGCTCTTGAGCCTCTCATCACCCATTATGTATAGCCAGAGTTGCCTGTGTCCAGGTGCAGAAGCTGGCACTTGTGCCTATTAAATTTCATATGGTTGGTGATTGCCCAACCCTCTGATTTGTCAAGATCTTTAAGCAAGGCCTCTCCATCCTCAAAGGAGTCAACAGCTCCTCCTAATTTAGTGTCATCTGCAAACTTTGTGAGCATTTGGCTGTTGTGTCCAGATCATTTTTGAAAACATTAAAGAGAACTGACCCTTAAATGGAACCCTGTAGGATCACACTAGTGACTGGCTTCAAGCCTGGTGTAACCAAACTTACTACAACTCTTTGAGCCTGACCTGTCAGCCAATTGTTTACCCATCACATTATGTTTTTGTCTAGCTGTAAGCTCAGCATTTTGTCCAGAAGGATACTGTGAGAGACAGTACTGAAAGCTTTGCTGAAATACAAAAAGATTACCTCTGCTGGCTTCCCTTGGTCAACTAGATGGGTAAAACTATTTTTACAAAGGGCTGTCTGCAATAAAACATTTACATGCATTATGATATATCATGAAATCTAGTCATAAGATCTGTTTCTGGCTTCAGAAAATGTTGTTCATGGGTAACTTCCGTTGAATCAATTGCATGATCACAGAATGGTTTGGATTGGAAGGGACCTTAAAGATCACCTAGATCCGACCCCCCTGCCATGGGTTGGGCACCTGCCACTAGATCAGGGTGCTCAAAGCTATGTTATGTGATTAAAAAAAAATAAAAAATGAGTGGAGATTGAGGAAAGCGATGAATATAAATGTACCTGTCAGAGGTGCTTACCTTGCATTCTGCAGTGTTGTTATTAGAAGAGTCAAAAAGTAATGTAACAATGCTCTCTAAATCTGAACTACTGCCTAACAGCTGGAGAGAAACTTCTCTATTCATTTTTTTTAAAATTAACATTTAAAGAATAGCATAAACAAATTCAAAAATAAATAAATAATTCCCATTATTTTTAAGCAGCCAATTTCTCAGTGGAAAGTACTAATTTATGGATTTTATTTGTACTGGTAAGTAATAAAATTAAAAAGGGCCTCTAAGTAAAATATCAGAAGTTAGGCTTTGTGAAAGCTTGAAGTTCTATTCTTCATCTGTGGTCTTCATCTATTCATTGAATTTAGATGAAGAAATTGAACTATATAACCCAAATACATTCAAAACATAATCATCTTAAATTTGTAATTTAGATTTGCATGCAAAATGACCAAGATATAACTTTTAATTATAACACAGAGAAAACTGAAGTATGCTTTCATATGGAGTAACAAGGTACTTTTGCATTTTATCTGCAAATATAATATGTACTGTGAATATTAATGAAGATATTTACTTACATATCCTTCAGGTAGGGATTTGTATACAAGGAACAATTTACCATTTATTTAATCACAGAAGTTTTGTTTATCAGACTAGCTCTCTGTATTTGATATAGCTAGTGCAATATTAAAAGGCTCTGTTTAACTTTATAGACAGTTTACTGACAAGACAAAAAAAAAGAAACAAAAAATCTTTACTTCTTGTAAACGATTAAAGATGTTCACTACAACTTTATTTAATGTGTTATACTTTCATGTGTTATACAAACATGTAAAGAGGTGTCAGCCTTCTTGGAGCCACGTAGAAGTCATAACTGTGAAATCACCAGATCAAGGAAAAAATTCAGGCACTAGATCCTGAAAGTCTGGCATTACTACTTTCTTCAGAAGGAGCATTTTAATCTTTCTAACAAGAAGCATCAGTATTTTGAAGGTCAGGGGTACAAAATAGCTAATACTTCTAAATATTATCTTCTTCTACTACTACTAAATTCAGAAATGTCTGAATCAAAAAGATACTTTCTTGGGTATGGTGATTGTGTGATGATACAGTTCTCAGTCCTTGGGGAAGCAAGAAGGGCAGTCAGTAGAACTGCTACTCTGGGTTTCTGTAGAGCTACTTCTGGTCTATTTAGGGACCTGGTTGATGGGATCTCTTGGTAGGCAGTTCTAGAAGATAAATCCAGGACAGCTGGATGTTCTTCAAGAATGAAATCTTGAAGGCACGGGAGCAGGCCATCCCTATGTACTGAAAGACAAGCTAACAGGGAAGATGAACAGCTTGGCTGAACAGAGAACTTCTGGAATTCAGGAATAAAAACAGAGTTTACGACCTTTGGAACAAGGGGCAGGCAGCTCAGGTGGACTACAGCAATGTGAGGTTATGCAGGGAGGAAATTAGAAGGGCCAAAGCCCAGATAGAGTTTAACTTCACCACTGCAGTAAAAAACAGTAAAAAAAAAAATGTTTTTTGAGTGCATAAACAAGAAAAGGAGGACTAAGGAGAATCTGCATCCGTTATTGGATCTGAGGGGAATCATAGTGACAAGATAAGAGGAAAAACCCAAGATACTTAATGACTTTTTTGTCTCAGTCTTTATTACTTCAACTAATTCTTCTCAGGGTATCCAACTTGCTGAGCTAGAAGACAGAGGCATGGAGCAGAATGAAGCCTTTAAAATCCAAAGGGAAATAGTTAGCAACCTACTACACCGCTTGAATATCCATCTAAGTTATGGTGAAGTTACTCTATCTGTAGTTAGAACTTTGGTTCAAAAGCTGAGAATCTTTCCATACCAATGATGATGTATTTTCAAAAAAAAAAAAAAAAAGTAACAGGAAAAATTAATAGATCTTATGCAGAAGATTATATTTATCTTGTTTTTCTTACAGAGCCATTTTGAAGCTCATCAAGAGGAAGGCATGGTAATCTCTCACATGGCTGTTGCTGGAGTGGGAGTCTGGATTGCCTTCACATCTGGATCTACGCTTCGGCTGTTCCACACGGAGACACTGAAACACCTCCAGGATATTAACATTGCCACGCCTGTTCACAACATGTTGCCAGGTAGTTGAATCACACCATATGATAAAACATTTTTGTTTTGTCTCTGTCAGTGTTATTTTCCAGAGTGTTATAGATAAGGCCAGAATCAGAACATCAGTCTCAGGCTTTGATAACTGTCTTGTGACTATTTACTTTAGTCAATCGCAGTCTGTTGCCTTCCCAAAAGAATCATGTGTGCATTGAGCTTGTTGAGTAGCAATTTTCCTCCTTAAAGGCTATAAATTATATAGATAAGCAGGCAGAGTATTCTGTTTTGTCCTTTCTTTTTTTTTTTTTTGTGACTACAAAACATGAGGGCAGTGCAGTCTACCAAGAAAATGTGTTTGCTTTGCAAAATTTAGTATTTGCTTCTGGAACTTGATATCAAAGTACACGATGGAGTCAATTAGCCTAGGATCCAAACCACCAAGGCAATTACTTAATTTTAGTTACATCAGTATTCCCAGTGAAGTCAGCTGAACCACTCACATTCTTCCATTTAAGAGTTTGTTCCATGTTTTGCTGTTTGGAGCTGTAGTTTGCTGAATTAAAAGGTTAGTGTTATAGGCAAAAGTGGAACCTGTTGGTGTTGGGTTGACATTTAGCAGATCTTTAAGTGTTCTAAGACAGAAGCTTTTTAATCATCCCAAAATCATCATTGTCATAGGCAGTTGCATTGGCCTGTATCGAATTTGCACTGGCCTGTATCGAAGTGAGTGGCTCTCTAATAACTAGGGAAGTACTTACGTGAGATAAACCTGTTTCTGGCACTTTTATTTCAATTGCCATGCACACGTGTTATTACAGACTGATGTAGGCTAATATGAATATGGACTGTGTAGTGCTGGAGGGCAAATGCTTTGGGATGTCTTTTGGCTTACTCTGTACTAAGCAGATGCACATCATGTAGGGGATGTTAGAATGTTAGGAGAAGACAGAGACAGAAGAATGATACTGGCATGGCTGACCATGAGTTGTCCGTGAGGGGACAAACATTCCTTCTGTATGTCCCTGTTTATAGACTGTAATGGACTAACCTACTGCAATTTGTATTGGAATGTGTGTGCCAGCTTCATTGCTTTGCTTTTAGTAGACGTCAGTTCTTCCAGCACTGACATTATATTTATATTCTTAGGAGAATGAGGTATAAATCTTGCATCAAAATGTTTTAGTTCTTCAGTCTTAGTCTTACCATGTTTTCTTTAAGAGCATGTTAGCTTTGCAATAAAGCTGTGTTTTAAATTGTGTCCATTTACAGTGTTCTAGCCTGGGTGTTTTTCACATGTGTTGTTTGACTGTAGCACCAACAATGAACAACAGCAAATGTCCTGCCTTTAAATAGTTTTAAATAGGTTGCATAATTTAATTCATCAGCCTTATGCAAAGAAATCAAGATTAGATTTTTAAAAAGATAACTTCCAAGATGTTCTCTTGTTTATAGGGGGGATAAAAAGGAAGTAGGGCCTCCCTTACACATCTTTTCTGCATATAAAAATCTTCAAACAAATTTAGCTTTAATGTTCATTGCCATGGTAATAAAACTGCTGATGTAACATGATTTTTTTTCTTTTTCTGTAAAAGAGTTTTAGCTAATTATATCTCCTTGGTGTCATTCTTACTCATTTTAGATTCTTGGTGTTTTTTCTTTTCCTTTTCTGTCTCTTCACAAAATGTGCTTCGGTGAATGGAAATGGAAATTTATTTCAGGAGTAGAACATTATTACAGCAAGTGTTCCAAGGGAAGACTCCATTCTATAAATGAAATGAATTTCAATTATTTAGCAGCAGCTCTTGGGCCTTTTTATATGATACCAATAATACTGCAACAACAAAGGCTAAAAGATGGAGGAGTAGGAGGTTTACATAATAAACAGCAGTAAAAACTTTTGGAACAAGAAGAAGACAAAGAATAAATCAAACTCTGTATAGTATATGCTGAGATTAAAAAAGAAGAAAAAAACTGAAACAGGAGGAGGAGTGAAGCTGCTTCGTAGTTAGAATTGTGCATTGTGCCTTTTCTGAGAATTTTTAGGGACTGAAAAGTTAGGAACTAACGTTTGGAAGGGTAAGTGTGCTACAGGACATCATTTAGTTTTAAAAGAAACAACTCTTAGTTTTCTGTAATCCAACAGGAGTTCTTTAATATGCAAAAAGAACAGATGAATAAAAATTCAATTTGTATTAAAATGAGACAGAAGAAATTGATGTAAAAATATTTCTAAGGTTCTTAAGAAAAAAGGAGAGTGCAAGATCGTGAAATAACTTCCAAGAACCTGGCCTACATTTGCCAAGTTTGTAGTAGGAGCAATGATATGTAATATTTGCCTAATAGGCTACCTGAAGAAGTTATCTGCATCTTCATTTAAAGCAATGTAAATGAGAGGAGCATAACTACGTTAACTTAATGAAATTATAATTTTTCTGTTATTACACAGTAAAAGTAAAAGAAAAATTTACCGTCACTGTTTTAAGAATGGTCACTGTGAATTACAAGGCTATTTTTAAAGGATAGCTGTAGCAGTCAATTAAGACAGAGGAGTAGGAGGTTCTCGTAACCTCAGTATGCAGTTCTCATAACAGTAGATTTCCCCATTTTGGGGAGAAGACAGCTTTAAACATGACTGCTTTCTCTCCTTGTTTTAAAGGACGTGCCTCTTTTACTTTGAAAAAGATAACTCAGCAGCCAACTGGGTAGGACAGAATAATGAAGTGTATGTGAAATGTAACAGGAAATTATTGTCATTACAATTCGGCCAAGTTGAGTAATGTAGAAAAGCAAACAGACACACACAACATGAACCAAAAGTAATTTTTTTTTCTAAATCAACTGTTTTATCATGGTTCATTTGTGGGGATTTCTTACACCTTTTGTTTACAAAGGTCTGGTTAAGGAAAGACAGCTTGACTGGGAAAATGCTCCCAAGTCAATAGATCAGATTATGATAATGTTCATGTCATACATGTCAGCTAAATGGCTTAAAAAAGACCACAGTGAATCTGCTGAGACATCTGAGCAGGTATTAAACAACTACTGTATCCCAGAACATCCTCTATCAACCATGTCCATAGTAGTCCATATACACCAAGGGATATAAGTAACAACCCTGGTATGAGCTCAAGACAGTGCCTTTCTGGAGTTATAGGAAGCTTGCATGTAGGAACACAGGACTGAAAAGTAAATCTGGGTTGCTGAGGCAGCTATGTTTACTACATAATGCTCCACAGACCCTTTACTTCATACATCATCAAAAATACAAGCCATAAAATACTTCCTAATAGTATGTAACAAGCTTATGTTCTATTAAAACAGCAGCAACAACAACAACAAAAACACACCAGAAAGCACAAATTCATTGTGAAAAACAAACAAACAAAAAACCACAAGATAATTGTTGAGTTGGAGAAGATCATCATCATTATAGGTCACACAACAGTACAGTACAGTGAGGTTGATTTTAAGTGGCACAAGCTGTCTGTTAGCTGGAGAGGAGACATGCTGAGTAAAAGAAACAAATCTATTAACATTTGAAGTCAAATAGAAACACCTTGCTAATGAAATCTGCTTCATCTAGTAGAGCAAGTTTATGCTTAGTATTTATGATCAGTGGTTGAAATCTCAGCAAAGGCAACTTTTCACCCACCTTCCTCACTGTTCACATAGCCTGGTTATTAAATCAATCAATCAATTGTACAGAACATGGGTATGCAGTCCATTTGTTATTAGTAGTCTTGTTTTTCACCCTTGTATAAAATATTTCATTATTCAAAAGTGTCCTCCAGCATGTCTTTTAAAGAGATGGCTGTGACCTTGATAGATGTAATTTCATTGCTCATGGGGATGATGAAGGGTTACCTGTTTAACAAAGAGGTGAATTCTGTTGATGTTGCTGTGTTCTGTATATATCCATATATCCTCTCATGACACATGTTTGTTTCCTGGAAACAGATGGAAAGGGCAAAGAGAAAAATATATCATTTCCTCTCTGCAGAAAACTATACTTTGAGGCTTATAGCTTTATTTTGACCCCATCCCGCCAGGTGCCACACCATAAAACGTGGTTGCTTTATGATTTTACTGCTGAGAAATGTTTAAATGATGGGTGAAAATTTGAGGTCAGCCCATTAGATTTGTGCAGTGTGCTTTTTAGACAATTTTTTTATATAACAGGAAGAGCAAGTTCATGTAAGAGGATAATGCACCATTATGTCCTTGCAAATACCTAGAGCTGAATTCAGATCTCTGTGGAAACCCATGAGGATTTATGTGGTTGTTGAGACTGGGTCAGAAGTTGAGACCTGAGAAAGATTGAACACAGAGCAGAAACATAATAAAACTATTTGTCTGTGTGTTAACTTAATTGTTGGCTTCAGCTCTTGGTAAAGTCAAGATCTTGGTAAGATTATTTCATGAGTTTAACAATTGCATCATTGCACTGGGACGGAGTGAAATAAAAGTTTTCATATAAAGATAACAATACTTGGTTTTGGCATTGCTGTTTATGATTTTCCCGTGTTAACCTGTTGATTTCTGTGCTTACTGCTTAAAAGTTCCTGGAGAATTGGTTTTATATTTTTTTCTCTCAATTTGAAATCTATCAAAGTAAGTCACAAAATAACATTGAAAGATATGAGTTAATCCTTGGGTAACAGTTAAAGTGGTATTTAAAATTAATATCTATTTTAATAGTTTGTTTATATATATATATATATATTTTTTTTTTTTTTGCTGCTATTATGTGCTATTTCAAAGGATTTTTTCAGATGCAGATGTTTCCTGCTCTTCCCAGATTTCAAAGCACATGTTACTCCTTTTGACCTCACTAGAGATGTTTCATGCTTGAGGCTGTGCTCGGTGTTTAAGATTCCAGGTTGCTGGCTGTAATTTGCTCTTTTCACCTATGGAAACAGTAATGCACATTACCGGTTCTCACTGGTAACAATTACTCATTGGAAGTTGCTTCAGGGCTGGTGTATAAAATCATGCATATTGTTTTATATTTTAAACAGTCAAAAAAGCATTAAAGATCGATTGTTAAAAATGTGAGCATCTTGCTTCTGCAAGGGGTCTGACAGGCAAAAGCACACCTGGTGATTTTTACAATTTAAAAATAAAATATAATTGTACTTAATTATTTCTGTCTGTACTTTGTAAAACAAGCTGTAGGCAAAATGCAGTGAGGTTAAGCTAACCTGCAGTTACCTTGCAGTTGCTGTGACACAGGTTGTGGGAGATCTTTGAATATTATATGTAACTTGAGCAGGTTTGAGCTTTAGAGCTTTTGAGCTTTTTTTTTTACAAAACTCGAGGCTTGATTTTTGACAAATCCAATATATGGAGGGTATTTTTTGACCTGTTATAAAGGTAAATGCAAAATTTACATTAGCAAATGATTGAGGACAGCCGAATGGTTATCACCTCTTACATGGACAGCTTTGAAAACAGCACAAGCAGTCTTTTGTTTTTATTGTGGGTCTTTCAGTGTTTTTCTCTCACTCTCAGGGCTGCCATCTGTGTCATCACTCTAGGCTTTGAAGTGGTTTTCGATACTGTGTGGTTGCCTTACTGCCCCTCACCCTCTGACTTGAGAGGTAGAAATCTGTCTCCCCATAGGGCTCTCCATCGAACCAGTGGTGAAGGAATGTTTCTATGTACTTTGTTTTGGAAACTAAATTAATCTCATTCATTAAAAAAAAGGGGGCTTCAAAAGGCTTGTAATTTGTCTATAGACATAACCCGTTTATGCTTACCTACCTGAAGAGGGATGATGCCATCATACCGCATAAATACCTACAGTTTATGGAAAAATACAGGTGTCTCTGCTCTAGTCTGTTATCAGTAAGCAAAAATTACATTAATCTCCCTTACACTGAATCTGGTTTGCCTGTGATGTTACTTGCTGAGGGATCTCCCTGTCCTCACCTCAACCCACGAGCTTTTTTCATCGTATTTTCTTCCCCTGTTCCTTTGAGGATGGAGAGAGAGAGAGTGGTGTGGTGGAGCTGAGCTACTTACCGGTGGGAAGCTGGTCTCTGAAAACCTGCATGAGTAGATGGAGCCTCTTCAACTTCTTCATGCTTGCTACACCTGCCGAGGGTGACCTAATTGCCTGTAGGGTATTTTAGAATGTGTTTTCTAAGCCGAGGTTCCAGATCTGGCCCTGCAGCTGACGCGTGCCTTTGACAACACACCATTGCTGGATAAATATTTTGGTTTTGTAAAGTTCTGTCAGGAAAGACTTGGACTGTGGTCCACCTGCTGCTTTCCAGATGAGTGTTTTAACCTTTGGGCTGCAGTCAAGCTGCTTTTCCCTGCTTTCCTACCAGGTCTGTAATTCGTATGTTCTTGGCTGTAAATTGGGTCAGCTTCAAGGGAAGAGATGGAAAATGCATCAATTTGTGATACACCATAATTAAGGTACTTTTCCAAAGTGTGGAACATGTAGGTTCATCACAGTTATATCAGATGTAGTATCCAAGTTCCTTGCTTACTGATGAAGGTGATTAACAACTTGAGAGCTATCATAGAGATGGGAATGACTGCTTCCCTAGCATGTAAAGTTAATTGTAAATCCAAAAATGTGTAAGCTTTGAACCTTGATGACTTTAGCAGAGTTTGAATACTCCTCAGAGTAAACTTGGGTCATGCCAGAAGTTTGGGCTGGCAGTATTTCCATTTATGTAACTTGTCAAGATCATTTTGAAAATCCATCTACACTGAATCAAACATATTTAGTACTCACTATAAGCAAGAAATGACCTTGTTTTCATAAGAAAAAAATCAATCCACAAGGACTTGTCCAGCCAAATTTTCATAATCTTCAAGGATGGAGGTTCCACAGCCTTTTTGAGTGGCCTGTTCTAGTGTTCGGCCATCTTCATGGTGAAGGAGCTTCTCCCTACATTTAATATCAATATTCCATGTCCCAGATTTGGTCCGTGGTGTCTTTTCCTGTCAGTGTGCACATCTAAATGTCTGACTCTGTCTTCTGTGTACTGTCCCATTAGACAGGTGTTGTTTTTAATCCCTTCATGCTCATTATTTGCTTCAGTTTCCTTATCATCTTGGTGGCTTTCTGTTGGACTTACGCCAGTATGCCCATGTCACTCTTGTATGGGGGAACCCAAATGTGGATAGAGTACTTCTGATAATATTTCACAAAATAAAAGCTAGGAGAAAAAAGTAATTGTGAACAGGTTTGAGTCTCAAGTATGGCGTGTTGTAGTAGTAATACATTATTGAACATTGGGAAGTGGAATGCCTTTCAGTTTTTGTTTGTTTTGGTTTTGTTTGTTTATTTGTTTGTTTTGTTCTAATTGAGAATACACACAGTATATTTTCAAAACCATACTTGGGCCCCTCACTACAAGAAGGGCATCAAGGCCTTGGAGCATGTCCAGAGCAGGGCTGTGAAGCTGGTGAAGGGCCTGGAACACAAGTCCTGTGAGGAGCGGCTGGGGGAGCTGGGGTTGTTTAGTCTGGGGAAGAGGAGGCTCAGGGGAGGCTCATTGCTCTCTACAACTGCCTGAAAGGAAGGTGTGGGGAGCTGGGAGTCGGCCTCTTCTCACAGATGATAGTACTACAGAGTCCTACGGTGATAGGAGTAGAGGGAATGTCCTCAAGTTGCGCCAGGGGAGGTTCAGGTTGGAAATGAGGAGACATTTCTTCTCAGAAAGAGCAGTCAGACATTGGAACAGGTTGCCCAGGGAGGTGGTGGAGTCACCGTCCCTGGGGGTGTTCAAAGAAAGGTTGGACGTGGTGCTTAGGGACATGGGTTAGTGGGTGACATTGGTAGTAGGGTGATGGTTGGACCAGATGATCTTGAAAGTCCTTTCCAACCCTAATGATTCTGTGATTCTGTCTACTTTTAGATACTGTGCTTTAGAGATTTAGGACAGACTATATAAGAAGTTCAATTGTATTTAAATTGCCACGTAGCAACAAAAGTTTAATACCTCAACCCAGCAAAATGTGTGCCTTTTTGATGAGTGCTTTGCTGAATGAGACTGTACAGCTGATTGTGTGTTTGAGGTTACTTTGATCTAGGCAAAGATCATCACCCTGAAATAATGCAGTGCTTCCTACACCTCACAGGGCAGCAGCGTGTTTCTGTGACCAGCCTTCTGGTGTGCCATGGGTTATTACTCGTTGGAACAAATCTGGGTATAATAGTAGCATTGCCAGTGCCACGCCTGCAGGGGATTCCCAAAGTAACTGGTGAGTGAAATTTCTCAAATGGATTGAGTAGAATAGTGTTATACTGAACGTTTATTTTTTCTTTTTATTTTTTTTTTCTGTCAGTAGTTCAAATTACATGTATTGTTCAAATACTTATCAGAGCTTTGTGATGAAATTGTATTTGTCACTCTTCCTCAGCTTCACCATATATACAGATATTCTAGATTTCTCTCAGTTGTTTGAGTCAGGACAACTGTTTTTATTTAGGGAATACGAATGTGATAGGCATTAATCCTGTCAGAGTACAGTAAAAATACAAGAAGAAGAAGAGAGTGCATGCAAACAATCTTTCTTCCAGATTTGGGGAAAGCATTAAGTTTAGAGACATAGGTACTGAAAATGTAGTATGTTGTTCGATTATTCGGTAAATTGGTTTTGTACCCTTTTATTCCAAAACTGGAGACTTGGTATATGTGAGAACATTTTGGTTTTTGGACAATGATCAGTATTTTTGCATTGAGAGATGCTTTCGTGAGTTAGTTTCACATTGCCCTGTTTGAAATATATCTGAATGCTGCTGTATCACTTTGCAAGTATTTAAGCTGCTAGCAGAACCAACATTTGTTTAAGTATGTTGTATTCCAATTAAACACCCCTTTGCCATTCTGCATTTTGGTTTCAGAATTCTGCCAGAGCTGCTGAGCTGTGGAGGGAAGCTGGCAGATTTTATGAAGCAAGCTATTTGTAACTTCCTTCAGAGGAAGAAAAAAAAAAAAAAAAAAAAGCTTATGTAACTTTTCAAAATGAAAACGTAATCCTCTGTGTTCAGCAAGATACGCAGCAATAATCCAGTATGACAACAGATGAATGTTTCTTAAAAGATAGGGAAGCAATATTAGAAATATAAAGAAAAAAAAAAAAAAGCATAGTTGTCAAGTCAAAAAAGCATCTCATTTTATTCTCTCATTTTCTCTTTTGATGTGTTTTATGTCATCTGCATATTCTTGCATTTATTTTGGGTCAAGACTTGTCAGATTTCACAGGTCCAGGCATTACATTTTTGCAGTCTTCGGATACAGTATTTGGAATTTGAACCAAAAATGTCTGACTTTTTCCAGTTGTGCTTCCAGTAGTGATAATTCATCTTAATATCATTGCACTTGCTGTAAAAGCAGATTTTTACATTTTTTAGTTTACATTTTTTTAGTACTTTGTAAAAGCAAAGTACTAGGGAGTTAGGGATGGACAGAGTGATCTGTAGAGTTGTTTTTTACCTTGATGGCCTAATTCTTTTTTATATTTTAGCTGATTTTGTATAATGTGTGTGTATATATATATGTATAAACCGTAAAAGCCACATACACTGATGTTGGTTGAGCTTCTGAATTTAACACTATGCAATTTCTTTTTCATACATTCTAATGATTTGCACAGTGTAAATTCTCTTTGTACTACCAGCATCCCACTGTTTAAATACCTTAAAAAAATAATTGAAATTGTTCAGCCATTTCCTTATGAATCTGCCATGGTAACTAGAAAAGCATTCAGAGGGATGAGCTTTAGTTCCTGCTTTATAGCGTGGAGAGCTCTGTTACAACAAAACAGATGTTCGTATGCTATTCTAGAAAGGTACAGAGTTGCAGTAGATTAATTGAAAACCACATATTTTCTTTGTGGATTACTGGAGAAAACTCACAATGTTATATTTGTGTCAATGCCAAAAAAAAAAAAAGAAAAAAAAAAGAAGTTAGTAGAAAGTTTCTGTACTCGCAATGTTGTGAACGCAGCACAAGTCAATTTGAATTCATACTGTCACATTTCAGCTGGTTTATTAACACAGTCCTAAAACACCCTTATAGCACAACAGATGATTTTTTCTTTCTACATTTTTTCTGTAAATTGTGTACATACAAGGCAACAGACAAGCTACAGACAGACTGGAAGCATATAATAGAATTTTAAGAGTTATGCATTCCTGAGCAAATTTAATGAACTACTTACAGCAGAGTGCTATGTGTTCTATTAATTTATTTATATTTAATCCTTTAATTGTCTTTTTCTTTTGGCTCCAGGAAGAGGAATGGTGTCATATCATGCACACAATGGGCCAGTCAAGTTTCTTGTAATGGCTACGTCTATAAACAAGAAAAACAAAAACAAGTTGAGGAACAGCCTGCCTCCTGGCTCAGAATCTAAAGACGACGACCAAAAGAATGTTCTGCACAATGACAGACCAGGCTCTTCCCTGAGTAACAACCCTGATACTTCAGTTTGGCTGGGAGGTTCAGCAGGATCCATTGCACAAAAAAGTGACTTGTCTTCATCTTCAGGATCCCTTACTTTGTCTCATGGATCAAGTTCCCTAGAGCATAGACCAGAGGACAGTAACATTTATGAGCTTTTGAAGGATCAAAATTTCTCACTTAAAAGTAAAAGACAGAAATCCAAGAAAATGAAAGCAATTTCAGTGTTAGTCATTTCTGGTGGCCAAGGACACAGAAGAGTGAACAAGAAGACCAAGCAGCAACGACAAGATGAATTAGTATCTTCAGTGATGGTCTGGCAGATCCCACTATTAAATATCTGAGCGAACAAAATCTAAAATACTTCCTACTATGAAACAAAGTCTGGTATTTTTTACAGCAAATGCCAGCCTAGGACCCAAACCAATAGACCTTATATACATGAGAGCAGTTTCAGTAGGGCTGGATCACAGATACAAGGCAGAGTCTTCACATATTTAGAACATCCTACAGTGTTAAAGAGTATTGGAAAAAAATTAGCTGTTGATTCTGTCTTTGATACTTAGAACCGAAAGGATTTGTTAGACAATTTTAAAGACTTTAGAACCCTTATTTATATTTGCATTTATAAATATCATTATGTTCTATAGCACTTAGGGAAGGCAAGGAACATGTACTCTGTCGCATGCCGTATTCGGTTATGTAAATCAGTGGTTGTTCCCTTTTCCAAAGTGACATATTGCATGGACTGTAGATTTTAACAAAATAGCAAATATTTTTAAACAATAAATATTCTAATGCAAGCTAATATTAATTTGGTAACTACCATCATAGTTTTTAACATTATTCCATATGCCAGAGTTTGGTCTGAACAAAAGCAGTTATTGTAATTGACACTTGTTTATTTCAACATAAAAAAATAGATATTTTTTATTTCTAATGCTCAGTATTATTAAAAAAAAAGTTGCAGTATAAAAAGTGCATTAATTTTCTCAGTAGGTGCACTGTGTCTGTCACATAGAGAAAGTTCTAAGGATGTTATGGCATAGGGCAAATAGAAAATACAGATGTAGAACAGCTGTGCATTGTAGTGCTGGTAACACATTCCCTCCTGGCAGCTTGGTATCAAAGCTAGACATGTACTGTGCCGTTTTTAATTAGGTGTGCCTAA
Organism: Aythya ferina; assembly: GCF_964211825.1. NCBI lineage: Eukaryota > Metazoa > Chordata > Aves > Anseriformes > Anatidae > Aythya > Aythya ferina. The sequence goes on along the minus strand of NC_140298.1, from coordinate 97,999,345 downwards.
CGAGTATATAAATAATGAGAAACACACTAACATTGCAGTACGTATAGGAAGCGCACGTAATCATTGTGGGCATTTGCCCTGCATCTGTTGATTTTTGCTACATCCTCAGGCAAACACCTATCAAATAGTGTCACTGCACAACTGCAGACAGCTGAGATATGGTCCTATCTTTTCACCCAGAGATTCAGCCAAACACGGTTTTGTAAGTGGATATTGTGGAAACAGTGTTCACCGTTTCTTTGCGTTCATTCACTCAGTGAGGAAAGGTGTTGCTTTGGTGCTGTTAGAGGGCTGAAATCTAAACAGAGACCTAATTAATCATCTTTTCTTCATGAATCAAAATATTTCCAAAGGGAATGTTGAATTTGGGGATTACTACTGACATTGCTTTTTGCACTAGTCTCTGTGCATGTGAAATACAAGACAAAGCCTTCCGCTCAGAAAGACATTGCAAAAAATGGTGACGAGACACGTCATTCAATCCAAATGCATTTAATGTGTGTTGAGTGAAGGAACTGGGAACATCCTTTTCCCTTGTCAATAGACTGAAAGACACAGAGAAATTAGGACTCTCAAGTTTCATTTGGATATGTTGAGAACTCAAATACTGTCCATTGGTTCAATAAAATATAAATTAAATGTGTCCAAAGCAGAAAGTCTGCCAGATGTTTGCATTGACTAAAGTCAAGTGCAAGTTTTGGCTGCTTCAGCACTCTTCTTATCCCAGTAAGGGGATGGATTTCCCTAAAATTATTATTTCTGTTACTTTTAATACAGACTCCTTGATTCCACCACGTTTTGTTTCAGTCTGCATAGTTTTAATCAGCGTTAGCCATAATTAGTGTTTCCTTGCACGTTATATTTCAACGTAAACAGTACCAGAGACTGGATAAGTTTGTTCAATATAAGATAGTTTTGTTTTGTTTTTGTTTTTCTTAAATAGCAGCAGCATTTTAAGCGTTACTGAAATTTCTTTTGCTATTTTTCACCAAATCTGTATCTCTCTAAATTCTCAGTCTGCTCTAAAGAGCAAACCTGTGTCAAGCTGACTCCGAAGTCAGTGGGTGTGCTGACTCACCAAGCCTGATGGAGCACCGCAGTACGAGACCATCGTGTCTTCCTGCCACGTGACACACAGAGGGAATGCTGCTGCGGAGAACCTTTGCCTGTTGGCTGGCACTAAAATAGACATTTCAAAAATCAGATATGCACGCACATTTCAGAGGTTTGGCCCACATCCTACATCCTGATGAGAATGGGCTTCTTAGCCATAATAACATGGACTTGGATAAGTCATGAAGGAAATCTCTTACGGATTGGATTGTAGGTTTAGGTCCTTCCTTACTGTTTTATGCTTTTACACTGTGTCTTTCACCATCTACATCTCACCACTTCGGCTGGGTGTTGTCAGCATTGGTATGGGCTTAGTGTTGGCATGAGTCCTTGTGCAAAACAATTTAGCGTGCCTCTAAGCCATCAGCCAATAACATTTTCCCCAAGTTTTCCTCCTCTTCCTGACCTAGTGCCTGGTCTTGCCTGGCCTGAGAGATCAAGGCCGGTAGCGTTTTCTACACTCTTCCATAGCTATGGCCCTGGGAGTTGCTCTTTGCCCACTGTGTGGAAGTACTAAATTGTACAGTTTCATGTATGTATATTGAAAAAAACATGTTAAAAGATTCTTCTGTGTATAAAGCATATATAACCTAGCGTCCCTTTGCTACGCTACAGCAAAAAGACTAAAGGTGTGATTCTACGTGCCCCTTGGGTGTGGGCTTCCATGTCCGTGCTTTTGGGACTGGAATCATTATTATGCCCACTCTCTCGTGGTTCGTTATCAGTTCGTTATATGGTGAGCTGAGTCCCCCACACATTCAACTGGAAATCCATGCGTGGCACTGTTACAGAATCTGCTGGCAATGATGCATGAGAGTTTTAAAGTGTTAAATGATGTTCATCCTATCTTCCAGCTGAAATGTTGCTTTCTTCAGATAACAGAACAGTAGAAACAGATCCAAATCTGCTCTTCTGAAAGTCCATCAACGTTTTGCCACTGACCTCAGTAAGACCAGCACCGGGTCCCACATTTACATTACACTGTTTTGAAAACGAACGAATCTGTTTGTCTTACTGAGTGGTATAGAGAAAGAGAAGCTGTATGTCTTTTGTTAGAGACACACACTGTCATGAACTGGATTTTCAGTAATGAACTGAGCACAACGTGCAATGCTTATCTTCTGATACACAGCGTACGTAGCAAGGTATTACCTTACTGTGAAAGCAGAGAGGAACCAAAGTTTATTTTACAGCAGGCAAATAACCTTCATAGCCGTTGCAGACTGCTGCTGGGTAGGTTGGATCTTGCTTTCTGATACTGCTTTTCTAGATTAATAGAAGTTATGGAAAACATTAGGGAAAAAGGGGAGCAAGTGTAACCACTACGATATACTCTGTATATGTTTTCTAACACATAGTAGGGTCTTTTATAACATGAGCCATAAAACGTATGTATTTATGTTCAAAGTATAAACTGAAAAAATGTTTAATAAAAAATGTGATAAAAATTAACTTCACAAGTACATTTCTCGGGTCGTCATTTTAACAGGAAGGCTGGAATCCATGACATGCATTAATGAGAAATATATATATATAAATGAAGTCATGAAAGGGAAAATAGGATATGTAATGAGGACAACAGATATATTTTTGAATTTTTATAGTTTCTAGGTTTTAAGCACCATCGAGTGCAATTTCTGCAAGTGATGCAGACTCTCATAATAAGTTTGACCCCTGTATGAATGGACATGAATAGAACTCAAGCAGTAAAATTTCTTCTGTGCTGCCTAGAGGGAGTATGAGTCAGCATTAGGGCAGTGCATATGGTATAGAAAAATGAGATGCATTAATGCTCCAAGTGAGTATGGCAGAGCAAAAGCATTAAAAGAGGAAATTAATTTTCAGTTGGTAACTGGCAATTCACCCTAATTAATCTGCCCTAAAGGATGCATACAGAATCCCCTGATTGTGTTTAAATTCAGAGGCTTGTATTCATCAGGCTCGGCAATAGCCTTTGTGTACCTGCGCTGTTATAACTAAACAAGAAGAGAGTTATTGAAGTAAAACGAATAGCTATTAAAGCCTGCTTTTTTGTTCTTGTTTTTAATACCACATCTATTTTATTTATTGTTCTGGAAAACACCAACTTTTCATTCCCTCTTCTGAAGATCATTGGTATTTTTGTAAGTTTCCTTGCCACTCCTATTCTTGCATTAGCAAAGATACAAAATGAAATTAAATTCCGTGAGTGCAGGATATTGTAAATTCACACACTTCAGGCTGGATTCTGTCCCAACAGGAATTTACAACTCATTTATGGGTGGGATGAGGGTGTTTAAAAAGTGCATGCTGCCCCTTTGAGACACGTACAAGAATATGGGGGAAGATACGAAGTGTGGTGCAGTGCTTAAACTTCATTGTTCCTCTCTCATGTCCAATTTGATTTTTGAAGTGCATAAAGACGAATTACTTTTCATGAAATGCATTTGGGGGTGAGAAAAATCTGCAGTTTGAAAGCTGCAATCAAGGGAGGGCTCTGTAAGAGTTGATCTGTACTTCAATGAGTGACACCATGGGACTGATTCAGTATTTCTGGTTGCTTTGTATATCTTCACAGCAGTAATTCTTCATGTAATAACAGTCCTGTTAAGAAGGTAGATTGATATCTGCAGCTCGGAGTAAGCTGAGTTGAAAAGTGGCTGACTTGAAGCCTCATAATGAGTCTGTACAAGAAAACAGATTAAAGACATTACTGCTGCCTAAACCCATGATTAGCCCTTTAAGCTGTGCCTCCTGCTTGCAGGCATCCTGCGCATGCAGCTCTTGAGCTGTCTGTGCCAGTGAACTGGGCAGGACGGGGACCACAGCCTGAGCACCACTGGCCTCTGGTCATGTCCGTCACGGCAGGCTCTTGGGGGTTAAGGCTTCTTCCATCAGGCAGCACTGACACAGCTAGTTGGGTGGTTTGGGGCCGATTAACTGCATCAATCTCTTTGGTCTCTTGGTACTGGTGAAGCTTAACATATATCCCTGTAGCCTGCTTCATATGGGATGGAGCCTAGCAGCCCGAATCTTGAGACCCTAAGTCTATTACACACGGGGAATAGAAATAGGTGCACTTAGAGGTTGATTCTTCCCACTGCTCTTAAATGTTTATTTTATGCCTTTATGATGGGAGCATAGATATCAGCGTGGACTTTACGCCTACCATGCAGATAGCAGTGGTTGGTACATGGAGACTCATGTGGTGGATCATACGCTTGTGCATGGTGCCAGAGCTCAGAATTCAGCTTACTTCCATTGCCGTTCAGACTGAGGATCTTTATGTGGAACCTACATCCTATTTTTCTTGCAAATGCAGCATGTGCTCTGCTAGATCTCTCTGCTATTTGATTTGAGAAATCTGGATCAAGATCTTCAGAATTAGCTGATTTGCTGCTTCCCCATACTTGTGCTTACTTGATCGTAGCCTTTTCCTGAGAGGCATGCGCAGTAACCAAACTGCCAGAAACACTCATCGCCCCTAAGGCAAAAGAAAATGAAAATAGCAACACTGAAACAGTTCTGAAAGGATCTGAAATTCTCCCAGGCAAAGGAAGATTTACTGTGCAAGCCCATTTAAATGCAACAATGTGGACATATGACCAAAGCACTTCAAGTGCTTTGGCCAAGCTCCATAAACTGCTCCATAAAAGGCGGTTAGTCATTCACAGCACGACCTTCCAAGGTGTTCAAAGGGATTTTTTTTCCTCCAGCAAAACAGGCCTTGACAGCAGAACTGCACATTCTGCTGTTGTGCGTATTGTTATACGCCAGGGATAATCACAGTGATCATTAAAGTGTGTCCCGACCCGGAGGATGAGCCAGAACACTTAAGAGGAAGATGGCACACCTTGGAGGAGATGAAATCTTTGTAAGTAATTGGCTGCTCTGAATGCTTTTTGAAGGTGCTCTTTTGAAAGGGATTTCTTTTGTGGAGAGCTGGGGAGCACAGACTGCGTACTTCAACGGGAAGGATCCTAGTTCAGCCAAGATCTGTACGTGCAACAACCTTTCTACAACACTGCTACAAGCAGCCCATGCTGCTCCTAATCCGGATCAGACACAAGTGACACCATCAGTTAATGTCAGCTGCTTCTGTGCTGCTGGAGACGAGAGCACCTCAATTGTCCCTTGCATGCATCCCGAGGTTTCATCAGGTGGAGTCCTCGTGACGGCCCCTTCCCTGCACGAACCCAGCCGTCCAGGCAAGCAGCTGATTACAGCCTCCACCTCTACCTGAAGACATTTCGTGGGTGGATCAGAATTTGGGGAGAAATGTGCTGATTGTGAGGTGTTTTGCTCACACGCCATAGTGGCAGCCATGGAGCTACATTGGAGAGAGGTGGCGTGACAGTCCTGGGCTGGTTGTGGCTGAGAAGAAACACTGCCTGGATAATCTCCTCCTACTGTAAAGAGCAAGGGTAGGCTTTAATTCTCTTTTTCAAATCCTTTGTTTTTTATTATCTTTTTACTGAACTGGGAGATTATGTGCTTGTTTTCCCAACTGCTCATCTATTTAAGTGCTGAATGTTCCCCATCTTTTAACCCTATCAAATGCTTTCAGCCTAATTAAAAGCTGTTCTACCTGTTCAGAGCATTGTTTCAGGTGACAAAACTCTCAGTAAGACAGTCTGCTTTGTTCTGCCTTTTTTTTTTTTTCTTCCTTTTTTTTTTTTTTTCCTTAAATTAAAAACAATATTGATCTGTCTCTGCTTTTTGCTCTTTAAAAACAAAACCTAAAGAAATCTTTATGATCTATTTTTCCTTATGGTTATTACCACTCTGTCTCCCACAAGCTGATTACCTTTCCAATAAGGGTATCTTGCCCTTTTTCTCATCCTTTTTCTTTACATTCTCCTATTTGGGTGTATTACATACAAGTAATAATAATAATACACAAAGGTAGATCAGTTTGAGTCATCAAACCTACTGTTCTCTCAATACTATATAGCCTGTGCAACATGCCTGCAGCATGTATACTTTTTGTATTCCAGATATACAAGATTTATTTTAGTCATCTTTGGCTGCTCAGCAGAAATATAACGAGCTGTTGCCCTGTGCCAGCAATAGCAACCAAACCAATGCTTGAGGCCTCCGTGTTATAGTACCAAGAAGCATTTCACAGAGGAGTCTTCAGCTGTCAAACACAGGGTGAGCAAAAAGAGTCGTGTTTTCTTTTCTGTTTGTTTGGCTTGCTTACATTTTGGCTTCTGGCTATGAACCGAATCTCTGGATACTGCAGGGACCGCTGATCCCAGCTACTGCCACTACCTGTCGGACACCTGCTCCTGTATGTGCAGGTGCAATGCTGCTGGGTTTTACCCACGCCAGTTCCAGAATTTGGGTGTTGCTACATTTATTTGTTCAAGAGGCTCTTGGAAAAAGCTAGCCTGCATGGGCTATACTCTGAGCCCTATATGTAGGAAGGTTTAAAGCCTCTTGTTCCATAGGATATGCACTCAGTATTTTACCCAGGTGAAATAATGATTTTGTTAAATGATTCCTAACCTCCTTAAATGAGAATGTCAGGAGCTTCATTGGCTAGAAATCAAAGCCCCTGAAAATGAAATGATAAATTTTGTATGTGAACTGCTTGCTAATTTTACCAAAGAAGAGTGCTTTTGCCCATCTACCAGGGTAGCCCAGTGCTGCACAATGGGGTTGGGAATCACAGCAGTGCAGCTGCTATTGCAGACAGTGGGAAAATGAGAAATGTGCCGAGGAAGGTACCTCAGAAAGGGCAGAGCTCTGACTGGCTCTGTGCACATGTACATCTGTCCAGATCTGGATGCTACCAGAAACCTTAGCTAGTTGCTTGCTGCCCAGTTACATCTTCTGAGGCAGCGCATTGCTAACACCCAGCTCTTCCCTTTCTGCCTTCTCTCACCTCTTTGTCTTCACCACTCTCCAGGTGTTGCTCCAGGCTAATCGGCCCTTGCACAACATAGGTTTCTCCTCAAGTCCTGCTGGCCAGCAGCAGCAATAACAAGCTGTCAGCACCCCTGAATTTTTGCTGTGTTGGCTGGGCTCCAGAAATGCATGACAGGTACCAAATGATGCACCAGAAGAGCTGTGTGATACCTGGTTGCCTTTAGGACAGAGCCTTCTCTACCCTGGGACAATGATTCACCTTGTAATCCAGGTGTTTAAAATTAACTGTCTACTACTACACCAGTATGACTTTACAGCTAATGGAGAGAAACAGGCAACACCAAAGGATGATTCACCTCATCCTAAAATACAATGTCTTAGCTAGGTGAGAAATATTGCCTCGCAGACATGTTTATTGCTGTACGTTAATTATAAATGGAACCTCAGTGAATTCAAGTTGCGAGGAAATGAGAGAACCAGAACCAGTGGGTGGACATTAGACTGATGTTCAGGAAGTTTGGGAATTGCAGACAAGGGCAAGTATGACCAATAAATACACGTAAATACACTACTTCCTAGCCACTGATTCTCAATTGTCTCTCAAAACCATACATCAGACACTTCTTTGTAAACCCAGCCTGGAGTGTGATGTGACAGTAAAACCTAAAGAGGAGCTAAACATATTCAGCAGTGCTTAAAATCACCACATAGACAGAAAGCGTGAGTCAGAATGATCTCGGATATGATACTGTTGGCACAGTCACACAGCTCTCATTAATGTAAACAGAAGTCAGGCATCTCAGGGAGAGATAATAGTCCACATAGGAGCAGAACATCAGGGATTCCGAAAGTAATTTCCCAGACCTGTATTAGTTGTCTAGTTTCAGTGTCATCTTGAAATGTACAGTATGTAAAGTAACACAAAATAGCAGGAAGATTAGTTCCTGATGCAGGAGAGGTGAGTTATTTCCAGCAGGCTTTAATGGATCTCCTTGTATCACATGGACACTTCTTCCAGCTAGCCAGGAACAGGACCGTGAACAGAAACCAACGCTCCAGTAACGTAATTGATCCAAATGAGGGAATAGCAGGAAATTCACAATTTTGCTGAAGACACGTGTTGCAGTCACCCCTACAACACTGTGTTGTTGTGGCCCCAGAAAGCATGCTGGCCTCTCTCAGCAGAGATGAGACATGACCTCAGCTTGAAAACTAGCATTCCAGCTAAGCACTCCACTTAAGTAAGCGTGTAACATGAGTGGAGCCAATGATTTCAAGTGGTTACACTTATCCAGCAATGTAGGTAAGTGCTGTAGTGTATTAGGGACTAATTCAACACATAATGCGGTAAGACTTTGAGCAAACCAGAAGGCTTCAGAAGTAGGGCAATAGGACAAAATGGCTGAGATGACACCCAGCCATGCTTAACCACTGTTACTGTGAAGCTGGAAGAACGTACAGCTGCAGTGGTCACACCACCACCAGATGAAATGAGTCAGGTTTGCTGTGAGTGAGGAGAAGGGAGAGGCTTTGCCCGTCTGCTTGGAGTGTCCCTGAGGGCCAGGAGATGGGCTGGTGCTGAAGAACCAGCCTGACAGGACACTGGAGCGAGTGGAAAGAAGGGGAAAAAGAGAAAAGCTACAGAAGAATGATATTTTAAGGATGTGTTGCAGGAAAACTATACATTGTGATGGATATGTGGAATATCTGTGCACAGGTCATGGTTTGTAAAGGTTTGGAAAATACGGTATCGGTGTTTGGGAGGTCTTGGTGGAAGCCTGGCTGGAGCTTGCAGTGGGGTATGAGGGATGGAGGGCTGCCTTCACCAGGAGCAGACCCATAAAGTAAAGGTTGGACGTGGTGCTTAGGGACATGGTTTAGTGGGTGACATTGGTAGTAAGGGGATGATTGGACCAGATGATCTGGGAGGTCTTTGCCAACCTGAATGGTTCTGTGATTCTGCGTAACAATACAGCCAAGGAGCTGCCTGCTGTGGGGACACCTCTCCCTGAAGAGGGACCAGCCGGGGGGCTGCGGCCACAGGGAGCCCCCCCAGTTACCTCAGACCGCGCAGAGGCGAGGCCCCGGCTCCTCCCAGGGGGGAGCCTCCCCTCAGCGCTCCCTCTCCTGCCCGCCCGGCTCAGCAACAGGTCTGTGCCGGGGGCGGAGAAGGGGGCTGTGTGTGTGCGTGTGTGTTTTTGGGGGGGGGGGACCCCGCTTCTCCCCGCGGCGTGCCAGGCCCCCAGGCGGCGTGCCAGGCGAACAAAGGGGCCGAGCGCGGAGCGGGCTCCCGCGTTCAGCCATTTGCAGCGCCCCGCCGCTCCCCACCCCCTTCCTCCCCCTTCCCCGCCGGCGCAGGCTCCGGCTCGCCTCGGAGCCGCCACCACCAGCACCAGCACCGCCAGCACCAGCACCGCCAGCACCACGCCGGGCCCGAGGTGGGGCCGGGCCGGCTGCGGGCTGTGGGCTGCGGGGCGGGGCGGGAGGCGGGCGGGCAGCCCTGCGGGAGCCCTGCCGGGAGCGCCGTGCTGCTCGCCGCCCGTCTCCGCGCTGCCGCAAGGTAAGCCCGGGGCCGGCGGGGAGACGGGAGGAGGAGGAGGAGGAGGAGGAGAAGGGCTCGGAGCCCCGGAGAGGCGCTGGGGAAGGGGCCGGGGAGCAGCCCCCCGGGGGTATTGAGGCGGCGGAGGGCAGAGCCGCCAGGCTGCGGCACGGCGGCGTCCTGGCGCCCCGTCGGGTCCCATCGGCAGCCCCCGGGCACCTCCCGAGCCTCCTGCCCCACAGCACACCTACGCCTTTGCTTTCTATATACGGTCTTTTCTTCCTCCTAACTCCCGCCGACCCATTGCAAATCCCCGTGAGCCAGCCTCCCGGCACTGCTGTGTGGCAGCACGTTTTTTCCCCTATATATATATATATATTTATGCCACTTTCCCCGGGCTTACAGAGAGCACACGGATGGGGCGAGCCCCAGGTGTGCACACACCACAGGGCTTGGCACTGTGGACTGTGGCGATACCCCAGGAAAAGTCCTACAGCGTTTTGTTCCCCTGAAATCTGGAGCTTTTTCTGCCTGGTCCTGCAAAAAGAGGCCTCCCCCCCGAGCCCAAACTTACCCACAGCACAGCACATGACGGGTATTAAATCCTACAGCTGATGTTTTTTCACTCATCGAGGAGAAAAGCCCTCTAGAAATAATATTCTGTAAAGCTTTTTTTTTTTTTTTTCTTCCACAGCAATTAAAGTGAACAATTGAAACTAGAACAAAAAGCTGGGAAATGTAGGACAATAAAAATTAGGAAAGCAATAAACTAGAACAATCCTTTTACACAAGCTGAAAAGCTAAAGAGCTCCTCCATCTTTCACAGATTTAACCGTCTGCCTCCCAAGAAGGAATTAGATGAAATGTTTATAGAAAATACTAATTAATCTGTCGCTCGTGTAGGCAAAACAACATTTTTCCGAAAAATATTGCTCCAGCTCATCACCTCTGCTGCCTGTTCTGTGTGCGCCTCTTCCTGGGGCCCATCACCCACCATCCATTCCCTCTTTAATTAGGACATCTGATGCATGACAGTGGGATCCGCCAGCCACCCCATACTAATGGTGCTGTCTGATCAGGACCTGTCAAGGTGCCAAGGACCAGTCCCTGGTCTGCTCCAGCTCCTCCTGCTCCTCAGGGTCTCACTCCTGGCAGAAGTGGCACTTTTAGGGTTCAACTTTTCAATTTAGGAAGTCTGAAATCTTTAACAGCTTCCTTTCATCTACAAACTCTTTGCTCTCATCGCTTTTCCGTGTAACAAATAGTCCAAATAGGTAGGCAAAATGATGTCTGGAAACATCAATAAATATTAGATCACCGTTGTTTGGCAGGCACATTCAATGAAAGCCATTAAGTGGCTTTACTGTAGTAAAGCGGGATTATAGTATTTAGGGCTGGCCTAGGTTACTTGAGAGACAGGGATGTGGTTAGATGACTGGATCCAGATCCTACTTACTGGGGGTTTCAGCATCCTGTAGTATCCTGTTGCAAGAGGATATTAGGGGCAGCTGGCTGCTAAAGATGGGTATAATAAAACATGAAATTGTGCCGTTTCTTTCGGAGTAGAATTAAACTTTTTGGGGGGTTGTCTTGGTTTTGATCTTGTAAGATCCTGTATGGATTTTGCAGGGATTTTGCTGTTGATGCTTGCTGAGATTCTGCAGCATTGCAGTTAGAAGGCCATTTCTTTCCCATCAGCAGAAGCTGAGAAGTCATTTTCTACTAGTTTAGGTCCTTGGAAATACCTATTTTAAAAATGAGCACATTTTCACTGTGTTTGATCTCATTAGTGTTCTGGGGACAGTAGTTGAGTCTGCTGTTTTACTTTTTAATGGATTATCATCATCTGTTCTTTCTGTTTTGTTCTTGGTCTCGGTGTCGTTTTGGTAGAGAACAGATGTGATTTACTGCCTGTTATTGACAAAGAATTACTTTACAGCAGTTCAGGATTTGGCAGTCAGTTTAACCTGATCCATGACTGAGCATTCATTGAACGAGAAGAGACCTTGCTCCTTCCCTAGCCTGGACCATATATTCCTGCCCTCTGCCTTGTGCCAGCGCCAGTGAGCACGTGACAATACAGTAAATGGGTAGAGATTTTGCCTTCCTCCTGCAATTACTTAGGCAAACAGTTTATACGTACATTTTCACGTTAGTATTATGAGTGGGGCTAGTCCTGTGACTAACATTTAAATCTGCATTTAAATCCCTGCAGGACTGGGACCATAAACGCTGCTGTGCAGTGTTTTTTTTTCTTATTAAGCAGTGTTGGCAATCCTGTAGCCTATTCTCTGTCCTCCTTGGATGCAAACAGGCAGTTTTGGCTTTGGAAGAATAACAAGATTGGGTCAGCATGGTATAAGTTAATACAACTGTGTGGTAATAGAAAAAGTGTTGGCTGGATGCTTTGTTCTACGAAGCACATTTGGTACTTTCCAGTTTCTTATACCTCATCAGTGAGGACAGCAGGAATTCACGATCAGTTTAGTCAGTTTATTTTATGCAAAACAAGCTGAAAAAACCTCCAGTAGTTCTACAGATCTTGCAGCGTGCGTCAGAAGGAGAAGAAAGATGTGTCACGTAAATGCTTTTCAGGTGCAGTGTTTCACGAGCTGCCATTGCCGTGCCTCTGGCTAAAACAGCCCAGTTGACAGCCTTGCTTAATTCACTTGGGAACGGGCCAGAAACCACAACCTTTCCATACAGCTCCACAGAAGTTGGACAAGCAGCTTCCATGCTGTTATGTTGTCTGTCACAACACGATTTGCATTAATTAATAGCATTGAAATTCTTTTGCATACACGCCTCACAGATTAGCAAGAGCTGTTTGCTGTTTCTCTGGACGCTGATTCCCCCAGGAGTATTTAAGGATGAGAGTAAGCTTTGCCTGTGGATCCCTAACTGCCGAAAGGCTCCCGGACTCTTGAATCATTTCAGCCTATCAATGTGTTAACAGATCTGCAATGTTTTTGGTTTTTATTTTTATTTTTTCCCTTGGAAACAGTTCTGCTTTTCTCTCTCCCTCTCGTAAGCAGACTGGAAGAACAGAGCCTGAGCACTGGAGATAAGCTGTGATTTCTGCCACTCGTTTTTTAAAGTGTTAGATGCTAAGAACCTAAACCCAGCCCTTTGCTATGGGAATGGCATGCTAACAATAAATGTTCTGCTTCAGTCAATCAAAGACAAATCTCGTCATGGGAGAGCTTTCCTCTTATCCTGTAGTTTTCTTTCATCTCCTTCACTGCAGCTCCCTCAGAGGCCTCAGTTCAAAAAGAAAAAAAAAAAAAAGCTACTGTACACATTAGTACGTACAGTGGTACAGTGTGGGAAATCCTGATGCTTGTGAAGTTAATGTGTCTGTAGCAGGGATGGGATTTAGAGTGAAGTGAGACCCTGCTCTTAACAAAAAGCACCGTGAAGCAGAGATAAAGTGGGCAGTACTGAGACAACATGTTTCTTGTTTAATAACAAGTGATAATAGAGTGCTGAAGGCTTTTGGTTTCCACAGCAAATGCCGAAGCGGTAAAGTAAATGTCACTTGAGTGTTTTGTTTTGTCAACTTTGGAGTCAGTTGCTTCCCTGTGTCGCAAGATGTTTTACCCTGTGGTACAGGAAGAGGAAGGCAAAGACTGCTCGTGTATGTTCAGATGGTGACATTCACTGGTGCTCCTTCTCCTTGCTCAGGATGAGGTAGGTGGTTCCTCTGCTCTCCTACTGCTGTGGCAGAGAACCAGAAGGCCTTTAGGATGGGCAGCAGAGGTGCAAATATCTATCAGACTGTTGATATGTTAGCCCAATGCCAAGACAACATTGTTACAGCCTTACAGGGAGGGAAATAAGTACTTTTATTACACGCCCAGTATCAGGCAGCTTTTCAGAGTACAGTCGCTGAATCCTTAATATCTGCTTTGAGAAGATATCATTGATACGTATCTAAAATCTCTGCCTAGTCAGCGACAGCAAAACTTTAGACATAGGAGCCAGTGATCAAAACCTCAAAATGGCCACGAACCAGAAATCAGGACCCCAAAGCCTGTGCTTCTTCTCACACCTCCCAAATCCTAGCCATAAAACAAAATACTTCCCCTCACATCCTGATCCAATGGTCTTGGTTCTTACTACACATCCTGACTGTCTTCAGCTCTGCCCAAATTGCTGCTTTACAAATGCAAGAGTAGCACCATGGCTGCTGCATCTGATGCAAGCCTAACCACATTCATCAATGAGCCTTCATCCTATAGCGCACGGAAGAGACACGTTTGAATCACAAGTTACTCAGGCATACTACAGCCTTTACTTTTCCTCTATGTAAGGAACTCAAAAAGCAGACAGGACAATCCTGAGATAGCTGTGATCATCATTGTCCTTCATCACGCTGCTGCCAGTCTGCGTGTCTCTTCAGAAAGAGCATAGATCATTTGGGAAAAACAGAGAGCTAGCAAGTCAGCAGGTATAAAAGTACAGAAGATGAAAAAGCACAGTCTAAAATAAAGCATAGCATGTGTATTTATCCACAGTGATCCATCTGACACCTGATTTTCCAGCAAGGTCATTAGCTGAAACAGAAGCTGTATAGCTGTGAGACGGATGATTTGAACAGAAGAATGCTTTGACCTAATTCAACCAGAAGTTATTGGCTGGGTACAGGAGTAAAATTCTTTGGCCTGTGCTTGCAGGAATAAAATTAGATAACCAGGCAGTCGTTTGAAACCTTTAAATTCAGGCGTCTTAAATGTTAGTTATTTACTGTGCTAAATGAAGAAAATATATTTATCATGAGAAATACTGAGTCGCTCGCAGTAAATTGTAAATGTCAAAGTTGAGTATAGTCAGAGAAACCAGTGCATCCAGAAAGCTTTTACCTCAACACCCAGCCTCAGCTTTTGGAGTTCACATTAAAAAGAATGTTATACATCAAATGCAGAAAGTGTCAGGCTGTGGAAATAAAAGTATTTTACTAGGAACCTATTTTATTTCTGTGTCAGAGTGGCCTGCAACTGTTCCCTGCTAGTAACGTTCGCAGCATGCATTTCACGGACTTTTTATTCTTCACTTGTTCAGTTCTGACGACGATGTGGGGTCGCCTCATACTTTGCTAAGCCCTCAGTTACATCACTGCTGCTAAAAACATCCCCAGTGCCTGGTGGAGTCGCTGCTGACAGCTTGCAGGTATTTCTGACAGGAGAGTCGTGCCGCAGAAGTACCTCTCGCATGTGTTTCTGCTTCCAGATCAGCAAAGCCTGAAGCCTAGCAGGAGCTGGGAAGGACTGTACCCCGGGCAGCCTAACTGAGCCCTGCCCTGCAGGATGCAATGGGAAGAAATAGGGAAAGTTCCCATTCATCAGGGAACAGATCCCCACGCTCTTTTTTCTCTCCCTCAGTAACATTTTGGTTGTTTCTGTGGACAGTACTGCAGCTTTAGTCTGAAGAAGTGTAACCCTCCTCTCATAGTCCATAGCCTGATGGTTTGGGCAGCCCCCCAGTTGGCATTTGGGGGGTTTAAGCTTGTTAGAGAAAGGAAGGAACAGCAGCAAGATTCCTCTGGGGCTAGGTTGGTTCTCTACCCACTGTAGAGAAAGGGGAAGTAGCAGCAAGTGTCAGTATTGGTATCTTTTAAAACACTAAAGGTTTATTTTGGAAACGATTCTGGGCTAAGGCACCTAAAGCAAGAATTAACACCTCCTGGTCATCTGTGTCAAGCATTTCATTGCCATAATCTTTGTTATTTCTCTGCTGGCTAGCCCCCCGTAGCTCTCATATGCTGGTTCTTGAGGATCCCACTCAACGGGCATGCAGCTGTGCCTACACACGGCGTGCAAACGTGTCCGTGTGCCCCAGATTCCAGCACGGGAGCTGGCTGCAGACAGATCAGTACACAGCGCAGTGCAGACACACTAAATCCATTCGCCTCTGCCTCCATGGGAGAACTGGGAGGTGCATCCCACCCACAGATCGGTGCTGTGTGGAAATATGGCCCCAGGCCTGCACCGTCTACCTCTACCTTGGCCTGGTTTCCGCGAAACAATAAATGAAAAATGTCAGACTCCCATGAGTCACCTAAAAATTCACAGTTATAGGTCCAACAGCACATTCTACCAGCAGCACTGCGATGGCAGACGGGAGCCTCTGCAGGCTATTTCCTTGCTTCCTTTCAGATTAGGGAGTCTGGGCTCTGTGCTGTCGTGCTGGGCTCTCATTGCTATCTGATCTGGCTGTCCTAGGTATATCTCTGCTGCATTGCCTCCTGCCATCTGTAACTGCCCTCAAAGTCACCCTTTGCGGAGACAAAGACGTCTCTCCATCTTTGAATCTGGTCCAAGGTCTGCGTAGAGATAATGTCTAGAGAAATCTGAAACTATTTGGTAAATCTAACTAGATGGCCTGTAATTTTTGGCTGTGGCTCGAGTGATTGTAAGCCTTCAGTTGGAAAAAGTACCTGGGTAAAAATAGCAAAGAAACAATGTGTGTTCTCCAGAAATGAGAAGGATGCCTTTCGCTGTGTGTCTGAAGGCTGTCTGCTTTTCAAAGCATCACTTAGATATTTTGCCAAGAAATCAATGAGCCTGTTCAGTCTGGAAAAAGAAGTAGTTTTATTATTCCCTTCTCTAGAAGTTTTCCTTTTACTTTCTTTTCCTAGGCATAAGTCTCAGACAAATGGGATTTTGTTGGATTTCCTTTGAAGTATACTGTTACTTCTCAAGTTCTTTCTTCCTCAAGCACAATGGTGACAGACTTTGACAGATTTCTGGTGCTTTCAGCTCTGTAATCTGTAAGTCCACTCTGTAATGAACTTAAAAACAAAACCCAGTTTTATCTTAAGCAAGGAACTTCATTTTGCCCATATATATGGACCTATTTTCTGTATTAAAGAGCACCACATAGCAGGTGTGTTGCAAAAATGTGGCAGGTTCTTTGAGATCAAATGTTCTGCTGTTATGCCCACCAAAACCCAAATCTTCTTTTATTTTACGAAATGTATTTGTAGAAATCTTCAATCTTTACCTGACTTGGCTTTTTGATGGATATTCTCCCCCTCCTTTATTATATCATCATTACCAAAGTGACTTTGAATGTTTGCAGTTATTTATTTGTTCACAACACTGTTCAATGATGAGAAGCCATCAACGTTAGGGCAGTGAACCACACCAACACCCTGGGTGGGCCTTTAATCATCACAAGCTGATGCCTTGCTTGATGCCAGCACTCCTGGTGTGTGGCAATGTCCAGAATTTAAGTTGGAAAGGATCGCGAGATCAACTGGTTTGATCCTGTCAAACTTCATCCTCCCAAAGAGCCTTCCAGTGAGTCTCCTGGTTGGAGATCACCTAGAGATAAAGAAGCTAGGTCTTCCCTTCCTCATCTGTGTCAGAGGTGAATCTCATCAGAATAAGGGTTGGATCGAACACCCATCATCCCGTCTCCCTCACGGGCCACAGTCCAGTATTAAAAGAAGTGTGCAGCAGGGTAAAAATGTGGTTTTCCTCCTGGGATACTAATTTATTTTTGAATATTAATACTCTGACCATTTTCCAGCTCAGTATCCTCCTAAACTGGATAGATACAGTTGTAGTGTTTAGTGTGTATTCAGTCGTCTTCAGCAGATTTCCCTTCCATAAGCTTGTTCCTCCCTCTCCCCATTGATCCACACAAACTTTCAGCATTCACAATATGCTGTGGTAGTCTCTTGTTGTGTTTTTATTTATTTTTCCCAGTGGTGAAAACATTTTGCTTTGTTTAAGCTTCCACCCCCTGGCTTGTTCAGGCCCCTCTCCACGAGCCATCAGCCTGCAGACCGTTCATGTGTCTACACTTGTTCACAGTCATCAAGTCACAAAATAAACATACCAAGCCCCGGAGAAGTGTCTGCACGGCGTTTCTCAGGCTTGCACTACCAGTTCTCCAAGCTGCTAGCACAAGCCACCTTCTCCAAAGGCTCGGAAGTGTGGCTGCCAGCTGGTGCCGAAGCTCCTATCACCTTTTTGCTTGGGGGTTGGCTCGAGTCTGGCGTAAGCTGTGGGGAGCCAGAGCAAGCCCCTGTCTGGCTGCAGAGCCTCAGTCTCTCCCTGAAATGTTTTTTGATAGCTCTTAAGTCGTTTGATACTCCCAGATTTTTCATTGCTGCTTCCAAAACGTACAGCATGCACGTGTCCATCCATCCATGCATGCATGCACGTGCCATGCATGATCACACACCCCATAAACCTACCGATGCTGTAGATGAGGAGATAACCTTTACCCTACTGTTGCTCCTTACTTCCCAGTTCAAGGACTGCCTTCATCCTTTTAGCTGTAGCACCACACTGGGTGTTACAGCTCAACCCAGTCATTGGCCATGCAATTCTCCACAAAAGAAGTTTTGTTGCAGTCAGTGTGGTGTTGCCATGCCGTTACCTCCTGATCTGTAGCGCGCTAGTGGCAGACACCAGCCCTGGAGTTTTCCCCATGGGTATTGCAGTCATTCAAAGCCTCATTTTTAACCCTTCTGTTTTTGTTAGGCTTTCTTTCTTCCAGGAGATGTTAGAGGTAGCTTGCACTTAACCTTTGCTAACTGTTGCTTTTGTGGGAGTGTTGTTTCCTTCTCCGTGTGAGAACTCCTGAGAGACACTGCGCCTTCCGAATTACTTCTGAAGAGTCCAACCTGGAAGGAACTCAAACAGATATTTCCCTTTCTAGCGAGTGTTATTCTCTGCAGATATCACTGATAGGAAGCCTTTTCTCTGGTTGTGATGACTCTTCAAAACTTCTGTTTATTTTTAGTTTTGATTTGCTAGCCAGAATATCTGTTCCATCAAGATTTTGATAACGTTTTTATTATGACCGATTTCCTCTCCCCCCGACCCTGCCCGATACGCTCACATCCTTTTATTCCTCTGAGCTCCTGATGAGGAACTGCTGCCCACATGTTTCTTGTGTGGTCTGTAATCATAAGCTGCACTTCTTAAATGGTTGTTTTTCATCCTGGTGGTATGAAAATGTTGCAGTTAAGAGATAAAAGCACTCATACCTCCACTGCATGGTGTGAGAAAATCACAGCACCTTACGAGGTCACAAGGAAGCTGTGCAGGCAGCTCCAGTGATACATCCAGGTAGGCACTGGCAGTGCGTTGTAACCTCAGTTTTGAGCACTGCTAATTTTAACAAAGGAAAAGAAAAAAAAATCTACAATTTTCTTGGGGTTGGCCTTTGAAAGACAATCTTTTTTTTTTTCTTAACAAGTAGGAGGTTAGTCAAGATCTAGAGTTTAAATCTATAACAGGATGCAGGGTTTCAGGTGCTGCAAGCAGCTGCTTTCAGAGAATTGGCACCTCTATTTTCCAGATGTCTTCTCCAGTAAGGAAGAGAGCATTTTTGTCCTGAATTTCACAGAGCTGCTCACTGAGCAGGAGTGCAACAGACCATTTTTGTAAGTAAGCAAGC
The DNA here is from genome assembly GCF_964211825.1 of Aythya ferina. Lineage (NCBI taxonomy): Eukaryota > Metazoa > Chordata > Aves > Anseriformes > Anatidae > Aythya > Aythya ferina. Next base: position 97,980,423 of record NC_140298.1, on the reverse strand, counting down.
CTCTTCACACTTGACTCAGCCCTCCAGAAGATTTTGCCTTCTCCCAGACTGAGATGGGTATCTTCAGTCTGCATGATAGTACTGGCCAGCTCTACTTTTAACAGCCTTCTTTACCTTTTTTTGTTTGTTTGTTTAATAAATACAAGGGATGTTTCTCTCTTTTGATGATCTTGCCTCTTTGGACTCCTTAATCGTCTCCATCAGATGACTCCTCTCTCCTGAGGGAATTCTCCGCTGGAGCGAAATTTGGCAGAACAAGTTTTTACAAAAGCATTTCCTGGACTAAGGTGGAGCAGCGTGGCACTCTGTCAGTTCTATGCTCTCGCGGGAAGGATCGCCTGCTAATGTAAATTAGAGCTGCTTACGATAGGGAAAGCACGGCTTTAATTTACCCCAAGATTGAGTCAGAGCAGCTTCCACTTGTGAACTGGAGAGCACTAACCCAATTCCTCCCACGTGTGCATATTCCCCAGAGCCAGTGGGTCTTGCTAGAGGACAGGGTTTAGGTCAGAGGTTATTGGCACTGCACTCATAAAAAGAAATAAATAGGGAGGGAACAATGCAAAACAAGCATTTAATTGGTTTGTATCAGAAGAACTGCCAAATGAATGCCGTGCCAGGAAACTCTACCTGCAGGTCTTCCTTACAGTTCCTCTCAGAAAAAGCTTCGCCTTATCTGTTCTCTTCCTAGGGCAACGTCTCACAGCATCTGAGGCTGGGGGCACGCATCCAGGACATTGCGAGCGTGTCACTGCCAAGCCCGTAAATGCAATTCGTGTTTGTTGGCAGTACCTCTGGCCATTAACATGACATCATCCCCAGACCAAACCCATGATAATGAAAACAGCTCCGGCTCATGCAATTTAGCTTCTGGCTTAAAAGTCCCTGGTATAAAAGGTGACATCAGTCCGTGGATGCTATGCACTCTTGCTTCGTATTCCAGCACTTATCCTGTTTGTGAGTGTTGAAGAAGTAGTAAAGCCAGGTTTGTTTTAAGCCAAACTATATCATTCTAACTACAAGCTCTGATCTTTTCAAATCAGCCAAGTTACCAAGTGTCTTCTGTGGTTCTGTAATTATTGAACGCTCTGTGTCAGCAACACAATTCTGATTGCTGTAGATAGGGAGAAAAATAAGAAGGATTTCAGTATTGTATTTCCATCTGTCCCTTCCAGCTTCTTCCTGTTTTACAATAAATCCATGACCTTTTGGCTGAGGACTGGTTGCGTTGTTCAGTAATGGAAAGGTTCCACAGCTTCTGCGCGTTGTTTTTCTCAGCTTTATCTTTGTGTAATCCCTGCAGCTAGACAAAGGTGCTGAGACTAGAAGAGCAGCCATTGGTCTGTAATTTACAAAGTCCTCCAAACCCTCCCTTAGCTTTCCCAGCTCTTCGGCTTCCCCGTGGAGTTCTTTGTTAACTAAATTGCGTGTGATACTTTGATTCCAATCCTCTTTATGCTCAGCATGAATTTCAGCATATTCGTGGTACTTAGCTGTAAATATAACAGAAGGTGTTTTTTTTTTCTTCAGAATTCTGCTGCTGCCATTACCAAGCCGTACTATCAGCCCTCCCTCTTCACTGTGACTGCTCGAGGGGATGGCAAGGCAGGTGTTTGGTAGGACCCTGGTGGGTGTTTTCAGTGGCATGTCAGAGTTCTCGGCCCAGCAGATATCTGTGTATGGGATAAGGGTTGATTACAGTGCTTGAGGAGGACCTCATCCTTTTTCTTTTCATTACTTGAGAAAGTTTAAAAGCTCGCTTTCCCTGGATGCCATTCTTAAAAACTTCAAATAATATTATTGGTGATTTTCCTCGGAGACATGATGCAGGAAATACATTTCATCATACATAGATAATACTGGTGTTACAGATAACTATTTTTGACTTCTCACTTTTATTCATGCTTTGCTTTGGGGAGCATTTTCTTTCAGTCCTCCTTTATTGTTTCATTTGCAAAATCAAGTAGTAGACGGAGAACTTGAAGCTGCCTAAAGCCACTCATTCCTTCTTGTAGAGGGGGAATGTAAAGCCCAAGGAGATTTTGGGAGAAGTGGCCGAAGAAATGAGCTGTCTGGATCTATAAAAGATCATAACGTTGACAGCAGTGGGAGAAAGCATATTAACAACCCTTAAATGTTAACGATTGAGGAGGTCAGGCTGTCCTGAACTGTAGGAAAGTACAGGCAGAATATCAGGGTGCTCAGCCCCCAGAGGAGCAGAGCAGACACAAAATGTTTCACGTACTTACTTATGTGACATTGATGTTATACTGGTAGCAATTTTCTAAATATAACAGTACATCAGAGCTTGATATTCTAGGTGATTTTCAAACCATCTCCATTTGACCTTTGTCATTTCACAAGTGTCACTTACAGTAGCTGCTCTCCACCAAAGCTGAAGGCCTGGGTCAGAAAATAGATTAATCTTAATATCTAAAGTATAATAAACTGAAATAAGTGGTTAGGTAGTGAATTCGATACTGTGGAGACTCACTGAAAAATAAAATCACTTTGAGAGGGATGCTGACCAGTTTTAAGTTATTAATGAAGCAATTTGTCTCACTCACCAAGCGCATGCAGAGGGCACTGCATTTCTACTCATCCAAATAAAGCTGCAGAAAATAAGCCAGTAAAGCCCAACATATAGAGTTAGGGGCTGGACCTTGGAAACTTGCTGCTGAGGCTATATCCAAAGTTCATAAAACTTCTTACAAAGTTCCTAAGTGCCAAATTTTAAAATAGTTAAACGAGAAATAAAAAGTTAGTGAAATCTGATCTTTAGTAAGGAGTTTTCAAACAGTACTGAGGTCTTGTTGCGGTCTCAAAGGCTCAAATGTCCAGAAATCAGACCTCAAAATTGATTTGTCATCTAATTTAATGTACTCAAATGTAATAGAAAGTCCTTTGCAAGGCAAGTGCACTGAACAGAAACCTCTAAGAGAAGTCTGATGAGAGAAGTCTGACTTCATTTAACTGAAGTTTGCTTGTACAAGTTTGGGTTTCTAAATTTTACGTCCATCTCAGGGATTTATGGACAATTCCATCTACCAATTATATTTTCAAGAAAAAAGCTTCAGGAGTTAGACTCTTCTAACACAAATTTAAGAAGATAAATATCTCACCTCTACTGAAAGGAAATCACAAGCTATATCTTACGCAGGATGAAGTGTTCCTTCAGTACTCCAAAAATATGCCAGCAGGGATTGTAATGGAAATTACTGACCTTAAAAATAGAATCAGACCTGCAGGTCCTCATTATGTGAAGATAAGTACATTTGGACCATTTTTTATATGTGATTCATAAAAACTTAAACCACACCTAGGAAATTTATAAAGAAGTAAGTCAAAAAGCATTTTGTTCTGAAAACTACATTTGTGAAATGAAGATAAAGCTCAGCAGTGATTGTGCTGACAGGGACTAACCTACTTACAGCTGTGTCCTGTAGCTTGACATTTTCCCAGAAAAAAAACAAACCCTTCATGTTCGAATTATCTACTGTGATTTTTGCTCTCTTCTGCTTTATATTAGCGGAAATCTTAAACCTTGAATCAGTTCCTATGAAGTTTGATTTACATCGTCATTCTAGCTACATATGCTGTTATATCCATGTCAGATTGCTTTTGTCATAACAAAAAAAAATCCTTTGGTAAGTTTTGTAAATGATTAGAGTTCTATTAGTATAATTTTGGTAACTTCAGGATACTATTGATGTACCATTAATGGAAACATGACTTTAGCATTCCTGAACTTCGGAGTGAACTGAGAATATGTTTTAAAGCTGACTGATTTTTTATACTTTCTTTTTCAACAGTGGGATTGCATATAAGGAGCAGTGAGATGAAGAAACCTCTGTGATGTTCATGCCAAGGAGACTTTGGCTCATGGGGAATCTCCTTCTAGAACAGACTGCAACCACTCTCTTCCCCTGAAATAGCTGCACATGGTGAACAAGCTATGATAGTACTCCTAACTCTCTGACTTCAAAGGACATTTCTTTCTCATTGCCCAGCGCAGTGTGGGACCGGTTGTCACAAAAGGACGCTGCGCGTAAAAACTTCATAAAAATTTTCATATAATAACAGGAAAACCAGAACAGCTTTTCAGGCTGTCGAGGTGCGATACCAACACCGGGAAGAGGTTTAGGCTCTCACCGACAGCATCTGACAGGGGAGAAGGCAGCTGGTGCAGGCTGGGCCACGGAGGCTCAGTGCTCTGCGCTGTTCCCCGCAGGTGATGGGTGTAGCGGTGTGGCCAAGAGCCATCCCCTGCGGCACCACGCAGGGCCGGAGCAGCTAGCCTGGCTGTGGTGGAGGGTGGCTCCATGGAGGGCAGCGGCGCAGTGGAGGAGGAGGAGAGCGGGGCCGGGCCCGGCACCCCACCGCTTACCTTGGCCTCTCCTTGCGGCTTCAGCTCCTCCCTGTGCTTCAGCGCTGCCACCACCGAGTGTGGGGCCCCATCGCCAGCCTCCACTGGTGGCCGCGTGGTGGAGAGCCAGTGGGAGATCAACAGCGCAGCCTCCGAGTCGGAGGAGGAGGAGGCCAACAACGCACAGGGGACACCATCGGGCACGCAGCCCATAGGGCGGCCGGTGGAGGAGCCCGACCTGGTGATCGAGGTGTCGGGGCAACGCATCCGGGCTCACAAGTCGGTGCTGGCAGCCAAGAGCGACTATTTCCGCGCCCGTGCCTCGCGGGACATCCTGCGGGTGAAGGGGGTGAGCTATGGGGCGCTGCGGCTCCTCATTGACTATGTCTACACCGCCCGCATGGGCGAGGTGCGCCACGACAACCTGGCCGAGGTGGTGAGCGGGGCCCGCGTCCTCCAGATGCCCTGCGCCCTGCACTGCGCCGCCGAGGCCATGCGTGCCCAGCTCTGCCTCGACAACTGCTACCAGCTGCTGTGCCTGGCCAAGAAGCAGCGGCTGGCGGAGCTGCGGGAGGCCGCCTACCGCTTCATGAGCGACCACTACCTGGAGGTGCTGCGGGAGCCGGGCGTCTACGGCCGCCTCAGCGGTGCCGAAAGGGACCTCATTCTGCAGCGGCGGCTGGAGGCAGGCCGGCGCTGCCTCTTGGTGGCCGAGGTCAGCGACGCCTTTGAGCGGCCAGGCGGCGGCAGCCGGCCCCAGAGCCGCGAGAGCAGCCGCCCGCAGAGCCCCTCCTCCGTGGTGTCGCTGGAGGACAGCGGCTCCCTCATCCACTGCTACCATGAGGCCAGCCGCGAGTGGAGGGTGCTGACGCGCCTGCCCGAGGAGGCCAACGCCAAGGGCTGCGCCATGTGCGTCCTCCACAACTACCTCTTCCTGGCGGGGGGCATAGCGGCGGGGCCGGCGGGCAGCGAGCCCCGGGCCCGCCTCTCCGACAAGGTCTTCTGCTACAACCCCCTCACCGACACCTGGAGCCAGGTGCGCCCGCTGGCGCAGCCCCGCTCACAGCTCAAGCTGCTGGCTCTGGACGGCTACCTCTATGCTGTGGGGGGCGAGTGCCTCTTCACCGTGGAGAAGTACGACCCGCGGGCTGACCGCTGGAGCCCCGTGGCACCTCTGCCCAAGGGTGCCTTCGCCGTGGCTCACGAGGCCACCACCTGCAACGGGGAGATCTACGTCTCGGGGGGGTCCCTCTTCTACCGCCTGCTCAAGTATGACCCCAAGCGTGACGAGTGGCAGGAGTGCCCTTACAACAGCAGCCGCCGGCGCTCTGCTGACATGGTGGCCTTCAAGAACTTCATCTACCGCTTCGACGTCAGCAGCGGCCGCGGTGGAGAGCAGGGCCCGGGTGGGGGCACCAGCGGCGGCGTGGAAGTTTTCCGGTACAACACGGTGGCCAAACGCTGGAGCCAGTGTGCCAGCCTGCGGCCTAGCGGTGGCCCCGTCCAGCCCTTCCGCTGCGCCGCCTTGGGCAACACCATCTACTGCGTCAACCGGACCGGCACCCTCCGCTTCTGCTTAGCCCAGGATGGCGAGGTGGAGGCGGATGGCGGGCTCAAGGGCACCTTCGACGGAGAGCTTCTCAAAGCTCCCTTTGACGCCAAGGGCGTCCTCCTACCCTTCGTGCTTACCCTGCCGGAGAAGCTGGAGAAAGCAGGGGACCCGGAGGGCTCTCTCCCACTGTGAGGCGGCCAGCCTGGCTCTGGGCTGCCAAGCAGGGAGCTGGATTGCAGCTTCTGGGGGACCCATAAACTCCCTTCCACAGAGGGGACCCCCTCCAGCATGTCTGCAGAGAGAAGGGGCTCCCCTTTCCTCCTCTCCCCTCCCAAGGTGTTGGTCTGGAGCCACTTGGTTGTTACTCGGTTGTACATGTAACTCTTTCACGTTTGCTCTGCTTTGCGCGAAAAGCTGAGCAAACAAAAGGAAAAGCTGCTATAAAGGATAATCTCTGGATTACATTTGTGCCAATTCCTGATGTCAGAAAAGTTCTGTACACCTGGATTCCTAAAAATTCCTGACGACAGTGTCATAATAAGATGTTAGTGTTGGCTGTGTGTGTGCACATAGTTGTAATCGGGGCTGGAGCCTTCTGCCATTTGTTTTCTTTCCTCCCCTGGATGATACCAAGGGACAAACACTGCTGGCAGCATAGCTTAGCTGTATTCGTTTTTGTGTTAAACCAACTGTTTCCTGTGTTAGGGAAGTACAGGAAGATTGTCTCAATCGCAGCCTTTCGTTGGTGGTGCAATAGATTGTTTGCGGAAGACATGGCACTGTGTGGTCCCAGGAATTTCAACCACAGATATTTAACAGATACCAGACTGAAAGGTTTTAAGCGACACAAATGTGTGCCACATGTTCATATTGTGAACATACAAAGATAAAAAAAATAAGGGGGCAAGCTACCTTTTTAAAATGTGGCATGTTATAGCAGAGATGAAATGTCGATATGTTCTTTATTTGAAAAAGGCAATGGTTTCTATATAAAAATACATTGTTTTATTACTTTTTTATCAGAGATTTTAAATTATAACAAAAGTGGACTAAAGCTGTTCGGACTGTAACAGATTGACATGAGCATGTATACCACTAGAGCTGGGGGAAATATTTTGTACTTCAACTGCTCTTTAATTAACTGCAGGTCGAGGAAAATTAACCTAAACCAAATGTAAATGCTTTGAAACCGTCTGTAGACAGCTTAAATGTTTCGCTCTGTGTTCAGTACCCTGTGACAAGAGGCTTTTCCAACTGGGTGCAAGACCATCAAAGGGGGACACGGAAAACAGGAATGTCCTACACATGTTGATTTTGTTGTGCACTGGCATGGTGTTATCTCCCTGTCTTTTGATTGAGAGACTGCTTTATTTATTCTGATTGATTGCTGTAATCGATAAGCCCTTGTCGACTGCAGAACATGCTGATGGCACACGCTGTCATAGGATTACGCTGGTTGTGGAGCAGCATCCTAATGAGACACAGCCCGAGAGGGGTTCCTCCTGCCTGTGGAAAGTCGGAGCGTACCGTTTTTATCATGTTACTCGGAACTGGAAAAGTGTAACCTGTCTACACAGACAAACTATCTTGAAAAGGGCACTTGCATTTATTTTATACACTTTATATATATAAAGCAAATCGATAGGAAGACAAAGCAAATGTTTTAGCTTTACAGTAAACCACTGAGAAACCTTTTCTGAAAAACAGAACCAATGTTTTTCCTATTAGTGATTCCGCCTGGAATTGGCATGGACTATGGAAGGGAATTGTTTATATTCAAAGTTCTAGTAGAGATGCATATTTTAGAGAGACATAGGGACCTTACATCAAAGAGCAGCAGATCTTTTTATGTTTTATTAAGATGTTTCCATTACCAGAACATTAGCATTCTTCTATGTTATTGCTAGTTCCAAAGGAAGGCAGCAGGCTCTGTCCTAAGAGACACCTTCACAGAGGGCAATAGTGAAGCTCATAGATACTTCTTTCTTCCCCTTCCCTTCTCTCCCCTTCCCTTTCTTTTTTCCTTTTTTTTTTTTTTTTTTCCACAGCTGTCCTGCACAGAGGTTTTAACACAGCTGATCCAATTAGCCATCCTTTAGCAAACAGTGATTCGGTCCTAAAAGTTCTTAGCCAAGCGAGCCCATTCCCTAGTGAGCTAATTTAGGCATCACCCAGGTGGGAGCTGCAGGCCTGCTGTGTGATGTTTCTCCTGGCCTTAGTACAGGTTGGTGCAGTGGAATTTAATGCCACAGATGGCATATTCATCAGCCATTCACAAAGAAACTGTTTTTTTGTGTTTTTTTTTTTTTTTTTTTTTTTTCTTTTTTTCACTGAATGATGGACTTAATTGTCAGACAAGAATCCTTGGAAATATTGACTCAATGAAATTACAGCATTGTAGCTTGAAAAGGAAAGAAAAATGATGTATTTGCCTTCACCATCATTTTTTATGTTAGCTGTAGGAAGTATTTCAAGCTGGGTAGTGAAACACTTAGATGGGTTCTTAAAGGCATAAGCACTAGGCCAGATTTTGAATTAGTGGAGTCACCAGAAACACACAAGGAAATGTCAGTTTTATCTAACAGTACAATAAAATTTCCTAGTTAAAAATAATTTGTAGTATAGTTTTTATGCTACAGCATAGTGAGGAAGCAAGACAGCTTTTTCACTCCTATTAACTAATCATTAAGTAAGCATTTTCATTCCTGTTAATGCATGAAAATGCTGCTAAATGACTTTTGGGAGGTCTCCATGATTTGAGCTGCAAAAATATGCCACAGACTCTCAGGAAGGAATGAAATGTGTCCTTCCAAAATTTCTTGCTATATTCCGTGAAGAAATACTTCGGGGAATGATCTTTGCAGTATGAAGCATTCTACAAACCTGCCGTGGTTTGTATTTTTGCTAGTTACATCTTTAGCAGAGGTTGCATCAAGTGCCTACCCACTTCTGCTTGTTTACGCAGCGTGAGAGCAGAGCCTGGCCTCCATCAGGAGCTGTCCATTGAGGCTGTTTCCTCTGCGCCCTCTTTGCACGCTCACAGCCTGGGGACTGACAGCAGCACTGTGTTTGTGGCCACGTTTCCTACTTTCTGGCCTCCGTTTCCTTCCTGGTAAGCCTGAGGCAGGTTTGCTGTGAGTTTGTTTGCTTTTATTTTCCTGCCACTTGCATCTTCAGCGCAGCCAAAAAAAAATAGTACATGTGTACTAAAACCAGAATTTAGGCAGACTTCAGGCACTGAAGACCAAAATTATCATCCCAGAACTCTCCAGTTTAACTTAAACTGAGCAATCCGTCCCTTTGGCTTGCAGAGGTGCCGAGCACGCTCCTCTCCATGCATCCACCACTGCTTGTGTATGAGCAGCTGCGCACCTACCTAGCTGCTGCCTCAACTCCTTGGAAATGAGGTGATGTGATACCCAGGAGCCACCGTTGTAATATGTTTGCTTGTATGGTCCAAACTGAAGTGCTAGGCCACCCTCAAACTGTGTTTGCATATCTTTCGCTTTTAAACCAGTTGTTTTACGTAATTGCCTGAAGGCTACTGCATTTGCATGGGAACATGGAGACAGCGTTTGCTTTCTTAGCCTGCAGTGATTTCATCCACATCTCTAGAGGAGTGCAGGACCTCATGGAGTTCATCTCAGATCTGCAAATATTTACATATTTTGTATTATGCATTAATAGGCTAAAAATCTCGGAAATTATCCAGGTTGGTGAATTCAGCCCTCCATCCTCACTGAATGGTCCGAGACTAGGTGGAGAGACATATTCCTCTCTGCTATTCTCCATTAATCTCACAGACGCCTTCTTTACCTTTACCTTTACCAGGACATGTAGATTTTTTTTTTTTTTGTGCTTCTTCCTCCCTAGGGCACTCCTGTTTTCAAGGTCATCTGCCAAAAGATTTAGTCTTGAATTCCCTGGAGGGAATGCAGGCCTCCCACTTCATGTGTGCATAATCTCAAACCCGGATGACATTATTCTTCCAATACTAGAATATTGGACCGCATCCTATAGCTCTTTTCCAGGGACAAATCGCATACAAATCCTTCAGAAGCATGCACAGGCTCCTGCAGCCTGAGCTGTGGGTATTATGTCTGTATTTTGGTTTGCCATTCTGAAATGAGGGGCTGGATGCCCCGTACCAGCAGACCAAACAGGTAGTTTGGGTTCCTCTCCAGGGTGATGCTGTGGCAAAGAGGCATTGAGCTGCCTGACATGGAAATTCCTAGGGCTTTCGTCGCGTCTAAAACCAAATCCCTGCTTGAATAAAGAGACAAGCCGCCTTAGCAAATGCTAATAACAGATGGAAATGTACTATTTCCATCTATTAACTGGTTCTGTAAAAAGAATGTTAATTGCAGCAAAGCCATTTGTACAAATTCTGTTTACACTTGGAAAGCAAGTCAAAGGAATAATTGGCAAAAGAATGGCCCTATTTGATCAAAACAGGCACTGTTAAGCAACATGGGAAGGATGCTAATCATACCCTACTAAGGAACGAAATTGTGCAGTAGCGGATGTAAATTCTATCCCGAAAAAAAAAAAAAAAATAAAATCTTTGTAAATCAGTACCTGGTAAAATTTAAAGTGATAAAAGAATAAATTATTCATATGAAAGCTGGAACTCTCCTGTGCTGTTTGGTTGCCTCTCAGTGCTGTATCCCGAGTTTTGCTATTCATGAGTGGCCTGTTGCTCTTCTTGCTTTGTGGTAGCCATCCCATTGACTGCTCCACAGATGGGATACCCTTTATTACCACAAAGCTTAACCGTGGTACTGGGGTGATTTGCTTTGTGTCCGACTGACATGTAGTGCTTTCTACTTGAATGAACCCAGAAGATTTAGAATTATCTTTCTCTGAGCTTTTATTTTTTTTTTTTCAGTGGCATTACTCTTGGGAAACCTAAGAAAGCACAAGAAGGGAAATGGTAGTACCATTGAGCAGTTGTAGTAACAAGCATTTAATGATTTATTTCTGTGTGGGTCTGCCATTATTTGGCACCTCAGACTCACCCTGGGCTGAACAAGAGCGTCTCTGTGTAGCTGTTACCAGCATGATCCTAAGCACCACTGCAGCAAAGTGTGTTTTTATTTAAGTATATTTCTGGCTCAACTCCTACCCTGAGATAATTTAATGGAAGTTTGTAATAGTTCCGTAATTTGGTAGATTAATGGGACTATGCTGAATTTACATTACAGCTCCTAAAAGCAGAGATTGACACCCAAATTCAGTAAAATGGTGCGCTCAGAATATATAATGGCAGACTTTTCATTTGTTTTGGCCTAATGAATGCTGTTTTAAGAGCTGCTGGAATAAACCCATGAGTACGAGGAAGCAGCAGGCCATTTTGGAGGCTCTCTGAGCTCCATAAATTACTCAGTGGGAGGAAATGGGAGTGTGGGGCAGAGGGAGAGAGAGGGAGAAAAGATTTGGGAGACAAAACCACCTACTATATATTCAGTAGAAACAAATAAATAGCAGGGAAGGAAACCAGAGTGGTACTTGAGGCAGTGATGACTACATGACCAATCTTTTTCAACTGTTTGTTAAACAACCTGGGTTTTTACCTTTTCCATTATTATTAGTCTTTATCATTTTGCACCTGCAGTACATCTCAAACAACCACAGTGTTTAATAAGCTACTTTTTTTGCAGGAGTCTTGTGCTTTGCTTTTAAGTCTTAGTGGCTAAGCCTTTGATGAATTTGTGAAACTATAAAATAGCAATGCTGATGCTGCCACTTAAAACGGATTAACTAATGCAAATGCTTTAGACACTGCTCACTATTCAGGTGAATTACATGTGTAACTGATGTATTAACAGTTCATTTTTGAAGTATATATAGGTAAGGTCACTGTAAAGCTTTTTATGTACTCCAACTTGTGCTGTAATTAAATAAATCCATACAAAAAGCTGATGCTCCCCCTTAGGGATTTCTGGGTAACTGGTGTTTCTTTGTCATCCATCCGATCAGAAAACAATATTGTATTTGTTCTTATTGTAAACCCAACAAAATTATGTGGGTTATCACAAAGGAAAGAACTTCAGGAAATGTTTCTAAGGCTATGCAAAACAAATTATTTTCATTTTGCCATATCCTGAATATTGCGAATGTGAAATATTCTGGGGTAAAAGCACTTTCTTAAGTTCAAGTTTGCATAAGCTCGAGTGCCGTTAATTTCTATTTCCTTTTCTGTTCTTTTTTTTTTTCCCTGCCAGGATGTTAAACTGTATTATTTATTTATGAACACTATATGTAGGTTTTCGCAGTGTGCTCTCCTGTGTTGTGTCACACATCAGGGTTTTTCCTAGAGCAGATTTACAGCAGTGTAAGTAAAAGCAGAAACAAACACAACCTGAATTCAGCATGTTGCCTCCTACGTGTTTTCTCATCAAATAGCTTGCTGAAATGAAGTCATACAACCTGTTTGAAAACTCCAAGATTCATAGGGAGTCTAGGTGGAGTTTGACCTGGTGTCATTCCCATCATTTCCTTAGCCACCCCTCCATGCCAGCTCCACCTATTGCAGCTTTCTTCCACTTTCTTCATAACAGCCAAATTTTGCTATGGTTAAACCAGGTAAGCCAGGAATTATAACCATTTTTATTTTATTTTATTTTTTTTTTTTAGGTTGCCAGAAAACTTGTTTCATTCAGCCCCAGAGTTTAGTCTGATGTAATTTACTAAGGACCTATATTGTAAAAGAGAAGCTGCTGGTAGATTACGACTCAGGCAATCACTAATTTGAAAATGTCTTTTGTTTGTTTGTTAGTTTGTTTGTTTTAAACCTTCATTGTAACATATATTCATTAACTTGTCATTTTTTATTTTTCTGTGTGCTGTGAACTAGACATTAGGAAGCGTGGTGCCAATGAAATTATATCTTAAGTACTACTCTTCAGTTCATTAAACATTTGGCACCTGCATTCCTCGGGATGGTTAGCTCATGTGCTCTAGCTTTGGTTGTATTCACAGACTGGTAAATGATGTGGTGGGATCCAACAACTTGTGTCACATCACAGGATTAATTTTCCAGTTCTGAGTCACTGAAACCACCAGTTGTGGCACAAATAATTTGAGGTTCAAAGCCATCCTGATTTGGGTGCAGAGCATCCCCTGTTACCATCTGTGTCCAAGTACGATGCATGTTTTTAGCATGACTTGTGTCCATCTATTGTATTTCAAAAATAACAAAGTATGCTTCAAAAATCACAAAACCCTTGTATGAAAACATTCAGAGATGTGCAGTGTTGTATTCACCTGAAGGCAGAGTGGACTTGCTGAAAAGACAAATTGCTTCTGGTCCTAGGCTACGCAAGCGGTAGAGACACGTATACCTGGGAAGTCCTGTGACATACCAAGTAATTATCAAGACATACAAAACAACATCATCAAACGTGAGTTTACAACCTATGGACACTCTGGGTGGGGATAAAGGTAACTAAAAGTAGTGCCTGTTCCTACTGGGAAAATGCCTAGAAATAACCCGTGGTCCTGGTGCGGGGTTGTGTTGTCCAGGCACCTGTAAAGAGAAGAGAAAGAAGTCACAGCCTGCATATAACTGAGTGGCTAAAAGTAGGTCAGGCAGCATTTATTACTCAGATACGACAGTACCTGCAGGTTTGTTTTCGAAATGAGCATGAATAACATCTGCACCTCATAAATATCACCGGGAGCGACTCGGTGAGTGAGCTCTGCTGCCGAGGGAAGGGAGCAAGGCATGACACAACAGTGACACCTGCTTGACAGCTTACTCAGGCAGCAAAGAAGAACAGAAAGGAGCTGATGGAGAGCGAAGAGTATCTGGATGAAAGCTGAGCTGACAAGAAGCCCCCGGAAAGGAGGGAGGAAGTGATATATGCCTGTCAGCCTAACTGCTGGTCCCTCCATCACTGTGCTCTCTGATGGTGCACATGATGGTTCTCCATGAGCAAGGGAGCAGCTCACACATGGGGAGCTTTAAAGGTGATGTCTTCCTCCCTCCTCTGCGTTTTTTTTTTTCTCTTTTTTTTTTTTTTTTTTTATACTTTCTGTTTCATGTTTCTTTCTTCCACCACTTTTTTTCCTCTACTTTTCCCCTCTTTTTTTCCCCCTTCTTTTTGCAGGTTGCTTGCATTTCTGTCTCTGCTTGCATATCCCAATAGGCTATATGGGGGTCTGTGACTGCGGAAAAATTACCTATTGGAAGCCAGTGGAACTCCTTTTCTTCTTCTCAGGAAGAACTTTCCTTCCTTAGCTTGCATTTTTCCCCCTTATTAAAGCTCTACATTTCTAGTTCAGGTGGAGAAGGCTTAATCCACCTGCTCCTGGGCAGAATGGTACAATAAAGCCAAGCTGCTTGCTTCTGAAGGAAAGCGAGTTGTAAGCAATTAAATTAGTCACAGTGCAGACTTAAGGCAGGAGTTTGACTCCTTTTGTTAAGCTCGGCTATTCTTTATTCACTGCAGACTGCAGTTACCGTTGGTTTAGCAGAGAAAAAGTAACTGCAGGATTAAAGTATTAAGCAAGCAGGAGGTCTCCGAGGAGCACAAACTGGTGCAGAATTAAGTTCATTCCCACACCTTCTAGAAACCGTTGTCTCAGTGGTCAGGGCCTAATTTACTGACAACTTGTTTGTGCATTGCAAGAGTAAGTTTACCCCCTCTCTCTCCACGTTTTTTTTTTTTCCCTTCGCAGTTCTTTGCACATGTGAAAAATCATTGCAGAGTTTACAGGTAAAAAATATGCAGTGATTTCTACCCATTTTGCAGGAGTAAGTGAATCTGTCATCTGCAGCGATGGATCATACTTCTCTTCCATATTTTTCTAATTAAATAAGATGCTGGATCTTGATTAGAATCAGAAATAAAAGCTGAGATTGAGAGTTTATTAACTTTACGGAAATGAAATAAGACAATCAGTTTTTTGCCAATGCTGCCTGACTCTTTTTAGATCACAAAGAAATTCTAGGCAGGCAGAGAGTCTTCCTAAAAATATGATTTAAACAATTAGGAAAATCTCTCAGAATTATGCATGTCCATGAGAGATGTCCTGGATGGGAGCAGTGCTGTGCAGGAACTTCTACAGACTAATTAGAAAGGTTTCACTTCTTTCTTTTAACATTTTTTTCCTTTTCTAGTTCTGTGCTCCTGCATATCTTTTGGAAAAAAAAAAAAAAAAAGACTCCAACTTCACAGTCAACTTAAATATGCTTTGTGATTTGATAGCATGCCTTGGAGGCACAGTACTCTATCACTCTCTACTAAAATAAAAATGAAGTGTCAAAATACAAATCGAGAAAAATGAGAGAAGCACCTGAATTCTTTCATATCTCTTTGTTAAGCACTACCTCAATTAACTATGTGTTATTTTAATGCAGATTTTGGCTATGTCCAACTCTGGTTTGCAGGTGTGATGGTTATGCATGTTAATTATCATATGTAATGTCTGGCTGAAAAGCCAGATGAGATTACGCTGTCTCTTACTCAGCTGGCCTTGATGTACTGAAGC
Organism: Aythya ferina; assembly: GCF_964211825.1. Classification (NCBI taxonomy): domain Eukaryota; kingdom Metazoa; phylum Chordata; class Aves; order Anseriformes; family Anatidae; genus Aythya; species Aythya ferina. The sequence continues at coordinate 97,965,010 of NC_140298.1, read as the reverse complement.
CTGGGAGCACAGCCTGACATTCAGCTCAACCTGTGTGCTGGCATTGTTGGGTTCAGCTTCTCAAGCAGGCTGTCAGTGTGTAGGCATGTATCAGTGTAGTTATCAGTATATATGCCTAGAACATGCTTTTATCCCAGTCTAGAAAGAGGTATCGTGGGCAGGAAGGAGCAGAGGTTGCTCACCTGATACTTCCTTTTGTAAGCCATGACTGGAAGGGCACAGGGAACAGAAGTCCTTCTGGCTCCCTCTGCTTTCCTGACCAGACTGCCTGGCTTGATGCCAGCTGAAAGGAGTGAAGCTGTGTATTCCCTCTCCCAAGAACAAGAGAGGAACAGCAGCTCCGTTGTTCCTCGTTTGCAGATCTCCGGGGAGAGCAGAGTTCCAGGCTTCCTCTAACTCAAATTACAAGGTAGCCTCTGATTCCTGAGAGCCAAAAGAAGAGCTCAGATTACATGTGGTAAAAGAGAAGTTCTAAAGGAAGTTATTTTTGAAGGGGCAATGAAAAATCTGTATTTTCACTGGCTGCTTTTGATGTTGCTACTGTGTGTGAACCAGCTGGAATATCCTGTAGGTTTCCTCATCAGTCTCAGGGCTTCTCCTACACAGTTTAAATGTCAAGAGGTTGAGGCAATGTGCAATTCTATTTATTTATTTGAAGTTCACCAGCTCTCTGAAGCCACTAAAGAGGCAAATAGGCTCAGACAGTTGGTACAGGGACTACCTGCATGGTTGTGCCATTGCCAATGGCAATGGAGAAGGAAGGGAGTGCGAGGACTGAAAGGAGGCTTGATAGGAGCATTCTCGGCAAGAAGAAATCGTAGGTACAGATTACCTGGGAAACAGTTCCCTATTAAAGTTTTTTTTTTTTTTTTTTTTTTTTTTTTTTTTTTTTGAAAAAGGCAGAAATCTGTATGAGCAATGACTGAGCAAAGGAGTTGGAGTTACAGTTTATTTCTATAGCTCTTACAATAGGAAATATGTGCAATGGGTTTTATTTCTGGTTCTGCCATGAACTTTCATTTATTGCTGAGGACAAATTTTTCAAGCTTCAGTTTTCCCTGAAAAGTGTGGGGGGGAGGAAAAAGGTGATTCATCCCATCAAGTGTTGGAAATAAATTCATTTTTTGCTTGAGTAAAGCACTATGGGAATATTGGGTACCACCGCAGAGCACATTACTTCATTGTCCCCCCCCCCCTTTTTTTTTTTTACTATGTTTGCTCCATATGAACAGAATATGTTCTTCCTGTGGATCTGAACAAAATAAAAATAGTAGAGTGCAACTGTTCCTGCTTTGGTCCCTATTTGTGACCTTTTACAACATCCTTTGTCTCTGAAGCCAGGACCCCACTGAGCTCTGAAAAGACAATGGGATGCCTGTCTCTGTTCGTGTTTAGATGGCTGTGGTGGAGGAACCAGGTGAGTTAATACATGGGAATAGATGGTTTGGGAATGGTAATACTGCTCCTATTCCTCTACCTTCACCTCTTGTGTATGTGTAGGAGGACACGTAGTCTGGAGAGAAGCGGAAAGAAAGTGAGGTTCTTTCTCTCAGTCTTCTCTCTTCCTCTTTTCTAAAGAGAAGTTCAATATTTCATAGTCTACATATAACTAAAGTTACCAATGTTCAAATCTTAACTTCTTTTTTTTATTATTATTAAGAAAAAACAAAACAACAACAACAACAACAACAACAACAAAAAGCAAAAACACTTTATGTTTTTAACATTTTGGGGCTAATTGTCTTTGTCTTAACTGCAACAGCCAAAACCACTGAGCAGTTCATTAGAGTCCATCATGTGAATTCAGACAGGTGGGACATCCATTTTCATTCTCTTCCAGATGAACTCCTATAATGGTAAAATATTGATGAAGGTTTGAAATGCTTCTTTTTATGGACTGTAGAGAATTCAGAATTCTGTCAGTAAAAATAAATAATAATAAAAAATAAATAAATACCCTAATATTTGGGTGAAAGAAACAACCAAATGCATTTCCTGGAAAGGTCTGCATTTTTATTAGATTTCATAGATCTTGTTAAGGGCTCCAAATCTGAATACTGAAAGTCAGCAGGCCTGTGCTAATTTGTGCTTCCCAAGAATCTGCTTGCTGGGTGACCTTTGCCAGCGTCTTTCCAGGTGCAGATGCAAGGACCTGATGCTGTAAGGATACCTAAAATGCAGTAGCTATCCCTATGCCTGGATTTTAAGAGCTTTTGTTGGGGTAGTTCACTGCATGGTCAGTTCCTGATTCTGCTGGCCAGCTGGTAATTGCCACAGCACTTCTGGCTTAAAATTTCAAAACAAAATATGGAGCAACCCTGGCCAGTTCCCCTCAGCAACACGGGCAACTCTGTCCTCATCCAAGCTGGTTGTCAGGGTGCTTTTTCAAGGGACAACCTGGTAACTTACAGTGCTGCTTCCTGCAGTTCTGCTATAGGTAGCTTCCCCTTCCTTCCTAACTTGGAAACTTTGAGGTCTCTAAGCTGGAAATCCTCTGCAGATGCTGAATTTATCAAGCAGCAAGTAACAGTTACTTCTGGGTGCTAAAGCGCCCTGTGTAGCCTGTGATGTTCACTATTGCAAGCTGGCTGGGAGGAGGGGAAAACCCATGAAAAGGGGTTGTAGAAAGAATCATTATTACCTTTTTCCCCTTATGTCCACTTTCTAGTGTTCTCCTGGGCTGATGGCACAGATAAAAATTAAAGCCAAGTATATTTAAGCTTAGCTATATTCTTTTGACTGTAAAAAGGTATTTTCCTGCAGGATGGGGCTACCAGAGACATGGAAAAGAGCTTGCTGATCCAAGCATGCAATTGTGGACATTACATACTTCAGGCTGATTATGGTTTCAGTAGAAATTCCATTTAAGAAAACACAGAGTGCAGGTAATTGGAAACAGCATCTGGCACAAGGATCTTCCAAAATTTTTCACTGGGCTTTGACTTTGTAAATAGAAAAGGCCTGTGGTTCTGCAGTAAAACTGTGGTTCTCCCAGTAAATTTCATAAAGGAAACAGAGACACTATTGTTTCCTCTCTCCCCATGTAGTTTTCTTTCCCTTTGTTTCTCTCTTTGATCTCAGAAAACTACAGGACAGCTCTTTTAATTAGGGGGCAGTAGGCAGAGATTTGTCTGCAGGGCAGTGTTTGTGTTGACAAACAGAGCTAAGCCCAAAGGTTCTGGTTTTCACCACATTTTTATTCTGTTTGGAAAAGCAGGACGCTTTTCACATGACCTTTTAAAGTTTATAGTTTTCTTTAAAGGATGCCTGCTTGTTTCTCTTTCTCTCTCTCTCTCTCTCATCTATATATACACTATACACAAAAGACACTTTTATTTCTCTTGTATTCCCTTGTGTTTTTATGGGCACAGCACTGATGGCAATAGCTCACACTGTTACACACAAGAGCCATAGATTTCACATCTATGCCTGTTGTTAGGTAACAGGGATCTCATCAATTTCCTCAGACTGTGTTGCTTCTCACTTTACACAGTTCTTCCCTTTTCTCCTTCTACCCAGCTCCTCTTGCTACTATTTATAAAGTGCCAGATGTTAGCACAGTTGTAAGCTACCACATTTTCAGAAGAAATAATTTGTAATGTTTTATTTTACCGTAGTCACATGGACAACTTCCCAACTAAAGACAGGATTATTTGATTCACCCTGCAAAACACAACTTGTCAAAACTCTCTGTGGCTAAACTCCTACTCGCTCAGCATCTCCTAGGTGACTGTGACTACACATACTCCAACATATTTTAAAAAAAAATATCCCGTGGTTACAATTACTGGTTGAATTATGAGGATGATAGTGTGGTTTGCTATCTAGCACAAAGAACTCCAAGAGACTGCTGGGACTACACTTCCTAACCCATCTCAAGAAGACACATGGGAGGCAGAATTTGAAGTGCTGGTTGCAACAGTTTAATTTAGCTTGTGTGTCTGACCAGTGCAAATATCTATGAGAAAAAAAAAAAACAAAAACAAAAACAAAAAAAACATATATATTCAGAAGTATCCTGTGACAAAGAAATACTATTTTGAGTCTGTTGATGCATATTCCTATGACTGTTAAAAAATCAAGTTCTTCCAGAAGTAAATTACTCATTATGGAAGGAACAAAACTATTGCCTTACTACTAGTAGTTGGCATATAAATCTAAATGGAGCGAGCACTAGTAAAGCAAAAGACAGCTGAGACATGCATAAACATATGAACCCGTGGGTTTGATGACAAATAGTGAAGTGACACTGTCAGTGCAGGAGTGCTGCACATGCAGGAGGGATAATGATCTGTCACGGTAGATGAGACATGACTGCAGCATAAGCATTGAGGGAAGATAAGAAATGTGCTCAGACAGAAGGCCTGTTCCTACACCCAGCCTTCAGTTTCCTTTACCAGCACGGCTAACTGCTACTCTGCTACCTAACTCCTAGCACAAACAAAGCAGAGGCTAGAGAGTGACAGATGAAAGCTTTGGAGAGTGTCTGGGAGCGGTGCTCAGCTCCTGCTCAGATGCCTCCCCTGGGTCACATATTTGCCGTTGCTTATTGCACTTCCCTAAAATCACTTGCTGCATCAGAAGAAGATGCACCATTTGTATTTTGTGGCTTCAGATTGGGATGAGGAGGAACAATTGAAATGCTTGCAAAAATTTCTTGTGATGGGATATGAAGGACTTTGGAAGTGGGGATTTTGAAGGGACTGAGAAAGAAAAGGCAAGGTGGTGGGCTACAAAAGTAGGCACAAAATGGCTAAGAACTGAACTTCAAAGAAATGTGCTGAACAGTTGTGAGAAGAAAACAAATGTGTGGTAGGGACCTGCTGGCACAACATTCAAGGTGGAAACTGATTGTGTGGCACCTTTATGGATGGTTTCACTAATGTTTTATTTTTAACCATTTCAAATATCTGAGGTATATATACATATATTTATTTGGATCCCCTGGCAAAACAGAGGTGTGTGACCTGTTTCAAGCTTATTCTAAATTCAGAAGCATTGGTGGCAGGTGGAAGTTGTTCGGGAGGAGGGTGTCAAACCTGTACTGTGTATGCCTCCAGTCTATCCAAAGTACTTAAATCCAGAGCTGAAGTGAATTACCAGACACCGCTCTGTGGCCACAGGCTCTGCTGCCACCAGGGCAATCTCTCCATCAGCCTGCCATGAGCCAGGGCAGGAGCTGCAGCCTGCTCTTGTGTCCCTCTTGTTCCTTATGGCTTCTTCTGAGTGCTTTGGGGTGCTGCTCCCAGCAGCTCCTGTGGCAGCAGCAGAGGGCAGGGAGTGCTGAGGGAAGAGGAAATAGGTTGTGGTGGTGGTGATGTTGGCTGTGGGAGCTTGTTTGGGTGGTTGACAAAAGCAGTACTCATGGTCCTTGTTATGGTTCTGGTCATGCCAACATCCTATTTGCAGGATGATGGTGGTGTCCTTCCTGGAAGAACTCTGATGCTACCTACATGTGTTGCTGAGGGGTGTGAAGGTTGGGTTTTACCTTGGGTGGGCTGGTGCTTCACTTAGATGGATGGCGGATGTGCTGTGGGATCTCAGGAGCTCTGTGGTCTTCAAACTGGAGACAGCTGATTGCAGGAATGGCCTGCTGTGGATGGAGTAAATTAAACTGGCAGAAGGTCGTTCTGCTTGTGTTATCAATTCCAGTCTGGGGAAAAGTTCAGTGCTATAATTAAGAAGAGAATGTTTTCTGCCAGGAAAAGCTGCGTTTCACTCAGGGAAGCTTCATGGTAGAGCTAACTGGGAAAGCAGGTATGGGCAAAATATTACAGCTTAAGGCACCAAAAAGCTTGGAAGTGTCAATACTCCAGATTATTTTTAAGAAATCCTGAAGGAGTCGCTGAGCATTTGACAGGAATGCATGTCCCTTTTCTCCCAGTGACTACTCTCCAAACTAGGCTATATATAGTTATATCCCTGTTACGGCCTATCGGATAGTTCATTATCCAAAGCCATATGCTGCCACTTGCAGAGAAAAGAGTGAGACAGTCATCTAGAAAACCTCTGGGACTGCTCTCTGTACAAAGGCCTTGTGATGATAGGAATTCTCATTTCCCCATGTAGAGAAAAGGGATGAAACTGTTATTCCCTCACTTATATTACAGCTCTGACCACTTGTCTCTGACCCACAAGGCTCCCTCTCTGCATTTTGTGCAAAACATGATCCAAAAAGTAGGTTCTGGGTAAATGAGACCTTACAAGTGTGACAGGAGTATTTGGTGGACTTGGATGGCACATGGTGATCATGTACATTTAGATCTGTGCAATAGTGTTGTTAGGTTTTTGATGGTGCTCAAGGGGGCATTTAGGTTCTCAGGGCACTGATGAATTAGATCCACAATGACAGGTGTGCTACAGAGCAGGCAGTATCTTCCGATGAACACGAAATGTGGGTTTTTCTGAAATCCTGTCTCTCTTTGGAAGAGAAGTGCTCCAGCTTACTGGGATTGACAGTGGGGTTTCACCCCTTGTGTTAGCTGCCTAAAATCACTATTTGCAAATGCGAGACTGGCTCTGTTCTTTTAAAATCTGTGGCAGTTGTGCTCCATGCCCTTCTTTAGCAGTTTCATCACTGAGACCAGTCCTAGCACCTTCTGTATTCACCTCAAACCTGCAGGCTGAAGGCAGTTTCACCCCTCTTCAGGACAGCACCATGATGCTGAGAAATTCAGGACAAGAGAGAGGCGACACGAAAAGGTGCTTGATGTTGCATCCTGCTACAGACAGGTCCAGACTTCTGGTCCCTGCTCTCGGTGTTGTTCAGTGGTTTATGCAGCACAGTTTTAATGCAAAAGGCATGAGTATCCTGGGGTCAGGGATGAAAACCATCTTCCCTTGCCTGGCTGTGGGCCATCAGCACTGCAGGCAGGGATGTCTCTTGCTGTCTCTGATCTCCTGGCACTTGCATTCCTCCCATTAAAGAGCCCAGTTGCTGCTGTGCATCTGTCTTGCTTAACAAGTGAAGTCAAAAGGAACCAATGCAGCATGATGCGCACGCAGGAGAGGAGGATTAGACTTATATTTAACTTTGCTATGCTAGTTTTACTTCAGTTTTAATTCACCCCAGCTTCTCCACTGGCTACCGTGGAGTTCCTCTGACATCTCATATGGGCTCAGCAGTGTGGCGAATCGAGCACATCATTGGGAGCTCAGCACAAGCATTATAGAAGCAGCTGTACTTATTATTTGTTCACACAGATCTCAGCCCTCTCCTCTACTGAGTCCTTTCACAGCACTTTCTCTTGCTGTGTCAGTTTTGTGGTAAATGATATTGCTAATCTTTCAGGCTGGGCCTCTGAATACAAAATGCTTCCTCTTTGCTGACAACTTGCCTGCGAGGGATTTTGTGCTGCAGACCTTGGAAAAAAATAGAAAAAACAGAAGAGATAAGTGTTCATGTCCCCCTTTTGTCTGTGTGTGAAAGTGAGTGTGTGGAGTTCTGCCTGGGCAGTTGCACAAAAAGGCCTTTCTCTTTGCTCGCCCTTGAAGCTGAGTTTCCTCACTGTTCCCACTGTTCTTCTCGCTGGATAACATTCAAGGGACAAATTAGGGTAACCAAAAGTCCTCTGCTGTTCAAAGGGGTCGTTGCAACTTACATAAAATACATGGACTTCTTAAAACCATACCCAATTCCTCAAAGGGATTATTGTTCTGTCACATCATCTTTTTAATTTTTTTCCTGCATTTGAATAGCTTTAATAACTTTAAAGAGTACTGAATAGTAACATATACAAGAATGATTTTTCTTCCTAAATAGGTATAAAATATCATTAAACCTTGACTAGAATAACCTTTGTATCGGCAAGCTATTGTGCTTATGCTTAGGAGTACTAAAATAGTCATATTGGCGAAATGCTGTACCCAGCTGAGTCAATGGAAAGTGCAAATAATTATTTATATATATATTTTTAAAGTAAGGGGATCAGCTTTCACCCAGGGGTTCATTGGGGTTATTTTTTGGGGAAACTAAGCATATGCTCTAGGTGTCCTTTCCTGAGCCAGGGGGATTGGACCAGATGACCTCCAGAGTTTCCCTGCATCCTTAACCGTTCTGTGGTTCTGCCAGGGACACATTGGTGTCATGTTTGCAAACAAACACTGAAAGATAAATACTCCAGGGAGAAAATCTCCTTTCGTGATCAGTAAATATACTTGAATTTCATCTTTTCTGGAGGACTTTGCTTTAACAGGTTAGGCCTAAATAAAATGCCTTGGCTTTACCTTTCATCTCTTTCAGAATGGCTTTGAAAACATGTAGGAAATTGCAGGATAGATTTGGTCAAGCTGACTGCAATTCTGTCAAGAGGAGGGAGCACAAAGAACTTAAACAAAGTAAATGTAAGTATTCCAAGGTGTACCAAGAGAGGACATAAAGTCTCTTAACCAGGGAGCAGCAAATCTAGGATATTAAGAAAAATGATGTGAATATGTTGGTAGATGCAGATGTTGCTTTTGCTGTCCCAGGTTATGACTGAAGTTATGCAGTTTTGGGGGAGATACATCTGAGCTTGCCTTGTACATGAAGTTCCAGGTGAGCAGCAAATAACTCATATGCTCTGAGACTTACAAAAACAAATATTCCACAGCATGAGCTCAGGCTGCTGATCTGATTATACTATTCCCCTGAAGATCTTCAGACTCTGAGTTTTCTTCCTGGAGTTCACCAGAACAATGTTAATCTCCTGGACATAATGAAGGGACATTTTTCTTGCATCCCATTCCCAGACTGTTTAGGCAATGTAGGGTTTATATTTTTTAAGTTGTTGATGTAATATAATGTTTCATGTCAACTTTCTGGACAAGGTCCTGGACACCTTATGTCTGCCTGTTTTAACCATTTGGTCTGTCTCATATTTGTCCCTGTCTTGTAGTAATAAGCATACCAGTTTCCTCCTGTTTCCTTTTCAGATTTTACCTTCTGCATCATCCACACAGAGGGTGTCTGTGGCTTTTTTCCATATGTCGTTGCTGGCAATAAAAATGAGGTTCATGACAGCAAGGAGGAGTCTGCTCTTCACAGCTGTTTTATCACAGAGAATGTAACAGAATGCATTTTCTTTCTGATCTTCTTTTCTGGAGATGGAATCGTGCAGTGAAAAGATATTGTAAAAAGCAAGAGGTCTGAAATCAGATCCAAAAGCCTGTGGACTGTCCCTAAGCAGAGACAAAGCGAGATATTTCCCTCAAAGCTTAAGCAAAAGTAATGAATGGCACAAAATGCTGCTCTTGCAGATGAGAAATTGAATGTGAAATGCCATAAGAAAAATCTGAACAGCAGCATTATTTGTAAAATGGAGATTAATTTAACTCCTCTGCTTGGCAGGGGTGAGGCCAGCTGAAATACTGCACCTACTTTCAGGCATTGTCATTAGCTGGAAATGTGGACCCACCAGAGAGAATCTAGAGGGCAGAAAAATGAGTAAGAGGATTAAGAAATGAGGGAAGTTTCAGAGCACAGGGTATGTTTAGTCTAGAAAATGAAACTTTTAGTCAGGAAAACGAAAAGTTTTCCATTATGTACAAGGTTGCTATTGAAGAAGATAAAGATCAGTTGTTCTCATTGTTTCATTTGGAGGTGCAAAAAGAAATCAGATTTATTTCTGCTTACTCTGCAGCTAAAAAGACTCAGGCTGGATACCGTGGAAAGTATGCTGAAGTATCCTATCAGGATACCTAAGGGTGCATAACATCCTCATTTCTTTATTAGTTCGTTACTATTAATCTCAGTGGCTAAAAGGTGTTTTGGATCCACTAACTCATCATGTCGTAAGTTTTTGAAGTAACTTCAGGCCACACAAGTCTGCAGAGTAGTTCCTGGATAACTTGAACAAAGAAGCCATATTCCTAATGATATGTGCTTCTAATTATCTGGAGAGCATTGTCCAAGTGGCTCACCCTTTCACAGTTAATTCTCATGCTGAGATTTGGAGAAAGCTAGACATGTTATAATCAAGGAAAAAAGAAAAGTTACTTGGAAAATCAAAAACTCCTACGGGAGTTAATAATGCAAACATGGGAAATAATTAATTGATTAAATGGTTAGTGAAAATAATGTCTGAAGATGCTGTGGGGAGAAGAAACAGTTGCAGGCATGTGGCAAAGTGACCTCAGCAAAGCTAGGCATGCAGGTGATGAAGGAAAATCTTCCTGACAGAGATCTCTGAAAGAGATGGATGAAAATGGGAGAGTGGGCAGATTAAAGTAGTGGCAGATGACGTGTAGGAGGCAGCAAAGAAAAGCTGAAAAATACATGGGATGAAGTAATAGTTTTCCTTCCCACTTCTTTAAATTACTGGATAGGAGGTGGGATCCTGGTTTGAAAGAACTGTAAAGAAAACAGTTCTTCAGTCTGGAGGTGCCCTACACAGCTCTGAGGAAGACTTAGTGTCATCAGAAACTACTGCCTCTTTCCATGCATGCCTATTCAGGTGAACTTTCCAATTTTAAACACCACAAATACTCAGTGATATCCGGACCTCATATTCCTTCTCCTGTACCAACCCGTATGGACATAGAAAAGAGGAAAGTCTGGTCTGTTTTGGTTTCTTTGCTCCTGTTGCATCCTGAATTTGCATTGTAATTATTCCATTCCTTCATATTAATTTTGTCAGTTCTGTTACTGAATATGTTTCTCCCTTGCTTACAGGCTTCCAAGTTTATTGGTGACCTTGCCTAAATGTGCACAGGCTACTTGATCATTGTACTACTTCTGAGGTGCGTATCTCTTATCCTAGCCTCACTTGAAATACTAATATTGCTTACAGGTTTTTCATTCTCAGCAAGTGCTACATTTTTTAAATCCACCAGTGTCTGGGCTTACCGTATATATATATATATATATATACACACACTCACTAGCTGTATACACACACACAAATAAAATAAACAGGGTTATGTCTGTCATGGCTGTTCCCTAAAATAGCATGGCCACGTCTGCACTATAAAACTCTCTGCGCTACCAGAAAATGAGGACCACATCCAAACCTGCATGGGCAATGCTTCCTTGCTCATGCTGAAAACCACTTGTACTCAGGAACTGTTTGGGAAAGTAATGTGTCCTAGTCCAAATGGGTGCCAAGGAGCACTCTAACATTGTAAGAGTACTGATGACTGAGTTACCATGCCTGGGAATCTCCTGTTTGCTTCACAAGTAGCCACTGATTTCTGCCTTCAGAAGTTGCTCTTGGGGAAGGCTGGCTCTCCAGGGTCTGGTCCAGACAGACGTAAACAGGATAGCAATTCAGCCAGCCTTGGTCTGGCTGCTGTTCATTTTGGCACAAGCAAGTAGAAGATGTCTGGCCTGCCCAGGTTGTCTTCACCTAAAATGGCTGGTGGCCCCTACCACACATGTTGCTGTGCAGATCTGATATGAAAAATGCATTTTCTCACAAGCTGCTTAATGTCAGAAGCTTGATTTTTCATCAGAACAGAAACAGACAATAGAACATACAAAATTTTGTGTGGGGCAGTTTATGGTATTGTCAAATCATCCTGTGAAAACCTTTTACTTGAAAAATTAGCTTAAGGGTCAAGGTTTATGTTCACTCCTGTATGAGGTTTACTGTGTTAATAATCCCCCACCCCACATTTTCCTAATTTCCAAAAAAAAAAACCTTTGAAGTTTTTGCAGTTAACACTTTCTGACTTTGTAACCCTAGGCTTAAAAGTTTAAGTTAAAAGCTGAAATTCTGTCACTTCAGTGGGAGACTCACAAAAGAGAATCAGATGTTTTCAGATAGACTGTTGTAAAGTTGGCTTGCAAATCTGCTGAACCTGAGGAGAGAAAACCATGTGACTTCAATTAGAACAAAGGCTACTGCATGTGCTTTTAAATAAAAAATTAAGGAAGTGTGTCTCCTCTGAGAAGTAGGTACAAGGGCCCTTTTGCCCACCTGTAAGACCTCTGCAACTTTGATATCTGTGTCTGAACTACTTGCCCTAGACCAACCAATTTTCAACATTTATGTCCAAAGGGGATGAATTGCTTTTGTGAAGTGCCTTTCTGCACTGGCAGTAAAGGTAGCCCATGGTATTGAGTTCAGGTAGGGATTACCTTTATAGTAGTAGTAGGCTATTTTCACATTGTAGGGAAAGGAACTAGCAAGGTGGCAAATCACCACCTGGGATCACCTGTGAATGGACTAAATGAACAACAGTTGTGGGCTAAAGTGAATATGAATCCAAATAATGTCCTGGATCAGTGGTAATGGCACTGGCTGTGCATTTTTGCTTCTTGTCCCCTTCTCTTGTTTTATGTCAAGATCAACATTTTCCACAGGAGTTGATCTATGAAGAAAAGGCTATGCAGGGAAGCTGATGCATTTCTGCAAGAGGCTAGGTGCCTGTAGCTGAAAGGCCTCCAAGGACTATTGCTTGTGGGGAACACATTTTCCCAAGGAATGCTGGCATTGCTGTTGTCAGGACCAACAGGTAGGAATTACATGATACTCCTTGTATTGTGTAATTTTGTTGATGTCCCCCCATGTGGGTGTGTAAAACCTTAGTCCTATGTGGTCAGAAACAGATATATAAACTTTTCTGTATTTTGTTGGCAAAATACAGAAAACTTTTTTTTTTTTTTTTTTTTTTTTTTTTAAGGACTTTGGTTTTTGTAGGTGCTAGTCTCCTTATGAATCGAGTTCCCAACTCAGCTCGAGCTCGGTTTGCAGTCCTGCTATTTCAAACTGCTTTTTGCCTTATTTCTCTGGAAATTCAGCTGCTCAGTGTGGACCCGACGGTGCGAGCTCAGTTCTTGCCTTACGGCACCATCTAGTGGGCATCAGCTTGCACTGAGCAGCAACAAAACCGACTTTATTTCTGTTGCTTTGGGAAACAGAAAACATTAAAGGAGCTGATATGAAGATCCTTACGGAGCTTAATAATCGCAAGCAAAATCATTCTGTTCATTCATCTCCTGCTGATGTTTTGTCATTTGGTTTCTGCCTCTCTTTCTATAGACGTTATTTTGCTTTCTGTGCCAAAGCATTTTCATGACATAGTGGAAGCACATCTCAATCCTACAAAAACAAAACAACAAAAAACAACCAAAATGAAACAAACAAAAATGTCCATTCATTCTGTACTCCTGTATTTCTTTGGTTGTTTTACAGGAATGGCTGCAATATTTCACTGAGTACTCCACAATCCTTGGTAAACGATTCCAGGATGTCAGTATTACTCTGTAAAGTAATCCATACACTAAGAGGCTTATTGGGTAACCTTGAAAATAGGAGGCATTCCAGCACTATTAAAAGGTCTGTCGGAGCCAAACATTTTAAACCTGTATTTTATCTTGAGAGAACTGCTTATATGCCTGATTGTTAAGACAGTAACCACGTTCAGATAGCACTGTAGGCACTGTTATGAACCGTTCATTGTATATTAGGAAAAGAAAATAAAGTGGCTTGAGAAATGGAAAAGGTTTTAGGACTATTGCAAAGTTACTTTTACAAAAGACTTTTTTTTTTTTTTTTTTTTTTTTTTTCCTAGTACATCTGTCAAATGAGTTCAGATAGCCAAATTTGGGTTTCTATTGCACTTTAGCTCAGTGTAACCCGAGGGAGTAAGATGGATAGCTAGACAGAACATATGGCCCTAGCTGTATAAAAAATTGCTTTAAAAAAAAAAATAGAAAGGAAAAGAAAGAAGGAAATAGCTAAACTATCTGGTAAGGATAAAGTTGTTTTCTCTGGCAAATGTATTTTACAGAACTAGCTATTTTCAAGAGAGTGTCTGTAAGTGTCTGTGGCTCCCAGTCTTTCAATTTAAAATAAACCCTGCTGAAAGCAATTTCTGAAGAGTTTCTGTGCTTTTTATACATTCAGAGGGAATCACAAGGGGTGGAGACTGAGTATTCCTGAATTTGTTTAACAGGGTGATTTCACAAAAAGTTATTTTGCAAATGGTGGTTTGATTATTTTCATTAAACTGTATAGCAGGGTTATTTAAACACACTGCATGAAATCCCTAAGGAAGAGATATTGCAAGACAAATGAGTGTCTGACTTAAATAAAAAGAGCATTGTTGGGAAAGAAACCTTTTTTTAAACTTTGACTGTTGAACCATGATCTTGCTATTCTCTTCACTTTTTCCTTTGTGCATTTTTTTTTCTAATTTAGTGGGGGGAAAAAAAGGACAAGTGGTTTAGTGTCTGGAAGTCTTTCCATGCATTAAAAATCTGACTCTTCAGTTTACTGCTTATAAAAGAGAAAGGAGAAACGTCTCCTTATATAAAGGAGAAACATGTGAGTGTGTGTGTGTGTGTAAGAGTGATTGACCGATGACATATCCTTTTTTCTTATTGACACCATATCCATTTATCCATCAGTTTTCAGCCTCTTTTTAGCTTTTTTTTTTTTTTTTTTTTTTTTTTCCTTTTCTCCTTCTACACCAGACATCCCTTTTGCAGAATACTTACATTTCTCTCTTTTGATAGACTGTCATTTTACACTGTCTCAGGAGTCATGTAGAGATTGGGCCAGAACTTTGTGCAAATCCTATGCTCATTGGCGTGAAGTTCTCTCTCTCCCTCTCTCTCTCTCTCTCTCTCTCTCTCTCATATTCTGTGTTTCTCAGTTTGTAAGGGCTAAAAAAGTTTCTGAAATAAATGATCCTGGAAAAAATGACTTTCAGAATAAATGATCTGAAACGCAGTGCTGGAGTTACAGCAGCTGGAATGGTCCCATAAGAGCTATTACACTGTCCAAAAATTGTCCTAGTTCAGCTCCCGAGGAAAGGCGTGAAGGGCTGACAGAGGTGAATGATGATAATGTTTTCAGGGAATAGATCTTACTTGAGAGACAGCCTTTGTACTGCAGATATATTCCATTCTTAGACTAAACAGAAAATATTTTTTTCACTATAGGGTAATTTCTGAGTTTCAGAAAAAGTATTCAAATTGAGACAGTACTGATACTCATGATAAATAGAATTCCTTCAAATGCCCAAGTGGAGGCTCAAGTCCTCGCCTTAATCTTTGTATTCTCTCTCTTATTTGATTGCTGTGTGAATATTCAAATTTTAGAGAAGCTGGGCATGGTGTCAAAAACAGCCATTTGGAGAAGGGAGATTTAGTCTCTTTTTAATTCCATGCAACAGTTAATGTCAAAGAGGAGGAGTGGCAGCAGAGGAGACAGAGATGCGCCCAAACAGCATGGGGCTGAGGGGTAGATGCATGGCAGGGTGCTAAGCCTTGAGACTCGTGGCCAAGTGCCATAGATTTCTCCTCTCACAGCTCAGAGAGGAGACAGCTCGGTTGTCTCAGAAGATACCTTTGCATAAAGGTCTTTTGCTTCTGTCATTCCGACCTTGAACTCAGGCCTGGTGAGCCAGTAGCAGTAACAGCTACAAGGCTGTTGGGAGCAGCTACGCAACCAGCCACCTGGCTGGTATGTGCCTGGTTTCTCACCTCATCCTCCAGCTAGGCAATGCAGGTGGGGCCCTACATCCAGGACTAATCTGCCGTCTTGTGCTTTCCCAGCATGAAAGGGGAGCCAGTGAAGAGTATAACCCAGGTATTTATAAACAATGGAAATATATCTTCAGCATGGCCTGAAACACTTCCTTGGACCTGAGAAGTCTTTTCTAATAATTCCATATCCCTGGAGGTAAAGGTAAGTCAATTCGGTACAGATGTTTTGCAACAGAAAAAAAAACATCTGAAATTTCCCAAGCCAGGTCCTTGAGTGGGCCCATGTCCTGGCTGACCCAGCCTTGGCCTGTCTCTGTCCCAGGGAGTTGCCCAGTGCCCAGAGCTGGAGCTGCACTGGTGCCCCCAGCTGCCATGGAGATGGGGCTTGGTGCCAGGCCCTGCCTGGCTGCCCCAGGGAGCCACATTTCCTGGCAGATAATCATAAATAACAGAATGGTTGAGGTGGGAAAGGATCTCTGGACCACCCTTACCGGAAATAAACTTTTCTTTGTGTATAAACAGGCTGTCATTCATTTCAGTTTGTGTTCATTGCCTCTTGTTCTATCACCAGACACCACCGGAAAGAGCCTGGCTCCATCTTCTTTACACCTTCCCTTCAGGTATTTATACATATTCATATGATCCCCCTGAGATTTCTTTTCTGCAGGCTGAACAGTCCCAGCTCCCTCAGCCTCTCCTCATTTGTCAATTCCTTAATCATCTTCATGGCATTTCACTGGAAATGTTTATGTATGCAAACTTTAATAATGTACATAACAATTAATCCAAGGTTGGCAAATGAAATATTAATCAGTAGTCTTGTAAATGGAGGGAAAGATTATCAAGTCATGAAACTACCTTGAGTGTTTAAAGAAATCTGAGATGATTCTGAATATTATGAAATGTAAACACCTTATATAAGACAGTTACTATTAAAATTCTTTCCTGGAGGGAGTTGTTGATCTTTGGTGTTGATCTTTAACTGTAATGTATCTACCTAGAAAGACGTCATTGTACTTGGCTCCTCTTCTGATATCTTTTATGTGCACTCTGATTTGTCTTACCTTCTTACTTAGTTGTTGTTTCCTAGTCATTTCTTTCAACAGATTACATTCACCAAAAATATTTATTAGCTTCTGGAATACAAACCAATTCTTTGATGTTTTCCTCTTTAAGATTCCTCGGTGCATATTTTACAAATGTTATCTTAACTTAAGAATGACCAAAATTCAGAGGTACATCTACTTTCCTCTCCCTGACTGTAGCAAATAGCAGGTACTTAGGAAGAATTCAAAGACCAAGGCAAACAGATGTGTTGTGCTGCTTGCCAGAAAATTGTTCTTCCTCTTTTTTCCAATTGCAGGTTAAGGGATCCTTGAGAGGATCATGGTACCTCTGCAGCTATGTGTTCAGGAGGGCTGGATGTAGAGGGCTATTTTCAGGACCAGCATCAGCCCACTGTGTTCCAGGTGTCACTGAGGTCCCTCAACAGGACATGTGACTGCCTGTAGATTGAGGGATGGCACAACCAGTTATGCTGGTAAGCCCTGTGTAACCCTGATGATTCTGTGTCTTGGTGAGTGGTGAAAGACAGTAGCATTTTCCTGGTCATCCTCTCATCTCCTTGTCTGGCATCAATAACAGAAGACCTCCTTTTTCTCTTGCTTATTGAAGATTATTAAGGAGGGAGGGAGTTGGGGGTGTGTGGGGGGAAGAGCAAAAAGTGATAATGAGCAAGGCCTACTGTGAGGCAGAAGTCCAAATATTGAAACAGCTGCTCTATATTACTGGGGCTTTAATGGACTATCTCCATGTGTTTCGCATTATGCATAATTATTTTCCAGGGCATGCGACACACTAGGAAATTTCTGCCATACTTCCATTGGAAAAGGTGTGATACTGCACACGTCCTTTCTATTAGAAAGGACATATATGTGCAGTGATTTGCTCTCTTTTCAGTGCCATATTTTTTAAAAAACAGGAATGGAGGCATTATTTCTGTACCAGATTTATTGTGTGTGAGTTTAAAACACAGTAGATCAGAGATCCACAAAAACCCTGGCCTCACTTGTTGCCCATTTAAACTCATGAAGTCCAGAAGACAGTTCTTACTTTCCCTTCCACATACCTTTGTTTGTTGGCTCCTTTCATGATTCCTCTGAAGAAATGACCTTCCAAGCTGTCAGCCAGACTTTCAGCCAGAAGCTGTCACAGTCATTGTTACACTCTTTACACATTTACTCTCACTGCATTAAGATTAAACAGGAAACAAATATCTACAAAGCACAGTATACTGTCTTTCTGTATGCACACAGCTAAAGTTCAAGTTTGGGCTTTTGTATCGCAGTACAGGAATGCAATGCAGTCTTGCTCAGTTAGTATCCCCCAGGAAGCTTCTGAAAAGATCATAACCCTAAGGTGTACTTTTGACATGGTTCCTCTTTCTACAAGTTTCTTCTTTCTTCAGATTTTTTTTTTTCTTTTAATGTGCTACTGCAAACTATTTTTTCCATTGCTTAAAGTTTATCATGACCTATGTCTTTCCCTCATCTCCAATTGATTTTCCAAAGGTCAACATATAATGCAAACTTTTTTGTTATTTCATTGCCTACTTCTAATATTGTCTAATCAATCACTCTATTTCCTCCCTTGTCTGGAAAATGACAATTATAAACATCCTAAAGCAAACCTTTTTCTTCTTCTTCAGTCCTTTCCAACATTTCACAGAATACCTGACTACTGCGTGCTAGTGGGCTGCACCAGCATCATAGTCAGAAACAGATATTCTGTCCAGCAGTTGCAGTGGGAAGGTGAAGTGGTGTTCACACCCTCAGAAAATACCTAGCTGCTGATCAGTACTATGTCTGGTACTCCTTTATCTGCCTCTATCCCTATATTCTCTATTTCACAGAATCACAGAATGATTGAGGCTGGAAGGAACCCCTGCAGGTCATCTGGCTTAACTAAAAGCCCTGCTTAAGCAGGGACATCCAGAGCAGGTTGCCAAGGACCATGTCCAGGTGGCTTATGAAGATCTTTAATGAAGATCTTTAATAACACCACAACCTCTCTGGGCAACCTGTGCCAGTGCTCCATCACCTGCACAGCACAGAAGTGTTGCCTGATGTCCAGATGGAACCTCCTGTGTTCCAGTTTCTGCCCATTGCCTCTTGTCGTAGTGCTGGGCACTACTGAAGAGAGCCCGGCTCTGTCTTCATTGTATCCTCCCTTCAGATATTTATATATATTGATGAGATCCTCACTGAGCCTCCTCTTCTCTAGGCTAAAAAGTCCCAGCTCTCTCAGCCTTTCCTCATAGGAGAGGTGTTCCAATCTCTTGATCATCTCTGTGGCCCTGTGTTGGACTCTTTCCAGTATGTCCATGTCTGTCTTGTACTTGGGGGGTCCAGAACAGGAAACAGTACTCCAGGTGTGGCCTCACCAGTGCTAATAGAGTGGGTTTTATTCTGTAAACACTTTGGTGAATACTTTCTATTATTGAGGCATTCCCAACCCCTAATAAGTGGCCCTAGTATAGGTGCATGAGGACCTTCACAGGAAAAAAAATACTGTTTTTTGTTTTATTTTTTTCCTTTAAAAAAAATTAACTGAGAAGCCAACAAATACTACTGGATGGAAGGCAATACTAGGTAAAATTCCAATTCAAGAAAAAAAGTACAACTTTTTGACAGCAAGTGTGATTAAATGTTGGAGCAATGTACAAGGAACAGGGAAGAATTAATCTCTGTACATATCCAAATGAAGACAGATTTCCTTTTATAGAAAATGTGCTTCAGCCCATTTTATTAATTTCATGATGTCACTGTACCAAAGTAGCAAACATAACTGAATAGACCGTGAGGTATAAATAAGATGGCCATGATGATTCTTCTGGTCTCAAACTTTATCTTTCCACTGAAGAGTTCCCATGCAGTGGAAACTGAACAGCTAATTTGTGTCCCTTTCTCAGGGAGAAGGCAAGTATCTGTCACTCCCTGAGGTGTCCTAAGCAATCCCAGTGGTTGCTGCCATGTTATGATGTTGCTGTTGTTGTTGTCTTCTTGTAAATGCCCAGACATCTTGACGACTGCACTCAGCTTGAGATATTTTCCTCTCCTCCTCTGCTGTAGTATTTGTGTCACTTGGGGAACGCTGCCAGTGGATTGGATCAGGTACAAGCATAACCAGGCAGGCCACTGAGGCAGGGAAGGAGAACAGCTGTCCTGAGCATTCAAAGCTTTACATTCTCTGCAGCTCTGGTGTGATCAGGGCCTCAAGATATTTATTAAGCTGGAAGAAGGCCCTTTTTGGTCTTGCAGATCACAGAATCTGCTTACCTATTATTTAGATACTTTACAGTAGAATCCAGAGTGGTACCTAATGCTGCCTTATTGCAATAGAAATTCAAGAACAAAATAGGTTTTATGCTGCCTGTGGAGAATAAAATATACTGCCATCTCTGTAATACTATTAAGCTATTTGTACATCTGAAGTCTACAATAATGCACAACTGATTTGATTCAGATATCGGTAAGGTAGGAGCCAAAATATATATACATCTATCTGTAAAAGTTCTTTAGTCAGCAATGTAAATATTGCCTTGTAATAAAAATATAGTTGCAGAAGAATACTCAGCAAGCCTAGGACACAAAACAAGACATTGTTTAGATGACCTATGGAGAAAACTAAACATAATAAAATATGAATAACTTGTATAAATTGCATTTGAAAGTGAGGAGTGTTAGTGTGGGAAAACTGACTTACCTTTACTTGGGTAAAAACACTCTTTGAAGTCAAATAATTCTTTAACTTGAGGATGAAGGATGCTGGTGTCAACTACACTGGTTGACTGATTTATTGACAACTGAATGCTAGAGTGTGAGAAGAGTAAATTAACAACTAAATGGCATGGGCAAAGAATTCAGCAAAACCTCCCATCAGGAACACTTTTAGCTGTGTAATGACTGAGGAGTGGTAATAGTAATGGTGAGAGCTGGTAAGTGCCAAATGTATCTTAGTTTGAAGCACTAGCAGGACTGCAGCACTGCTCTTGAAGACCCAGAGATGAAACTGCAGGGTGGTTGGAGAAGGATCAATGAGACTCATTGGCACTTCTTCAAAGCAGGGGCTTCTTCCCTTGTTGTCACTAAAAATGCCAAATTCTCTCTTTAAAAATATTGTAAATTGGGAGCCTTACTTGGACCAACAATCTCAGAGTACTTATTGTTGTACCTATTTGTGTTGAACTCAATCCTTTCATTTATAACTTCCAGAACTCATATAACTTACAAATTCCTTCAGAGAATTCCAGCAGTAGCAAAGAACGGGAATTACAGGGTACAGCTGCTATCATTCCTAAATAAAATTGTTCCCAGGCTGCATTTCCAATAGTTCTTGCCTGTTTACAGTGAAATCCTGTTCAGATTTCCACTGTATCATTCCTTTAAGCAGCTGTGCATGTGAGCAATTTAGTCCTGGAACCAAATAATATCATGTTTTCTAATGAGAATTACCTGCTGCCAGGCATATACTGAAGGCTTACAGCTCTAGAAGGCATTTACATGCATATGTAAGTCAGATAGTGTATCATGTGTGGCAGAGGCCACACACTGCATAGCTACATGCTTTCGGTGACACTAACTGATGGACATGTCACACAAAGTTCAGTAACTCTAAATAGCAGGATATGCCTGAACGCGATACCATTAGATGTGTTCACACGTGCTCTCACATTGGACTCGTCATGCAGGTGACCTGCCGTGTGATCTGTTACGTACTTGGTTCCTTCTCCCATTTTCCCTGTGAAGCAGGAGCAGATAATTTCCATGTTATCTGCGTGAAGGTATGTGGAATGGGAAAATGTTTTTTCTCAGTAAGGTGATGTGACCTTGTCAAATGGGATGAGGAGGAAAAGAGGAGGGCCAAGCAGAGACAAAAAACCTGTCTGACTAACAATGACAAAGTCATTGACCAGTAACAAACCTGGTTTGTGGCACTCCTTAGAGAAGGGTAGTGGGGTGGAGAACATTTATTCCAGCAACACGATCTGATGGAGGAGCTCCTAAAATCAGGATGATGAGAAAAGGTGGTCAATAAACAAACATAGAGACACAGACCTGACAAACAGTGATGGAGACTGTGAGAAGAAACAAAACTTGCCAGTCACACTGACTAAAGGGCTATCCCAGAAAGGCTAACCTGGATTTGCAACTGATAAGATTGTAAACTGGGGAAATATGGGGAATTGTGGGGGGATCCTGAGTGCTGGATGGGAGGGTAGGATCTGGTAGAACTGTGCAAACTGATGAAGGAGTGTTTAGGGGGAAGGGAATGGGGGGGCAACAAAAGAGGAAAGAGACAGATACAGGTGTTAAAGGGGCCTGTTGTGTATAAGCATGCTTGTCTGACTGTGCCCTGTGCCTTATCATGGCTGTCTGTCGTATTTTCTTTATACCCCTTTTAAAATGTCTCTCTGTGCAACCTCACTCTCCATCCTGTGTGTGTGAGTGACCCCCAGCTACTGGGGGGACCAGTGTGAGTGAATTTGGTGCCAGCTGCTGGAGCCAGCAAGGCCCCAGAGCCAGTGACTGGAACCAGTGGGGGTATTTAACCTCCATCCACTAGGCTACAAATGGTGTGTGTCCCCAAACCAGCTACTGGGGGAAACAACTGGGTGCCTGGGGGCAGGGCTGTGGGTGACAGCCTGTGTGCCTGGTGCCAAGTATCTTTATCTTCCCCAAAATGAGTGTGTGTGGGATGTGCATGTGTCATTTGCTGGCAAACTCTAGGATGGACTCAACAGGCCCTGGGTCCAGGCAGGGGTATCAGGTGGGTGGAGGACACTCAGATTAGTTGATAAAGGTTGGGGTTGCTACAGCAGATACCTGGAGAACATTTCACTAGGTGTTGTGTGATACTAGAATAAAGGTACCAGGGTAAGACATAATCACTATCTTATCTCTGTACCTGGTTGAAAAATAGGTTGTAATGGTAAATGGAGAAAGAGCTGCTTACATACTGCTAGTGGGGTCTCCCACGGTTAGTTAGCTTGTCTACCTAACCGCAGTCAGCAAATTGTAGTCAGTGCTGCTGTTTTCATTAAGCTTTATCATAAACTTTCCAAAAGATGTGAATAAATAAATAAATAAATTGCAATTTCTGAAGTAACTTCAAGTCACTGGCAAGAGACTAACTTGCTCAGCTTACCCTAAAATTTTGCAAAACATATTTAGGTAAGCAATCCGACTGTGTGAAACCCTGATTTTGGTTAAAATATTCCTGTCAGCCCGTTACCAGCTTTCAAGTATTTCATGCTGTCCAAAGCAGTGGAAAATATATTTTTGTTGCCAATTCCAGTAACTCACAAAATAAGAAGTTGAAACATTTTGCTGCATGAGGCAACCCTATATTTTCAGTTTGTGTTTGACCTAACCCTCTGTCAACTCTTTATAGAGGCATTAAATCAAGAAGGATATGATTCAGAGCTTTCCTGAGTCAGTAAAACCTTACCGCTGACTCTGATGTGCTCCAGAGTAGGTCCTTGGACAGCAGAGTGACACATTACAGCTTAAATATCTTTCAAAAGGTTGACTCACTGCAACTCATGGGCATGCTTGCCTTAAGTATAAATAAGGATACTTGTCAAGAGGCTCACTTTATCTTATTTTGCAGGGAGAAAATAATGCAACGTTTTGTATATTCAGGTATTTTAGCATTTGTTTGAGGGATCATACTGGCAGTGTCTGATGTTCTGGATGCAGTTAGCCTAGCTCTGTAGAATTGCCTATAGAAAATCCTCATCTGGCTGCTTAAAACTGCCTCTAGCAAGTGCTTTTTGCAGCTGTTGCTGTCCTCTCTCCTAGGAGCTGCACAGCCTTCCCTTGGTTGCAAGTGTCCCCTCCTTCTTCTAACATCCTCACTCTCCCATGGACTCATCTTGACACAGCCTGTCCTCGTTTCTGGGAGGGTTAGTTTGAGCTTTCAGCAGTGTGCAGCTGCATGTAGCCAGCCTTAAAATACATGTGAGTTGGGCACTCATGAAAAAAAAAAAAGGCTCTACTAAAGGAAAAGGAATTGCATCAAGAAAAATGAAAAGAAGCAGAAGGAAGGAGGTAGAGAAAGAATTATGCAAGCTTCTTAGGAGCTGGGATGGGGTTGTCCTCTGCCCACCTGTGAGAGGCAGTCAGGTGTGTTTTCCCCTGGGTATCTGTGCTCAGCTGTAGGAACACATTTACAGGGCTGTCAGCAGTCATGTGCAGCTGTTACTGCTCTCTTGTTAGCTAACCTTGATAAACAAGAGCATCGACCCCCAACATTTTGTGAATTAAATCATTTAGATTCACAAGACAATTTTAGGGTACTGCATATATTCTGCCCTTTTGAATAGTGAACATTATATTTGCCATATACCTGGACCTCATACTGGATAATTTTGAGCTTCTGACTGAAGGTGGTAACTGAGGAAAGAGCCTGATTTCTTTTTTATATGGCTGGATTTTTGTCTGTTGTTTTGTCTTTCATTCATAATGCCAAGGGAGATGCTAAGACCTGGGTAACTATGAAGAAAAATCCAAGAAACGATTGCTAGTGTACAAGATCTATTCTTATGACGAGGCTTTAAAAACCTCACCACAGGGCTTTGTAAATAATTAGGACTGCTGCTGAAATGAGGAATTTCATTTCTAGTTTCCAAGCTCTTAGTTCATATGAAACTATAAATATACTAAAAGCATTTGAAGAAATCAAGAGCTAAAATATTAACAAAGCCAGACTTCAGAAGCTGCCTTACAAAGATGAATAACATTTTCTTGGAAATGGAGAAAGGCAAAAGCACAAGGCCACCATTAAGGCACCCTTGAAGGCAACAAGCATACATTTTTTAATACCATTACATTTCATTTCAATGCTGTTTTGATGTTTCCCCTAGTAGCTACAAAGCTAATGCTGCTTTTTTTTTTTTTTTTTTTTTTTTTTTTCCTAAACTCCATTTCAGATCTTGGACTCCCCCTTAATGGGAATAGCTAAACCATTACTTAAGCTTGTATACATTTAAACATCCCACATCAAGGGATTGGTATAAGGTTGAGGGGTAATTCCAAAAGGCCACATTCACTAAAAGATTTTAGCACATGCTCAGTTTTAAGTGCTTGAATAATCCTTTTGATACCCTGCTTAATCTTGGCTTTAAAAAAGTACCTCTTGGGAAAGAATTTCTGTTTGGGAAGTGCGGGGATCAGGGAAAATGCCTTCAGCATCAGGGAGGAAGACTGTGTGAGGACATAATGTAAATTGTTTTATGATTAAAATGCTGAATAATTTTTGAATGGTAGGTGTTTTGCCACCTAAATTTCATTTCCACTAAATAATACAATATTGCATTTTCCCCTTCCCCTTCCTGTTTTGTGAATGTCTATAATGAAAAGGATAATTCATTTTCTGACTTACCTGGAGACAACCTGGGGCCAGCACCCCTGCATGACTGGGTCCTGCCCCTGGCCTGTTCCCCACAGCCCTTAGGTTGCACTTTCTCATTTTTGACATCCAACCACACCCTGAGGAAACAACTTAAAATAGAAGAGAGCTCAAGTGCAAAGGCAGACAGAGCAGGCTGTACATTTCTCTGTTTCTGTATAGATAATAAATATAGAACAAGAAATTAAAAGCAGGGAGTGTAATGAGAACTTTAAAGTTTTCCTGCAAACCAACCTCTTCCTTCCCAAAGGAAAATGGGAGAGAGGGAGCTATGTAAGTGAAGTAGGTTTGCTCTGGTTTATTACACACTAATCACTTTGACAGCTGCTTCTGAAGTAACATCTACGCTCAGTGCATATGCACTCATTCCACTGCGTCTGTCTCTGCAGTTCTAATTCTGTCAGACTGAGTTATAATTTAAGATCGATGGGAGGAAGGCAGAAGTCTGTGTCAAGCAAATGGTAGTCTCTGATGATAAGAAAGTAGGAAAAATCCTTAACCAGACCTATTTAAGCACCTCGGATGAATATTGTAGATGTGATTAGAATCAGCTGGTTAAAGGTTTTTCCACATCCTTTTCTGCTTCCCTGACATGTATGCATTAGAAAAAAAGTGTGACCTAGAAGTGCACTGTTCATGTACTAAAGTTTCTTATAGCAAGCACTGAAAGATCTTAATTGCCACTTAGTGACTTTGGTCTTGATCCCCTTCTTGTATATGTGAATTGAAAATGGATCTTGTTGTTTTCAATATTTTGGACATTAATTAATTGCTTACTTATTAGGTGTTGCTGACTTACTATTTATGTCATTATGAGCCCAATCATGAGGTGTGATTACGTGTGCCATATATTCCCAGACGTGTTATCCTTATTTCCATACATAATAAGAGGATGTGATTGTTTCTTTATGTTTGTCACAAAGACTTGTCAGAGTTCCCTTCCCTTCCCTTCCCTTCCCTTCCCTTCCCTTCCCTTCCCTTCCCTTCCCTTCCCTTCCCTTCCCTTCCCTTCCCTTCCCTTCCCTTCCCTTCCCTTCCCTTCCCTTCCCTTCCCTTCCCTTCCCTTCCCTTCCCTTCCCTTCCCTTCCCTTCCCTTCCCTTCCCTTCCCTTCCCTTCCCTTCCCTTCCCTTCCCTTCCCTTCCCTCATTCTATATGCAGTCATGTCACCAGACAAAACCCTACAGGGTTGCTCACCACCTGAGCAGGGCACCACCACTGAGCCCATGCTCACCAGCTCTGCAGAGCAATGCTGCTCCTCTACCTCTTCTGGATGTGTCTGAGCACCACCATGGTGCTGTGTGATGATAGCATCCATGCTTCTGCCTTGAAGCTGCCAGATGTAAATCTACGAACCCTACAGGCATTGAACCTCCATTTTAGTTGGTAGTAATCAGGGACCATCAATCTCTCAGAATTGTGAGCTTTGGGTATGTTTTTTTTCTCTGCTTGTATATGCCTCTGATTATTAATTTCTCCTATTTTACCCACAAGAAGCAGAGAAAACTCTCTTGGGTTGACTGGTGACATTACGGAGATGGAAACAGTGAGTAGCAATTGGGCTTTCTTTAAGCCCATGTTAATAGGTTTTTTATATATTTGCTATGTTTTAACATATTGCAGCCGTGTTCTTAAAAATCCAGGGAGTTCTTAAGGAGGCAACAGGGAGGCTCATTTTACAGCCTGAGGCACCAAGGGAATCTCATATCTCTAATACGATTCTGGAGTTTATGGCTCCTCACAGGTCTTCTAAGTTACTAATTATTTTAAAAATTCAACCATTTCTAAACAAAATGTTTAAACTGTTTCCTCACATTAAACAGATTTCCATGTGCTTGGTGTTGCTGGGAAAAGAAACCCCACTTTTAATGAAACTGCTTTATTTAGAAGTAAGGTCTATCTTTTATAAAAATACAGCTCAAAACTGCATATGGGATAGGGCTTTTCTTCCACCCTTATATCATACCCTTATTGCCTATTAGGCTGACTTCAGTTTTGGGAGAATCACTTGGTTAGTGCTAAATATAGCATTGCATCTGCCCTTAAATGGGAGTGAAGGGGCAGTAGCCTTCAGACAGGGGAATTATTTTTATTTTCCTCAGCCAGAGTTTGCTAAGCCGGGAAAGGCTGGTCTTTCTCTCTGCTTTGCAATATTTCCATATCCTTGGTAAGTCCCTTCTTCATCTAGCTTGTTCTTGTTCAGAACAAGTGGGGATTATGGGGAAAGTGTTGGGTGCTTTTCTGTGCAAAATGAATTATTATTCCCCTTCCTTGGGGAGAACCAGCATTAAGAGGGATACAGATTAATTGATGAAAAGACAAACAAAAAGGAAAGTGTTTTATTTTGTGCATGGTCAGTTTGATTTTATTGCATATTACATTTCCTCTTTTTTTTTTTTTTATTTTTTTATTTTTTTCTGCTTTTACAGAACTAAATTATCCCAATCTCCAGTTCTATTGGCCAATGTGCTTTCACAGTTGCATGTATATTGACAGTGCCACATTTTTTTTTTTTTTTTTGTGGGTTTATGCTGTATGAAGAGATAAAGCATGATATTTGTGAAGTCTGTGAACAAATAATTAAGCATAGAATACATTTTATAGTAGCTGGCAAAACTATTTGGTGTGCTGAAGAACAGAATGTAGCTGGGACAGAAAGTTCCACTTTTTGTCTATCCTACTTTTCAATACATCTTCAGAAGACACTTTTCTGGTGTCTGTATTGCTTTAGGCTACGTGATGTGTTCTGTGCCACATGAAGATTCCAGCTAAATACCACTGATAGAGTCCTGTTCATGCTCTTGAATCTTTGCCTGTGGGTTGATAATACCTGCAAGCCAATGAAAATATCATAATGAGAGATAATAAAGCTTGGGATGATGGGAAGTGACTGACTTTCACCATCTCACTGTCTCATACTCCTTGCTGTCCATGTAGTACACTAGCCAAGTGAAGGGGAATCTTAAAACTTTATTGGAACTTGTTGCAACTCTTGTATTTGGAGTGTTAGGATGGCAAAATGTCAGGTCAAATTCAGCCTCATTTAATTCCCAGTGAAATAATATTACGAATTGATAAGAAAGTACCTACATCAGTGGGTTAAATGGATGGTTCTCTTTAAATGGTCGTTCTCTCTAGGTTATATGTTGATTAGATGATGAGGATGGGATCTCAACTCCCTTCCATTGTGAGAGTTGTGGAAAAGCCAAAATTATGTATTTTTTTTAGACTAACAAGCATGCAAGAACTGGTACTCCTCTGCACTGCAGTGACTTCACTGGAGGGAAGGGTACGCAGGGGGACAGAGCCTTGTCTCTGCCTCCTATCTACATGCTGCAGAGAATAGCTGGGGGTTAACTCCATCAGTGGTTACAGCTGTGACCATCAGCATGCACCATATATGCCAAATCATCTCCACACTAACTTAGAAGGTGAAACAAACCATTCAGAGACTATTACAAGGTCAAGGTTCACGTTCTAAGTAATCGTATATGTGTTATATATACCTGTAATATACCTCTATGTCTTTGCAAGCAGGTTTATTTTGTGAGTTGTTAAATGTTTGCTTATTCAAAACATATTAATTTATTAACAAAAAATAGATGTGATGTGAAAGTGTTGCTTTGTTGGACATTCAGTTGTCTAGAAATCAGTGAGAGAATTCTTTTTTTAGGTTTAATGAGGCAAGTAATGTCTAGTTCTGGAGATGACTTGAACCTGTTGCTGTTGTCCACAAGATTTTTGTTTAAAACCAGTTTTTAGGCTAACACTATTCCCAGACAAAGGAGGTGTGATCAGTAAAATATGATGCAATGATGTAGATAAAGATAAGACAAGGAAAGAAAAGACAAGGAGTCTTAGAACTTGATGACTAATGTCTGGAATTCCATATGGTTTAAGCATTGGAAATTTCATATGCTTTTTTAATTTCAAAAGCATTTGTATTCTGTTGTCAAAAAAAAGAAAAAAAAAACAACAAAAAAACCTGAATTTTTATTATGGAGAAACAAAATAACTTCAATGTGAAAGACAAGTGTTTGGAAATGACAGTAGATATTTTTCTTTTTATTTCATCCTTTTTCATACACAGAGCTTAATTTCCTGTATAAGATCTAAAAACACACATACAGAGATAAAAGACTGAACAGAAATATTAGCATTTTAGAAGTTTATTACTGAAATGAGGAAGATGTTACCAGACTCTTTACATACTATTCTGTTTTAGACTGCAGTGTCTAGGAGCCACATAATGATTCATGCAGGCTTTACAAGATTTCCACCAAAGTGAATTTCCTGGGGGAAAATGTTCTTATGTATCTGTTGTAATTTCTACAGGATTGATATAACCATCTGGAAAGGACCATATGTTTTCTGAGGTAGAGTGATAATTCTTTAAAAAAGGTCATTAGAAGCAACTGATGACTGGGAGGTGTTTTTTATTTTATTTTTATTTTTTAATCTTCCGTTGTGACATATAGGTAGTATGGAATTAAATATATTTTATCACATAAATATCATGGACTTTAATGTATGATGGGCATATAAGTTGAAAAAACAGAGCTTCCAAAAAAACTTTGAGTGATGTGGAGAACAGCAAGCAGAACCACAGACAGGTAGAAGGACCAGCTCCTATGTCATGGGGAAAATCAGGACAAACTCTTGATTCAGTGCAAAAGTTCAAAGACATTTAAGAAAGATGAGATGCAGAGGAAGCTCAAGAATGAGGATATGCATTTAGGAGCAGGATGTACTGATCTTTCAGCCAGAATGAGGAAGATAGGCTACGTGAGGGCAGAAGAAACATTTTTGGCACTTGCAGATGGACAAGGACAGAGATCAGCAAAGAAAGTGCAAGTTGCATGGTATAACATTGGCAGGTCAGGCAGAGAAAGTACATGCTGTATAGTGCATCCCTCATGACAGGAGCCTCCTGAGTGTATGAATGCAAGTTTTCTATCTATGGTGAACACAACCATGTTCTCTTTCCCATGGCATTTGTCAATCCCATCCATCAATTTACTTGGTGGTGTGCCTGCTCTCTGAGGCTAGGTGAATGATCATGCTAGAATTTACTGCCTGTCCTTTAAATCTTAAATTAACTCACTTATCAAACTAACAATGTCTCTATATCAGACCCTTGGCTTCCAGCTCAAGAATGTGGCCCCCTGTCACATGGTCCTAGATTATTGCTTTCTATTCAGGTTAGTATTACTATGGCTTGAAACTATGCATATCCTGGCCTGGGAACTCTGCCCTCTACTCGTAAGTTTTACACTTTTATTCATGCACATAAATTGTCATATACATGCTACTAAACGTGAAGAAACGTATATTTGTGTAAACTAGTCTAATTCACTAAAAATTCACTAAATTTAGCGAATTTCTTTAGTGAATTTTTAAGTGAATTTAGTGAATTTTTTAGTGAATTTCTAATTCACTAAAATTGTGTTTTATATCATTAATCTTTAAGGGCATTTTAGTTGGCCTAATATTTTTGTTTGCATTTAATAGTCCTCTGAGTGGTTTATACAGCACACAGATTAGTGCAGTTTAGGTCCTGCTGATGTCAGGATCACCATTTACAATCACAGAAATATATAGGAATTAAAAATAAAAATGTAGGAGTACAACTGTGCTATGTTCCACCAAAAGACTGAAGGTGAGAAACTAAATTTGTGAGGAACATCCTAAAAAATCCTTGGCCTGTAACTCTAGATCTTTTTATTGAAATAAAAATCCAGGGAAGTTAATAGGATCTGCATGGATGGATTCAAAGGTTTTTTTTTTTTTTTTGTGACACAGAGACCATATATTTCAGTTCACTCTTGCAGTCACATACTAGTAGAACTTGGTGACCAAAACTTGATATTTGCTTTTTAATTCATTAGAATTATTCAAACAATTAAATTGTCTTTCTTCTGATTATGATCTTTTCTGTAATGTTTTTATGGAATTTTTAATTTCTCAATGGGAAATTGATTTTTTTCTTTTCCCCTGATGCCTCTATAGAGCATTGCCTCCATCTTGCTATTGGGTCAGTTCCACCAATTGACATGCCAGCATAAGTATGTATCCAGCCACTGCCAGTAATAAAATCTTGATTTACCTAAGTCAGTAACTTCGGTGGGGCTAAGCTGTCATCTGCATATCCTGTTACCTAACTCTGTTACTGACAAGTTGAATAAATATTGTGATATGTTTCAAACATCTCACATAAATGTATATTAACAGAAAACTGGAAAACCAGTCAACATCTTGTTCCTAGGAAGACAATAGACACTTCTCTTATCCCAAACTCAAGATACCCTATGGTATTCGTAGACTCTGCTAAAGCTGTTTTTACAGTGGGTCTGTGATTTTTCTTTTCCAATACTCATTGTTGCAGCTCTGTTAAGTATTAAATACATACTCTGCAAGCATCATTGTAATTAACTGTTGATTATTACATTTGGAACTGTTGCCAGGCAGCTCCCCTCTGTGTTAACAGAAGGCAAAATGAGTCTGGCTGCTAACAAGCTCAGTTAATTGCTTGCATGGAGGCTGGGAGCAAAGGGCTATGCCTGTTTCTATTCTATAGCTGTTTGGGTAAATGCGAGGAACATCTGAACCCAAATTTTAAGAAACCGTGGGTGCTGATTAATAGAAGAAGATACACTAGTTAAAATGTAAGTTTTACATTCAGTGGAAGAGGCTGAACTGTAAATGGCTAAGATATTTTATCAGAAATGAAAATAACCCGGACTGTGATCCATCCAGACACAGGCATTACTCTGCAACCTTTATACATCAGATCTTAGGGGCAGTTATATACACGGCAACGCATAAATTGCATCTTGATAAATTCATAGAATTGTTTAACTGGGCCACACGTAAACATGAGTAGCTCTTAACAGCTGAGTCAGCTGAATCCATGGGTTTGCCATTTGCACCTTCATTTAAGTGAAAGGGCTTATTAAAAATAGAACAGAAGGAACATTATACCATTAACTGTATGGTTAACATACAAACTTAGGGGAAAGTCAAAAGTAATGTACACAATAGTCACACAGTTAGACTGCAGGAAGAAAATAAGTATTAGATCTCTGCAGGCATCATGTCATGTATAGATACCAAAATTAGGAGAAGTCAGAGCTGTGTCTGTGTAACCGTTTACGTAGCCAAGAAAATGTGTTGCTCATATAAGGAGTTAAATAGGATCATGTCAGCTCAGCATTGCACACCTCTGCAAGGTATTGAACCATGATATACTAATTTGGATGATGTTAACTTTCTTATTTCTCTAGAAATGTGGTAATATATTTCTTTAATGCCTTTTTCTAATGTTGTCAACCTGCTTTATTTTTGTCTTGCAGTGCCTGGTAATTTGCCTAAAGTTCTCATTCCTGCACTCGTGACTTGAAGCTCTCATATCTCTTTAAAAAGGATTGAAAAGGTAACTAACTATAGGCTGTGAAGAAGGTGCAGCTGTCAGGTGGTAAATTATAAAACCTCACCTCCAAATCTTATGGCTTTTTTTTTTTTTTTTTTTTTTTTTTCCCTAAGATGTTTCTGCAATTAACTATACCTCCTAAATATACCTGAATATACCTGCAGAGAGATTTTTCTTGGAAAAGTAAGACTAGCTGGTGTGAGAATGTCATGACATGGGGGCATGAGACTCAGGTAGAATATTCAGCTAGAACACCTGAAACAAACTATCAGACACAGCTGGAATTTATAATTGTATATGCTGGAAATAGGGTATTTGCAGATAATTTACCATATTTTAACTTTCAATTTCTTAGACTTAAAAGCGTGTTTGTTTGCTTTTAATTAATTAGGGCGTGATTTTGAAGGGTTCAGGCAAAATTGCCAAATAAACACATAAAAAGGAGGGATTTACTAAACTTATAATCACAGTTTTTCAATGAATCATCTTATGTGCTTCTTCCTAAAAGCATGATACAATATATAAGAAATCTAGCATTCATTTTTCAAGAATAAATTGCTGCAACAAAATGTACAAAATGATTACTCCTGCATGTACAGTCTGGCTAGTAGTAGAATTAGGAGAAATATTTAAAAGTCACATTAATTTTAAATGCAAAATTATTGATGATATCCATGATTTCTAACAATTTTATATTTGCTTTCATATTCTTAGATGGAGATTTTGCAAATGATTTTTCAAAACCTGAGATAATTTCTGTTACCTGACAGAAAATATCACTGCTTTCAGCATAAGTAATAAACATTTAAAATACTACTTGCAGCAGTATTTTACTGAACTAAATTGATTGCATGTACTTTTTATGTAGTAAAAAGATAAATAAAACAAACAAAAAAAATGCTTGAAATTTGAAAGTTGACAATCAAGTGGTGACTGAGTTTCTTTAATTTTGAATTAGATCTCATTTTACCAGAAACATGTTTTCCTGAAATAGTTATTCCTCTAGTTTTAAACTGTGTACTACTCATTTTTCTCCCTAAAGCATGTGTATCTATCCAGGTATACAATAGGAAATAGAACACAGATTTGAATTGGTCAGTATCAGAACCTTTGAAATTGATTAAGGGGGGTTCACATTGTATTACAATGAGTTTATAGGATTTCTGTTCAAATTCTATTGAGCTTTCATTTTATATGTCATAAAGCCGCCTACTTCTGGGGCTTTTTATGACAAATGCAGACATTTGGTGTGGTTCTGAGGCTTTCACTCAGGCCAGTTCCTCTCAGCAGGGCACATGGCCAGGCAGGGAAGTGCTGTGGGGAACTGGGGCAGGGGCTGAGGCCTGGGGGCTGACATCCAGGGCCATGGAGAAGGCCTTGGGAGGGCTAAGCAGGGTCAATCAGGTCCATTACTGCCCCTGGGCCTTGGAACCCTCTTAATGTGTCCTTTGGGTGAACTAGTGGTGCTTTACTTTTGAGGTGGGTCCCAGGCTCCCCTCTGTCTGTGCCCCAGCAGAGTTGCCTGGCAAAAACCCACATAACAGCTGGGGCATTTCCCTTATGTTTCAGGAAGAAATCAGATGTTTTGTGAATCTGCCTAACTAAAAACTTTAGGATTTGGTGCAAGCTGCTTTATAGACTTTATGAATGGAAATCGCTTCTGTTGTCACCAAAGTGGAGCCATCTCTTGGGGAAAGTGTTGGCTGTTCATTTGCCTATTGGAGTCACTCACAGCCATTTAGGCCAAGTGGCCCCATATCCAAACGATTATGCAAACAGGACTGACGGAAGCAGATCGTAGTTACACAAGCTGGCATCTACTCAGGACATGGCTGGTAGCATTCCCAATTTTTGTGAAAAGTTATCATCATATTCCTAATGAGTGTAAAGGGATGTGGACACCTCTGCCTTCTAACACTGTAGTAGGGAATTTGCTTCTCTCTGACAGTGGGAGAAATTATGAATGAGGACAACCAGATTGATTGGAGGTCTAGAAAAATCATGAGAAACAATTGAAAAACCTAGCTTTGTTTAGTTTAAATAAGAAAGCTGAAAGATGTTAAAAAAAAAATCTTCAAACCTTCAACAGGCTGCTACAAAAGTGAGTGGATATAGTCTATTTTGTGTTGTCATGGTGAACTGGACTAGAAACAGTGAGTGCAAATTGCAGCAAGGACAAAGCAAAACGTTTGAAGAGCAGAGAGATGAAATATCTAGAAAATACCCCTCAAACTGTCAAATTTCTGTCCCTGGAAACTTCTAAAGAGGTGTTAAATGACAACGTGAAGGGAAAAATGATCCAACAATTTACCTTCTAGCTCTATCATCTGTAATTCCTTGACTTACTGTGTGGCTAATAAGATACAGTCTGAGATGTGCATATATATAATTGGTTTCTCTATTTGTCACAAAGTGATGAAATTTTATACATTTGTTCCTGTACACACGTATATGTATGTATGTGAAAATATCAAACCTAAATGTCTGAAACTTATGGATAAATGTGATTTCCCTGCAGGAACTGCTGATTGTAACGAACTGAAGCATGTCATCACTAGCAGTGCCATTTTACCAGAGAAGGCACAAACACTTTGATCAGTCCTATCGCAATATTCAGACAAGATATGTACTTGAGGAATATGCAGCAAGAAAGTGAGTACTGTGTATTTCACATATGTAGCATAGAGATGCTTCTATTTTGGATAAATAGTTCTTAGAATCAAGATATTTACATCCTCCTCTCCCCAGTTTGTGGCATACTCAGAATGGTAGCCTTCCAAGTCCTTCCACAGGGATGCTACTTATCAGTATTCTTCTACCAGCACAGCTAGACTTTCTAGCTATGCAGCAACTAATCTACACAGATCCTTGGATCTGAGATGGATCTGAGAATCCATTCTGTTTACTACCTCCAACTTGGAATTTCCTTTTTTTAGGCTCTGACTGAAGCTCAATCTGACTTAAGAAAAATTGCCATGAAATTAATTGGAAATCACAGCAGCACAATACCCCTTATTCCATATGGCATGAGGATATTCCTTCTCCTAAATTTGGCTATTCCTACTCATGAATTTAGCTATTTCTAATTATGGTGGCTTTTTTTTTTTTTTTTTTTTTCTCTCTCCTTTTTCCCCTCCAAAACAAAACAACAAAACATTTTCAATTCCTGTTATGTGAAATCTCAGAGTTTTAGTAACAAGATACAGGTTCTTTTTTATCTTGAAGCCTGGAATATTGAATCTTGGTTGCTTAAAAATCACTGTGCTCCCTCCTCAGTAATTAAGATGCCTAGCTAACTGTACAGCTTGTCCAGATTCCCTTCTGAAAGAAGGGAGTTTGAGGAAGGTTATATGAAGTGTAGAGAGGCAGGAATATTTAGAAATAGACAGTATTATAAGGATTCTGCCTTGTTTCTTAGATGACCTGGTCCCTCATGATTCACTGTACAGTGAATAGCACTTGAAAGATTGGAGACTAAGTATAAATTTAATAGAACTGAATGAAGTAAAATGCCTAACGATCCCCAACGACAAACGATAGGCATTAGGCCTCTGAAGGACAAGTGAGAATCAGAGCTACTAGGGCACTAGCATAAACTAGCATTCTTACTGAACAGTGCTCAGTCATGGAATTCAGCTCATTTAAAATAATTTCTTTGACTTTAGTGAGTTCATGTTTTACCAGATTTGCTGGGTTATAACAGTGTCTTTTATATTTGAAGGGCTGCTTCTAGACAGGCTGCTTATTATGAATCATCTGGCTTGGGAAAAACAACATGTAGACTCTGTGCCAGGAGGGCACGCACCTTGGCTCATGAAACAATGCAAGAATCCAGGAAAAGGTAAAGCTTTGACCTGTGTAGTGGTTCTGGTCCCATTTAGGATCTCTCTTTTGCCAGGGCTCTTTTCAAAGTCGGCAAGACTGCAGTCTTCTCTGTCACTGTTCTTCACTAATCTATTTTGGCTGGAATACTAAATGACTGAGTGTCACTTTCAGTCTTATATTTCAGCCCAGAGTTGTTCCCTCTAATCCCCAGCCTGACCCTTGAAAACAGCTTTAATACCAAAAGAAATTAGTATCTGCCTAGGATCCCAAACATTTTCAAACAGATCTACTACACTATTACTGCATTTCTGGATTGGGTCAATTTAAACATTGAGTTCTTTCCATAATACCAAGAGGACTTATCACCATGTCTCAATTACAGACTTGATATGAAGTCTTAGAGTAAATGTGCTGACAGCAATATTAGAGTTAGTGAATTTGACTGTTTCTGCTCTGCCATGCTTTACAGTGACTTTAACAAAGACAGAGAATATGTGTTGCAAGAATAAATTCTACCATCTTTATAGAAAATATGTCAAGGGAATCATACAGATACATAGGGTTCTAGTACTTTGACTGTTTTGAAGGATATACCCTGGAAGTGGAATGTTCCAGGAAAATCAAACTCATTCGCGTAATATATTATTTTAAAAATTGTCTTAAATTTTATCAATATAAAATTATACATGGCAGAATAAGGCTGGTGTTCAAAGTACATTGAAATGGCAAAAATAAATACTTAAAAAAATGCCAGAGAAATCACAGCTTGATCGCTGAAGTTCATGTAAGTCTTCTCATTTGCTTTGCTACATGTCGGGTTATAATTTAAGAGTCTATAATGACAGTCGTATTAGAAATTTCTGGTAGTCAGCTCCTTACTTTCTTGCTGTTGCCAAGGCAGAGTACCATAGGTTGCTTATAGAGTCATCCAGAATGAAGGAGCCTGAGCTAGTTCCTCCTAAAAATGTTGAGTAACTTTTTATAAGAATTCAGAAAAATCTGTAGTCATTGCTTCCTCACAGTTTCCTGAAGTGGCTCACGAAGCCTTTTACAACCCAGAGATTGCTCAAAAGGTTGTCTTGGCCTACCAGTTTTTGCATCACTTTCCATTCACTCCTGTCCCAGGACAGCTTTTGCTAACTCCTTAGTCTGTATCTTTCAGGTGAGGTCAACTGATGCAGCCCATGGAGCTAGCAGTGTTTCCCATGTGCTAGAGCCAAAGGCATATCAAAACCAAGGCCCAACACATATCACAGTGTGACATAGGCACATAACATGCCTTCACTCCACTGCCTTGTTGCATGGGGAGGAAAGTTAGGGGCCAGAAGGAAGCCAACTAGGTTCTTGATCTCGATTACCAAAGGACAAAGACTATGGGGTGCCAAGTCAGTGTGACCATGCTAGTTTCCAAGAGCTATGGGGCTATGGCACCATATACACGGGGGGGAAGACTGTGAAGGAAAATTCATGTTTATCTGATATGCTTATTAGGATAGGCAGATAGACTCCAAGAATAATTCCTAAACTAGATTTTATATTCTGATGATATTGTTTCAGAACCCTCAGCTGCCTAATGTGTATGAGTGATAATCTTAAAGCTTCATGTTGATTACTCTTATCTGATATTTTTTCATGTTCTACAGGACTCATGAACAAAAGTCTCATGCTAGTGAAGAGAAAAGGATCCGGTTTGCCAGTGAGTTGTCAGCTTTGGAAAAAGAGATTCACACAGCCAGGCACCGTGCTAGGGAACAACTGGATAGACTTGCTATACAAAGGATGGTACGGTACTCAAGTTTTTTTGTTCCTCTGCGAGCACAATTATAAGATATACTAAAATGACTGTGTTTCAAATGTTGTTAGGGATTTAGCATCTTTTAATCTTGTGGATTTAAAATTAAATCTTCTATCCCCTTTGAGTCTGGTGCTAAATGCTTCCTTTCTACATATGCTTTTGTTGTTTTGCCTTTTTTAATAGGTAGAAGAAAATATGGCTATGGAAAGACATGCTGTTGAGGAAAAAATAAGTCGAGCTCCTGAAATCCTAGTGCGCCTGAGGTCTCACACTGTCTGGGAGAAGATGTCTGTGAGTCTTTGCTTCACTGTACAAGGATTTCCTACCCCTGTTGTACAATGGTAAGAGACTGGCCTTATCCAGGCCTCTAAAAATGTTGTTAATCTTTTTCCATTTGGAAGCTATGGCATAACTGATAAGTGTTGCATACATAATGGCTATGTTAAAACCCCTTTTTAATCCTCATATATGTGCTGGATTGTAGCACTCGATACCACAGTGGAAGGAGTGGGAGGAAAGCTTGATGAATGACCCTGTGCACTATGAGAAGCAGAGCTGAGTATTTCAGAAAGCAGTCTGTGGAAGGCATTCCAGTCTTTTTGGACATTCATTTTCCTGAAAATGAAGTAGCAAAAATCCCAATACACAAAGCTCACAGGCTACTTGCTAAGCCTGGGTAAACTTGCACAGCACCATTGCTGTCATAGACAATTGTTTTCACAGACTGTTTGTGTGTTCACTTTGTGTCAGCCCCTGTTGAGGTGGAAAGTCACGTAATAGCCATGAAGCTGTGTAAGCACCATCCTATATATATATGGGATGTCCACAGTGCAGACTGTGAATAACTAACCTGAGGCACTATTCTGTTGCTGTTTCCTTTTTTGAGCTGAAGTGCTTTATTGTGATCAAAGTTTATTTCCCATCTTATGTCATGGCTAGTGGACTGGAAAGTTCAAAGTCACGTCCTGCCTTCTCTCTACTACC
This sequence comes from Aythya ferina, assembly GCF_964211825.1. Taxonomy (NCBI): domain Eukaryota; kingdom Metazoa; phylum Chordata; class Aves; order Anseriformes; family Anatidae; genus Aythya; species Aythya ferina. Next base: position 97,926,093 of record NC_140298.1, on the reverse strand, counting down.
AGCTTTTCTGGTTTGGGTGCATATCTCTTTCCACTGCAGTGGTGACTCTCCTTCACTTTCATGGCCCAATGTATATCTATCCATACATACTGGAAAGTACACAGGTAGAGAAAATTTATAAATATGTAACTCAGATGGTAATAAATTATACCTCTGAGTAAAAATCAACTGAATTATTACAGTGAATAGAAGCTGCTTATTAGTTCATTTTTTTTTCTTGATTGTCAGGTATAAAAATGAGGAATTGATTACACCTGCAAGTGATCCAGCAAAGTACAGAGTTGAAAGCAAATATGGAGTACACGTGTTGCATATAAATAGGTAGGTTATTCTGATGAATTCAACAGGTTTTTGTACTCTACACAAAATATTTTATATCAACTACAATAAAACAACCATACAAATGCTGCAAGAGAGTTGTTAAATTCAACACACTTCTCTGTTGTTCTCACACTTAAGCTATAGAAGGTTCACTAAGTAGGTGGATATTAGATCAGGAAAATGAAATGAAAATGAAAAATTAGGTGTTTCTATTATTTAGCTCCAGCAATATACAAGAAGACAGTAAGATAGAAGTAAGTAGCTGACATAAGTAGTTCCTTTTTCATTAGAATTTTATTTTCTTTTTCAAAGTGGAAAGTTGTCTGTGTATTTTATGATCTTGTCATGATGAAACTATTTAAGGTAATCAGAAATTTAGCTGTTCATGGCAAAGATACCCAATCATCAATTTTTGTTTTATTACATGGTAGGTTCAGTTTCCTTTTGATCTAGATTTGTTTTTTCTCCAAAAATTAACGAAGTTTTTAGTTAAAGAAAAGAAAATATATCATTTAATTGATTTTATTTTTCACAATTATGTTAATCTTGCAGTATAGAAAATACCTGTGTTGCAGTATAGAAAATGCCAGCTTCCTAAAACTAATACTAGATTTTCTTAAACGCTGAAATATCACTTGTTACCTATGACTAGATTTAAAAAAATAAACTATAAACATCCAAATTAAAATGAGGACATAACAGTGGTATTCAAAAAGAAAAATTAACATCTAGAGAAGAGATGCACAAAAAAGATGTTTTTAGTTTCTCCAGAACATGAGTATCAGCTGTATTCACATAGCTAGAATCTTTGTGGCTAACACTTGTCTAGCCAAACATTCCTCTTCTACCTTGTCTTCACGTGTCAGTAGTGGAAGCAGCCCTGAGCACAACCCTGTAGCATTAGTACAGAAAAGAAAGAGTAGCATTCTGTCTGCTTTTGGGAAGCACTACATGGCTTTGTTATCCTGAAATGAAGTCCGTCTTGACTAGCATCCCATTTGCTAGCATTACACTGGAACAGGCTGCCCATAGAGGTTGTGGAGTCTCCTTCTCTGGAGGTATTTGAGGCCCGTCTGGACGCCTACCTGGGAAGCCTGCTGTAGGGAACCCACTTTGGCAGGGGGGTTGGACCCAATGATCTCTTGAGGTCCCTTCCAACCCCTACAATTCTGGTTCTGTGATTCACCTTTCCATAGCTCAGGATGGGAGAAGCGTATTCCTGTACAGAAGTTCTCAGCCAGAAACACTCTGTTATTGCTTCCTAAGGGATACTTCTCAGAGACTAGTAGTACTTACAGGTACCTCTGAGATAAGTACTGAGTACTTATGAGTACTTACAGGTACCTCAAAGTCTTCAACTTCCAGGACATGAGTAACTTGCTGACTGCTCTTTGTATCTGTGAGATATCTCAGCACAGCTGTTTTTATCCCACTAGCATTACTTTTGTAATACTCTTCTTCCTTGCAGCAGGGAAAAAGGAAAATGATGTATGGATGTGAGTGACTGAGGAGATGGATGAAATTTAGGTTATTTCTTGCCAATCAATGATTGTTCTTGTGTTTATCTTCCTTGGTTAGTGTTCTAAAGTGGCTGCTTGGTGAGTCTTGGTGCTTGATACATAACATAGTTCCCTTTTGTGACATTCTGGGAGTAAATGGCTTTTTGAAGAAATGAGGATTAGTGTGGATGGTGCTTTCTGAGCATCAGTAATCATCAGGCTGAAGGGTGCTATTGTCTTATAACATCTTGGAGCTTTTTTCTTTCTTTTGCTGGTTATCAGTCATGTAGATGCCATTCACAATCAGCTTTGGGATTATTCAGACATACCTTAGAGTCATTTATTGGCACCCACTCTGGTTCCCACATACACTTACCATCATCCACTGTTTACTAGGTGCAGGTCTGTATGTATTCGTACATGGTCCCTTATGTTCAACCAAGCTGGCCTCTTCAGATACTGTTGCTGTGTTTCTCTTTCATTCTATCTGGTAGTGTGGTCTTTTTGCCTGCTAGTTGCTTCTCTCTGACAGGTCTCCCTCCTCCACTTGGAGAATTGGACATTGGAGAATTATAGACCCAGAGCTATGATAAATTTACCATAGATTTATACAGTTTATTAAATTAAAACAAACAAACAAAAATATAAGCTTGAATATAGATCTTTTTTACTAACCTATTTTATTTCAAAATTTGACCATCAACTGTATTGTGCTTCCCAAAAGATGGAAAATCAGCTTGCAGGACATGGAAGAATGGTTTGATAGTGTTTTACATTACTAGTATCAGTGGTATTAGTATTAGGCAATGAAATGATATGTATTTGCTTAATACATATATATTATTAATGTTTTAAGGATAAACGTATATCAATTAACTCTGGATCCTCCATAAATATCTCTATGCATGCATATTTGAAGTATTATTTTTTTCCTAGAAGTAGAACAGTTAGGGTTTTCTACCTATCCACTTCTGTGCTCTTCTCAGCTGTTCATACCAAAGTGCTGAGCTGCATGTCATCTGATCCACAGCCACTCAGAACGGCCTTGGAATTTCTTGGCTACCTTTTTAGTGCTTCAGTGAAGCTTAGGGAGTGAACTTTTCCTTCTGATGCAAGTGTGATATTTATTCCTATGAGTATTCCTTGATCCCAGTGGAAAAATTCTTGAGGCACCAAAACTAGAACGTCATTTTGTCATCTTAAAGTAGTAACTGGACACAATTTCATCCATCCCGTTTGCTGTCTTCCAGGGCCAATAAGCCTATACAGTAACCAGATCATTTTCGTTTCACTGTCTCATATTTTTATGATGCTTTGTGCTCAATTTACCACATTTTCTGCATTAATTCAGTGCTATCAATATTGTATAGTGCCACTCTCTTGCTCCTTTTAGGCTCCCTCATCTGGGAGCCTGGGCTCAAGATCTCCATTGTGCAGTAAAAAAGAAGAGGATTTGAAGCTTTTATTATGATTTTTGCACATCTCACAGTTATAGGAGCCTGCACTGAGGTAGTGGTTCATTTCATCTTTCATCTCACTTCTGATAGGTGATTTGGAGGAGACTAAAAGGAATTCTCTCAGGGAAAGCTACTGGTAGCTGAAGCGATTGATACATGCTTGAAAATGTGTGGGTTTGGTCAATACGTTTTCTTTATCCCACCTAATTTAAACTAGAAATAGGCACATAATCCAAGAAAAGATTGCTGTATTGGAGGTAGTCGAGTATGCCTTGTTTCTCTATAGCATGGCTGAAAAATGTTTTATATGTTAGTGTATATTGCAGTACTTGAAATCCTAACATGCTGAACTTCTTAGTTGGTGCTACTTCTTTAGCCATGGGTTTGTTTTTTTGTTTCTGTTTGTTTGCTTGTTTGTTTTTCTATGATGCATAGGCAAGTTCTTTCACTGGTATGACAGTTAAGTTGTTCCTTAACTGAATCGTTAGGCTTTATGCAACTATGAAGGGCTATATTATGTTTCCTGATATGTTGACTGGGGCATAGAGGGGGCAGCAGTATGCTCCAGTTGTTCCTGACTCCCTGCAATGAGCAGGCAGGTGAGCTGGTGGGAGTTGGATGGTAGAATAAGCAGAGAAGGAAGCTTGATTTTTCCAGAGCTCTGTCAGTGAGATGTGGCTGCACACTGCCACTTGTATGAGGCTCAAAGATTGGCAGTGTTTTATCTTTTATTAGGGCCCTCTCCCTTTCCTGTTTCAGTAAGTCATTGCTTAAATGTTCTAATTGCGGCAAGAAAGGGTTTGTGGCTGCATCAGCAAAAATGTATGGCAAAGCCAGCAGAGTGCAGTGTAATACCTGCTGCCAGAAGGCAGAGCTAGCCCCCTAATCAGGCGCTCAGCTCCTAAGCACTGTCAGCATTGCTTAAAAAAAAAAAAAAAAAAAAAAAAAAGCTTAAAATGGAATGAGCCTTCTTTTCTAACTATTGTAATTTAACAAATGACACAATACAGTAAGTACAGTGCTATTTTAGTTTGATTAGGAACAAAAGGCTAAAAATGATTTAAAATGGAAATACAGAGAGTGAGGGCTGCCCTTTCTCCTGCTGTGGGTTGAAGCAGGATGGTGTGCAGGCACTGCGGCAAAGGCAGTCCTCCAGTTCAGGAGGCAAAGCCTGGGAGCTGTGTAGGGTTGATTGTGTGGTGATAAACTGCAGGTCCCAGGGCTTTGCAGATATGCAGTGCCAGTGTGTGCATAGTCAGCATGTATGGTGTCCTTCTCTTCTTTCCTTGTTGAAACGCAGACAACATCCCCCACATTAAAAGGTCTATGATGTTCTGGCTTATCAGTCACTGTCCCCTATCATCTGCAATAACTGGGAGCCACTGAGATGGGCTTGAGGAAGATGCAGCCCCAAAACAGAGCTCCCCTATTCAATAAAAAAAAAAAAAGCCAACTAAACAAAAAGAACAAGTCAGGTTCAGTCTGACTGGAGAATTGGTCTATGAGATGGTGTTCCAGCAGAGTATTTCCACATTTTGGTGTCATTTAAACGTAACACTGAAAATTTTGTCATTTGAATTCAAAGGAGGCAATTTTAACTCTGTGTAATTTACTACGTTGTGCTTCCTGTTCTTGACATGCACCAAATTGTGTTCTAATTCAGGAAAAATGTTATTTCACTCTTAACTCCTGTGTTTAAATCTACACAAGGCAGATGGATGAATACATGCATTTTAAACAGATGTATCTGCCTGGGGAATATTCCCCGCACAAACATTAGCACTTCAGAACCTCATGTGGATTCAGGGCAATTTAATTTTCACAAGAAGTATTAGTACCTTGGGACAGATACAGCTCTGCTCTCACACTTCATGCTATCTAAATGTACTCTATGCATATTTTATCTGACCTTTGTAAAGGTTGGAAAACACGTTCTCCATCAAGATGCAAGAATAACAGTTGGAGACACCACACCTTTCCTCCTGGGTACTTCAAATATGATTTCTAAGTTGTCTTGACTCAATGGACTTTGTCATGCTGTTAGGAAACTTTATTTATCTATTTTCAGCATAAAGGGAAGCAAACAGTTACTAGGATAATCCTCAATCGAAGTATTATCTGGCACAAAAAAAAAAAAAATAGGACTTGAAGTAACTTGTCGTCCTGTTCAAATTTTTTTTTTCAGAGTGTGTATTAAACCAATGTGCTGTGTAGCTCTTACCCACTAATACCATACATTTCCAATACCAGGTTTGAAGGCAGACCACTGAGTATTAGGCTGTCTAAGATGATTTGATTTATCCCCTGGTGAGCTAGGCTAGAGATCATAGGAAGGAACTATAAAATGCTTTCAAAGCAGTGACCTCCAGAAAATAGGTAGAATTGTTAGGAACTCTTAAGTAGAAGAAAGTGCCTGGACTTAGGAGATATTTTTATGTTCGTAATAACTATAAGGACCTTGTTTTTCATCATAAACCAAAAATGTTGTTAAAAAAAACAAAACAAAACAAAACAAAAACACATGTGGTCAGTCAGTAGATCAGTAATTTCTTTTTTCTTTTGTACCCTCTGATAAAATTAATTCTTATTCCATCACAAATCCAGACAACCTCTGTCAAATAGTTGCTTTCAGGCATTGAGCTGGTTGGGCTAAAAAAAATCCTTTTGTGAATCTCCTGTCTGGAGACTTTAATGATTATTTTTTGTTTCCTCTACTTTGGAGACCCTCACAATCAGGGAAATCATGAGAGGCATTTTGCTGTTCCTTATGAGAGGGCAAGACTATGGGGAGGGGACTGAGAGTAGTACAGCTATATATCCATTTGAAAAGTTAATCAGATATTTGGCATTTTGCTTCCTCATTTTAGGGAGAGAGCTTTGCAATTCTTACACCTCTACGTTTCTGATGTTTTGAGTGGTCAAGCAGACTGTGGCCTCACATTTTTTCAGAATATGCTTCTAGAGTTTCTGGGTTATTTTTATGCCATCTGGTGCTAAATAATAAATCATGTTTCAGATCCCGAATCCTGTGTAATTCTTAAGGCAATTATTTCCTATTGACTGTTTTAGCTGCTGTTTTGCTAGAAAATTAAGCCAACACTGAGAGCAAAAGATAACTATTTTAAAGTGATAGTTAATCAGGATTAACCTCAGTTCGGACACACTGTTATTTTATCCTTGTGCCAATGCTCTGTAACAACAAAATGTTAAAGAGCAATTAAGTTGTATTTGATGCAGCAGAGCAGCCTGAAGTAATGCTTTGTTTATGTAAGGAAGCAGCCCAGTACGGCAATGGTTGGGCAGTCATCCACCACTCACATATAGTTTGGGGGCTGTAAGCTGCCAAACTTGTGTACAGTCAGGGATGGATCAACACTGCACCCACAGCCTGGCTCCCCCAGCACACATGCTGCTGAAGGAAACTGTGCACTGTGCTCCTGGAGGGTATGGCTTCTCCAGGAGAAACCTGGGCACCTAGGCTGGAGGAAGACCTTGTGCACCTCCATAGTCTCCAGGTAGGTTGGTGAATGGGCTGGCCAGTGGGCAGGAGGACAGGAATCCTTTATAGGACATGCATCTGGGGGCATGCAGTGTATGCTATACCTCCCTCCAGTGACTAGGAATTGCTGTCCTAGACTTTGCCTGCCATGGTAACCTAAAAACATCCTCTGACACAGTGGCCCCCTGGCATGGGATGCACTATATCCATGCTGCTCATCTTATCTTTCAGGACAGGGCAGCTACATCCAGAATGTTTTCTGGGAAATGACTCTTGCTGTCTCCTGAGCTGTGCCCAGGAATCTTTTTGGGGAGCTGTCACACACCAGAGCATGCCTAGAGCTGTTCTAGCACATCAGCACCAGAGTAATCAAAATAAAATTTCAGGGGACAATCCCTAACACTGTTTAATATATATTTTATTATATACACAGTATAGTGTGTAATATATACTATATATACCTCCTTTAAAGTAGGGATGTAGTGCCGAGTAACTACAGAGAACCTTATTGTTCCACTACAGTCAATTCTGTAATGCCTCTTTAAAAACAATTTTGAGATGCCACATTTGATGTTAGCTTGTTTCATTATAGCAAGGAACTGTATTTGGCTATGAAAAGTGTATGAATTATATAAATTTCAATATAGAGACATTACAACATGACTTAGGAAAAAATCCTGTACAACTGTTTTACCTTGCTTTTGGCATATTATAGCACAAACAATAATGCGAAACTGGGATAGGAAAAAACTGTTCTTTAAGTTAGTGTTACCAACTCTAACAGTTTTCAAGCAAGTCCAGAAATTAGTTAAGCTTTGTGTAGATTTGTGAACAGGTATTGTCATTTTTAAAATCCTTCCTGAAAACCCCAAGATATTGAATAGTACTTAGCTTAGTATTGCAGTTTTTCTATAGTGTTTTTCAGACTTTGCCTATATAGACTGTAGTGGAGCACTCACAGGCTTCATATTCTACACCAGGCTTTCTGGTTAAGTGGGTTAATCTTAAGAGTTCTCTGGCTTTTATAATTAATTGTATGATAGACTTGGTATTTTGCTGCTTTATTTTGTGAAAATTGTGGCCGGAGATTTACCTCTAGGAGGAGCTGTTACTCCTGTATGTTTAGGGAGATAACTCAATTTAAGAGAGCTTTTATCAAGTTGTGTTTTAGGCATCACAGTACAGATAGTATCATTTTTGTGATATGACACTGTCCAGAATATATGCAAGAGCTGAAAAACAGGTGTCTGATGTGACTGTCACAAGTGCTACATGGCCCAAATTGGCATCCTGTTATACAATTTACATCTAATATTCTTTCTTCTTTCGCACCTGGGATACATGACCTCTTAGAAGACAAGTACAACCATAATTTCATCCCTTTCATCTGGCAGTTACCACGAAGATACAAATTTCTTCTTTTCAGAGGAAACTAAGTATATGCAGACATCAACAGAAATTCCTGAGAGTGTCTTTATTAAATGCACTGGAACTACACAGAAACAGGATTTAATTGTATGTATTTCAGCATTCTGATTAACTGATGGCTAGACCTAATAGAAATTCCAAGAAATAGAAAAAAAATCAATAACCTTGTTTGACACAGACATAGTTTTTAGTACTTGGCTAAAGAAAAAAAGTTCAAGAAAAGGTATCAAATAGGGCCAGACAAAACACTTAGTTTATTTAAAGCAAAAATATTGGAGTATTTCATATTAGAGTGTTTAGTATGTTTCTGAAAATAAAGGAGAAGTAAATTCTGAATTTTTTTTTGAATTGAAATGTTCATTGTGAAATATCCAAATGAAATATTCCAACTTTTTCACAATTATTTTTTTCCTCCAGACTAAGTTCTTTCTTTTTTTTTTTTTTTTTTTTTTTTTTTTTTTTTTTTTTTTGGGGGGGGGAGGGGGAAGGGGTCTATATCACTCTACTTAAATCTGTGTTTTATATCACTCTACCTAAATCTACCTAAATCTATATCACTCTACCTAAATCTGTATTTAGAACAGTCTGAAGTATTTTTAATGTTTCTAGCCAATAGGGAGTTATATTTATATTTATTAGACACAGCACATAAGTTTATTTAACTTTAGTTTCATGTAATTGCACCAAAAATATAAGGACATAAGGAATTAGTTTCCTTTCCTTTACCTCAATTTTATGTCACATTCATGGATGTAATACTTCTCCCGACTTCCTGACTGAACCAATTTTAAATAAGTAAAGAATTGGGACACCAAGGTATGGACTCGTATCTTAACTAGCCATATATCTGCTGACATAAATTATCCTTCAAGAAAAGATAGAGTAAATAAGACATTCCATTACTGGGCCTTACGTTACGTGAATTAACTATTTTATTTTATTTTTATTTTTATTTTTATTTTTATTTTTATTTTTATTTTTATTTTTATTTTTATTTTTATTTTATTTTATTTTAATTTTGTTTTATTTTTATTTTTATTTTATTTTATTTTATTTTTATTTTTGTTTTATTTTTATTTTATTTTATTTTATTGTCCTTACATAATAAATATATTTTCTCACTAAAAATAAATCAAACCAAAATTTTTGTGCCCATAAAGAATTTAGGTCATATTCCATAGTTTTTCCAGCATTACGCTTGTATTGCCTAAAAAGAAGTATAAGAGAGGCAAAAAATGCCAGTATCTACGTGCTAGGGCTAGCCACAGAGGGACAAATTTTCTGCAAGCATCATGTCTTTTTCTTCCATGTCTCTTTCTTAAAATATGTAGCAAAAGAGCAAGACAGATTAAGAAGGTTACACAGAGAAAGGAAAGAGCCAGACTGTCATATTCCAGCTATCTCCTTTTGATCATTCTCTAAAGGTTGTTTTCAGTTTGCTTAAGTTAATGCAGCCTGCACACTAATCTGTGATAAAATTATAGCAAAACCAGTACCAGCTTTCTGATTGTCTTTCATCAACTTCTTGTACAGTGTGATATAAGCAAAGAGCTTTATACACTTTACCAAGGGCTGACACAGCTTGATTTGTAATATTGATCATTAGGAGCATTTGTATTTGCATAGTCATTTATTTTCTGATTTTCCCTTTTCAGAGCCGATTTTGATGATTCTGCTACTTATTCTGCAGTTGCAACAAATGTCCATGGGCAGGCATCAACTAATTGTGCTGTAGTTGTACGAAGTAAGTCCTACTTCATGATTAAAATAAGAAATAAATATGTTCTCGTCAATGAACCTTTATTGTCTGTATTTTACAGGGTTCCGAGAGGGTGAAGAGCCTCACCCAGCTGGGATAATGCCCTTCCACTGTAAGCAAATATATTTTTTTGCTTTGATAGTTTGTATACCCTTATTGTTAATGAAAGCCAGAATAATGTTTTACAGATGAGAAGATAAAATATAATTTGTTTCTTCTGATTTTGTTCTCTAAGCACTCAGTAGCAATCTGAGCCGTCCAGATGCTTTTTCTTTCCCATTTGCATCTCTAGATCAGCGTATAGTATACTAGAGAGTTCATCAGATTTAACTTCAGATTTAACAGTAATCAGCTTGTGATATCAAAAAGTTACTTAAGAATGTTTTTATTTTCTCATGCATAGTGCCCCTGTCGTATGATGTTTGCTTCACACACTTTGACGTCCAGTTTTTGGAGAAATTTGGAGTCACCTTTGCAACTGAAGGTGAAACACTGACCCTTAAGTGTTCTGTGTTGGTCACCCCAGAGCTGAAAAGACTACGGCCCTGTGCTGAGTGGTATAGAGATGGTAAGTTAGTACATTGAATAGAAGCTATCTGGAAAATGCCGGAGAAAACACTGACCAGGCTTGGAACATGAGATTCTCAGAACGAATTTCAGAATAGAGCAGATAAATATCTCTAGTTAGAATTTACAGGCTTGATCTCTCTTTAAATTACATTACTTGGTCCACATTTACAGCAAAGGAGGTAATCTCATATTAACTAATAACACAGTGGTTAGAACATTTACTGAGTAGGTGGAGAACCAAAGTCAATTCCTAGGTTTGAGCATAATCTATAATTGAATGCTGTGACCACTGAACTGGAGGGTACTTACAAAGCAGTAAATTAGTGTTTGAAGCACTGAGGTGTAGGTGTGGTTCTCTTCTTCCATCTTGCTCCACTATTGTGAATTTTACGTTAACACATATTTAATTTATAGTTCAGAAATACTTAGAGGAATCAGGCCTGAAATACAGGCTTTTGCTCTGCTGTGTAAGTACCACGTTTGTAGGCCTTTGTCTCTTTTGTCAGTGAAAAATGATGCTATGCTAAGTAAAGAAGTCTTTAATGGAAGTACTGAAAAAAAAAAAAGCATCCCTGAAGCACATTGCAGTGTTTGGTTAATAGTATACTAACCCTGTATGAGTAGTATTAGTTCTCCACCCTCACCCCCCCCCACCCCCCCAAAAAAAAAACAAAAAAAAACTAGAAACAAAAAAACACCTACTTAAATTTTAGCAGACATTAGGCTATCATAGATATTCAGCTTACAACTTTTCACCAACTACAGTTTCAGTGTAGGATCCTAAAGTACATATTCTGAGGATTCAAGTGAATGCTGAAACATTGAAACCTTTCCCCAAAGGAACCACATATGGGAACAGCAGACTCCCAGTGCTGGTATTTGGACTGTTCATAGACAAGGTGGTAAAATTCTATAGCTAACAAAATGTGGTGCATAAACAAAGAAATGTTAATAACATTGATAAGGAAGTGAAGAAAAATTGAGATTAGGAAAATCAAAAAAGAGACTATTTTATTGCTGATAGTTATACCTTTTGTTTCATGCACATCATTATTTTACATAAATTTGATATTCAGTGAAAATATGAAATAATAAAAATGGCTGTTTTGTTTGGTGAATAACTTAAAATACAAGGCTCATCCTTGAACCCAGATTCTCTTCCCACTGAAGTGTACAGGGGTTTGTAAGTTGCTATCAATAGACTCTGAGGAGAGCCATTATTTTCAATGGTACTTTAACTTTGTCTCCTACTGGGCCCAGATTCTCAAGGTGCCAAGTCTCTGAACTTTTGTTTTGGGAACTACAGCCATGAGGAGCTACTAATTTTCAAGTGTTGCACCATGTTGTTCAAATTTTCATCCACTATGAAATGTTCTTGCACTATGGATAGTTGAACAACAATTTATCCGTTCAGATTAATTATGATGCCAAGATAATTCCTTCCTGATATATAACAAAGTCATGCTCTATTTTTCCCCTTATTTGCCATAGGGTTACATTCCAAATGAAAACCTGAGATAAAAACACGGTCTCTTTGAAGGCAATGGGGTTTTGCTAGTGAGTCAGATAGACTTTCATCCCATTATTCTATTTACGTTACAGGGAAATACGATGATATGAACAAGCTTAAGATTGTCTTTCCTTGTGATCCTACATGGATCACAATATTTTGAAGATGTATCAACTGGCAGAACTTGTTTCCAAATACAGCAGGAATTCTTGAGCTATGAACCTTTGCTGTGTGCTACAATTACCTGTATTGAGTCTCTTGAGAGCTGTAGGCAATGCATAAATATAAATGACGAGAAGGTTAATAATTTGTTCAGCATTATGTGCTTTCAATGTTCTTTTTTTTTTTTTTTTTTTTTCCTTTGGAGAGGTAATATTTAATTCTACTCTTGTATTAAGACAATCTGTATTTTTCCTAAGATTTTTCAGTTTTTATTAATCAAATAATAACAACTAAAGCCCTGGCATAGATCTGTATAGATCTGTAATTTTAGTAATTATACACAAGAGAAATACGTTTTTATCCAGTATTAATAAGCTTCACATGAGTGAAGCTTATTGAGGTTGTCTACTAGACTCCTAGGGGCATATAAGTCAACTGAATCAAATCCTCTAAAGTGTTTTGGGATTTGACAAACATGAGTATGATGTCTACAATTCATGGCCCACTTATAACAGTTTAAGATACTGAAAGAACTAAATCAAAATAATAGTTAAGGGATATATATCCAATCTTGATGTGAGTTCAGCTGGTAACTGGAGCTTTCTGTTATTGGTCTCTAGTGTAATATAAACATTATAAAGCTATACACACCAGCATTCTGCAGTTATTTATACTGTAATCTAGAATTTATAAATAAATAAATAAATAATTCAGAGGAAAAATTCACAGAGTGCAGAATTGAGTGTATATTTCAGCAGACCAAAATACATGATAAAGAGAAACTTCAATTTATAGTAATTCCCCACTCTATATCTGATTTTTCAGCAGAATGTTCTTCAGCAGAATAATGTTTTAGAAAAAATATCTCATGTACTGAAGTCAGCAAGTGAAGGTTGAGTCACACTGACTCTGAGTGTTAGTCTCTTCCAGGTTAGTTCCTTGGTAAGTTCTGATAGGAATGACAGAGCACAGCATGTGAGTAGACTGGGGATTTGATCACAACAGTGACGCCCTCATATTGTAAAATTATTGTGATCACAAGTACATAAATACCTGCCCTATTAAAACTTGTGAATATCTTTACTTCTTGGCTTCTCTTGTCATCCATCCAGACTGCATTAACAAATAGTCCTCTTACTTGAGGGGTTTGGTGCTTCTTTGACCTTGTGTGAAGGAAAGAAGTTTTTCTGCTCTTAGAAAACATAACTGCCTCCATAGTTTCTGGTTTAAGGTGCACATAAACAGTGGGAATGGATGATTCTGGCATTGATAGACAATATGACAGGTTTTTCTGCCATTTCTATATATTCAATTTAGAGTGTCTATGATTCCACTCAAGCTTGGAACCTAAATAAGTGACCTGCTATTCAAAGGTACTGGTTGTTCAACTTCATTTTTTCTTCAGGATTTTCCACAGAAATCACACTTAGTTAAAGTTTCTAGGTGGAGACATTTTCTGATTTCATCTAAAGTACTTCATGTCTCTCTCCACAAAGTGTCAGTACCATTGTGACATGACAGAAAGGGGACATACAAGGATCTCATGATAAAGGATCTCCTGTGAACAAATGTGACTGAATTTACTTTGTACTCTTTTCACTAAACACCTGTATGCTTAGGTGATCATGTAATTTACTGCTGTAAGTTTTAGTAGTGTCTGAATGTGTTTCATTTTTTATACCTTCTTATGCAATTCAGCTGGTAGCTGAGAAACCTGATTCCTTTACAATCATTCAAGAGCCTGTTCCAAAGTATATTTAAGCAATAGAGTAATAAACATTTATAGGTATTCAGCTTCTTTAAATATAATTCTGCTGTATCAATTAGAATAAATTAGTATGCAATAGGTCTCAGGGAGTTAAGAATTAAAAATAATCCAATCAATTATTAAAAAGGTGATATGAAGAAAGTCCCTTGGCTAGCATAAAATATCCTGCTCATTCTTTTGCTCAGGTTTCACTAGGCAATCAGATTAATTTGCATTAATCATGTGTCACCACCTCTCACCTGTGAGAAATTCAAATTTAATTTCATTCACTGCTCAACAGGCATGCCTTGAGGACTTAAATTTAGTCTATATTTATTGCGGTCCAGATTAAACTGAAATCTCGTCTCTTAAACTTGAGAAATAAATTGAGTAATCTGACATTTGACCTGAACAGGTAGCAAAACTTATTAATAATGAAATGAAGTTCCACCCTGCATTCATTACAAGGTATGACAGATTTTCATATAATTGTTTCAAAATGTGGATAATATTTTTCTCCGTCAGCATATGCAAAGTGACAGTGATGGAAATTCTGCTGTTGGCATTACACAGGGTATTCTGAGACTTCATATTCTCTAAAATTCACTGAGGCAATGAGTTTAGAGAGACCCGGCTTGGGTTTTCATAGTATCAAAGCGCTGTCACTCTGAATAAAGCTACCATAAAGCTGGTGTAGTGGGTACCTCTGATTAGCACAGAGCTGCACAGCTGCACTAGGATATATGCAGTTCTGGCCAGCGTGGTGATGTGTCTGATGGGTCTTCTGTTCCAGATGTGCTGATAAAGGACTCCAAGTGGACAAAGCTGTATTTTGGAGAAGGCCAGGCAGCTCTGTCCTTTACTCATCTGAACAAGGATGATGAAGGTTTATACACCCTGCGTATGATTACAAAAGGTGGAGTGAATGAATGCAGTGCATACCTGTTTGTCAGAGGTAAGGTTTTCATTCCTTTCTTGTGAGAAATTAAAAAAAGAGCAGTAGAAAGAGCTATTTTATTAAAAAGTCACATGTAAGGAATGAAGCAGAAAAGAAAGTTGGCATTGTGGTATTCCATAGTCGTTAGATGTATACTGTAGTCTGTGCTAGAAACAGCATAGTCACTTTACATGAGTGGGTAGCTTCATAAGAACATATTTCTGAGGTTATTTTCCTTCCTGGGGAACCAGGTAAATCATTCTTATGAAGAAAGCACCTGTTCCTTTGTTTTTCTCCTTTTCTGATAGGGACTAAACATCTTCACATGGCACCATTACTCACTGTTTTATTTATTTATAGAGATTGCCAAGTGGGAATGAGTCTTGCTGGGCATTCTCACACTCTGTGCCACTGGGCCTTAGGAGAAGGCACAGGACGAAGGAACATAAATATTCCCACCAATGTACCAATCACAGTCAGCTCAATAATCAGAGAAAAGAAGCAAAGTAAGAAATTAGCTCATTGAAGAAATACAGTTTTCACAAGAGACATAGCTGAAAGGAAGATAAATGTATTAAAATAGAATAAAGGTCATAATTTGCCCTTGCATTTGCATGTACAACTCTCAGTGAAGGGAGAATGAGCTCCCACGTGTACCTCCGGGCAAAACTTGGTTTTTCTTTTAAGTTCTTTTATTGAAGGATGAAAATAACTCTAGCTGAGCAATGCTTTCACTCTCTTAAATACATTGGACAACATGTTCAGCAGTGGCAAGCTGGAGCAACCCCACTGAAGCCATTAGAGCTGTACTAATTTTAAACCTACAGAGATCTGGGATGTTTTTGGAAATGTATTGTAAAATGCTTGTCTTGCAGAAGAGTTTTCCAGACAGTTTGCATGGAGCAATGAATGTTTTTTTGAATGGTTAAGATACATCTTCCACACAGGACTCGCACATGGGCTTCATCAGCTTTGCAATATATCCTAAGCAAGCCACCCTGATCTCACTGGAAACAATTTGCTAAAGATTTCTAGTTCCCAATTACCTTCAAGGAAATGAACTACTCAAGTGAAAAATGCTCACTAATGTATACTAACTTTCCTAGAAGATTATTGCATACTGGTGGGTCAATTTTAGGTATCTCTATGGTCCATTTTGTACTTTGTCTAATGCATTCACATGCACAGAACCCAGGACTTGAGCTATGTCCTCCAGAGTCTGTAGTGTCCTCTGTTGGTCTTTCTCTCATCTTTTTTTAATGTAGGTTGTGATCTGATGCTACAAAGTCATTGTAATGTGTAGAGTCAGGACCATAGAAAATAAATATTTTAAGGGATTACAGGCCACCTCAAAACTGATTGTCTTTGCATTATGGCAAATGATTTTCCCAGTCCTTAGGTTTCCTCCTCTGAGATACCTCAAATTTATCTGCAAGAAATGTGCATAAAGAACAGCAAAGTCTGGGGTAGCCTTGCAGGAGGTAGATTGTTATAGGGTCTCAGTGGTTCTTTGCTAATATTTTAGGAAAATCTGGGAAAACATCAAATTAAGGTTCAAATTAAACTTGCAGCTTTTGCTTTATTTCAGAAAAAAAAAAAATCCATACAAGGATAAATTTGCCCTTTATACAGTATGTTTTTGTATTATAGAAAACATTTTTTGAAGGGAGAGAACCTGTTAGGAGGCTCCACTAGGAGTCATGGGTCTATACCAATCAATACCTCATAAATGAAACCACAAAAAAGTATCTTAATGAAAGTACATTCATTACTTCTAAGACTTTAAATAAAAAGTAGCCTTAGAAATGTACCAGGAGTTTGAAAACTTTTCATTTCCTAAGAGATTTATTTTTCTCAGCTACATAGCTGTTACTGAGTACCTTGGTCTGGTCAGTAACCCACTGAGTTACAGCTTTCAGTGGGAAAGATCAAAAACATGTGGGGCAGTAGGGCTTTTAATTTCTGTGAGAAGTAATGGGGGCTTAATGCTTAAACTGTTTCCATACCTTAAAAATATCCCTGAAAACTTTTAACCATGTGGAGAGATATACATGAGTCCGATTCATTAGTGCAGTGAATTAGTGTATAATGAAATCTTCGGGCTCCCATTCACGTAAAAGGCTAGTGGAGCAAACTGAAAATATTCCATTTAGTCTTTGTTGTAGATTTCAGAGGAGTCACAGTCAAAACTGATTTATTTTTATTTGTAATCCAGATGCTGATGCGTTGATTGCGGGAGCACCCGGGGCACCGATGGATGTGAAGTGCCATGATGCTAACAGAGACTATGTTATTGTTACCTGGAAGCCACCAAATACGACCTCCCAGAGCCCAGTCATTGGATATTTTGTTGACAAGTATGTAAACATTGGTATTTATTTAATTTTATTGCCCAAAGCATGCATATACTTAACTACAAAAATTCCATCATATGTCCTGGACCACTTAGGTTCTTTAGCTATATTTTCACAGACCCCAGGCGCTGTAGGTTGCCTGCTTTGTTAAATAACTGTACTGTTTTCTGGCACACTTTTAGTTCTAGTAATCTAGTTCTTTCTCAGGCAATTCCGAGTACAGTCTGGGAGTTAGTAAGGACCAGGGGCCATTTCCAGTAATCATTTGCAAGCAGCCATACTTTATCAGACCATTAAAATGTTCAATACTATGGATGTGGCCAAGTCAGAGAATGAGCCCTGGCATCATTTAATCTATAGAAGCCAGAATCCATAGATACCTTGAATTAGATTTAGTCTCTTTAATCTGTATACTGTAAACACTGGAATCTAGGATTTATTATATAATTGTATTTTTCTTTCATCCATAACTGTGGTATAGCAGGGGCTCAAGGCACAGGCTTTTGGGAGCTGGTAGTTTAAATCAGAATGGCAGTTCTCTCCCTCTTCTAGTCTGCTTTGCACTTTGCTAAGGTTTCAGCTCAGTGCAGGCAGCCCAGGATCAGGGTCCCAAGTGTTGTTTTGCATCTCTTCCACTGAAGTGTAGGCTTGCCCCTTGCAGCCAGAGCAGAACAGCTGATCTTTAGTATTTGAAACTGACAGTCAGCAAAAACATTACTGAAGTGATTTCACAGTGTATAATGCTCTGCACTCAAAAGCAACATTTGTAGCTCATTGCTATTTGCTACCCCGTAATTTGGTCTAGTTCAGAGACAACTGTCTGGGAATTGCTGGAAAATGTTGGTTTATGAATAGCAGTCAGCATGAGGAAATTAACTTAAGCCCTAGGGACTCTACCAGTTATATCCAATTTGTGCAGTGCATAGATCACAGGAGAATTTCACCTATTTTGTATATAATCTAGCCAGCTGTTCTTTTGACATTTTACTTGGATTGCTGCAGCACCAAGTAGCCTTTGATCACAACCCTATTTTTCCCAGTACTGTTAGGGCAAAAGGCAGTCTTCTCCATGAAAGTTTACAGTAATAGGAGACAAAACATATGTGTACACACAAAGGAGTCAGTATGAGGACATCATTGTGCTTCATGATGACTCGGTGGTCGAACCATTGTCAGAGGAAAAGGCACGATGCTTCCTTAAAAATATGACATGAAAGAGATGGAAAAAAATAGATGAAAGCTCCAATTTCAGCATCTTCTGGAGAGATGCGTATTAAAAATAAAAGTGAATAACTTTTGTCATATGACAAGTTGGAGAACTAAGTGGAAGGAAGGCAGAGAGAGTTGACAAGGACAAAAAAAAAAAACATGCATGAAAAATAACCTTTGCAACTGTATTATGAATAAATATGAACAAGGTGAGAATTGGTTGTCTGATCAGAGGAAAGAGTGTATAAAGAGTGTTTCATTGATGAGTGACATAGTTTAGTCCTTCAACTTAATGAGGGTGGTTTCTGTGATGCTGACTCATCACAGAATATGTAGGATGGCGTATTTTTATTGTGGGATGACACTGATAAAAGCTGTCTTCTGCTACTCCAAGATGTGAAGTAGGCTTGGAAAACTGGGTCCAGTGCAACGATGCTCCTGTAAAAATCTGCAAGTACCCTGTGACTGGTCTTTACGAGGGACGGTCCTACATATTCCGTGTGAGAGCAGTGAACAACGCTGGCATTAGCAGGCCTTCTCGAGTCTCTGAACCGGTTGCAGCTCTTGACCCTGTTGACCTGGAAAGAACGCAAAGTAGGTTCTGTGAGGCTGGAACAGATGATGAATACATGATCTTACATTTTTTTCAGATTCTATTTGCTTAGTTAACCTAAGCAGCAGTGCTTATTTCTTCCTTTCAATGAATATCTCACTAATTTCAATGGGAGGGTGCGGGGTGGGGTGGAGGGTGTATAGCTGGAATGGCAAGGTCCTCATGGACAATCTTTCAGGACCTGGAGATTCCATCTCAGTTATAGCTGTTTTTACTTAGCTTTAAATACAAACAATATAAATTACTACAAGGAACAATGTTTTCAAGCTTTCAGTATGCCCTGGAAGCTTGTAACATTTGCAATGTGAGACAGGCACTAAGGTCCCATAAACTTCTATGTTTGCTGGCAGAAACATTCGAAAAAGTAATTGAAATGTCTATCTTAGAAAAAAAAAAAATCACCATCCTACAGATGGTTGCACTTATCTGAATTATCTGCATCTTTATTTATTTATTTATTTATTTTCTTTCTCCTCAGTTAAGTGCCATTAGTGGCACAAAGCTCCCCTGCTACAGGTTGGGGGTATCTGGTATTGTAACTTTTCTGGCAGATGGAAAAAGTCAATCTAATAAACAAACTCCTTCTGAGGTCTTGTGCTAAAGGCCACTGCAGTCTGCAAAGGAGCCTTGTGAGAGCTCCTCCATGAGTGCAGTAAGCTGTCTTGCTCTGGGGAGTACTTTTATTCCATATACTGTATACTTGTGCACTTTCTGTTTTGTGTGTTGCTTTTATACATAAGGGAATTAAACACATTATGAAGACTGCCCCAATGTTACTTGTAAAACCTGAGCTGAATATGCTGTTTCCATTGGCTTTATGGCCAATGCCTATGGCAAAAGTCAATATACAATATACAATTGTTTGCCGATCTGCCAGACAATTGAATAAATCTATTGTGGCTGTGATCCTTACTTTTTAGCACATCTTTAAATAGTACTGTCTTGTTTGGTTTTCCTATGGAAGTTAAAGAAGCAATGTATGACTCTGAGCTGATTGCATCTGTGGAAAGATTTAAAGCAGTTTTATAGAAATAGAGGCATACAGGGTTTTTGATAGATGATGAACAGTAATTTGAAAAAAAAATGTAAATATAGTAATCTGGTTCAAGAAACTAACTGAATGCTTTGCTTAACAGCTATTCATGTGGATGAAGGTAGAAAGATTGTAATCAGTAAAGATGACCTTGAAGGTATGTTGTATTTCTATTATTTCAGTCCATTTGCTTGTATCCCAGGATTTCAGCAATTTATTTTGAAACATAGCTTTAAAAGACATCCTCCTACTGAGTAAACTCTTTATAGTAACATATATAGTCAGATATTTTGGCTTGCAAGCCTGAGAGAACACAAGTGGAAGATAAAGGTCTGAAAGGATAGACAGTACCATATTAGTTTCATTATGTTCTGACAGTCTCCTCACCTTTTAGCTTTGGCCAGTGCTAGGCTCAGTTTGAACAGCTGAACATATCTGATCACCCAAATTTTCTTTTCAACTAGCCTTCTGGGAGCTAAATATAGTTTTTCTTTACACTGAATTTGGTGATCTGAGCAAGTTGTTTCTGCTTTCTCTCTCTCTCTCTCTCACACACACACACCACACCACACCACAACAAAACAACACAAAAACACCTTATGCAAATCTATCCCAATTCTTTAATTAATCTCTCTCTCCCTGAATAGAGAGGTTGTTAAGGCTATAGATTAAACATTGTTTTTCCTCAGAAGAACTGGAAAGATCATTTCCAAATTTTGAGTAAAGCCCGAATGTCTTCCATCTTTGTTTCTATATGTGATGATTTTTTTTTTTTTGGGGGGGTTGCATAATGATTTTCTTTTCACTTAACCTGTCAAAAATGTTAACTATAATGGCATAGTATATTAACAAAATATGTATTTATACTGTCTTCAACAAAGTAAGCTTATAAAGCTGTAACTCCAATAATAACATAATATAGGAAAATCCACTGGAGAACAGGTGCAATTGAATGGTGAATTAGTTGTTAAATAGTTTCTCCAGTGCATGGGTGGGACAGATGAAATTTCTCCATTTTGATTATGGTATCCTAATTAACTGTTAGGGATGTTATAGTATCAGAATCACAACATAGGCTCAGAACAAGTTTGTCTAACTTGTCTGGCTTCAAAGGGTATGTTCCTCTTCTCAGGATTGCCTGAGAATGATCAGGAGGTTAAACAGCCAATCTGGTGTGAGTATAAATAGTGACATTGGGATTCATGTTTTATTTATTCATATTTAATAGAAGAATATGAATCTCCACATACTATTGCCTGTATAGATCATTATTTTCATCCACAAGATTGGATACCACTTTTGAAAAAGTGATCTCATAGATCAGAAATGTATTTCCTTTTTAGTGCCAGGTGACATTTCATTCTGAGCAAGTGGGCTGTACTATCATGTCATATCATTAGAAACTATGTTCGCTTCAAGTTTTTCAATAATGAGATGTTTATAAAATGTTAAAACATTGCTTCCATCATTTAGAGATTATTTGTAGAATCCTTTTTGTCTTTTTTGATGTCAAATTCTGACCATTTAGAGGACATAAGCTCCCTATTAACATGAGGAAGTGACAAAATTTGCCTTGAAAGAATGAAACTTTTTGCTTTCTCCATTGTAAACAAACAAACAAACAAAAAATTGAAGGTATCTGCTGAATTGCTATTTCTGAACTATTACCAAGAATAAGCTTCTTCAGAGCTGTGTAGCTCTACCTGAAGCTGTTTCTCACTGTCCCGAGCCATTCCTATGTAGTGCTGCTTTACACCATTGTAATCCCACTGGTAGGGAAACTGGCTTCTTCTCATGCTTCTGTGGGTGACTGTGGATATGAACAGCCGTGCTGACTGCCTCCAGACTGGCATGCAGGTCCTGCCTCACCTTGTTGGTAGCACTGTAGGGCAAGTAAGGAGTGGGGGGAGGTTGATTAGGCCACTCCAATTGGTGGAGTCACCAAAGGGCTGGTGACATTTGTCTGCCTCCTATCCATGTTTTTTAGAAGTGCTTTAGACTGTGCTAGCTGTCTACATTATATTATCATATAATCACATCACATTATATTGTTAATAGATTCTGTTTCCTTTTCTGCTGTTCTTCTCCTTACTGTACTTCCCTTGCAGGTATCTTCTAGCCTAAGTTTTTGTAATGCCACATTGGAATTCTGTCTTTGATCAAAAAATATATCTTATTTGCATATAGTGGAGAGTTTTTTTCAAAGGCTTTCTACCCAGCAGATAAAAGTAATTCAAACGTGATCAAAGGAAAAAATGTGTGACAAATGCACAGCTTTTCAGGGGCATATTTAACTTTAACTGAAAAAGTAAATAACTAACTTTTAATGCTGATACTTCATTCCTCAAAATGGAGCTGAAGTGAGCAAGTGGACTGCATGGATGATGTCCTAGCTGAGCACTGTGCTGCAGAGTGGGCTGTAGCGTAAAAGCTGACCCTGAGGTTAATCTGCTGTTTAACACTCGCTACATTTATTACTCTTCCAGGCGATATTCAGATTCCAGGCCCTCCCACCAATGTACATGCTTCAGAAATCAGCAAAACATATGTTGTACTCAGCTGGGATCCACCTGTTCCCCGTGGCAGGGAGCCATTGACGTACTTCATTGAGAAGGTACATTGTACTGCACAAAGGCATTCAGCTATGAGGGGTTTCATTGCCACATGCAATTATATTCAACTCATTTTTAGAACTGCAGAATGAGCAATAAAACTAACACTTTCTGAGGTCTCACAGGATCTGGTAATGAGATGTTAGATAGGCATGGACAATCAAATGTCATATTACATGATTTAATGAATATTGAAATTCAAGGTCCAGGGAAAAGGATACCCCTGTGCAATTTGCTTGCTGCTGGCTAAAATGAGAGCAAACTATGTGTGTAAGGTAGCAGTTTAATGGAAAATAAATAAATAAATAAATAAATAAAAAGTCTTTGATTTCACATCCCTACAGGCAAGACTTCCAGTTTGCTGTTTACCTGTATTACAAGGAATGTTATGGTAGTCCTGCAGTAGAGCAAGGAATAAGCAGTGACTCATAGCTTGATTCTCAGTGTTCTTTTTGCAGGCTTACTGCACCCTGTGCTATAACCTCATATTTCCAGTTTATTCCCTAAAAGGCTAGTAGAGAGGCAGATGTCTGTCTCAGGTTCACTGCTCCCCGGTAGTCTTCCTGGCAGCCTTCTTCATCCCCTAGACTTGATAGGGAACTTGGATGATGACAGTAGGAGAGGCTTGTTCTTCTCCCATCTAGGCTACTAAGATTTAGATAAATCTGTCCCTGTGCCAGGTGCGTAAATTAAATATGTTGAATTGCAGCCAGAGGTCGTAATCTTTCCGCCTTGCTCCAAAGTTTGCCCATCACTTCAGTAAGTAAAATGGGCCTCATACCTGACCTCTAAAACTCTTACATGCCAAGCTATACTTAGTTTTTATGAATGATGAATCTAGCATATGCCCTCTCTTAATGATCCATGGACAGTGAAACCGTCCATAAAACTGCCACACATTCAGTTTCCATGTTGAATATTGTGTCAGCAGATCCTTACTACACTTTTTTTTTCTTCTCACAACTGTTCAACACATTCCTTTGAAGTTCATTTCTTAGCTAACCATTTTGTGCACATCACCCCACTTTTTGCAGCTCACCATCTTGCCTTTTTCTTCTCAGTCACATCAAAATCCCCAATTCCAAAACCCCTCATATCCTATCTCTACTGTATTCAGCATCCATTACCTGCTGGGTGTTGAAATATTAAGGGTAAAGTGAAGTCCACTCACCAGTTAGATTTTCCACTAGGCACATTTATGATTTCTCCCACTCTGTCTTTCATATTCAGGAAAACTAATGGTAAGAAATTATTCCATTTAAATAAGTATCTTATTTTCTCTCTATGCCACACAATATCATATCATTGTTTCTTTGTATTTATTCCTACTTGTATACATCTGCTCTTATCTATAAATTTCATGCCAACTAAATTAAGCATTTTGAACCAGCTCTTTGTCTTGTATTTATGCATCAACCAAAAGGGAAGTTTTGGTCACTGACTCTAGAAAAAAAAAAAAAAAAAAGACAATAAAAGTAACATGCCCTTCATCAGGAGCATGCTTTCAATCACAATCTGACAGCAAGTACAAGATTTATTCTAACTTTATCTGCCTATAATTTAGAATTGTACATCTGAGCTAGTTACCTACACTTTCCTACGGAGATGAAACAGAAACTGGAACTTTCTGTAATGATTCAGCTATCCTGTGTTAGAAGACTACTGTTGGATGAAATGTGGCCTGAAAATACCTACTTGTTTTCAGAATCAGATTTCATCAAAATGAAAAGCTCAGATGTAAATGTCTACTGAGGATACTTATATGTAGCTGAATTTCAGTCTATGTATGAATTAGAAAATTTATGTATCTGCATGTTTTACAGGAATAGCTTTACATAGCTTCAGAAACACCATACTGAAATGGCAATGAGGAACAAATGAATCTTAATTAAATGCCAAACTTACTGAGGGAAACTGAGAATGAGGAGTAAAAAGCTATTATTAGGAAAAAAAGGTTCATTATACTAATTAATACCTGACTCTAAAATCCTTTGACATATAAATAGCTTATATATATGAATAACCCGATCAGTTCATAGGTGAATTTTTTGGGGGTTGTTTTATTTTTTTTTATTTTTTTTATTATTTTTTGCTTTTCACAGTCATTTGTTAATTTAGGAAATCATGATTTGTAATTAATATATTTCAAAAAGAAGTCTCAGTGTTGAGGAACAAAAAGAGTTTTTAAAGGCCTCAAGAAACATAAATTGAAACTGAGTTCTCCATGCTGAATAGCAATGTTACTTTAAAGCATTCTTTAACAGATAAATCAAATCAAACTACAGAGTAAAATGTGATATTGATTCATGTCTCTGTGAAACTGAAATGCAAAAATTAATGTTTTTTATACTAGAAAGTAAAATATATGGCAAAATGATGTTTTCATATATTCCATCTTCTGTTTAATGAAGAAAATGAAAGTTACATTTCCTTTTTGCTATTGAGAACAGTAGGTGAGTTCAGTATCTATGGAAAAGATCTTGATATATGGGCTCCAGCTGTTTACCTTTTCATTATTTATCTATAGTAGGCCTCATTATATACAGGGTAGTTTCACAGGTGCCATGAAACATTGCTCCTTCTGTAAGAAGTTTACAGTCTATCAGACTTTGTTCATGGACTCTCTGTTCCAAAACTTATGAAAATTTAATTTTTATGCACCTTTCTGTGTCAGAAGGTAATTTTATTTAAGCTATTTAGTGGGCACTTGAGTTTTACTAAAATCTCTGAAATACACCATGACTAATTTTTGTTTTGGGCCAACAGATTATCCAGGGGATCTAATGGACAACATAATTTTCCCAGAGTGCTGATTTGCTGGCTCTCTTCTATGTACAGTTATGATGCTAATTAGCTCAGCTACTATACCAAAAGCAGTACAACAGAGAATATTCAAAAGTAATTATTTCATTTGATGAATGCTTTAGAGACACAATTTTACATAACAGAGTACATAAAGATATGTCAGTGAGTAAAGTACATGTAACATGCCCCTCCCTACCTTTTTGCTAAATCTGGATTAGGACTTGCTTTATACTGAATCTTTGAGTATTCAAGTAAATTTTGCAGGACATGAGAGTAACTCTTGGAACCAGTCATGGGTAACAGTCATGGTCCTAGCTGAAGGTTAGCTATATGTACAAGAATACATATACCAAAGTCTAGGCAAACAGGGAGACAGTGAAGCCCTCAGACCTTTATTGTAGAGAATTTGAATGCATGAGCTATGAAAATTTGCATATGCTAAAGTGAGGCATTTGAGAATGATCCTTCTCCTTTAGCTCATGAGTAAATTCATGACAGTATGCAATATAGCGATATGTTCACTTTTTGACAGTTTCCAGAAGTGATTTTCAGCTTTTTTTTTTTTTTTTTTTTTTTTTTTTCTTCTGTAGTCCATGGTTGGCAGTGGAAGCTGGCAAAGAGTCAATGCACAGGTTGCTGTAAAATCTCCTCGCTATGCAGTGTTTGACCTTGCAGAAGGAAAACCATATGTCTTTCGAGTTGTGTCAGCAAACAAGCATGGCATCAGTGATCCATCTGAAATCACAGAACCTATTCAACCACAAGATACTGTTGGTAAGGCATTAATCATAAGGCATTAATATTAAATACAATTGATATTGTACAAAATGTAAATAGACAACTCTCATTATAATTAGATTAGTATAATTACAATAATAGTAATCAAATTCATTTTGAATTTCAAAAATACCAAGATGTTAAATTTTAGAAACATTCAAAAATTTTCATAATGATCATAAGTCTCCATTCTAAGATCAGTAATTGTTAAAAAGTTAAATTAATTTTAGTTAGTCATTCCTCAGAGTGCTCTACTAATATGACATGTCAAAAAATAAGATAATATGTGTTAATTGCTAACTTACGTAATTGTATTGTCTGGCTCAGGTAATTATATAGTACCTAATTCCCCACACTTTTAGCTAGTTAAGGTAGCCTTTCCTTTCTTCCTTAGTATTCTAAGTTGAAAGTTACTGTTGGTGCAGAATTCCTGTGGCATGCAGATGAGTAGATTTCAGTGATGGGGGAAGATACATCTTCATATTCAGTGGTAAAATTCTAAATGAAAATGAAGTGTTTATTTCAGGGCCACATTCAAGTATGCAAATGAAAATGTAGGGAATGATTATTCAATGTGTATCTCAAATATTTGGTGTACTTTTGCAATTTAGCAAAGGTCACAGACAACAGCCCCACATATTGACATCTATCATCTTCAGAGCATGTCTTAGTGCACTTGCTAGAAATGTAAGAAATGAATACAGTATCTGATATACCCATAGTGCACTAAATATTGCTAGATGTAAACTTCTTAATATTTATCATAATTAAAAAAAAAATGTAGCACATTGCCTTTAGCTTTTGATCTGTAACAATGCAAAATGAAACAAAATTATGTTTTGCTTTTATGTATTCTTGATTTGATGTTTCATTATTGCGTATAAATTATTTAAACTGTTCAACATTCCCCAAGGTAGGGAAGAAAAATACTGTATTTATTTAACTTAGTACAGAAAATAGACTATCTCTTAGGGGTTAACACAAAAAAACATTTTGAATAAATAGTAGTCATACTTGAAAGCAGAAAGAGAAGGTTGTATTTTAAAGAGAAACTGTAGGAGTACTTTCAGAGATGGAGTTAACCACCTGAGCTAAAATGCATCAGACACACATGGCTTCATTTAGTAGCTGGCACACAGTGCCATTTGACATTCCTGAGGGTAGCTGAGACAACTTCATGGGGCTGCCAAACATAACACATGAGTTATGGGTGGCTCTCTCTTTTGAGAAGAAAATAGAGGGCAGAAAGGTTATGCTAGGCCATCCAAAATGACACTTAGTACTAGACAATTGACTTGAGTGGTAAAAGTGGATGTGATTTGAGATTGACATCCGGATTTAAGTATCTCCATGTAGGCATCTTCAGGTGCTTGGGATGTCTCTCCTTTCACTGTGGTGAGTGGAGCCTGGAGGATAAATTGGCTGACCAGCTACGGGGTATTTACATCAGGATGAGATGAATCCTTTCAAGCGCTCTGCCAACCACTGATCTGAGGCTCAGTTTAATTGCCCAAGCAGACATCTTTTGAAATGGTTTCAGCCTGCCATTTCAGAGGGGTGCAGGTGTTCAGTATCTCCTGAGTCATATTGCCAACTCCATGAAGAAGGCTCAGATGCTCTAAAATGGTAGTAAATGAATTTAAGTAACTGAATTAAGCCCTAGAACTTTGACTATAATGCCTGCTTAAGAACATGTGCTTGTAGACACACATAAACTCCTAAACGTAGGTACCTTTATCTCAAGCTGAACCCACTTCCCACTTGATATTACAGCCTTACTGCTGTACTGTGTATTTATACATTATAATATTATGTAAGTATTCTTTTGGGACTGAAAAACTAAGAGTTCCAATGGATAGCAACCAAGATGGCCAGGGTCCCAGAGGTTGTGACCTGCAGAGAGGTCAAGGTAGCTGGGTTTGTTTAGAGTGGTCACTTAAAAAGATGGTGGTACCACACTGATCTCAGCAGTGCCAGATGATGAAATACAAGGCAACAGCCATAAACTGTAGTTTAGAAGATTAAGGTTTGAAAGTACTTTCCTGGTGAAAAAGGTGCAATAGCGCAGTGCTGGAACAGGTTATGCAGGAAAGCTGTGAAATCTCCATTGTCGTAAGTTTGTGAGACTCAGACAAAGCCATGACTTATCTGGCTTAGTGCTGGTGATAGTTTCACCTGGTGACAGGGTGGGCTAGATGACCCCCTAAGATCCCTTCTAACCAACATTCCAATGCTTCTGTGAAATCCATCTTGCTAACTTTAGCTAACCACTTAGCATTCAAACATACACTTAAAGTTGTCCTGAAAAGTTGGCCTTTTCTGAATTGCCATCATCATTAGTTGGCTGACAGGTGGTATTTCCTAACTCTCATGATATTTGTACCTTTACAGTTTAAGTGCATTTTTTACTGATGCAGTAGTGCTACAGGAACTATATATAAACTTCATATTTGAGAAAGAATATTTAGAGAGCATTTTCATACCTGTATGCCTTTATCCACACTGATATTTGAAAATATGTTCCATTATAATTCACGCTTCAAAAAAATCTGTATAAAATCAGACTTGTAGGAAGCCTAGCAGCTTAGACTAAGTTTACTGTAAGTAAACAAATGGAAAATAAATACATTTATAAGCACTCATACAGAAGTATCCAGACAAGTGACTTAGCAAAACAAATACACTAGAATATAATTAATGTAGAAATGTTGACATGGTAGGATAAATCATAGTTAAAGTGGTTAAGCATAGTAACAGTATACAGCATTGTATATACTTAACTTATTTTTATTTTGATGTGTTCCATAACAGTACATGTCTTTCTCTTTTTCTTAGTTGTCCCATCTGCACCTGGTCGGGTAGTAGCCACAAGGAATACCAAAACATCAGTTGTAGTTCAATGGGATAAACCAAAACATGAAGAGGATTTGTATGGCTACTATATTGACTATTCTGTGGTGGGATCAAATCACTGGGAACCTAGTAACCATAAACCTATTAAATATAACAGGTATTGACAATACTTCTGTATTTTGGGGAGGTTTGAAAACTGTAGTTAATTTTAATCCAGTTTATGTGTTAAGCAATGGTGTTATGATGGGAGGTGGATGTTGAATGAATGTGATGAAAAATAGTCTGCAGTTTCTTGGAGCTAGACTTTTCAGATTGCTGGGCAGACTTCCCCCTGGGGTGAACAAACCTGATGCACTTGAGAAAGCATGAGAGAAGGAGAGGGGACTGCTGTGGTTTAACCCAGCAGACAGCTAAGCATCTTCCCCCCCTGTGTGGGATGGGGGAGAGAATCATGAGGAAAAAAAAAATAAAAGCTCGTGGGTTGGGATACATAAAGTTTAATGGGACAGAAAAGGAAGAGAAATTATAATGATGATGATAATAATAATAATAGAACGTGCAAAGCAAGTGATGAATAATGCAGTTGCTCAGCACCTGCTGACCAATGTCCAGCCTGTCCCAAAGCAATGGCAGCCTCTCTGGCCAACACTCCCAGCTTTTATTGCTCACCATGATGCTACATGGTGTGAGACATCCCTTTGGTAAGCCTTGGCCAGCAGTCCTGGCTGTTTCCCCTCCAAGCTCCTTGTGCACCCTCAGCCCCCTCGCTGGCAGGGCAGCATGAGAAGCAGAAAAGTCCTTGGCCAAAGGGATTGGGACAGCATAAAAATAAGAAAAAACATTTAATTTATTCATAGGTAAACACATCCTACAATAGGATAGTTCTGACTATTCCAATGTG
Organism: Aythya ferina; assembly: GCF_964211825.1. Taxonomy (NCBI): domain Eukaryota; kingdom Metazoa; phylum Chordata; class Aves; order Anseriformes; family Anatidae; genus Aythya; species Aythya ferina. The sequence goes on along the minus strand of NC_140298.1, from coordinate 97,896,047 downwards.
ACAGTGATCGCCCAGAACCTCAGAATATAACTGAAAGCTATTTTGGGTAGTTGATATGAAAAGAAAGTGAAAAAAGAATAGATTGGAGTTTGTCAAGCCAAAGTTCAGATGAAACGTACTATAGTTTACATGATGCTACCCAGTAGATCAGCACTATCCATTTAATATGAGTTCTATGAATTTTGTTCCAGTGCCCCATCCAATTATATTGCACTAACTCATATAATTGTATTACAGTTTTCCTGCTGGAAAAAATTTCCTTTGTGAAGCATTCATGAAGTCGAGCTTATTGTTGCCAAGATCTCATGTTATAGCAGACTATATCTTATCAGAACCATGTTAATATGCGATGCATTTCTTTTTTTGTTTTTAACCCAGGTTTGTTGTTCATGGTTTAGAAACTGGTGAACAGTACATCTTCCGTGTGAAAGCTGTGAATGCTGTAGGATTCAGTGAAAACTCACAGGAGTCAGAGGCTATAAAAGTACAGGCAGCCCTCAGTAAGTATGATTCTATGCAACTCAGTCTCATGTTTCTTTGATGAGTGACCTATTTTCAGCAACCAGCACCTTTGGTCTTATTTTGCAGCCTTGGAGCACATCTCCTCAGTGAAGTTTATGCTCTGGCATGTAACTGTTCCACAAAGAAAAGATGATGTAAAAAAAAAAAAAAGCTATTCATAAAGTCTATTAGAAGTATTGGGTCAGATTCACTCTAATGCTCAGGCTGCCTTTGGCTCCTCAGCTGTAAGAAATAAACTTGATTAAGACAGTAGATTCTGGGTGACTTGGAGCGGTGAAAATCAATTTAGTATGGAATTTGCTCCATTTGGAAGAGTTTTAGGAGACTTTATTACTGTGTGGCTGGACCAAACAGAAAATTGCATTGGGCTGCTCTAGATCAGAGAACAGTCTACCTGCACTTGTACCCTGCAAACAAAATTTCAGTGTATGAACAATCCACTATTCTACCTTCAGTGGGAATGATATGTTCTGAGGGAAAGGCTGAAAAATACTTAGAACACAGATCTGGGCTTCTATTGTCCAATTTTCATTTCTGCAGTTTCAGTTTCTTACTGAATAACTTAACGTGGAACAACACACCCTCTGAATAGCCTCCATATCTTAGAGAAGATAACCAACAAGCATCCTTGTCAGAAATACCTCTAAAAGTTTTATAATTCAGAAGAGCTCTTAGAGAGTGCCTTAATAACTCCGATTGAGATGTTACTGACAAACCTACTCTTCAATTTTTTTTAGGACGAAGTGTGTCTCATATGGGTAGGTGGGACACAAACACTTTTATTTCTGTCACTCAGTCATAAATGCATTCACACCTTTTGATTTGTCACTGTGTGTTTTGAAAATGAGAGTTGCATGGGGTATGTCACCAAACACAAAGCACATGGATCTTATAAACACTTATGGGATGTGAATGGCTTTAATCTGTTTCAGTAGCCTTAACAGGAATTTAGCACAACTATTTATAAGTGACTTACATTTGCATGGAAAGAATATTTCTGCAGTATTGTTTTAAGGATGTTTATGGACTTTGCTGTGTTCCTTCTTAGTTGCAAAGAAGTGCTAATAATTGCAAAGGCCATGTTGTATGGCCTCTGAGAATCACCACATTTGAAAAAAGAAGAACAAAAAGATTATTTCTGCTGATTACTATCTGTTCTCATGCTGATCCCTAGTACAGCTACAGGACCAGGGTCTGTGTTAAGGTCTTTATTAACATACCCTTTATATTCTTTATGAGGAAAGTCACATTGTCTCAAGTTATACTGGCAATTTAAGTGAAAAGATCAGATGAGCTTTAAGTGCAGGACCTTAGGTTGTACTGACTGTAGCACAACAGGGCAAGAAAGGCATGTCTTCTGGCAAACTGTCATACACAGATGGCAAATACAAAATGGCGTTTGCTAGAAAGGGTGTTTGTGAGTTCAATAGGTCTAAAAACCAGCTCAGGAATAACTTCTCTTCATAGGAAGCTGCCTACATGGAATTTATGCTTCTGCTACAGGTAGGAGTAGACTCAAGAAAAAAATGTCTTTTCTGTCTAAGATAGGTTAAGCCAATGAAAGCCTAAATATTTTCTATTCCTTAAAAGGCAGATAGAACTCTTAGTCTATAGTAGGCTTGTAGTACGGGGATAGGAGGGAAAAAACATGAAGGCCATAGACAGTCATATGACTTCACTTCATTTAAACTCATAGGCATTTTTTATTGATTAATTCTTAATGTATTCCAAAATTTGATTAGTTTATTTGCTTCTTAGCAGGAAGATGTCTTCTGAGCCATTTCAATCTTCCAGCATAAAATCTGGTCTGGAGACGCTTTTGCTGGCATTACCATTTCCAGTACCAAAGGTCTTCACTAGTTCCTTCTTACTGTCTCCTGAGAGGACAGCACATTAGGCAGATGTTTCATACAGGAGCTTCCACATTTATGCCTGGAGACAAAATTAATGTTTGTTAGCAACTTTACAACTACACTGCAGTGTTTTAGACTGTCCTAACTCTCAGGATGCTTATTTCCTTATAGCTTGCCCATCATATCCTCATGGTATTACGCTTCTGAACTGTGATGGTCATTCAATGACCCTTGGCTGGAAAGCACCGAAGTACAGTGGAGGTTCCCCAATCCTTGGTTATTATATGGATAAACGGGAAGCTAACCATCAAAACTGGCATGAAGTCAATTCTTCCCTTATTACCCGGACAATTTATACGGTTGGTACTTTTTAATCCTTAACTTTCTGGACTTGTACTATTTCTTCACTTTTGGCAGAGTTCTGCTTTCTTACAGATAAATTATTTAAAGTTTATTTACTGCAATACAAACAGGCCCTCCCACAGTGTATTTTGGAGTGCAAAAAGCCTAAAAACTGGGCTGGAGATATCATAAATCTGTGACATCTGTTGCTATGAAATTCAAAGACCAGTATTTCCATCTAGATGAGGAAACTGTTGAAGAAATAGTTGTGAAGCACATTTCTTACAAAGGACAAGATAAGCTATGGAATGCTTAATTAACTGTATTCATTAATGAATACTATGTGTATCACCACTGTAATAACTTGCAGAGAAAAGATGGAAGAAAAATTTATCAGGACAGATTACCATGTTGTCTGTAGAACTAGAGATGTGAAAATGAAATGGAGATGGGCTGGAATGTAATGGGCTCTGCTCTTTCTCTCAACTTTTGCTTGCAAATGGAAAGAGTGTATATTGATAAACTTACCGTTATGTCTACTATCCTCCTTTCCAGAGTACTAGATCAATAATTTTAGTTTTGAAATAAATTATTTCTGGTAGCTCTTATGTGCCGAATGTTTTTTAACAGAGGAAATTTCCGATGTTAACCTGCAAGAAGAAAGATTAATAAGATAGGATATAGGAAGTAATTAATATCAATATGATACTGATTATCAATATGATAATATGATGCTTGTTAAGTTAAACAATCAGATTTTATTATTTTTTTCCAAAAAATGCTTCTTAAAATTATCTTTGCAAGCCATTAACTTTTCCATAAATGCCAGGGCAGAAGCAGGTCTTTAGCAGAAATTTGATGCTAAAGTAGAAAATGCTTCAGGTGAGCTCAGGAGGAATATTTCATGCATAGAAGGCAGTTGGCAATACTCAGGTGTATGAGTGCTTTTGACTGAGTTTATAACTAGCATCTCTGACATAGCAGATGGAGCATGGATCGTGAGAAACAAAAAAAGAATGGATAGGATAGGCTCAAAAGGGCAATGCTACGCAATGCTTTCCAAATATTTTCACTGTTTAATGCATTTGTAAACAAATGAGTAATGTAAATTAAGGGAAACCATTCAGAGTTTAATTAATATGATATGTAAATCTCAGTCCTGCTAGTAGCTGTATTTGTGCCTGAAGGTGCATCTTCATACATTATTTTGATGGACTGGAATCTGAAATACTGAAGGGAAATAAAAGGAAGATAGTTTTTAGTAGCACAGCATATTTATGATACTGCAAGCAGAGAAAACCCTCAGATACACAGTACAGCACCAGGAAATCACTAAAGTGTAATCTTCTCTGATTAAATAATTCTGTGGGAACCCACAGACATTCTTTCTGTAATAATCTGGGTTTTCAAAACCATATTTACAAGCTGAGTTGTTGTTGTCTCTTGTAATTTATACTATATAGCTCTCTATTGTCAGGAAATTCTATCTAAATTGTATCACTGCCTGGCTTTTCCTAGCTTATTTTGTTTGCTTTGGTCTTGCCTCACATAACTATCCCATCATATGTTTGTTCCCATAAAAAATATCACACTAAAATCCTTTCTCTTTTATTTTCCCTGAGAATACAGACATAGTTTATTTATTCATGAAAATTTAAACCAGTCCAGTTTCACTACTACTAGATGTACTGACCACAGATGCATCTTTCTCTTGAGATACATGATTAAGTAAAACTCTGGGAAAATTACCCAGAGGACTGAATCGGAGAGGACTTGCTTATTGTGGTCTGGTAAAGGAAGGAGGTGCTCAGGGTGGCAAAAATCTCATGCCTTATAGCTTGCATAGCTTGACCTCAAAATCTGAGATGGTGATGTGGTGATAGACTCATTGGGAAAGTCCAGGTTCATTTACTAGGGACGTTGGCAGAGACATAACATGGATTCCATACCTACTTCCTCATCTTGTAATGGGAGGTAATGTAAAGAAAAAGACACATAAGCCTGAAAAAAAACGGCAAGAGAGACTCCCAGTGTTATACCAGCACACTGCTGAACTAAATGGATTGGCTTTTCCTTTAGTTTCCTGTTTTCTTCTCTTTCCTGGTCAGTCCACTATAACCTCTATAGACCAAAACACCATTTGAACTCTTCCTGAAGTGAATGGCTTATGAACAATCATTCATAAGTAGTGAAAGAAGGTATTTCATCTTAGAACACTCTTCCCTAATTACCTGCAGCTGGCCATTGTGGGTCTCCCTGGACCTTTGTTCTAATCTTTTACAACCTCTCATGCCCACACATTGAGTGCTGTTGGGGCAGAAATATGGATGATGGGGCAGAAATATGGAAGTACAGCCTAGACTGCTATAGCATGTTTGGTTTAAGAGTAAAACTCTCTAGATTAGAGCCTGTCAGTACTCCAAGCACAGCAGTAAATCCCGATAATGAATTATACAATGGCAAAATGTTTATTTTTAAGTGTTTCATTTATTTAAACACAGTAAAACATAGCTTTTGATAATATCGATTTGTTTTCTCCAAAAAGGTAGAAGATTTGACAGAAGATGCCTTCTATGAATTCAAAATTGCTGCTGCAAATATAGTTGGAATAGGTCAACCTTCAGACCCTAGTGAGCATTTTAAGTGTAAAGCTTGGACTATGCCAGAACCTGGTAAGTTAATTAGTTTCTCATGGATTTAAATTTAATATAAAGACCTTAAAACACGGACATTGTAATGCTCCAGCCAAACTGCTGGATGTCTTTTGGTTCATTCTTGCCATACTTACCTGTTGAATTTACCACTGCTTCTAAGATCTCCTGTTAAAAGCTGCCTCCATATCTCCACTGATGACATTGGATGTTCTGAGAAGTGGGTGATCCTTACTTAGCTTGCTGAGCATCACCTTCTTTCACTGCCCATATCAGAACAGAAAGTCTTCAGCCTTTACTGTGTGTTTTAATTTCTGTCAGGTTTTTATCCCCAGACCTATAAGGTCCATCTTACCCTCTTCACCAGTACAACATATTTTGTTTTTGTGTTATACCCAGGATAATAACTTCAGTATATTAAGACTATTTCAGGAGCTTCATACCCCCAAACTATGTTTTTGTTCATAAATAAGACACAGCAGGGGCCTATTTCATGGCCTATAGGCAAGTAGCACAACATACCTCACAACTCACAACTAAATTCTCACAGCCTCAGCTACTGTGCTCCCTTATTTATGTGATTACCTCAGATTGTACCCAGGTGTTACCTGACAGATTGTTATTAGCTAAGTGTTAGAACAAATGTGCTAACAACCGCATAGTAGGAACAATTCTGTGCTGGTACTCAAAACTGTGTTTAGGTTGCTTGTAGTTTAACAGTACAGATATAGCTCAAATCTGGTGATTGCAATGCTAACTCCTTAAAACAAAAAAACAAACAACAACAACAAAAAAAGGAAATATTGTGAATTCAAGACCACTAGCAGATAAAAAGTTGATCTTTAGGTATTTCATGAGCATATACATTTGTTCCTAAATTTTAGACATCTAGGGAATTGATTTCCCTCAGTAGTGCTTGAGTTATGTTAATAATCTGTGAAAGGGTTTTTGGGGGCCACTATGCTTATTTCATAACACTCTCACTAGTGCTGAACATCACTTTTGCTGAAACTAGTTCTGATGTCTGGTACTGATTTCCCAAAAAAAAGGATGTCACAATATATATAGTGATATATGCCCATAATGAAACACAGGCACCTACTGCTTTTACGTATTTCTACCTTCTTTTCCCCAAAATGCTGTAAAACACAGCTGTGTTGTTAAAATGTATCCTATTTATGACACTGAGGTACAGAATACAATTAAGGATCCATTCTAATACCCATTTAAGTAGTCAGGATCTGTCTGACACCTATACACATCTGCTTCATGCCTAAATGTTCATGCAGTTTTTTTCTCTATAAAACAGAAACAAATGCCTCAAATTATTTTAGTAAAACTACTAGAATTTTTAGTTATTTCAAAAAGGCATAATTAGCTTAAGAAGGTGAGAAAATTTCATTTTCCCTTTCTATTATATGTAAAATGTATTTCTTGCCTAGAACCAGAAACAAGAAATAATTCAGTGAGATAATAGAATCATTTACTATGGAAGAGCCTCAGATGTCATCCAGTTTGACTCCTTGCCCCCATGCAGGATCAGCTATACTTATCTAGCTGTTGACAGAGGCTTGCTTAATCCATCCTTAAAGACTTCCACCCACGAAGGAAGTCCAGGATCTCTGGGCAGGATCTATTTCTAATCTTACTGTGCTTACAATTCAAAAGTTTTTCTGATATTCCTGAATCTTTCTTCTTGCAATTTAATCCTTTTTATTCCTCATCCAGTCCATGGAGGATGTGAAGAAGATACTGTGCCTTTCCTTTTTGCAACAGACTTCCTGTGTTTAAAACTTTATCAGACCCCCAGTTTTCCCCTTCAGTTAACAAAAAACAGTTTGTGCAGTGTTTCCCAAAGGGTAATGTATTCCCCATCTCTAATAAATGTGTTGGTTCATGTCTTTCTTGAATGGCAGCACACAAACTGGAGACCTTATTTCAAATAAAGATTTATCAGTACTGAGCAGAGAAAGAGTAATTCCACACATGCTAAAATGACTTCCTGTTTATAAATTCCTATTTGTCTTTTAAAAAAATCTTGCACTGTTATACTAAGTTTAGGGTTTACTTCTTTTTAATATCCAGATTCTTTTCTGCAAAACCACATGTCAGAGAGTTGTTCTCCATGTTTTCTAACTAAATTCTTCTCTGGGTTTGTAAATCTTACCTTCTGGATTTAATGATATGACAAAGCTGTCAATAACAAAATGTTTAATCTTTTGACTTTAACTCTCATTGTGTTAATTACATTTTCTTATCATTCTGTAATATTTAGTATAAATACATCATCAGAGGAACAATTATTTTCCTTAAACAAAGGATCTGTGATTTATAGTGTTTTGAAAATGTCAGTGAAATTGCCTAGTGTAAACCAATGAAGATTATCCTTCATCCTTCATTTTAAATGATATATAAAGAAGTAAAATAAAAGGTACTTTTAGAAAATGAAGAGAATGAAATTTTCATTTTCATAATGAACAATCTGACCTTTGTGCTCCTTAGCTGATTACATTGTTCTCATTATGAAACAGCTGAGCAGAGTATTGCATCCTTCCTGCTTAAAACACACCACAAGGAAACAACCCTCTTGTCTCCCCAAATCCAAACCTGTTAAAATATTTCCCAAGCCTTTTTTAAACAGTGGCTTAGCAACAGCAAAAAGAAATATTTGAGATTTAAGACTGGAAGAAAGAGGCTGATCCTTTTCCCTGGCTGACTAAAGATATCGAAGACTAATGTAATGTGACTGCAATATACTCCCAGTGTCAACAAAATATTCTTCCACATTTTGATATGGAAGAGAGGCTTCCTTCGAATGACCAAAACTCCTTGCAAGACTTCCAGTGTGAGTGATGGATTCCTTGCCCAGAGCCCATTATTATTTCATCATTCTACAGAACTTTAGTCTTAGGTGTATCTGTGAGCCTCTGTGAGCTAGCGATGATATCTAATGAATTATTTTACATGACTTTTAAAAAAAAAAAAAAAAAAAAAGGAACATCTGTGGTCTCAGACTCCTCAGAATAGAACATACTTCATTACACTTTTTCTTCTGCTGTCTAGATTTCTAGCAGATGCATCTGCTAGTGGAAATTTAAGTATCTTTGGCTATAGGTTGGCATTTAGGTTGGGATTTTCCCAGAGCCCTGAGAGAAGACTTTAGGTTCCCTGAAAATTGCAGTCTTTCCGTGAGAAATCTAACGTTTAACCTCATAAGACCTGCAGCAGGTACTCATATGTTTGTTTGTTTGTTTGTTTTTTTGAAATGTGTTTATCCACTATGGAGAAACTCCTGCTGTTTTTGCTGTAATGTGCTGCATTTCTACCTTTAGAAATCTCATATTAATTCCTCACAAATTAACATCATATAAGCTGCAATTGCAATCATGTTTATTTGTAAAGTTTTTCTACTTTGTTTTACATGATGAGACATTTACTACGGAAAAGTATTATCTTTATTTAGGCCTAACTGACAACACCGGCATATCCTTAAGTCTCAGGTACTTTCATCTTTCCTCACTCTAAATTTAAATTACCAGCAGGCAAGCTCCCATCTACAGTCTTCAGCTGAATAGCAGTATTGTGTCACAGGTGATGTCAGTATGGTAGTAAATGGATATGATTATGCCTTTATAGCCTACAGCTATAAATAAATAACAAGACTGTGGTAAAAAAAAAAAAAAAAAAAAAAAAAGTAATACTTTAATACTTCAGGTTAAACTGAATGGAACCAAAACAGTAAAACAGTTAAGGGATGAGAGAAAAATATCGTAGTGAGAACATTAATTGATAGCTTCAAAAGTAAGAATGCTCACTTGTTCCTACAGCATCATAATGCTTTTGATGTAAATAAGTCTCCTAGCAGATACTCTTTTCAAAAGTTCTTCTTGGCTAACATTATTCAGCTCACAATTAAAAATGCTTTTCTGCCAGGGCACATAAAGTCTGATCCCAAGTCCACTGTACTGGTGGGTTCTGGACCACTATGAAGGATCATGTTTCCTGTATACCAAGAAAAAAAAAATCCTGATGCTAAATTATGAACCTGAGTCTAAGCTCAGTGAAGCAACTTTGATTCGGGACTAGATAATTAAATAATACACAAGAAACCTCTGTTCCTTGTTGGAAAGTTTTAAACTTCATGGATTTTCCAGATGAATTACTTTCCCTTAGAATGGAGTTACTGAGATCCAGCTAAGAATGCATGCTTTCAAATACTAATGTCACTCATCGTATAAAGCAGCTATTACTGTGTGCCTCAATATCACATATACAAAGTCTATTCTATGGGAGGAGATATTTGAAAGCAAACATAGTAAAAACAAAACTAAAATTGTATATTTCCATCTCTACTTTTTAAAAGTTTATTATATTGAAGTGAAATTCCAATATTTGAAATATTTTAGGCCCTGCCTATGATCTCACAGTTTGTGAAGTGAGAAACACATCACTGGTTCTTCTGTGGAAAGCTCCTGTGTATGAAGGCAAAAGCCCCATTACTGGGTATTTAGTGGACTATAAGGAAGTAGATAAAGAGGACTGGATCACTGCTAATGAAAAACCTACTGCACAGCGCTATTTTAAGGTAACATTTACATTGTAGTTAGTGTTAATTCAAAACTGAGTTTTAAGAACACATGGTTCAGTACAACAAAGATATATATGTATATACGCTTCTGCTAACATCTTCATATAGTTAAACAAAAGAGTTTAGACTGTTTTATTATATTGACCAACATCTTTATCCTGTTCAAGGTCACAGATTTACATGAGGGTCATACCTATGTGTTCAAAGTTCGTGCAGTGAATGATGCTGGGGTAGGCAAGTCGTCTGAGGTATCTGAACCAGTGCTTGTTGAGGCAAAGCCAGGTAATGAACTGTTTTATCTCCTCTACTTCTAAAATACTGAAATACTTAGAGGTGGATTTGATAAATCTGATTTGATATTTTAGTGCAGATAAGTAGTTTGAGAGTTCAGGAGCTCTTAGCCTTAAAACTTGAAAAACTTCTGTGGGTACAGAGATGCTGCCAAGCCTTGTTTTATTTACTGCAGGAAATATTTTGATAATTAGTTATTTTAGTTTTTCTTTTCATAAACAGAGGTGCTACTTGCTCTGGATGAAAAGAAGGATAACATTACATGTCTATTTAAACTTCAAGACTGATAATAAAATTATTTTGTTTACATATTCTCATATTCAGTTTCATTTTATAGCTTTGTTTCTCAGTAAGCCTTTAATATTTTAGCATGCTTTTTTTTGTGTGTTTGCAGAGTAAGAATGTTGGTAGAATGTGATGTTGAATCAGAATATGACAAACATTCTTCTATATATGCAAGTAAAACAATATACATTAGTGGAGAAGGACAGAATCTGCATAGGCTTTCATCATTTCTGAATTACAACCCTAAAAAGAAATGTACCTTTGACATTTGATTTGATTCCCATTTTGCAGGAACGAAAGAAATCTTTTCAGGTGTGGATGATGAGGGTAATATTTACCTGGCTTTTGAGTGCAAAGAAGCTACAGACGCATCTCATTTTGCATGGGGTAAATCATATGAGGAGATTGAAGATTCTGATAAATATAAGATTGAAACAGAAGGAGATCAGTAAGTCATGCAAGTTTGTATCAAAGTACCAGAAGCCTGTACTGTTAAAAATCTCAATAACCTGAGAAAACCCACTAATTATATCCTTCATTATTGATTATTTTAGTTCTAAGCTGTACTTCAAGAATCCCGATAAATCAGACTTGGGAACTTATTCTATCTCAGTTAGTGATACTGATGGAGTTTCATCCAGCTTTGTTATGGATGATGAAGGTAAGGTTCTTACTATCTCAAATGATTCTTCATTTTATCACCTTGACTGAACTGAAAATTGTCCAAGAAAGAATTGTCCAAACAATCAAACCATACATTCTCTCCTGTGCATAAGGGAAAAACAAAAGACAACTTAACTGACTTCATGTGATTAGTTATTTTTCTGATTATCACAATAATGAAAATTGGGATAAGTTAAGGCAATAAAAAAAAAATCCAATTAGATTTGTTTTCTTTATGCTGGGACTATAGTCCCAGCACATGCAAACAGCATGCTGTTTGCAAAGATCTGTTTCACTTTCACTAGAAAATGTTTCTTTTTTCATTGTTTTGTGAACCTCTTCATCTTGTGTGTCACTTATGCTGTGCTTTGACTTTCTAGCCTTTTACACCTTATAATTGGTTCTTCATGAGCAGCCTAACAAGGAGTCTTATCTAATATGACAGAAGCAGAATTTGAGGCTTTACATATGATATAATAAACCTACTCTATATCACTGGAGTTACAATGAATTTGCTTCAGTCTGACTTTGGTTTACTAAGGAGGGGTACTGAGATGGAAGGTGAAGGGGAGAACTTTGCTGTTTTTTCACAAAAATGACTGTTGCTTTCCCAGTTCACAGGCTGTAGTTGTTATGCCCAGTTCCCAAACTAAGCATGATTATCCTTCCACTTACATTCTTTCTGACGTTCAAGAAGAAGCAATGAGACTGTGTGCAAGTCTGACAGTAGACAGGACTTCTGTCACAGTGTAAAATGCATCAATCCCATTCAAAGTACGTGTTGAGAATAAACTATTGTGCAGCTACCAAAAGAATAGTTCTCCAGGACATGGACCATTTGTGTATATTCTTAGAATTACCAATATCTGCTGTGGCTAGGGAAGGTAAACTTGCAATATTTTTGATTAATGTTTTTGCTATTGATGATCAGGCCTGCATTTGATTATGAGAACTTCCCTTTGGTTTAGTTTTGAAGTATCACTCCAATAACCATTTATAGGCCTTGTTGCCTTCAGTTTATATTTCCAGGTTTTTCTATTCAAGATAAGATGTTTCATGACCCACTTTTAGCATGTCTTCTCTGGTCATATCTGTCACTCAAAATTACACTTGTATTTGTACTGTGTCCCTGAATGAGTGTCAGTTTTTGTCTTAGCACTGAAAACCATTATATCACAGCCAACTTCTTTAAATGCTATGAATTCTCCTGTAATTTTGCTAAATCCTCAACTATGTCACAAATGCTAATTTCTATCGGTCTTTACATTATCTGGAAATATGGAATTGACAGTGATGTTCATATTCCAGATCTATACTAGCAATGAATATGATAAATAGGGTTAGTATGAAAACCTAAGAATATGATTTCTAGACTCACACAGCCTTCATGAGGATTTAATGTATTAAGTAGAACTTTCTGCACCTTTTTCAGACAAATCTGCACTCAATGTTGTTTCCTGCCACAGTAAAACAAGATTTTCAGGTACTTTGTCAGAAAGGAGGTCAGCATATAAAAGAACCTTATGCACTGGTTAGAATCTATTGTCTCCCATCCTTAGTTTCAGTCCCACGGGAAGTTTAAAATAGGTTTCATCCCCGGTTTAGATTTTCTCACATAAGAGAGTATGCTTGAAATGGGAACATTCACTAAATCCATGCATCAGAAATTACATTTCTTAAATCTTATTTTTAAGACATTGTCTTCTAAAGAAAGTTGAGTATTTCACATATAAGACGTAAGGAGATTAATTATATAAGTTGAAAATAGTGATGTAAGTTCTTATCTACCTTCTTTGATATTCGTATTCCGACTATTTTTTCAGAATAAATGAAAACACGCATGTTTTTCTTAATTTCAGAGTTGGAACGTTTGATGGCAATAAGCAATGAAATAAAAAATCCAAGTAAGTTGAAAATCTGAATTTATTCTATATTTCTAGAAGAAATATAATTATGTGGTTATGACCAGAGTTCCCAAAAGGTTCTTCCTGAGACAATGGAAGCTTTATTTCTCACGGAATAACTTGCTTTCCTTGTCGTTCCATTCATTTAGAAGAATGGAAAGTTTGCATTTAGTTTGCATTGAATAAATATTGTCATTACTTATAAGTCTTTCAGAGTTTAACTTTACTTTGACAATGTTATAGTCTGCTACTAGCAGATTCCTTAAATATCGTGCAAACAATAAATTATAAACCCTGTTCTTTCTTTGAGAACGTAATTTAAAAATGAACATTAAATGTATTTTCCCTGCATAAACTTTACTCCATATTTAGCATTCCAAAAATAATGGGGAGGTACTAATGTTTTACTACAATTGTCCCTTTCCTAAGAAGGGTTCATGCATTATTGATTTTTTTTTTTTTTTTTTTTTTTTTTTTTTTTTTTTTTTTTTCCCCTGCAGCAATACCTCTGAAATCAGAATTAGCTTATGAGGTTCTTGAGAAAGGTGAAGTTCGTTTCTGGATTCAAGCTGAGAGTTTATCACCAGATTCTACCTTCAGATTTGTTATTAATGATAAAGAAGTTGAAAATAGTGATGTAAGTGCATATTGAGTATTATATATTTGTGAATTTGCTTAATAACAGTTTATGCACTGAGTTGTTTTTTTTTTCTATTTTTATAGCTGCTTAAAATTACTTAGTATGAGTCTGATAATACTTGAAAGCAGTGTCAATCTTTAGCCCTAATCTTTTTCACAATGTAGAATTCATGTTGCAGAGTGATCTTATTCTAGATGACCAACAGTCAAAGAGACCCTTAATAAATGCATCTGATTAAAAGTAGCATTGAAATACTTTAGGAGAAGAATTCAAGTCAGAAAAGCTGCTTGCTTCAAGTACAGATTTTGACTGCAAAACAGCAAGATGCTGTTCCCTGAGGCACTCTGAGGCCACTGCTAGTAGTTCTATATATAATGTGCGAGGCACTTGACAATGCAACAATAATCATGGATACAAAAGTTTTACATGGTGTCGGTTGCCTTTATTTTTATTATTATTTTTAATTTTGGCCTTGACAGTAAATAGGCACTGAATGGCTACATGAAAACGAAAGAACAGATGGAATGCATCTTCTTGTATTCTTGTGGTCTAGCAAGACCATTCATGCTAAGGGACACTAAAAGACTGGGTTGAGAAGAAAGCAAGGGCATATCCTTGCCAAGCTGGAGTAAGGTTCATATAAAGGGCATAAAGTACAGTACTAGAAATATCTTTTCCTGTGAGGAATCCACCTACAGTGCAGCTGTTTGAAAGTTTCAGTTTATTCCTGAGGTTGCAAAGCCTGTTTTTGGCTGGAGAAGCTTGTCAGCATTCTTACACCATAGAAAAGCAAGGAGCATTTCCTTTAATTACATATTGACAGGTGGAAGAGGAAGTGTTCCTCAGCAAAATACTTCTCTTCTCTGCATTTCTTAATTTAAGAAGTAATAAACTCTAGCACTGAAAGCCTGAATATTAGTGACTAGGATGTATTGAAATTGCAATATTCTGTCCTGGCAGTCTCGGTGGAACAGAATAAGCTATTTTTAGTTCACATATGTTTTGAAAGTGTTGACATCAGAGAGAGAGAGTGCCTTGAAGTGGATCTGCATTATTTCACCTCTTTAATTAGTAACCCACAGGTGACATTTACTTTTGGAGATTGATGATATTTTTGTGGAAAGTCACATAAAAGCCTGGTATTTATTGTGCCAATAAAATCATTGAACTTCATCTTGCTGCATAATGGCAATAGTTAGAAGCCTAATTACACTCTAAAACCTGCTTGGAGACTGGACTACAGTCACTGAACATGTTCAATAGACCATTATGCTGGTGAATAGTAGCCTGTTTCTTGACACTGGCTAAAGTGATAAATGTTTCCTTCTAGGTGCTACAAAGGGAACAGTTTCTGTAATATTTTGAAATAATCTGAGAATGGAATGAACTGAACCCCACTTACTCAGCTGTAATTTTAATATTTTAATGATTTTTCTTTACTCAAAAGCAAGAAATACAAACGTTTTAGGAAGTGTGTTAAAGAATCAGATTGAAACATACAGCTTGCTTTTCTTGTTCTGCTTCTGGAAAATCTCAATTTAACCTTCTCTCTGAGAACTCATTAAATTAATGCAAGTGTTGTCCTTGACTTCTGTGGGCAAGAAATTAAAAGTGAGAATTTGAATTTGTGCTGTTTGACAATTTGCCGCAACTATACCCTCTCTTTTAAATCTACCTGGCCTATCTTCTCCACTCATATATATAATCTCTTATATAAGTAATTATACTTATTTTTGGTTATATTAATTTTTTGGAACTGTTCGCTTTTCACAAATTCCTATACAAGAGAATAAATAATTTCTGAAGCTTACACATTTCCTTCTTTTCTAATTGATTGCCATGTCTTCCTAACACCTTTCTGAATTTCAGGTGCCCGTTATTTCCATAGGAATTGCACTGAAGTCTTTTCATTCCCAAAGCCTCAGTATTCCTTATTCTGATTTTCTAGGAGAGGGCAGGCACCACCGCTATTCAATTCAAAACAGGGTCAAGGTCATCTGGTCCTACTGTCTTCATCCATTTTAAGATATATTTTGTCATTTCACAATTCCATAATACATGTTCTTTTAATGATCTTTTAGTTTTAAGATGAAGGGGAATGAAAAGACATTTCATTAAAGGATTTATGTCTCATTTTTAGTGCCTATGTATTTTTTTTTCTCTGTTACATTGAACCATGGCTTTATATTTTCATTTATTTACAGCATTTACAATATTTTTCATGTTTTCAGTTCTGTCTTCTCCTCGGTACTTTTGACTCTTTCTTTTTCAGGTGTTCTGTTTTATCATACAGTTTATAATGTGCATTGGATGCATTTTTTTGTTGTTGTTGTTGTTGACATTATTATAAACTTGACAGAACTTTACAAATTCATACCCTAATTTACACTTGTACTGTTGGTACATTTGAAAGCACCAGTAATGAATGCTAACAACCTTGAATATGTCAATGCTATTCTTAGATAGGCACCTCAGGTAGCTGCAAGCGTGGCAGATTTCCCTACCCTTATAACTGTCCTTCAGTTGACTACTTTTGCAGGTTTTCGCCAGCTGGTAGTTTTGGTGTACTGAACATTAAGTGAGTATACATTGCATAAAGTCCTGCATCTGTGTGGGAGCTATTCTACCAGGCTTGCTGTCCATATAACAGTGAATCTGTTCTTGAAGCTGGCTGGGAGGCGTCCCTCAAAGGTGAAGAAATATATGTGGGGTCATTCTTTCTAATTTTAGACAAGTACTTAAAGTTCCTTCCACTTAAGGAATTGGTCCCAGAGAGTTCAACAAGTGTTATTTTTACCCCATCTCCCCCCGCCCCCCCTTTTTTTTTTCCTTTCCTTTTTCTTATTCTTTCCTAAACACACAGATAAAGCTCGTGGCTTTATCTGTTTCAGGTTTTGGACTCCAAGAAGAAGGTTAATAAAAATATTCTGTTTATAAGGCCTCCTGTCTCCTTATAACAACTACAGGCTCTATAATAACTTACTGCATCACTTAAAAGTGATACTTTTGTCCCCTCATGAATGGAACGGTTGTCATGTAACATCCTTAGCTGTTTAGTTACCCAAACACATTGACCAAGTAACTTGTGTAATTATTTTTTGCTTTACTTCAGGAATTTTTTAGTTGAGATTCAAACAATGTCACTGTTAGTGGGACACATGGTCCTCATAGTTTACTAACTGAATGAAAGAGATATTATTTAGGATAATGTGGTTGTATCTAAAATAGTACCTGCAAATTCTAAACACATTTTGCACTTATTGTCCAATATTTGCTTATAATTTTCTATTTTCTCGAAGGTTCCTGCTTATAATTTATCTTTCTGGAATAATTATTAGAAAGCAAACACAAAAAGGACACAAACAGTGAAAAGCATATTTATTTTAGAAGTCAAGTCAATATTTGGTATTTTGGGTATTCTCCAAGGACTTTAGTAGGTAGCTAGATTTTTTGACAGAATCTTAATTCTCTTTTGTTGGACTTTGTTAATCTTCTTAGTTCCCAGAATCTCTGTTGGGTTTGAATGGGGAAGCCACAAGTTACTGTTCTCTGTCATGGTCTTACACTTTAGTGTTCCCCAAAAATAATAGGTAGTAGAAGATGAGCAAATCATTATATCCTTCCTAAATATATTTTTTTAGTGAGGAAAAAAATCCTGTATCAAGCTGCCACTTATGTCTTAGAGGTATTTAGTAGTTATGATGGTTTGAATTTGTTATGATGGATTTATTTACAAGGTACATGTTTGAAGATCTGTGTCTACAAACTTAACACTTGCAGCTGTCTTTATACTCTGCTAGGAACAGTGTTTCAAACTAGCAAAACCCTTTGTTGAGCTGGAAGCTGTACTGCAACTAAAGGCTGGATGTGGAACCTCTTCTTCCGATGTGCATAGTACAATAAACTATTATTTTTAAATCTAAAACACCTGTATTATGATGATTTGAGTATTCCAAATGCACACTTACTGCCACCTCTGGGACCTTGTTGTACAATAGCAAAGGAAATCACAGCCCTCTTCCTATAGTTTATGATTAAAAAGAATGAAAACATGAAAAAGATCAAGTGTGGAGTTGGGGGATCCAAAATATGCATACTTTGATAGTGATTCATAAGTAATTAACACTATACTAAAGTTATTGCTTATTTATTTCAGAGGCATAAAATAAATTGCGACCGTCCAAATGGTATTATAGAAATGGTGATGGACCGATTTACAATTGACAATGAAGGTACCTACACAGTACAGATTCAAGATGGAAAGGCCAAGAACCAGTCTTCATTGGTTCTCATTGGAGATGGTAAGTTCATTAAACATGGAAAATTTCAGTGAGACAGGTGAAGAAATAAACTTCAATTATTTCTTGACTACTTTTGTGACTAACTGATCTTTTGTTTACCTCTTCTGAAATTTAGCATTTAAGGCAGTATTGGCTGAATCTGAGCTCCAACGAAAGGAATTTCTCAGGAAGCAAGGTAAGAGAACAGATTAGTGATTTTTGGCCCATTTTGCAGTGCACAATGCATTCCTGGTGAATACTAGGTGCTTCTAACTTCCATTGACTTCATTAGAAGATAAGTATATCATGCAGTTGGAGGGGGTATTGAACCCTTGCTGGATGTGGATATTATTTTCTAACATTGTTGTATAATACTTGCAAATTTTGACAGAACTTTAATTAAGTAGAGAAATAAAGTGGGAATCCTTACAAGAGGTTATATTTGCTGAATATTCATGAGAAGTATGCTTACTGTGGGCTTCAAACCAGCAAAACACTTCAGCATGTTTAGTTTTAAACAAACAAGTTGTCCATTCATTATAATTGACAGAAGAACTGACAGCAAAACGTCAGTAAAGGAAGATTAAAATCTTGAGCCTGTGGTTTCTGTCCAGGCAAAATTTTAGGTACTAAATGTACATACATTTGTTTTATAGTCTAAGATAAAAATAGATTTAGGGAAGAAATTATACTGTATATATACTCACAATCAATGATTTAAGTGAAAGTCTAGGAGTTTGCTACCTCCCATCTGTGGGTATTGCAATCTGATCCTCCAGACATTAAAACATACTCAAAAATTTACTGATATGAGTAACCACAATAACTTCAAAGAGTATGTATATCAGTAAATTTACTGAAGGACATGCATAATTGACTTCAGAACATAAATAGGGAAGAGGGATATTTCCTGTTCTGCTGGAATGATTAATATATATTTTTAACTTCAATTAATTTGGACAAAAACTGTCAGGCATGGGTTTTTTGCTTTGAAATTGTAATTTGGTGAGCATTTGAATACAGTATTTTATTCTTAAGTTCCACATGCATTAAACACATCATATTGTTTGTAACTATTCTATTTCTTTCCTATGCTTGCTTAGAAATTGGGCATAAACTTATTTAATAAACATACTTGTTTTTCTCACTGTTTTACATTTTGGAATACTACATGATTTACCCTACAAACTAACAGATAAGTGCCTCAGGTTTCTAATCTATACTTTAGACACCTGTGTTAATACAATTAATACTTACTGCACGATTTTCCTTCTTGTTCATGGGTAGTTCAGGAGTGCTCTCTGATAATTCTGGTGTAGGGATGTGAGAATGTAATTATTAGCCTTTTTGTTTCTTTCACAAAGGATAACTCTGTTATCCTTTCCTTCATTTTATAACATATGCTTTAAGGCTATTTTCTTTCTTAGGTCCTCACTTCTCAGAGTTTTTGTATTGGGAAGTTACAGAAGAATGTGAAGTTCTACTTGCTTGCAAGGTGAGGAAATATACTTAAAATATTTTTAGAATGTGTTGCTTAGTAGCTGAGGTAGGAAAATATGTGGAAAGATTTTGATGTTTTTACAATGGAAAAATTCCTACTGAAATATTTTTATTTGGAAGAATTTTAAATCAAACTTCCTGACTTGTTCTTCAGCAGTAGTTCTCATTTAAACAAACAAACAAAAAGCAAGATTAAATCCTTAATTTAGAACAGGAGTAGTCTTAAAAATTAAAAAAGGAAAAACAATTTTTGGAAATATGTAGATAATCTAATCTTTTATAATAACTGTGAGTCATAAAAATTATTTAAATAAAATAATCAGCCCTAAGTGGTCCTTCTTCCTTCCTCAACAAGTAGCCACAGTTCAAACTCTTTCCCTACAGTTTTCTGATTTGGAGCTTCCTCTAACAAATTGTCCATTATTTAATCAACTGTAACCAAACATGCAATAAAAGTTTTTAGAATTGAAGTTATAGAACAGGATTTTTATTATATTTAGCTAATGACTTTGGAATCATAACTAATGCATATGTGCATAGAATTCAGAGTAAATTCTGCTATTAAGGTCTTTATATGCCATTCTGAACTGATATATTTTCATTTTTGTTGCTCTTTTCTAGAATGACTAATTAGAGGTCTCAATAACAAAGTTAATTGAATTTAACAAGCATTGAACTCTTCTTCATTGCCTTTTCCTATTGTACAGACTTAACTGTATTCATTTTCTTCATTCTTTTGAATAAGTTTTTGACTTTTAATTAGATTAACTTGAATCATTCATTATGAGTAATATGAGTAATATACATGCACTTTTTTCTTCCTTTTTTTTTTTTTTTTCCCCTCTGCTCACTAATTAGGAGGCCTTTAACCTCAATTTATTCCCAGCAGAACTGACCTAGGGGGTGAAGCTGCCATTCTGCGTGCCCCCATTTTAGTGCTCAAGACTCATTAGCTAACATGGTACCTTTGCTGATACTGAGCTGCGTAGTTGCTGCATTTTATAATCTCATAGTGCATTTGCCTCAGGCATGAACTCTGCTTATCCTTTCATTAATTAAGTGTTGCTGAACCAGTTATACTAGTGTTAATTCTCTACAAATTAATCTGAAATTATCCTCTTGTCTTTGACAGTAGAGCCTATTTATACCACAGAAATTGTGAAAGGCTGATTATATGCTTTTTACCAGTGTACTTTTCATTTGTTTGGTCAGAACATTTTGTGTAAATACAATATAGGGTGTGGGCAGTCTGCAAATTCATCCTTTTAACTATGCCTTTGACCTTATAATGTTCGTTATTGTTAGTGTGTGACTGGCTGTTACATTCAGACCATTGTTGTTTATGGCCGTTTAACTGGTATTTATACATAGGAAGAAGTTGAACAATAACACCTGGATTTGTCTGACTAATTTCAGGTACTTGACATTCCAGTCAGAGGTGTGGCTGACCTGGGCTGTATCTTCAGTAATAAAATTATCCAAGGAGCAATTGTTGCCTTCCTAGGCCATATCATTTCCTTCAGAGTGGCTCATATTCACACTGCTTAGTTGGCTTCTTGTAGAGAAGACTGGGCTTGCTTAGATCCGGGTCTCTTCTAACGTCTTTGTAGTGCCCTTGTGTAAAAATAATTTTTGTGGGTGTCCTTATCTCTTGAAAGAGCCTGGGATAATGTGAAGGATGTGATGTGACATGCAAGAGAGGACTTTTGAACAGGAATTTCTCAAAGACTATGGCATGAAATAGAAGACTTTAAGAACTGGTAGCTTGTATAAGACATAACTGATGGTGTGATCCAGATTTATAACAGTAATCATATGGTTCTACATATGAAAAACATGTCAAATATGTAAGGTATGGTTCTACATACAATGGTTTGCACTGGAAGGGACCTTAAAGGTCATCTACTTCCAACCCCCATGCCATGGGCAGGGACACCTCCCACCAGACCATGTTGCTCAAAGCCCCACCTAACCTGGCCTTGAACACCTCCAGGGATGGGACATCCACAGCTTATCTGGGCAACCTGTTCCAGTGCTTCACCACCCTCACAGTAAAAAAATTATTTTCCTTTTATCTAATCTAAATCTACCCTCTTTTTGTTTAAAGACATTACTCTGTGTCCTATTGCTACACTCCCTTACAAAGAGTCCCTCCCCAGCTTTACCTTTAGTCACCTTTAGGTACTGGAAGGCCATTCCCAGAGCCTTCTCTTTTCCAGGCTGAACAACTCCAACTCTTCCAGCCTGTCCTCACAGGAGAGGTGCTCCAGCCTTCTGTGGCCCTCCTCTGGACTTGTTCTAATAGGTCCATATCCTTCCTGTGCTGTCAATTAATAATGAACAAAGATTGTGCTATGTAACAGAACACAAAATGTAGCATTCAGGTACCACTTCCATTCTATGGGATTTGACCTGATTGACTTTTGTTTGACTTAATCATTAATTCCATAATAGCTGAAGTTGATGAACTGTATTGATGAACTTTTTAGACCCTCAATGAGAGGGGGACATATTTGTCCATCTCAATAACAATTTGCTGGTGTTTTCTTTTCATTGCATGTTTATTTTTCTTTACATGCCAGCATCTACCATCATTTTTCTTCAAGTAGTTCTAAATTTCAGAACATTCAGAAGCTACCCACTCTTGCATCGCCTTGACCTTTATTTGTACTGTATTTGTTAAAAGCAAGATTTTTGGTGTGCAGTTAAACAGTAAAAAAGGTAACTTTTCATAGTAAATGTCAACATGAAATAACTTCGGCGCTGCAAACTGCATGTGTCTGAATCTCAGTCTATTTATTGTCAGATTGAGTGCTAACAGTCTTTGATGAAAAATTGTTGAAAAGCATTAAAGGCTTGTTCCTTCAGGCTTTGTTCAAATAAAATTGCCACTCATGTCATATGACTGTAGGAACAGCCGCTTTGTAGTTACTGGTAAATGTAAAATGCTGCTCTTTTTTTTTTTTTTTTTTTTTTTTCAGGCGAGACATTGCTTTGGGCCAGGTTGTGATCCCAAATACTCTGTCAGAGATACATAGCAACCACGCTAGTTATTAAACAGCAATATATATGATTAATGTGAACAGGATTTAGAGAGCTTCCAGGAATCAGTACAGGAGAAAGGTGGTGGTGGTGGTGGTGAAATTCCTCCTATTTGTCTGGTCATCTCTACAGAGAGCTTTCATAGAGCAGTTCATCTATAGAATAAGACTCCTCTAATGTGAAAGGGTTAGAAATTGGTGCATGTATTTCCCTCCTAGCAATCCACTTGAAAACTATTGCAGAACTCAGAAATAAATTAACCTCTGGGCTGCCCAATATCCATTTGTTCAGTTCTTTAAGGATTTTTTTTTTTTTTAAGCGACTGCCTGGGGATTAAACATCTTGCCAGCTCTTTCCTTCTACCAAAGCCATGTTGATGGGGATTCAGGATAGACACAGAAATACGATTGTATTTCTGTGATTTCTGGAAGGGTATAAGGTTAGTGATGTCAAACAAACCATAGTGCTTCTGAAAGGAAGAAAAATAAAACCCTTCGAGACCATTCATCCAGCAATATTTTAAGTGTCACTATTAGACAATTTATATTTCAAAATTATAGCAATACTTGAGGTATAGCTGTAGTTTATTTATGCATTGCTCAGACTAGCTGCTACTATTACAGCAAAATTTGGTCTTTTAAGAACCTTCTCTGTATCTGAAACACTTTTTAAAGCTCCTTTGTATTGAAAGAGACTTCAATTTATAGGATTCCTCAAGTCTTCGTATTTCCTGTAGGATACAGTGTAATGTAAAAAAAGAATTTCTAGTGCAGCTCACAATTCTGAAGTCTTTTTGAAGGGAAGTAAAATGCTTTCAGAATAGTAATTTCAGTTGCTTTTTGTGGTTTGGCCCTGAAAGGCATTGCTTAGGTAGCCAGGATGAATCTGCAAATTGGCTGAATGTTCTCCAAGATAGGGCCTAGAATGTGTTGCAGGTCTCTGGAGACACATGGCAAACATAAAACGATAAAAGAGAGTTCAGCATCTGTAATTTCAAAGATACTTCTCACAGGTATCTCTAGACAAACTACAACCTTATAACAAGGATGCAAAATCCTTTAAGGAAGGACGTAGACAGGATTGCCTTTAAGGATTTGACAGTGCTCTTAAGCACTGAGCTGCCTACTTCTGACCAGTTCTGTGCTGCAAATACTAAGAATTTGCTGAATCAGAATTGTTTTTTTCTGCTTAGCTATTTGATGTACATTATATATATATATATAAAAAAAAAAAGGCTTCTTATGCTGAAAGTAGTATGTAACTATGTATGTATGTATGTAACAGTATGTATGCTGAAAGTGTATGTAACTACATACACTATAATGTATTTCATCAAGATAAAGCCATGCTTATGTGCATTTTTTATTGTACAGGTTGCAAACACAAAGAAGGAGACTGTTTTCAAGTGGTATAAGGATGGTTCTGGGATTGATGTCGATGAGATGCCTGATCTGCAGAAGGGAGAATGTCACCTAAGTATTCCCAGGGTACAGTATCACCTTCTGATTAGAAATGACAGTGATGTGTTAGAGATTTGCCAGGCAGATCACTAAAACAGCTATCATGATTTCTACGAACCATTTTAAAGAAAAGGTGTATTTGCTACCTTTCAATTAGCTAGTGAGTTGTTACTGCTAGAAAAAGAGTATATGTTTTTGTTATCAGCTCAGCCAGGTTATGCTTAAGTTGCTTCAGCATCCTTTGTTGAACTCTTTTTTTTTTTCTTATTGAAAATAAGAAAACTTCTTCTCAGTTTTTCAATTTGTTCAAGCACCTCATATTTGACAGTTGCCTCAGTGTTATTTACTAAAATAAATAGGTTTGAGGTATATCGCTTCTTAAGGTTTACGTTTATGTAAACAAAATAGCCTAACTTGTGTCTGAAGCTTTACCTTGAAAAGTTACTTTCTTTCTCAAGTGCCCAAACCTCCCCTTGATCAAGTCTTTCTGCTTTCAGAATAATATGCATTCCATTTAATTAGTTTATTTAATTCAATTATTGTCTTCATATTCTTATTATTTACTCACTTCGTTTCACTTGCAATAGGCTACTGAATTTCTAGTCACTTCATTTTTCTTGAGTAGACTTTTCTGGGGGAGAGTAGTTTCAGCTTGTCTTGAATTGCTGTCATTACTTATCATTTAAATATATGACACTTTTTCCATTATTTACTTGTTTGTGGGCTTGTATAAACCTAAGATTAAATTAAACAACCTCTAACCTGAATGTAAGTATTTAGATATTTCCCTTCATGTTTTTAAATAAAATAAAATAAGATCACCCAAACAGAAACTACTGCCTTTAAAGCAGTATCACTGTGATAGATTTTAGAGTGTAAGCCCTCAATGCATTATTTACTTAGCGTACATATAATCTGACTACAGCTGCTGCTTGAATGAAAACCACTTAGTTGATACTTGGACAGTTAAAGGATATAGATCAATTGTCATGCTCTACACATAATGACTCCAAAAAGTAATAGTTTCAGTTGAAGAAAAATTGCATTTCTAAAATTTGGGTGGGTTGAAGTTACCCTCTATTACATCTTACTAAGCTACTTATAATTTCTAGCGACCAGAATCAATCCTATTTGTCTCTATGGAACAAGAGAAAAGAGAGAAAGGAAAAAAAAAGTTTCTCGAGACAATTTAACTGAAATCAGATTATATTTTAGTCTTAAGGACCAACTATAGCTTCATAAAAAAGCATATACAAGCCATTTATAGTTTAGAAAGATTATTTATCCAGAACACAGTACAATGTGTATTGTTTAACTTGTGAATGTGTGCAATGGTTAAGCAAATATATTCTTGTTCAATAAACATCCTGTGCTTTCCTTGTAGTTGTCTCGCAAAGATGAAGGTGTTTATAAAGCAACACTATCAGATGATAGAGGTCATGATGTATCTACTCTTGAATTATCAGGAAAAGGTAACATTACATTT